>NC_086218.1:1290290-1935435 GCF_035770615.1 Melospiza melodia melodia | reverse complement strand
CTCCCACAGAGGATGAGGTTCCTTTCTCTCCTTCAGAGGAGAACCTTATTGCCCTCTGGCAAAAATGGAATGAAGAGGATGTAATTCTCCTGTTGGAGACAGATTTCTATGAGATTTTTCGATGGGCAAAGCTTTTTGGGTTCTTTACAAATGTGCTATGTGGCCTCGATGTTTTCGTATGTGAGTGCATGGACTCCATTTTCCAATTCATTTTGGACCGTGGGTTTGGATATCCCAGGATCTATCCAGCATTCAGAATGCTCCTTCCAGTTTTGAAACGGAGAGCAGCTGTTTTTCCCTGGATTGCTAACTGCAAGGGGCAAGCTCCATTTCCCCTGAACTCAGCAGGAGAAGACCCTTTGGGGGATGATTTGCTGCTCTCCAGACCCCTTGCATCCCAGCGAGGGGGGGAAGTTTCACCGCGAGCTGAAGAAGTATTTTACTGCATCTTCGGAGCATGTTTAGATGGAGCCATCCCTTCCCCCCCCTTCTCCCTCTCCTGGGGAATGGGAGTGGGTGGCGCTGCCCTGGGCAGCCCTGCAAGCACTGCCCCTGGCAGCCCTACAGGGCCCACCACAGCCGGTCTCTTGGACCCCCACCCACTCAGAGATGGGGACAGCACTGGTCTCAGAGGCCCCCCTTGCAGGGCCGAGGTGGCCGCCTCCCGGACCTGCCCCCCAGCTGCCTCCCCCGGCGGTCCCGCCGGCGCCTGTGACGGCTTCCCCACCTGTGCCTGAGAGCTCAGAAACACCGCTCCCTGCGGCTGCGCCGATGTTGCTAAGCAACAGCGATCATCCGCCGCTGCCCCTCCCGGCTGTTCCGCCTCTGCCTGTGCCAGCCCCGCCGCCTCCCATGCGCACTCTGCCAGAGACTGCAACTGCGCCTCCGCAGCTGACCCCAGAGCCAGCGGCAGAAGACACTGCCGACCCCGTGCTGTGCTTGCTGCCGCTCCCTGAGCCAAGGGACACAGCAGCGGCGTGTTCCCGTGCACCCCCACCACCTCCACCGGCTGTCCCAGCAGTTCTGCCGCTGTCAGGGACTTTGTCCTCCGTGTCTGCATCAGAGGCTGTCCTGGAACTGGCAGCAGGTTTGAGCTTGGACCATCCTGGGGCGGTTGCCTTTGCAGCAGCGGCCCCGGTGGCTGCCTTCCCTTCCCGTGGAGGCAGGGTTCGCCAGCTGGCTGTGGGTGCAGCCCATCTGCCTGCGTTCAAGATCAGCGTTCTCAGTGGGTTCGGGAGTGTTTGGTCAGTTGCTGTCCCTTGGAGGTTGCCATATCTGCCGCCCCTTGTGTGCCCCAGCGGCGGGGGGCAGGTGGGTCCTGAGAGTTCTGCCTTTGATCCCCAGCCCAGAGGAGGTGGTGCCATGAGGCAGATGGGAGACATACCTGTTGCATTTGCATTGCAGAGGCAGAGGGCACAGCGGGAAGGGATCATGGCTTGCTTGCTGTGGGGAGCAAACATTCCTAGACCCGAGATGAGGATGCTTGGGGCTTATATTCACCTGCTGCTGGCATCCCTCAGTGATTTTGAGGAAAAGAAGCATGAGGCCACCGATTCTGCCATTGTACTGGCAGCAGAGTTTAGGCCTATTATGGAGAGAGTCCCTGTAAGATCTATGTGTGGGTCCTAGTTACTCCAAATGAGTTACAGCTGTGAAGTTCTTAGTTAGGCAGCAGCTGTAGCTCGTGAAGGTAACTGGAATAAAAAGGGGTGGGCTGAGAGCCCAGGAGGAGCCTTTGAGAAGACAAGAAGAACTGTGCTGCAGGGAAGAACAGCTTGGTACAGTATGGGACTTGAGAAATATGAAGTACAATAAGAAATAGAACAGCCTGTGGCAAGGCAGAGCCTGCCTCATGGTTTTGGCCTGGGCTGTTGTCCCTGGGTTGGGGCCACCGCCCGGCCTCCTGATGGCTTTGGGGGTTTTGCTTTCCCCTTCTGGTCCTGGCCTGCCTTTTTTTGGGCCAGATCTGGGGTTCCTGGTCCCTGTCCATGGGCCAGGGCCCCCCAGGGCCTTTCTCTCGCTGCTCTGCTCTTGCCACTCTTTTAGATCACAAAAAAAAAAAAACAAAA
This sequence comes from Melospiza melodia melodia, assembly GCF_035770615.1. NCBI lineage: Eukaryota > Metazoa > Chordata > Aves > Passeriformes > Passerellidae > Melospiza > Melospiza melodia. The sequence goes on along the minus strand of NC_086218.1, from coordinate 1,933,366 downwards.
CAAAAAAAACCCAAAAAAATTAAATGAAGAGAGTTGAACAGCTGGTAGCAGCTCTGAATCATTGAGGCCCAAAAATTAGCTCCAGCAAAGTTGTTCAATAAATAAAAGGCTGTGGCAAGACATTCCGGAAGTTGTAGTTGTCTCAAATAATTTGAAATTGTTTGATGACTGTCAATGGACTTTTGATAACTATTGATGGACTTTTCTGCAGCAAGCCTGTTTCAGGACCAAAAAGGGACTTTCAGAGATGGCAAAGAGGAAGATCTTCAGCCCATGGACTGTTCCTGAAACTCAGCTGCTTGGACTTGAATTTTCTTTGCATTGTTTTTGCATTTTCTTACATTGTAAGATTGTTTTAGTGATTTGTTAGAATTTTATGTTCTACAGGTGAAGAAATGCCCCGTTCATTCCACACCAGCACTTGAGTGAGGTTTTGATTGGCAACAGATAACCTGTCAGGTGTTTGTTCTTTCCTCTGCATGTGCACAGCAGAGAAAATTAAAAACACTTTTCTTTTTAATTAAACTAAATTAAAAAGCTGACATGGCACAGACATCTTTTCATTAAAATCCTTTCTTTAGGATTTTTCCCCCTTCTGAGAACCTGTGGCCTCCGCAACAAAATGTAAACAATGGTTATCTCCTGCTGTGGAATGCAACAGGTGGATCTGTGATTGGTCTCGTGTGAATGTTTGGATTTACTGACCACTCACGGCAGAGCTGAGACTCACTCTCTGCTTGGACACAGAACTTTGTTATTCATTCCTTTTCTATTCTTAGCTTAGGAGCTTCTAAGGAAATTTTTCCTTTCCTTTTCTTTTTAGTATAGTTATAATGTAATATATATATATCATAAAATAATAAATCAAGCCTTCTGAACATGAGGTCAACATTCTCATCTCTCTCTTCACCCTGAAAACTCCTGCAACCCTTGCAGGCTCTGTAACAGCTTTTCTTATACTGTGGTTCTCTGCAGTTCCGTCAATACTCAGCCCTCCTTAAGTACACTCTTGGAATAGGGGATCATGACCTCCCCATCATAGCGAGTGCATTCGAATGCACCTGAATGCATTTTGCCTGCTTTCAAAATATGGTCCCTGTTTTTGATTTACTGTGGAATCTCTGTTTGTATTTTCTAATTCTGTCGAGGCTGGGATTGAAGGTACATGAGATGATATTTCGCGTTCAGATTCAGGTGGTTTTTGTTTCTTATCAGTGACACGGCCTCACAACCATGAGTTCTGCAGCCTTTCATCTAAGGCACAAATGGCTCCCTGTCTCTTGTTACAAGGCCTGGATGGTACCAAGGAGACCGTGGTGACACCATGGACACTCATGGAACCATGGGCATTGTGACACAGCAGGGCTTCATGGAACCAAGGAGTCAATTGTGATTCTACCAAATCTCGTGAACCAAGGGCCCATTGTGACACTGAAGAACTTCAGGGAACCAGGAGTCTCTTGTGACACAGGGGGTTCCCATGAAACCATGGAGACCATTTTGAAACGTCAAGGCCTGATGGAACCAAAGGGTCATTCTGGCACTTCTGAGCCTTGGAAGCAAAGGGACCACAGTGACACAGTGGGGCTCTGTGGAACCAAGGGGTCGTGGTGACATTGTGAACTGTCATTGAACAAACTGTCCATGGTGACACTGCAGGACCTGATGGAATCATGGACACCATTGTGACACTGCAGGGCGTCATGCAAGCAAGGGGCCATTGTGACACTCTGGGGCCTCTTGGGATCCAAGGGCAGTTGTGATACAATGGAAATTATGGCAACTATGGCACCAGAAAACCAAGGAGACCATTGTGACCCTACAGGACCCCATGGAACTAAGGATTCATGAAACAGTGCAGGACATATGGAACCGAGGGGCCATTGTGAAGCTGCAGAACCAAGAGAGCCCATTGTGATACTGTGGGCCCCCATGGATCCAAAGGTCCATTTTGACATTGCAGGGCCTCATGGACTCCTGGAGGCCACTCTGAAACTTTGGGGCCTTGTTGAATTAAGTGGCCCTGCAGGGCCTGATGGAACCAATGAGACCCCATAGAATCAAGGGTCCAGTGTGACCCTGTGGTACCAAGGTGTTGTGGGTTGACCCAGACTAAATGCCAGGCATCCATGTGGGCTGCTCACTCACTCCCCTCTGCAGCTGGACAAAGAGAATTTAATAAAGGGTTCATGGGTTGAGATAAGGACTGGGTGAGATCAGTCATCAAATACTGTCCTGGAAAAACAGGCTTAGCTTAGAGGTGTGAAGTTCATTTATTACTAAGAGCAGGAAATGGGGAAATAAAATAAGCTCCTCACCTCTCTCCAGCTCTACGACCAATCCAAGCAGTGCAGGCAGAGAGGGAATGGGGTTTATGGTCAGTTCATCACCCATGGCTTCTGGCCCTGCTCTGGGAGAGGAGTGGTTCCCCTGCTGCACCGTGGGTCCCTCCCAAGGGAGACAGTTCTGCAGGAGCTTCTCCCATGTGAGTCCATTTCAGGGGCAACAGCCCTCTGCAAACTGCTGCAGTGTGAGTCCTTGCCAGGGACAACAGTCCTTCCCAAACTGCTGCAGCATGCGTCACTGTTCCAGGGGGTGCATTCCTCCAGGGACAGGCTGCTCCAGCCTGGGAGCAGGGCCCCTCTCTCCATGGCTCTCCTGCAGGGTGCCTGGGTCTGCAGTGCCTGGAGCACCTCCTGCCCCTCCTTCTGCACTGACCTGGATGTCTGTAGAGTTGTTCTTCTCACATGTTCTCCCTCTGATCTCCTCTGACTGGAGTTAAATCTGTGCCACAACCTGTATTTTGATTTCTTTTTCAATCTGTTATCATGGATGCATTACCACCATTTGTAACTGGCCCATCCTTTGCCAGCAGCAGGTCCATCTTTGAAGCCACCAGGAATTGGCTGTGCCAGACACGGTGGCAGCTTCTCACAGGAGCCATCCCTGTGCCCCCTGAAATACAAAGCCGTGTTTCGTGTCAGGTACATACAGGCAACGTGATATTTGTGATTGTATTATGTGTGGAAACTGACCATGGGGACAGGTATAAAGACGAATTCTAATAATTACTGAGGAAAGTAAAGCATGGAAGAAGGCCTTTGAACCTATCTTTTTTTTCGTAATTAACCTTTTTATGTCCTAAGTTGATTTAGGAGCATTTGAATTTAAGTGTTAAGGATGTTGCATTTTGACAGGAACTTTCTGCTTGTAGCTAAGCCTTAAGGAGTTTGGCAATAATAACCTTTTGAAGTATAATTTTAGAATATTGCTTGTAGTAAGGGTCTTTGAAACTATAGCTTTAGAATATATAAAAAGAAACATGCTTATCTCACACCTTAACAAAACAATGAAAAGCAGCTTGAGAAAGGAAGATGAACATCAACTCCTGGATTTATAGTTTCAACCAAGGGAAGCTGGACATCACTGTTATGAGATTTATAGTCCTTGCAAACACAAGGTGGACCCGCGTCTGGAATCTGGACCAAACCATCTGGGAGATTTCTTCCTTCTTTCAGAAACCGAACCACCACCATCTGGGGATACTCCTTTCTGGGATACACCCTGAGAAAAACTAAATCACAATAGTGTATAGAATTGTGATGTAAAAATTGGGAAATAGAAACTGTTGATGAGTAAAAATTGGAATAGAAACTGCTGAGAAAGCTGATGAGTACCCCTGTAAATACCTGTAAGCCTCAGCTAGCAGTGTGCAATTGGAGGGAAAACTTCCCGCACTGTACCCAGCGCTGTATTGCTCATACTTTACCTTATTAAGGAATGAATTGATTGCTGCTTGAATATTGGCCCAATCAGGCTTCTTATTTATAACACAGTGCCCAGTGAATGCTCGAGGGGTCTCTGTACCTCATCCCCTGGGAATGCTTGGGAAGGGCTGGAGGGGGTTTTTCCCGTCCCTGTCACCCCAGGCCATTCCCCAGGGGGTGTCCCTGTCACCCCAGGCCATTCCCCAGGGGGTCTCAGTTATTCTCACCCCAGGGAATGTCTGGGGGGGTCTCCCTCCCTCTCACCCCTGTGCCAGGGGGTGCTCAGGGCAGTCTCTGTCCCTCTCAGCCCAGGGGATGCTCAGGGGGTCTCCATCCCTCTGGTCTCAGGCAATGCCTGTGCAGGGCTAGGGACCAGGGGCTCTGTCTCTCTCTCACTGCCGAGGGTGCTCGGGACTGGAGGGGCTCTCTGACCTTCTCACCCCTGGGGAGGCCGGGGGGGTCTCTGTCCCTCTCAGCCCTGCTGTGACCCCACCCAAACATCATCGGGGTCAGAGGGACAGAGACACCCCCAAACCCCCAGAAGGGCTGAACCTGGGATTTGGTTTGGGGCTGAGGATTTAGGAAGGGACTGGAATTGGGGCTGGGGTTGGAGTTGGGGCTGTGATTTGGATTAGAGCTGGGTTAAGGCTAGACATGGGATTGGCTTTAGGGCTGGGATTGGGATTGGATCTGGGGTTAGATGAGTCTGGGACTGGGATGAGAATAAATACAAACTGTGACTGTGTCTAAACATGGAGTGAGATTGAGACCAGGATCAGGGTCAGGTTTGGGTCTGAGCTCACCCAGAGCAGGACAGGGGGGAAGTCACTGCAGGATGGTTTGGGGAAAATCCTGGTTTGTGGAAAAACAAGGTGTGAATGTCTTGTGTTGGGGATTCCTCCCACCCAAGTCTATCTCTAGAAGTCACCTGATGTGCATAAAAACCTCCAAAACTCACAGTGAATGAAAAAAAGCAACAAAGAGTGTCCTATGTCCAGTCTCATCCCTTTGGGGTTCTGGTTGTCCCCCATCTCAGGACTGCTGGTGATGCCACGGGTCCTGGGGATCCCCCCTCTCCAGGGTCCTGCTTAGGGATTCTGGAGGGTTCTGGAGACCCAGGTTCCCCCTCCAGCCTCCCCTCAATCCAGCAACTTGTGGTTCCCACTTCTTTCCACCACCTTGTCCTGGTTTAGGGCAAATTTGGTTGAAAACCTCCAAAAGGAGTTTTGTCACAGACATCTTTTCATAAAAATCCCTTCTTTAGGATTTTTCCTTCTGGGAAGCTGAGGCGCCAGAGAAAGAATGTAAACAGTGGTTATCTGCTGCTGTGGATGCAACAGGTGCACCTGTGATTGGCCCATGTTGCATGTTTACAATTAAGGGCCAATCAGAGACTAAGATCTCTCTGGGAGAATCAGAGAGAGCTCCTGTGTTGATTCATTCTTTTTCTATTCTTAGCTTAGCAGCTTCTGAACTTTTCTCTCTATTCCTTTTAGTATAGTCTTAATGTAACATATATATCAAAAAATAATAAATCCAGCCTTCTGATCATGGAGTCAAGATTCTCATCTATCTCTTCACCCTTGAGGAACCCTTGCAAGCCTGGCAACAGTTTCCTCTAGAATACAGATTCAGCAGCCCCACCCTCAGCCCGTTTGGGAAAATATTTCCTTGAAGAGAAGTGGAAAAATTTTTATTTAATATGCAAATCATTGTCCAGCACAAATATCAAACAATACTAAGCAATAAAACCTCCTGCTGCTCCAAAAGAGATGACAAACTCTGAAACTCCCTCCTTGGGCTGTAGGTCAGCTCACTCAGTCCCTTATCAGTCTTTTATCAGTCTCTTATCAGTGCCTCCAGAGCTGGAAATGCCGCAGCCCAGGCTCACCCAGGTGGGCCACAGGTGTGAGCCGCAGGTGGTGTTCCGGGTGTTCAGTCCAGAGCAGGTTCAAACAGCACCAAAGAAAAAGAAAAACCACAGCTGGGGGAACTTCTCTGCCTCAGACAGCTAAAAACTAACTAAAAGCAAAGGGGAGCTCTGTCCCTCTGTCTGTCTGTCCGTCCTGTCCGTCTAGGAGCCGTAATGTAGAAGAGTGAGTGCAGTGTCTGAAAACAAACTGCAGCTTCTTCCTCCTCCCCTTCACTCTCAGAACCAGCCTTAAAGGCACAGAACTCATTTCTGGGCTAAACAGACCGATAGGGTACGAGCATCATGAAGTCACCCCAGGACACGCCCCTGTCAGGGTCAGGGGGTCCTGTCCCTGCCTCATCTCTGGGCTGCCGGAGGTCCCCCAGCTCCGGTATCGCCCCTTCCCCTCTCCCCGCCTCGGGAGTCCCCCGTTCCAAAGCCCTGGCTCTCACAGGGATCCCCAAAACCAATGTCTCGCCCCGTCGGTACCGGGCCATCCCCACGTGGACCCCCTGGGACCTTCTCGAGGGGAGATCACGGCTCCTCTGCCCCGAAAAAGCTCCTCTTAGGGAGGCCGGAGATATCCAGGGCTGGAGTCCGGGATCTGCCGGCTCCGAACTCTCCCCAAAAAAATCCTGCCAGGGACCCCTGGCTGGAGATATTTGGGAATTTAGCTACTTGAGCTGGGCTTCTTCTGGGACTTTCAGCAGCCTCGTGTTCCTCACCTTGGAGTAAATGAACTTTATCAGTCACGCTGATATCATTTGCTCCCTCTCCTCCAGTGATTTTAAATAACTTTTCAAGGAAGGACAACAAAATATTTTCTTTTTCACTGGCCTCCCATAACAGCCATTTTCTTCATCATTTCTCCCATAAGCTTCCCAGGAGGAAGGAGGGACTGTGTCCAAGTTTCCAAGATTTCTTCCAGAAAAAAACACAACCTCCTGAGTGGAGAGAACCATGCTGTTGTCAAAGGCACTTGGGGTCAGACCACAGCGCTCTGAACTCACTGGGCCAAAATAATGTCGCAATCTGCTTAAGAAAATTGTTAGAGAGATTCCTCTGTGCCAATTAAGGTCCTAATGAGACCAAATCCAAAGTGGATTTTATTGAACAGTAAATGTGAATAAGAGAGAGAGATGGAAAGAAAGAGAAAAGGGTGAGAGGAAGGGAGTGACAGGTACAGAGACCTCCCTTGGAGCAGGGCAAGTGTGACATTGTCCCCCGTGTTTGTGTGGCCTTCTCGGGGTGGGGGTTTTATACCTGAGCCAGTTTGGGTAAGGGGGTCGTGTTCACCCCCTGAGCAGGGATTACCCCACTCTTTCAGGTTGCAATGTAAGATGTAACCAAATGCATGTTTTCAATCCTCATCTTCATAAACTGCTATATAAAGGTGGGGCAGTGTTTTTTATCTCTTCCATGATTCAGCCCTAATAATGCCCTCCAGGGGAGATATCTTCTGTAAATGAGCCATTGAGTGTCACTGCAGAACTGATCAAATTCCATCATCCCATTGTGGGAGGCTCCACCCAGGGGGAGGAACCAAGCATTCCTACCTGGATATAATCCGAGGTATGAAACTCCAGGAGCACTTTGCCTAGTGGATTCCGAGAGGACAAGATCTCCATAACCCACACTGGACCTTCAAAAGAAGACCAGACCCTTCTATAGGATCACTTCTCTGACAGAATCACCTTCATCACTCCAGCAGGACTGCAGCCACCATATAATGGGACTGCAGCCACCACCCTGACCAACAGGGTGTCAGGTTATATCCTGACTCTGTCAGTTTAAGGCAGTGTTTCTGTATCATTGCCTTGATCTTCATTTTCTTACTAAATTGTAATTCTGGCTTAGACTCTCCCCCAGGTTTGCCTTCAAACCAGTACAAAAGACAATGTACTCACGGCTTGTCTTCTTCCCAAACCAGAATTTCCCATTCCCAAACCTTGATTGGATGGCGGAGGAGGCTGCAAGGAACAGGAAGGAGCCCTGGGATACCCAGGCAGGTGAGGAGGAAGTCAGTGCCCCTTTCCCCCTCTCTTCTGCTCCATCTCCCAGCCCAGCATGGCCCCTGGCTGCAGGACAACACTGCTACCAACCCTGTCTTGCTGGGGATGCATTGGGGGATCTCCTTCCCCTTCCCTCTGGAACGGAGGCAAATCCCATCCTCTCCTTCTCCTTACTCCCCCAGAGAAAGAGCTGAGAATAGAGACCATGGAGGAAAAATCTCCACAGAAGAACCTCATGGAAAATTCCATTTTGAGTGACTCCACAGTGCAGAATTCCAATGGGGAGGAAAATCCCCAGAGATCCTGCAGGAGGAGAGGCTGCAAACCCAGCCCAGGGTGCTCTGAGAAGGAAAGAGCCACCTTGAGCCAGGAAGGTGGACAGAGCTTCAGCCAGAGCTCAGAGCTGGTGTTGCATGGGCAGATTCATGGTGGGGAGAAGCCTCACAAGTGCTTGGAGTGTGGGAAGAGCTTCAGGCAGAGCAGCACCCTGATCCAGAACCAGATGATCCACACTGGGGAATGGCCCTACGAGTGTGGGGAATGTGGGAAGGGCTTCAGCGACAGCTCCACCCTCATCACCCACCAACCCATCTACACTGGGGAGAGGCCCTATGAGTGTCCCAAGCGTCAGAAGAGGTTTTGGAGAAGCTCCAATCTCATCCAGCACCAGCGGATGCACACCGAGGAGAGGCCCTTCCTCTCCCCTTACTGTGGGAAGGGCTTCAAGCACAACTCCACCCTCATCACCCACCAATGCATCCACACTGGGGAGAGGCCCTTCGAGTGTCCCCAGTGTGGTAAGAGCTTCACCCAGAGCTCTGCTTTGACCAGTCACCAATGGAGGCACTGGTAAGGGAAGGCCTGCCAGTGCTCCAAGTGCAGGAGGATTTTTATGCACTGCCCCAACTTCATCCATCATTGGAGGATCCACATTGGGAAGAGCCCTGGTGATCCATTTTTCCTTTTGATCTATGTGGGGAAGACACCGGTCCCCTGTCCTGCCCCTCCCAGTGACATGATGTAGCATTGAAAAACATGAGGGTCTGGCCATGGCCCTGTCATTACATTCACTCCCACCTCAGGTCATTGCCAGGGGCAGGAAAGGCACTGTCTCTCCCTGAGAAGAAGGGTGCCCTTTACAGGAAGGGGAAATTGTGGCCAGGCAGACCCAGTGAGTTATGTTTTAGTTTTCCCTGTAAACAGTTTTATTTCTCCCTTCTGTTGTCAATATGGTTTTTGTTCCATTTGTTCCTTATCTCATTGCTGTTCCCAATAAATTGTTCTTATCCCAGCCTGGGATCTTTGCCTTTTGTGCTTTCCATGGGAGGCAGGAGGGCAGCGAGAGCAGCACGGTTTTAGCGGGAGCAGGAAATTGGAGAATCCCATTCCTGAACCCCAGCGCCTGGAAACCGAGCATCTCAGCTGGTGCCAGCCCTGGTGGCCATGGCAACAGCCTTGGGAGCAGGTCCCTGGCTGGGGCTGTGGGAACCTCTTCCCTCTGGTGCCCAGGGACAGGAGTGGAGGGAATGGCTGCAGCTGAGTCAGGGCAGTCTCAGGTTGGATATCAGGAAAAGGTTTTTGGCCAGAGGCTGCTGGGGCCCTGCCCAGGCTCCCCAGGGAAGGGTCCCAGCTCCAAGGCTCTCTGAGCTCCAGCAGCATTTGGACAGCGCTGCCAGGCCCAGGCTGGCATTGTTGGGGTGTCCTGTGCGGGGCCAGCAGTTGGACTGGAGGACCCTGATGGGTCCCTCCCAGCTCAGCCAATTCTGTGGTTCTGGGATCCCATGAGCCTGGGGTTGGGACTGCAAATGGTTGCCATGGCAATGGGCTCTGGCTGCAGGCCTGAGCTGGTGTCCATGGCAACCACCCCGACATGGGGTCTCCATGGAGCTGCCAAGGGACTGACCATAGCAACAGGGGGCTGGGGATGGTTGCTGTGGAAACTGACCATAGCAACAGGGGGCTGATGATTGTTGCCATGGAAACTGACCATAGCAGCAGAGGGTGGTGATGGTTGCCATGGAAACTGACCATAGCAACATGGGGCTGGGGATGGTTGCTGTGGAAACTGACCATAGCAACAGGGGGCTGATGATTGTTGCCATGGAAACTGACCATAGCAGCAGAGGGTGGTGATGGTTGCCATGGAAACTGACCATAGCAACATGGGGCTGGGGATGGTTGCCATGGAAACTGACTATAGCAACAGGGGCCAGGTGATGGTTGCCATGGAAACTGACCATAGCAAAAGAATGCTGGTGATGGTTGCCTGATAAGGATCAGATTTGTCACAGGCCTTCAGAGGGGTTCCATAGGGACTTTCCAATAGTTTCCAGGCTGCTCCAGAGCTGGAATGTCACAGGCAGAGACTGGGGCTTCATGGAGACCTCCAAGAGCTTTCTGGGGATGGTAGAGAGCCGTGTGGTCAGAGGCAGTCACAGCCATTCCATGGTGACATCCCAGGGCACCTTGGGCTGCAAAGGCACCGATCTGTCACAGGCACTCAATGGGGGCTCCACGGTGACATCCCAGGAGTCCCCAGGCTGCCAAAGAGCCGGGATGTCCCAGACACTCACAGGGGTTCCTGTCATGGGCACAGTGGGAGCTTCAGGCAAAATTTATTAGAGAAGCTCCTGTTTGGTCTCGAGGTTCAGAAAGGAGCCCTAACAGCCCCCACAGATCCACCATTGTCACCATTCAATCAGAGATGACATAGACCCTAATCACAAGTCTAAGGGCTCAAATGCACCCTTTTTTCAATCCTCTTCTTTTATACCTTAGTTTCCTAGAGGTGGACGTCATTGGTCATTTAATCAACACATTTCACATGATTGTCTAATTAAGACAACACTCTTCATTAAAAAACTTTTTCCAAAAAGCAACCTATTATACATATTGTCATGGTGCCAGTTATTGTTTTTTGTTTTATGCTGGGCCTTTCTGGGGGCTCTCTGGATGTGGGAAACCCTCCTGTAGCAGTTCTGTGCCAGGAAAAAGGAGATGCACAGGACTTTTTTGGACCTCAGCTTCTTGTTTATTGTTATCTGTCGCAGACATTTTTTCATAGAAATCCTTTCTTTGGGATTTGTGCATCTTCTGGGAAACAGAGGCCCCGTAAGAAGAATGTAAACAATTGTTATCGGCTGCTGTGAAATGTAGCAGGTGCCCCTGTGATTGGCTCATGCTCCATGTTTACAATTAAGGGCCAATCACAGAAGCAAGCTCGGGGACAGATTCCCTGGATACAGAACTTTTTTATTGATTCTTTTCTATGCTATTCTTAGCTTAGCAGCCTCTGCAACTTCTCTCCTTATTCTTTTTAGTATAGTTATAATGTATTATATATCATATATCAATAAATCTAGCCTTCTGATCATCAAACAAGATTCTCGTCCTTCTCTCTCACCATGGAGACCTCATCAGGTCGCTGTAATAGTTATCTTCTCTAAAGTTTTGCATGCTGTGCATACCAGGCTCACCACCGCAAAATGGCTATAAAATGTACGGTTTTAAGGTCTTTTAAAGTTGTCTCACCCAATTAACTCTTAAAACGTACATTATTTCTACTTATCGACCAATAACTCGTCCCTTGACTGTCCAGATAACCTCTGCACTGTGCTTTCCTTGAACAATCACCCTGTGCCACCAACACTGCAGAAAATGGACTAGATGAAGAAGAAGACAGGGACTACATCCAAATTCCTCCATCTTGCTTCCTATCTACATCATATTAAAAATCCCAAAACCTTTAATTTCTCACCCAAGGGACATGCTATACTACCCTCTACTCTATTTCAGACTTTGGTAAATTGTAATCTTTCTCAAAGTCCTGGAAGTCCTCTCCATGGGTGAAGATTAAAGGTAGTGTTTCTCTGGTGGTCAGGACCCCTTTAGAGCAGGCAGAGAAATATTCCCTGTGCCTTGGATTCTCACACATTTAACCTAAAATCCTTTAGTCCTTAACATGTGAAGTTACCCAAAAATGTTCCAGGTAAGTAGGATTAGAAGGAGAAGAAAGAGAGAACAACAGAAAGAAGACCCATAGAAGGACACACACATAGGTACCAATAGCTTGGGTCCCAGCATCACCAATAGACAAACCCCAGGAGAAGGCAGGATCCAGACCCTGGGCTGGCCTCGTGCTCTGGCTTTTAACCCCATGGGCCTGCCCCTGGGGTGGGACTGCCAGTTGTTTGCCCAATCAGAGCCAGGGTAGCACCAGCTGCTAGTGTGTGATTGATTGACTGATTAACAGCTGGGCTAATCATAGCTGGCTTAACATCACTCCCTGCTGTGTGATTGACAGCTCTGACAGGCCAGGGCTGGGGGCAGGGCTGTGTCCCACCACAAACCAAGGCCTGACCCGGCCCTGGCCCCCCACGGGCATTCCAAGCACCCCAAGGTGTCTCGGGACATCAATCTCATCCAGCCTCTGACAGCGACCACGGTGACACTACAGAACCTCATGAAACCATGGGTCAGTTGTGACAATGTGGGTCCAAGGAAACTACGGTGAGACTGTGGAATCCAGGAATCAGGGAATCAAGACCATTGTGCAAGTCATGGACCCTATGGAAGCAAGGATCAGTGATCAAACTGTGGTTTGATTGTGATTGATTTAAAACAGAAACAAGGAGCCATTGTTTCACAGCGGGGCTATATGGGGCCAATGGACCTTTGTGACTCTGTTGGGGCTCATGAAGCCAAAAAGCCATTGTGACATTGCCAGACCTCATGGAATCAAGGAGACCATTGTGACAGTGTTAGGACCCATGAAATCAATGGAACATGGAACGGATCTGCCTGGTTTGGCCTCCTGGAGGCTGTCTGAAAAGTCCCACTGAATTTGACATGTCAAGGTCCAGTTCTCATCTGACCGTGTTGCCCGATTGATAAATGACACAAAACTCGGATAAGTTTTGTGGGTGCTTTATTAAGGGCCCGGGGAACTGGGGGACTCACGTCCCTAAAGTCTGAGCCCCCAAATTCACGTATGGGTGCTTCCCTCTTATACATGCGATTCACAACAAAGTCTCCAAGGAACAGTTTCCCCGTTCCCCTTGCCTAGCCTCCAAGAAACAGTTCCCCGTTCCCCTTGCCTGGTCACAGACCCCTTGTGATACATTCCTTGGTTCACAAACAAGATCATTAATCCTCTGCTTATCTTATTCTAAGAGCATTGTATGCTGCCTCTAGACAGGTTAGCATTCTTACTTTCTTGCACTAGTTTAATTATTTATTAAATCCCTAAGACTACCTGCTAGGTTACACACAAAACTCAACACACTTTTCAACGGCTACAAAACTGCTTTTTAACAAACCAGTTCACACACAACTCACTATAATTAAATATTTTGCTAAATTTCATTTCTTTTCCAACATTTCCCCCCTTTTGAGCATCCTTCAGTCCTGCTGCAAGGATGCTCAATCAACAGTATTGACAGTAACATCTTCATAACGAGGTGGGGAATGTTCTTCATTCTGCCGCCCACGGGTCATCGCCTTCAGCAACCGGAGAGATCGCCTCTTTTCCTTTTCGATCACACCTAAGAGGCGTCTATATACAATCCATATAGTCACTAGAAATACTAAAAACATTAGTACATACTGTATAGCAGACGTAATCCAGCCAGACAGGTGAAGCCCCAAAGAATCAAATACTGCTCCTATCCAATTATGCTGTGCTTCCCTTTCAATTTCCTTGGTTTTTGTTTCCACTTCTGCCAGTTGAGAAATATCTTTCTCAACTTCAAGTGTAACATTTGGAATGTGTACACAGCAATGATCTATTCTCCTACTCAGGTAACCACAAACTCCATGTTCCTTTAACAGTAGCAAATCCAATGCCATTCTGTTTTGTAGGGTCATTCTTGATGTAGCTTGCAATTGCAAATTTAGATCCTTAAATCCCTTCTTAGTAGCTGCTGCCAACCTTTCTGTCTGTCCTAACAAATTGTTGAGCATTTCCCTGTTTCGATATGTCGCTACTGGAGGGAATAATGACTCCAATATCCATCCAAATTGCACTCCTGAGCCAGGTTCATGCCACTGCTCCTCTAGGGATTCTTCCCTCTTTCTGAGTCCTTTCCTTTGGATCAACCTGTTCTGTTTCCAGTATGGACACAATGTGGGAACCCCTAGGGTGATTTGTGTTACTGATCCATCTAGAGGTAAATGTGTGGTCCACTGTCCGTGTCCCAACACCCAGACTAGATTTCCAGGGCTATGCACAGTAGTATATCTGCAATCTATAGGACCATCCATGGACTCTCTGCTAACCGTGTGATCATACCCCCTACACTCGCATCCCCACTTTAATGCCATTTTCACCGGTACCAATCCGATTCGGTCTTCCGGTGTATCACATGTAAAAACCTCAGTACAATTCCAATCCTCTTTCTGCGGCCTGAACTCTCGGGAAGATGTAGACGTGATAAGGGCCCTATAATGTGACTGATTCTTTACTCCTGACCATTGGATGCACCATTGTACTTCCCCAAGGTAATTATAGTGTTCCAAAACACTAGGTCCCCATAATGTCTTCCAACTATTCCAGGTGTCAAAATTCTGTGTGACATTCTGACAACTCATCTCATTTTGTTGGGATTTCGTTCTTATTCGTACTGTATTGCATGGCTCATCTATTGGGGTTGCAATTAAACACCTCCTGGTATTTTGAATCCAACCATAATGATTGGATTTCTTTTCACATTCCTCTCTAGTCATAGCCCGAGTGGTCATACACAAATCCCTCCATACATCTACTGGTTTGGGAACTGACTGGCAGGACCATGAAACATTCTTGAATGTTTCAGGCATTTTGGTTACTGGTATTATTCCCCAGGGAATTGGTTCACCTGCAGCCTGTGGCAATGGCAGGCAAGCTGTTATTTTAGTCACATTCTGCATGATCCCAAAATCTCTGATTAATCCTACCACTAAATTTTCCTGCTCAGTATTTCGTTCTATTGTATCATTAACCTCCCGCCTACTCCTACCGTGCCTCTGTAAGGATAACATCATTCTGTCATGCCTCCACCATGCATTTCCTATTCTAGGATTAGTGACACTCGACCACCCACAACCTTTGCCTTCCTTTCCCCACCAATTGGTCCAGTCCTCTATTCTGTCCCAGGTCAGTTCCCTATTTTGCTTCCACCATTTGACCCAAAGGTTCCTTTGATATCTTGATCTTACTAGGAAGGAACAATTTATTCTGAGAGGTGGCCCATCCCACATGTCCACTGCCATTGATACTGGATTAACCTTTATGTTTTCAGCACGATCCCCTGTCCATGGCAAAACCCTCATACTCACTCTTTTGTAATCAAAACTATCCCGTATTTTGACCAAACATGTATATTCTCCCGTATTGTTTGTGGTTACCTTGGTAAGATTCAGTACCGTGTTTCCTTGTTGTTTATCCTTATCCCAACCGACTCCTATCTTGCCTCGGCTTCTTTCAGCCCCCCGTTGCCATATTGCAATAACTTCACCGGCCTCAACTTTCTGGCTGTCAAAGATAACACAAGTTAATTGAACATCCATCCCTTCCATGACTGTAACCTTTGTTTCTTCAACCTGTACAAGAGTAGACCCTTGAACAGGTACTAGTCTCATGATCACTAGCAGTAATATAATTAAGAAGGCGGCTTTGCGCGGAAGATCATCCGGGTTGGAGACACTATCTGGGTTTCCCACTGGAACGGTGCCTTCTTTACCCTGGTGTAATGGATCCAAGCATCCATCCCCTGGACCTTCACCGCCGTGTAGGTCGTCATCATCACCTGGTGGGGTCCGCTCCATGATTCCCGTAGCGGATCCGTGATCCACTTCTTGACGTACACCTGGTCCCCAGGCTGGATGTCGTGGACAGAATTCTCCAGCGTGAGCGGTCTATTCCACTGTAACGTATTTCTTAAAGAATTCAAGATCTTATTAAGTGACATAACATACTCTGCAATCGCCTGGTCCCCACTCACATGTACCTCCCCTTTTAATACAGTTGCATGATATGGTTTGCCATATAATATCTCATATGGACTTACGCCTACCTTTTCCCTTGGTTTAATTCGAATCCTGAGTAGGGCCAAAGGCAAAGCTTGAGGCCAGTGCAGTTTAGCTTCCTGGCAAATCTTTTTGACTTGTCCTTTCAGGGTTTGATTCATCCTTTCCACCTGCCCACTAGACTGAGGTCTCCAGGGGGTATGCAAATTCCAGGTTATATCTAACATTCGTGCTAATTCCTGCACTACCCCGGCTATAAAATGTGGACCCCTATCTGATGACAATCCTAAAGGTACTCCAAATCTTGGTATTATTTCTTTTAACAAGGTTTTTACCACCTCCTTAGCCTGATTAGTTCTACATGGAAAAGCTTCCGGCCACCCTGAGAACGTACATACGTACACTAACAAGTATCTCTATCCCTGTGCCCTAGGCAAATTCAGAAAAATCAACTTGCCAGTAATCTCCTGGTTGTGGCCCGACTTGCAACTTTCCCATTTGTATTTGTCTCCTAACTACTGGGTTATTTTTCAAACATACTGGGCACATTGCATTAACTCTTTTTGCCATTGTTAACATCTGATTAGAGATTATCTCATTCTTCAAAAATTTTACCAATACTTCTGCCCCCCAATGACATTTATTATGTTCTGATTCCAAAATAAATTTCATTATGCGGGTAGGTACCACTATTTGTCCCATTGGTGTAACGTACCACCCAAGTTGATTCTTCTGTGCCCCTAGCAAGTTTATTAGTTTTCCATCTTCTATTGAATATTTGGGCTCCTGATTCAGGTATGGGGTAGCCGGATTTGTTCTTACCGGTACCAATGCCATTTGAGTCCATACTTCCCGTGCCACTTGCCGAGCTGTAACATCAGCAAATCGATTTCCTCTGTAAACGTCTCCTTCCGCAGTCTGATGTCCTCTAACATGCATTACTGCAACTGCTTTGGGACTGTGTACCGCATCCAGTAGCTGTAGCACTTCTTCCCGGTGCTTGATGTTGGTTCCCTGTGAATTCAAAAGCCCCCTTTCCTTCCACAACGCCCCATGTACATGAACCACACCAAAGGCATATTTAGAATCTGTCCAGATATTAACCCTTTTGTCCTTGCTCAAATACAGGGCTCTGGTGAGTCCAATCACCTCTGCCTTCTGGGCCGAAGTTCCAGGTAACAAAGCCTTTGCCTCTATTACCCGATCCAATGTTACCACTGCATACCCGGCATAGCGAGTCCCATTCTCGACAAAACTGGATCCATCAGTGTATAGTTCCCATTCAGGTTCTTCCAATGGTTCATCCTTTAGGTCGGGTCTGCTGGCATATACTTGTTCAATTACCTCTACGCAATCATGCACCAGTCCCCCAGCTTCCTGGTCACTGCGTAAAAACTCTGCTGGATTAACATGATTAGTAGTCCTTATTTCAATATCATCCTGTTCTCTCAGGATGGCCTGGTATTGCAACATTCGACTGGATGATAGCCAGTGACCCCCCTTTTGCTCCAAAACAGCCATGACCATATGGGGAACAAACACTTTCATATTTGCCCCCAAAGTCAATTTCCGGGCCTCTTGAATAAGAATTATTGTTGCCGCCACGGCTCGTAAACACGAGGGCCACCCGGAACTTACCGAATCCAGTTGTTTAGAGAAGTATCCCACTGGCCTCTTCCAGGATCCCACCTTCTGGGTGAGGACCCCCAATGCCAGTTTTTGCCTCTCATTCACGTACAACTGGAATTCTTTGGTCACGTCAGGGAGTCCTAGGGCTGGGGCCTCTTTTAGTGCCTGCTTCAATTCCTGGAAGGCCTTCTTTTGCTGTGTTGTCCACTCCAACCGATGCTGCTTCAAGGCCTCATAAAGTGGCTTGGCTAGGAGACCGAAATTCATGATCTACAGTCGACACCATCCCACCATTCCTAGAAAAGATCTCAATTCCTGATGGTTACGAGGCAAAGGAATAGCACATATTGCCTCTATTCGGTTTACTCTCAAACGTCTCTGCCCTTGTGTGATCTCACAACCGAGGTAAATAACGCTATTTTTGACCAATTGAGCTTTTTCCTTAGAAACCCGATACCCTGCTTGGCCAAGCATGTTGAGTAATTTAATTGTTAATTCCACGCACATTTCCCTTTCCTTAGTAGCCAGAAAAATGTCGTCCACGTACTGCAGGACTACATACAAGGATGGGGATATTGTTACCTGGGTTATCTTCCATTCCTCCAGCTCCTTGGCCAGTTGGTTTCCAAAAATAGTAGGGGAGCATTTAAATCCCTGTGGGAGTCTCGTCCACATGAGCTGCTTCTTTCTCCCAAAATCAGGACTCTCCCACTCGAAGGCAAAATATTTCCTACTCTCTACTGCCAGTGGGATGCAGAAGAAGGCATCTTTAAGGTCAATCACTGAGAACCATTTAAACTCCTCTGATACAGATGTTAACAAAGTATAAGGATTAGCAACAACTGGATGTATGTCTTTCACTATTTCATTAATAGCCCTTAAGTCCTGTACCAAACGGTACTTACCATTAGGTTTCTTTACTGGAAAAATTGGAGTATTATACTCCGATTCACATTCCTGTAATATTCCTTGAGCCAAAAATTGTTTAATTAACGGGGCTACTCCCCTCCTTGCCTCAAGCTTCAAGGGGTATTGCCTTATCCTCACTGGTCGGGCCCCTTCCTTTAGTTCCACCTTTACTGGCTGCGCAGCTTTAGATTTTCCGGGGACCCCTGACTCCCATACCCAGGGTACTACAGCCTGCTCAATTTCTTCTGGAATAGGAGAGGCATCCACTTCCTTGATCACAAAAATGCCTGCTATTTGTTCCTCAGGTATTTCCAATTTCACCCTTCCCCCTTCAAATATTATTTTCACATTAAGTCGGGACAACAGATCTCTGCCAAGAAGGGGTGTGGGGCAGTTTGGCATATACAAAAATTGGTGATCTAATTCCTTCCCCCCAAACCTAAGATTTAAAGGTTGTAAAAATGGTTGTTCCTCTAGTTTCCCTGTTGCCCCCACCACCTGTACCGTTGTGTCACTCAAAGGTCCCAATCGTCTATTGAGTACAGAATAAGTAGCTCCAGTGTCTACCATAAATTCTTGATCCTTTTCCATCTATTTCTAAAACTACCCTTAAATCCTTTTCTAGTCAGCTTTGATTCTGATAGTTTCCCAAAACTAGTGCTTGAGCGACTTCTGCTGGTCCTCCCGTGAATCCTCCTACAGGGGCATTTCCCACTGGGGCTGTCCTTAATCCCATGTTTCCCGTGCCCATACCTCCTCTAACCGGGCATTCATTTTTCCAGTGTCCCAATTGTCGGCAAAACGCACACTGGTTTGGATCCAACCTCCCCATGTTAGGTGCAAACCCAAATCCTCCCCGACCTCTTGGCAACCCCCTCTGTCCGTGATTAGCTCCTCCCCGACCTCGACCCCTAATGGGTCTTCCTCCTGCCCCTGCCTGTTGCATTACAGCCAGAATACTAGCTTGTTGTCTTTTTGCAGTTTCTTTTTCCCTGTTGTTGTATACCTTCTTTTCACCATCACCACCATCACTATCACTCTCACTAGATCCCGTTTTTATAGCTATATCTGCAGGGGGAGCAGGGGGCACATTAGGAGCAACCGGAACCCTCGGAGGTGCTATACAATAAGACAAATCTTCCTCGACTGAAGGATACAAATTACGCTCCTTTCTTTCTTTACATCCCACACACTCCCTTTCATCATTCACTTCTAAAACAAAATACCACATTCCTTTTGCCATTCCTCTTTCCGATATAAAACGAAAAACAAATCCAAATATGGTATTTCATCCCATTTCTCATTCCTCCTTAAAAATTGCATCAAAGATTCCATTATCCCCAATTCCAGTGTACCATTCACCGGCCATCCCGCTTCCCCAATCTCATATTCAGGCCACCAATGATTACAATAATCTATCATTTTACTTTTATCCAATTCCTGATAATACCCTTCACTTTTCCACCGTTTCAATATACAACCTAATGGTGTATTTCCAGGTATTTTACCATTGGCTTGCACTAAGGTTTTAAAAGTTTTAAAAGACATCATATTACAACCTTTAATTCCACTATTAATCCCAATAAACCAATATACCTTAAACCAATATACCTTCTCGCCGTCCTTCCCTAAAACAAACAGGAGGCGAGTTCCGGTCCTGCGTCCTTAGACGTCTTATGGCCGGAGCCTAGGCTTTTTTACCAACCACCAAATCCAAATTCAATTATCACCTTTTTTTTTTCCAATATAAAGCACCTTCGGGCTTACCTTAATGCAGTTTGTCCGACAGGCGCGGGGGGTCGGGCACGACCGAAGACTCCCCGAGAAGTGCTCGGTGCCGGCTTGGAGTGGATCGGGACGCGAACCGCCCCAGCAGCCCTCGGAGTCCTGCCGCGGTCGCCAGAAAACTGTTGCCCGATTGATAAATGACACAAAACTCGGATAAGTTTTGTGGGTGCTTTATTAAGGGCCCGGGGAACTGGGGGACTCACGTCCCTAAAGTCCGAGCCCCCAAATTCACGTATGGGTGCTTCCCTCTTATACATGCGATTCACAACAAAGTCTCCAAGGAACAGTTTCCCCGTTCCCCTTGCCTAGCCTCCAAGAAACAGTTCCCCGTTCCCCTTGCCTGGTCACAGACCCCTTGTGATACATTCCTTGGTTCACAAACAAGATCATTAATCCTCTGCTTATCTTATTCTAAGAGCATTGTATGCTGCCTCTAGACAGGTTAGCATTCTTACTTTCTTGCACTAGTTTAATTATTTATTAAATCCCTAAGACTACCTGCTAGGTTACACACAAAACTCAACACACTTTTCAACGGCTACAAAACTGCTTTTTAACAAACCAGTTCACACACAACTCACTATAATTAAATATTTTGCTAAATTTCATTTCTTTTCCAACAACCGTGAAGCAGATGTGCTTCTATTCATATGGGAAAGAACTGTTTTTCTTGTCTAGGCACCCATGGCCAAAACTGGGGTTCTGCATCTAAAATTCTCTATAACCAAGGGTTACTCCCAGACAAAATCTGCCTGTACAGTCAAGTCTGGCTAGACTTGGCCTCTAGTGACTGCCTCTCATCTGCCCCTGCACCACTGGGGCTCACTTGTTTCCTTCCTATGCAGACCACTGTGACACTGCAGAGCATTGTGGAACCAATGGGCCATGGTGACACTGCAGGCCCTTGTGGAACCTGTTACACTGTAGGAACTTGTGGAACCAAGGGGAACATTGTGGCCCTGCAGGGTACAACGGATCCCAGGGGCCGCTGTGACACTGTGGGGCCTTGTGGAACCAAGAACATCTTTGTGTCTCTGTTGGACCACATGGTCCCAAGGGGCCAGCGTGAAACAGCGGGGCTTTGTGGAACCAAGGAGAACATTGCTGCATTTCAGGGCCTTGTGGAGCCAAAGGGCCGTTGTGATCCTGCTGGGCACCGTGGATCCATGGAGAGCATTGTGGCATTGCAAGGCCCCAAGGAATCATGGAGAGTATTGTGACACCGTGGGGCCCCACGGAACCAAAGGAACACTGTGACCCTGCAGGGCCTCATGGAAGGAAGGGGCCAGTGTGACACTATGGGAAGTTGTGGAAACAAGGAGATCATTGTTGCACTACTGGGCCCCAATGGAACCAAGGGGCCATTAGACACAGCGAGGCTTCATGGAACCATTAGACCATCATGACATTATGGGGCCTTGTGGAACCATGGAGACCATTAAGATACTTAAGGACTTGTGTAACCAAGGGGCCATTATGACACCTGACGGCCTCATGGAAGCAAGGAGCCATTGTGACACTGCAGGGCCCTGTGGAAGCAAAGGAATATGAAATAGGTGTGGCTGCCTTGGCCTCCCAGGGGTCACCTGACAAGTCTGGCTGACCTTGGAATGCTGAAGGCCATTCCCATTTCCCCCTGAAACACTGGGGCTCTGGGCTTTTCTTTTTATGGAAAACAACTGTCCATTTTTTCCAGGCATCCATGGCAAAAATTAGGATTCCACCTCCAAATTTCTCTGTTTCCAAGGATTGCTGCCAGACTTAAGTTGCCAGGACAGCCAAGTCTGGCTGGTGTTTGACTCCTGAGGGGCAGCACTCACCTGTTTTCCAAACACTGGAAAGGGTTCTGTGATTTTTTTTGTATGGAAAAAAAATCCCTCTTTTCCAGGCACAAATATTTTAAATTAGGACTAGGCATTCGTAATTTCAAATATCCAAGGGTTGCTCCAAGCAAACCTGCCAGGACAGACAGGTCAGGCTTGCCTTGGCCTCTGGTGGTTGCTGTTCATCAGGTCCTGAAACATGGGACTCTGTGGTTTCCTTCCTATGGAGACCAGTGTGACATTGGGAGCCTTGTGAAATGAAGGGGCCATTGTGATACTGCAGGGCATCATGGTTCCACGGGACCATTGTGACACTGTGGGGCCTTATGGAACCAAGGACATCATTGTGGCTCTGTTGGGCTACATGGTCCCAAGGGGCCAGTGCAAAGCAGCAGTGTGTGGGAGTTAGCCCAGCTGTAACTCAGAGTCAGTCAGATTTTACCCTAAAAGAATTAGGCATGAGTTTCAAGTCATGGGAATTATTCTTTTAACTTAGGGTGAGCTTGAGAGTTCCCCTATAAGCCTTTATGTGTTGTTATGCTAAGTTGTCCAAGTTCTACTCCCCAATTTGTTTATTGGTTACTTGTTTCATCTATAGGGTTATTGTTCTAGTTTTCTACCCCCAAGTGTCCATGTTGTTGCTTCCCCTTTGTCTCAGGTCTTAGGATCCTACCCCTCGTACAATGCTCGACTTCTCCATGTTTATTGTTTTTCACCCAGGTATTAAAGTTCTTTTTGGGCAACTGCATCAAACCCCCTCCTCGCCCTGAAGTCAAGGAACCAGAGAGGTTTGTTGCCGCCAGCTTCACTGTGACTTTTGGCACCCGAACAGGGACCCTAAAACTCAGGGCTCCCTGTGTCGGTCACATCAGCTGGGGTTTGCTGATGGATAGGCCAGTGCTCCCCGGGATTTTGGATTGTTCCTGGACCGGCAGATTCATTATTGCTTCAAGGGACCTTGCCCAGGATCTGCAGGGACAACCACGGTTTCACCTGCATAGGATTGCAGGTGGGTTTGGGGAAACGCAAGACATTTATTGCCCATTTTGCCACTGTGTTTTTACAATATGCACCCACGTCTAATCATTGATTTGGGGTGTTCTGGCGGCTCTTCCCCATTAGGTAGAGAAGGAGAAAAATGGGCAGCCAGCTCTCCAAAACAGAAAGGAGCATATATGGATGCTTTAATTCTCCCTGATCATGACATATTATTTTCAAAGAATGAATTAAATCAATCATGAGGTGGATCATTAAAAGTTTTCCAGATGCCTCTACTGAGGAAATCCGTACCATTGAATTTTGGGACTCAGTGAGAGTTAAATTGTACAACCTTTTGATCAAAAGGGACCA
This sequence comes from Melospiza melodia melodia, assembly GCF_035770615.1. Lineage (NCBI taxonomy): Eukaryota > Metazoa > Chordata > Aves > Passeriformes > Passerellidae > Melospiza > Melospiza melodia. The sequence continues at coordinate 1,910,172 of NC_086218.1, read as the reverse complement.
CATTGCACCCCGCATGCTCCCCATCTTCCACACCATCCTTGAGACCCTTCACCAGCAAGCAGCGTGTTGAAAACTCAATCCATTGGTCACTCCTAATACAGGACTTCCTCTCAAACTTGCCTTTTTCAGACCGTCCATGATGGTCAAAGATGCATCATACCCCAGAAACTCAAGATGGAAAGAGCCTGAATGTGGCTCTGGAGCCCGACCATCCTCCCTCCATCTTAGCTCCTCCACTTCCTGCTATCACAACCTTCTCTTCCACCCTGAATGAACCTCCAGACTCCACCCCCACAACTGCGGGTACCGCCCCCACTATCAATCATTCCACCTCCACCCTGGGCCATGCCTCCAGAACTCCACCCTGGAAGTCCGCCATCCTATATCAAGGCCCTTCCTCCCCAACACCTGACAAAATGGCAGTGCTTTTTGCCTCACCCTCCAACAAAAATATAACCCCATGATCAAAGATACTAAGCCCAACGGTCACACCATTTCTAATCTGAATGTTTCTGCTCCAAGTTATTCTTCCTCCCCAGAAGACAGAGCCGCCTCACCCCTCAATCCCAGAAGATCCCATGGAAAGGATCTGGAAAGAAGCAGTTAAGGAAGGAGACTGGCAAATAGTCTCAGAACTCCTCATTGCCCTAGGGTATTATGAAAGAAGGAGGCAGAATCTGAGGTATCACCCATTGGTTTACAAGGAAATCAAAGAATCAATGTAGGGCAGCTAAAGACCATAGGAAGGACTTACCTTGTTTTAATGGCATAATGAGGGCCATGTTTACAGCACATGCCTTAACCCCCTATGATTTAAAATATATTATGACCATGTTGTTGTCACCTACAGAATACACTTTGTGGGAAGGGGGATGGAAGTGTTTACTAAATCAATTAATAGAAGACTATGCTAATAATGAGGCAAGGGTGGAATTGACAATCAACCATCTAGCTGGAGAAGGACAACACAGCCTACCAGATGATCAAGCAGCAGGTATCCTCAGAGAAGTATTGGATGATATCAAAAAGATGGCTTTGAAAGCTTTAATCCAGGTATCGGATGGTAGCACCCCCAGTTTGGACTACCTTGGGCAGCTGCAGCTGAAGCTTTAGGACAATTAGACCATCTTGGGTGTCTGTTAAGTAAGCAAACCAATGCTAACTCCCTCACATTGAGTGGCCGGCTCTCAGATATAGGGACCATCAGACATGCCACCTTGCGGAACAGCGATAAAGTTTTTACTCTCGGCACATAGGCATGGCTGTGTAGACTCTGAGGGCATGTGTTGCATGAACCTCTCCAGCCACAGTGAGTCAAGAGCATTCAGGTACTGAAGGAAGGGTTCAAGAATCTTCAAGTGGAAAACAAAGACTGGGTGAATAAACTCTTCCAATCCAAGGGACTAAAGGGTTGGATGACGTTTAGCTGAAACAGGACCAATTATTGTCTTAGTGGTAGTTGTGACATTGTTAATTGTCCCATGTTTTTTTGGATGATTTTAGAAAGTGTTACAAAATTCTTTCAGTTCCATTTTGTTGTAAAACAGAAAGGGGGAAGATACTCAACACAGGCTCCTCATGGACTCCTTGGAGGAGAGAATTGGAGGCCAGGATGGCACAAAAACCTCTCAGAGACTCAGTGTGGGAAGAAAAACCCTTAAAAGTACCTAAAAGTATTCTTCAGTCCATAAAGTACCTTAAAAACCTTGAGTATCTCAAGGCATTAATGAGCCTCACTGAGTGTCAGTACAAAGCTCTCCAGGGACTCATTAAAGCAGATAATTGGGGCCATGATTGCACAAACCTCTCACAGAGTCTGTATCAAAAGGGAAACACCAAGTACCTTCAAATAACTCAAGTACCCTGAAGCATTAATGAGCCCCACTGAGTGTTGTTACTGACAAAGCCTCTCCAGGGACTAACTACAGCAGAGAGTTGGAGGCCATGATTGCACAAACCTCTAACAGACTCCAAGGAAAAAGCCAAACCCAAAGTCCTTTGGAAAAGCTGCAGTCCCTGCAGGGAGCATTCAGGAGTCCCCAGGGCCATTCCTGAGCAAGGCTCTCCAGGGACTCCTTCCAGCAGATCCTTGAGGCCACTGGGATGTGTGCTAGGGGGTGATGCTGAGGGCAGGACAAGAGGCTAACAGTGCCCAGCCTGGCTGGGGCTGTGCCAGGAGGCCCCAGTGCCTCAGGACAAGGTGTCGCCTCACAGCCCTTGGTGGCACAGACCCTGCTGGGGCCCAGGATACCAAGACTTGGCTTCTCTTTGTCCCCACCTGTCATCACTGCCTCCAGTTCTCTGCTCTGCCTGGGGCCTGGGGACAGGTTCTCAGTCGTGTCCCTCAGTGGGACCCATTAAAAGTCCAAGAAACTTTGGAGTTGGATTCTGCCTTGGAGTTCTGGAGAGGTTTCTTCAGCTCCCTCTCAGGGACTGATGTTCACGGCCTGAGCACAAAGCCCCAGAGGCTCATTAAAGTCCTTGTGCTGTGTCTGTGCTGATGAGCTGGGCTGGGCTGCAGGCACAGAAACAGCTCCTGGTAACCAAACAAAGCTTCAAAAGCACATTTCTCTTGATGAGCAGCTCTTCTGCCAGCCCAGCAGGGCTGGGACACTGCCTGTAGCCACCCTGGGCACAGCACAGAAGCACAGAGAGCTTCAATCTGTCAGGTCTGGGAAGGTGCTGAGAAGTGCCTGGGGCAGAATCACTGCCAGCCCTTGGCACAGGAACCTCTGGCTGCAGGACAATGCAGCTGCAGCTCCTGGAGTGATCTCCTAAAGCTGGAACATCCCAATGCATACAGACCCTGTGAGTACATTCTCTGATTGTCTCTTGTGCAGAGCAGCCAGGGGTGCCCAGGGCTGTCCTGCAGAGCAGGGTCCTGCATCCCAGGGCGCTGTGCTGGGGCAGGGACTCTGCTGCCTTCCAGGGACAGCTCTCAGCCAGCCCTGGCAGCTGCTCCCAGCAGTGGGGGACAAGATCTGGGTGGAAGGAGAGAGCTGGTAAGGCTTGGAAGTGTTCTCCTTGTGTGTTCTGAATGCTGCATTGTTCAGGACTGCTCCCAGCATGGCATTTAATTGCAGAACATTTTCCAAGCAGATTATAGAGGGAGCACAGCAAGGCAGGGGCTGCATAAAAGGGAAAATCCTGCTTTATTAATCTACTGCACTGGGTTGCCTGGATGAGAAACTGAACATAGATATTATTCTCTCAGTTCAGGCATAGAATTTATAAAAAAACCCTCTCAGATCTAAATAAACCACGAAGTGACAGACATCAGCACAGGGGCCCTCACAGGCAGCATCAGTGCTGCTTTTACAGTCTCCTCAGGATTCCTCTGAAGTTTTCATCAGAGCCTGCAGAGCCAGAGCTGCCCCTGTTCAGTGCCAGAGCTGGGAGGGGTCTGCAGGGCAGAGCTGAGCCCGCAGGGCTGGGCTGGGCTCTGACAGCATGGGCAGGGCCCAGCAGTGGGCACAGGGAAGCAGCTGATGGCAGGGACAGCTCCAGGCAGCAGAGCCCTGGGCAGGCAGTGGGGGGAAAGTGCCCCCAGGCTGTGCTGGGATAATTCAATTCCTCTCCAAACCCAATTACTCTGTCATTACTATTTTACAGATCCCCATGCGAAGGGACAGCAAATGTCCAACAACAGCTCCATCAGGCACTTCCTCCTGCTGGCACTGGCAGACACGCGGCAGCTGCAGCTCCTGCACTTCTGCCTCTTGCTGAGCATCTCCCTGGCTGCCCTCCTGGGCAATGGCCTCATCATCAGCGCTGTAGCCTGCGGCCACCACCTGCATATGCCCATGTTCTTCTTCCTGCTCAACCTGGCCCTCAGCGACCTGGGCTCCATCTGCACCACTGTCCCCAAAGCCATGCACAATTCCCTCTGGGACACCAGGGACATCTCCTACATAGGATGTGCTACACAGGTCTTTTTCTTTCTGTTCTTCATTTCAACAGAGTTTTATCTCCTGACCATCATGTGCTATGACCGTTACGTGTCCATCTGCAAACCTCTGCACTATGGGACCCTCCTGGGCAGCAGAGCTTGTGCCCACATGGCAGCAGCTGCCTGGGCCAGTGGCTTTCTCACTGCTCTGCTGCACACAGCCAATACATTTTCCCTGCCCCTGTGCCATGGAAATGCGCTGGGCCAGTTCTTCTGTGAAATCCCACAGATCCTCAAGCTCTCCTGCTCCAAATCCTACCTCAGGGAAATTTGGCTTCTTGCTGCTAGTGTCTGTTTAAATTTTGGTTGTTTTGTGTTCATTGTTTTCTCTTATGTGCAGATCTTCAGGGCAGTGCTGAGGATCCCCTCTGAGCAGGGACGACACAAAGCCTTTTCCACCTGCCTCCCTCACCTGGCCGTGCTCTCCCTTTTCCTCAGCACTGGCACATTTGCCTACGTGAAGCCCCCCTCCATCTCCACCCCATCCCTGGATCTAGCCCTTTCAGTTCCATACTCGGTGGTGCCTCCAGCCCTGAACCCCCTAATCTACAGCCTGAGGAACCAGGAGCTCAAGGCTGCTGTGAGGAGAATGATGACGGGATGGTTTCAGAAACATTAAACTGCAGGCCAATCTCTGCCAATCACTTGCAAAAAAAGTCATCTTTGATACTTTGTGTTGGTTCGGTAGTGAGAGGTTTTTTTATCTTTTTTTTTCCCTTTCCATATTGTCCAAAAAGAAATGTCATATTTGTTCCATTTCTCATTTTGTTTCTCTCCACCGTCACTGTGGCCAGAGATTGTGTCCATGAGGGGTTGTGCTCTAGGTGGCTTTAAAGGAACTAAATAATCTCCCAGCAGAGTTTTCTGCAGAGATGCCCTTTTGTTGCCTTCCGTGGAGCTGCAGCAGCAATGTCTGTGTGCAGAGCTGGGGGCAGAGCAGTGCTGACACAGCAGCTGTGCCCAGCAGCAGCAGCACTTCATGTTGCCAGTGCTGCTGCCGTGGCCCTGCCCCGCTGCCCTGGTGGCCCTGGTGTTGCTGCAGGGCCTGAGTGCTCTTGGGGCCGGGCACAGCCCTGGGGGTGGCAGTGCCGGGGCTGCAGCAGGGACAGGCCATGGGCACTACTGGGGCAGCGCTGACGTCTCAGCCCAGGCCCTGGGGGCTCCAGGCTCCTTGCCCAGACTCTCTCAAGAACACGGCCAGGCCAATGCTCAGCACAGAAAAGCCCCGTGAGCAGTCCCAGGCTGGCCGTGGGCAGGCTGGGTGCAAACAGCATGGCTGGGGCTCTGCAAGGGCCCTGGGGGAGACGGAAAGGAGCAGCAGAGCAGGGGCTGATCCACCCCCAGTGCACTGGACAGCCCAGGGAAGCGTCCCATAGCGTCCTCATGGAGCTGCCAACGACATCCCCCCTCTGCTGCCCTGGCCTCTCCCCCAGCTGACACAGGTGCCCCATCCTTGCAGGCACAGACACGGCAGCACTGGCTCAGCAGCCCCTGTTTGCATTGCACAGAGCAGGCAGGAGCACCCCCATGCTGTTGGTGTGGGGACATGAACCTGAGGGAGCACAAATGCCATCATCCCTTGGGGCCAGCAAGGGCTGGGGGACACCCAGGAAACCACTCAGCTTTGTCCTGGCCTCTGCAGTCAGCCAGAAAGTTTGTTCCCATCAGCTGGGAGTTTCCTGTCCCACTGCAGACGCTGTTGCTCAGAGCCAGGGCTGCCTGGCAGCCACCCCCAAACTGCCCTGAGCATTTTTCCTTGGCCTCACCTTTGCTTTCTATGCTCTGTATGGTACAAATTCTATCCTATTGCCAACCCCTGTCCCCTCCCCTGCAAACAGCCCATCCCTGTTTGCCCTTTCCTCTCTGGCCCCACTCCCCATTGCAGTTCCTGACTTGGCACCATGGGAACGTCTCTTGGGCAGGAGGATCATCCTACAAGTGCTGCAAGAATTGTCTGCAGGCTCCTGCAGTGCCTGGTGCTGCTCCCTTGCCAGAGGCACCCCAGGCCAGCGGGGCACATCTGGGCTGCTGTGTCTGGCTCTGGGGCTCCCTGTTCTGGGCAGTGAGGAGGAGCTGCAGAGGTTCTGCAGGACTGACAGGATGGGCTTTGGGGCTGGCAGGAGAAGCTGAGGGACCTCAGCTTCTCCTGAGTCTGGCCAGGCCTGACTCTGCCAAAGGCAGAGCTCAGCTGCCCTTGGGTGCTGCAGGAACAATCCAGAGCCCAAAGAGCCTCCATGGCTGTGCTGGAGACCAAGGCTGCAGCAGGGAAATGCAGGGCTGCTGCGGGATGGGGAGGGCATTGAATTCCAGCACACACCTCAGGTCCCTGATGATCTTGGCACCAGGCTGAGCCCTGTTTCAGACTGGAGCAAGAGTGACACAAAACTACAACTAAGATGCCTTTGTCTATATACCTTCCTATATGGCAATCCCTTGTTGATGGTGGACATGTCAGATGTTGCTGAGATGTCACAAGGAGCTGAAGGAAGAATTTGGATGTTTCCTAAATTTTATCATGTTCACATTTTTTATGTTGACCATGAAGAAAAACATTTCTGTATCTCTGAGTCTCACCAGTTCCTGGTCCCTTAAGGGACACAAACCTGATGAGTTGAGGTTCCCACTGCAGGGGCTGCACTTGGACCTCCCTCCATAGCCAGAGCAGAGCTCTCTTGTCCCAGAAAGTCCCTGGCAATGCAGGGATGAAGGAAACAGGACAGGCTGTGGGGAGCAGGGGCAGGGAAGAACCAGGGAAGAGAATAACTTTTGCATTTAATGGAGTTGTGCCTTCCCTTGCCTTTGTTGGCTGACAAGAAATGAACATCCCTCTGTTTCTCAGGCAGCTCCTTCTCCAAGGAAACCAGGTGGAATTGGAGCCAAGGAGCTGAAAGCTGCAGTTGCAGCCTGGACTAGAGGGAGCTCAGATTTGCACAACGCTGCTCTGAGTGCCAGGGCTTGGATGGGGGAAATGGTGGGGTGGGGGTAGGGACAGACTCTGATTGATTGTCTGCCATGAAGGGTCCTGATTTTCATATTTATTCAAACTGCATAAGGAGGTACTTGGATTCAGTGTCAGTTGGAGATTGCACATATCAGTTTATTAACAGGGAAAAAAATAAACAGGACCTAATAAATGGAGTGTGGAATGTGGCTGGGAAAGCTCTGCCTGGGCTGTGCCAAGCAGGACACACAAGCCTGACCCTCATTCCCCAAACAAGTCTCTCAAGGAGGCATTTAAAAGGAATTCGAGTTGTTTGTGTCCGCTGAGCTGGACTCCCTGGAGAAATACCAACAAGAGATTCTCAGGAGCTCAAAACAGCCAAACAGCCTTTACTAGCAACTTTAGAAAATCAGAGAAGCTTTGGCAAAAGGTTTAATAGGACATTCAATCAAAAAATGAAAAAACACTTCTCAAAGCATGAATTTGGCCCATTCAACTTCACAAACTCTAAGCCTGTTCAATTTTAAGTTACTCAAAATTTGCAAGAAGAGGGAATTAGAGAGAAAGACAAATAGGATACAGAGAAGCACACACGCAGCTACCAACTCCTGCATTCCAGCACTGCTCAGATGGAAATTCCAAGAGGAGGTAGGGTCAAAATGTGTGCTTACCTTGGGATCAGCCTTAAATACCCCTTGGTCTTCCTGGGCCCTTCCCCCAGGTGGGACTTGGGCTCATTTGGTCCCTCAGGAGCTGGGCTGGGGGCTGCAGAGGTGGCTGTGGAGCATTGCCTGTGCTGTACCAGGGACTGGCAGACACTGCTGGGCTGGGATAGAGGCTCTGGGGGGATTGGGGTTCCAGGGCAGGGCAGGGCTGGGGTTCCAGGGCAGGGCAAGGCTGGACCTGCCCCTTCCTCCCTCACACACAAAATGTTTCCAGCCAACAATCTCCTCCAGTCTGCCACAACAGGGAATGTTGGAGGTGGAACCCAAATTTGCCCATGGGAAGCTGGTTAAGAAGGACAGGCCTTTTCCATAGCACAGAGCCCCAGTGTTTGGAAGGCAGGTGAGAGCCTCACTAGGCCAAGGCCAGCCAGACTTGTCAGGAATGGCAGATTTTGTCAGGGTGTCATCTTTGGATTAAGGCAATTTTGAGGTGGAACCCAATCTCGGCCATGGGTGCCTGGAGCAACTGGCAGGGACTGAGTCTACACTGAGGGCAACTGGGATTGACTGGGACCATGCTGGGGGAGACTGGGATCAGAGTGAACTCATACTGGGATCATCCTTGGAGTGACTGGGTCAATGCTAGGCACCACTGAGAGCAACTGGGATCAGACTGGGACCAGCTAGGACCATGCTGGGAGTAACTGGGATCATACTGGGAGGAAATGGCACCATGCTGACGGTGACTGTGGTCATTCTGGGATGATACTGGAAGTGACTAGGTGAAGGCTGTGGGCAACTGGGATCATGCTGGGGCAACCAGGATATACAGGAAGTGACTGGAATCATGCTGGAGGTGACTGGGAGCTACTGGGAGTGAATAGAAACACATTGGGGGCAACTGGGATATACTGGGAGAGACCAGATGTGACTGGGATCACAGAGGAACCATAAAGGAAGTTAGTGGAAGAATACTGGGAGTATCTGGAAGTGACTGGAATTATACTGGCTAACTTAGAATGACTGGGACCACACTGGGGGCAAATGGCACTGTACTGAGAGTGACCAGGTTCATACTGTAATCATACTGGGAGGGACTGGAACCATACTGGGAGTGCCTGGAACGATAGTAGGGGTGAATGGGAACACCTGAGACCATGCTGGGATCATACTGGGAGTGACCGTGATGATACTGGGATCATACTGAGTGTAACTGGAAGTGACTGGGACCATCCTGGGGGTGACTGAGAGCCTCAGGTCCCATGCTGGGAGTGACCTGGGGGGAACTGGGGGAACTGGCCCAGCTGGGGCTCAGGGTTGTTCTCCCCTAGGGCTGCCCCAGGTCCTGCTGCCACCCCTGACCCCACAGAGCCGAGGGAAAAGGGACAGCTTAGGGACAGGGGACATGGACGGGGACAGCCGAAGGACAGGGGACAGCTGAGGGAAAGGGGACAGACACAGGACAGGGCACAGCCAGGGAACATGGCCTGGCCGAGGGACACTGAGCTCCAGCTCTTTGGGCTGTTCCCTTGGTCTGCCAGCACAGGCCCAGGGGCAGAATCCCCTCCAGTCACTGCTGTTTGCTTTGAGCTCTGGAATATTCCCCAGGAGCCCCTGCAGCAGCTGCAGCCCGGCCGGGTGCCCGGGGCCACCAGAGCCACTCCGGCAGTGCCCTCCTGCCCCGGGCAGGGACAGAACAGCCAAGGAAAGGCTCGTGCTAGGCTCAGGGCAGGGACAGGGCACTCCCCTGGTGCTGCCACGGGCACAGCAGAGCCGGCCTGGGCAAAGGATTGGGATTGATGTCCCATGGAATCCCAGCAGGGATTATTTCTCATTGCACTGCTGGCATTGCATTGGTCATCCATTCAAATCATTTCCCCATGGAATTCCCATGGCAGTGGGTTAGGGGGAAGAACCATCCATGGAATTCTCACCTGACTGGAATGAGAGTGAAATCTGGCCATGGAAATTCCATGGTAATTCCTGCATTCCCAAGTCTCCCATTCCTGAATCCCCCCATTCCCATAGGAATTGCCCTTCCCCTCCCACACTCACCTTTGTGCTCCAGAGCCACCCAACCCCATCTGATGTATTTCCACCCAGGTGTGTCCCAGGTAATGCTTCGTCTGCTCCACCATGATCCCTTTGCATTCCCAGCACCTCTGGCTGATCCAGGTGGCACCATCAGACACTGCAAAGCCCTTGTAGCCATACCAGTGAGATCCATGGACACTCCATTGGACAGGAGGTCACAGCTGGAAACCACTTGCAGCATGTGGAGACCTGGGAATGAGGAGAGAACAGATCCATGGAGTTGTGTCCCAGACCCAGGGTGCCCCTTGGATTCCCATCCCAGCCCCACAGTTCCCCCCCATCCCCAGAGATCCCATTCCAGCCCCTCAGAATCCTCCATTCTCACAGATCCCAGCCCAGCCCCGGCTCCCCCGAATCCCCCCATTCTGGTTCTACCGGCCCCGTCTCCAGGGAACTGTCAGTCATGGGCTGGGTCCTGTCCTTGAGCCGGGGCTGGATATCCCAATATCCCAGCTCTGGCTATCCCTATATCCCAGCTCTGGCTGTCCCAATATCCCAGCCCTGGCTATCCCAATAACCCAGCTCGGGCCGACCCAATATCCCAGTCCTGGCTATCTCAATATCACAGTCCTGGCTATCCCAATACGCCTGCTCTGGCTTTCCCAGAATCCCAGCTCTAGCTGCCTCAATATCCCAGCCCTTGCTATCCCAATATCCCAGATGTGGCTATCCAAATATCCCAGCTCTCGCTATCCCAATATCCCGGCTCAGGGTATCCCAATGTCCCAGCTCTGGCTATCTCAATATCCCAGTTCTGGCTATCCCAATATCCCAGCCCTGGCTATCCCAATATCCCAGCTCTGGCTATCCTAATATTCCAGCCGAGGTTTCTCAGTATTCCAGCCCTAGCTACCCCAATGTCCTGGCTCTGGCTATCCCAATATCCCACCTCTGGCTGTCCCGATATCCCAGCCCTGGCCATCCCAATATCCCAGCTCTGGCCATTCCAATAGCTCAGCTCAACTCAGTTCCTCCCACCATCCCTGCTTTCTGTGGCTCCATCCGGCCCCGCTCGCTGCCCCAGTGCTCCCAGGGTGTCCCATCCACATCCCCCACATTCAAGGATTTAGGACCCCTGGATTGGGCTCCAACAGTGCCACTTCCAGGCACTGCAGGGAGTGGAGAACTGGGAGGACATGGAGATTTGGGGGGGCTGGGCGGCTGAAAGTGAGAGTTTGGGATCCAGGGGGTTCCACCAGCCAAGGAAAAGGGGGACATGAAGAGCTGGCAGAGCTAGGAAGGAGGTTCAGGGGCTCAGAGTCAAGGAAAGGGGTGAAGGGACTGGGAGAGCTGGGACTGGGAAAACAAAAGAGGCTACAAAACCCCAACCAGAACAAATCTAGCCACAGCTATTAAAATCTTACCACCATGTCCCCTCCCCCCAACAGAACTAAAACCAAAAGCTCCTACATCCTACAACTCATACAAAATAACCCTACAACTAAATACAAAAAAACTCAAAAACCAACCATAAAACCAATCCTAACACAACACAACCACAACTTCCATCACAAATTACTGGCGGGTCAGATGTTAACCCTTTCAATACTTCAATCATCCCTCAAGTAAAAGAAAAAAACAAAATAGAAACATCAAAAAAACCCATAAAACCATCAAAGTCAGAAAGGAAGAAATAAATACCCAATAAAAAAGAAGAAAAAATACCTTAATCTTGAAACTAAAATCCTCTTATAATCTAAAAAGAAAAAACTCTTTTTCTTTATAACACATAAAACTATTTTAAAAAATTAAATATTCAAAACAATATCAAAAAAACCCCTCCATATTAAAATAAATTATAAAATACCTGCAATTTCATATAAAGTTCAGGCAGAAAAAAAAGTAATCTAGTACCCACAAGAGAAGATCTCTATTTCCAGAGAGAAAAATACTTTAAAAAATAGATAATAAAAACATTTACCTTTAAACAACTCACCTTTAAAACAATACCTCATAAGTCGACATGACCCATCAATAATTTGTAAAAAAGCTTGTAGCAATAAAAGAACTTCACAATAACAAAGTTCCCCAGACAACTGTTATCCATGACAAAATTAAGAACCACAAAAAAAATATTTTTTCCTCCTGTAAAAAAAACTCCATAAACTTAACAAGAAAGTCTTCTCTCCCTAAAACTAAAATAAGACAATTCTAGAAATAGTAAACTACTAGAAATTTTTAGTTTAGTTTCTTTACATTGTCAGGTTAAAAAAATAATGTAAGGGGAAAAAAAAGTGTTCTAAATAATTTAATTTTTCCTACCTTTTTTTCATTTGCTTGTAATAAAATTTTCTTATACTCTTATAAAATTTTAAGCCTACTTTACCGTTCTCATAATCCTATCTCACAAAAAAATAAATACATAAATAATTAACCGACACTAAAACCAACCACACTCATCAATACATTAATTAAGATATCTCAGTATTGGAAAAAATCTTAAATTAACAAACCAAAACCACTACAATGTCATGATAAACCATTTGCCAAAGTTTCTCTGGTTTTCTAAAGTTGACTGTAAAGGCTATTTGGTTGTTTGGAGCTCCTGAGAATCTCTTGTTGGTATTTCTCCAGTGAGTTCAACCAGAGGACACAAACAATTATAATTTCTTTTAAATGTCTCATTGAGAGAATTGTTTGGGGGATGAGAGTCAGGGCTTGTCTGTCCTGCTTGGCACAGCCCAGGCAGGGCTTTCCCAGCCACATTGCACACTCCATTGCCCAGCTGGAGCCACTGGTGCCTCTGAGTTGTGCTGCCCCAGCCCCAGGGACGCTCTCCTTGTCTGCCCATTCCCCCACGGTCTCTGGGCAGGGATGGCCTCAGTGGGGGCTGCTGACATCCTCAGCAACTTGGAGGCTGCTGCTGAATTTTCCTGCTCCAGAGGCTTGTTCAGCCTTCAGCTCTTCAGTGCAGGAATTCAGTGTCCCAAGGCTCGTTAACATTGAGAACACCTTAACAAGCCAAGCCTCTGGGAATAATTTGATTTTAATTTTCAAATCTTGTGAGGTTAGGTAGATCTCAGTAGTGATAATCAAAACAAATGCACCTCTATTGAAATAACCCCAGCAAAAATGCGTTGGGGAGGAATCGGGGAAAAACTGAAAAAATAAGGGAAAAGAGGGAGGAAAAAGAATGGGTGTATAGCTACCAAACACAGAATGGCGAAGTCCCTCGATGTCCTGCCGATGGAGTTCACCAGGTCACATCCAGGGAGATCTCAGAGGTGCAGTCCATTTGGACTCTAGTTACACTCTTTTTTGATGGGGGAAGGGGAATAGATCTTTAAACTGAATCAAAGGTAGTCTATTGTATCTTTGGGGGAAAGAATGATATTTAGAGAAGGGTACACACAGTCCATGTTCTCTTTGTGGTCCAATGCTCACACCTGCAACACCCATCTTGCTTTGATCAGCTTGCCTCCCCCATACACCTTCCCCAGGTTGGGGGTTTCAGTCCCAGTTCTTGGAAAGTGTGAGAGGGGGCCTTCTCACATAGGCATTTCATGTCTCACTTTTTCTCTGGGGAAGAGGCTTCTTAAATGTCAGTTTGTCTGTCACGGTGATTGCAAATGAGCAAGAAGGGTCTTCTTTGCAGGACCACCCAAAACTCAGTGTGCTGGTTTGACCAGGAAGAAGTGGGAATTCTGGGATGCTGTTGTCAAACCTATGGGAGCTCAGATTTTGATATTGGCACCTGATGTGGCCAGTGGGGTTTGGACACACCTCTGAGAACACATAGGGGTTAAAATAGCTTCGTGCCTGGGAGTTTCTCTTGGGACTTCAGAGGCAAAGAGGTCAGATCTCCCTCCCCCGTCCAGCTGCTGCTGCTGGGTGGGGGAGGGGCAGCCCTGCGGTAGGCCTGGGCCTGGACAGAGATGGGGGGTGAGGAGGCCCTTGAGGATGGAAGGGTGGAAGAGCACCAAGAGACATCGGGCAGCCACCCCCCACCCCCTCTCCAGGAGAGAGAGAGGGAGAGCCAGCGACGGAATGTGATAGCAGCCGGCCAAGGAGAAGAAGGGGGGGGTGCAGCGAGAAGGTGCCCGGCAGAGCAGCGTGGGAGTGCCGGAGTTCTGGGACAGGCAGAGACTGAAATTTTTAACCCTTTTTCTTACATGATTGAGACCCTGCAAAATGCTGATCCTCCTGGAGCTTAATAAGAAGAGAGATAAGAGATGACATAAAAAGGACTAGGCCTGAGGGAAGTGGAGAAGACTGGCTGGGTGGGGGGAGAGATGATTGGAGTGGCCTTTTGGCTGGACTTTTCTTGTGTGGCCATAGACTGAACCATTTTTATTCCTGTGACACAGAGACTGCACTGGGGAGGCAGTGCCTCAGAACCAGGAGGGTTCATTGTGGGGACCCCTCGGCCCCAGGGGGTGAAAAAATGGGGGGGACAGATGTCCCGAAGGAGAGACTGTGCCTCTTTTGCAGTGAGACAAGGCATCCTTAAAAGACAACCCTAAAAGCAGCTCTGGTCCATGCACAGTGGTGAGAGCACTGAGCATGGAAAGAAGATGTCACCATGGCAAAAGGACTTTGCAGGCGGTGCTGAGTGACATGGAAGCACACGAGGTTTCAGCATGTTTCCAGGGGAAGCCTATGGTGCAAGAAGGACTCCTCTCCTCTACATGAAGTGAAGATAGAGTATTCTAAAGTGTGGTGCCGGACTGGGAGTTGGTGATTTGGGGGAATGTATCGGATTGGGAAATTTTGGTGGGGGTGAGGAGGAAAGTGCTTTTTGTAAGGTTTTCAATTTTCCCTTATAGTTTTTTTTTTCCTTCTTTTCTTGTAGTTTAGTTAATAAAGTTTTCTTTATTTCTAAGCTGGAGCCTGCTTTGCTTATACCTGGTCACATCTGACAGCAGACACCAGGGAGAGGGCATTCTCATGGGGGCACTGGCTCTGTGCCAGGCCTAAGCCATGACACTCAGGAGAAGTCTGGCCAGGCTGAGAGGTGGGGGAAAAATCCCAGAGCTATTGTTGCAAAAAAGGCAGAATGTCTTTCTCTTCTTTTCATTGAGCTCAGTGTAGCAGACAGTAAACACACCTGTGAAACAATAGCTTAGCAATGCTCTCAGGTCTCGGGGCCCTTAGCATGTGACTTTGTCCCACAGGGCTAGAGATTTAAGACAGGGGGTCTTTTCTTCAGTGGTCCCCAATGATGATCGTGAGGCAGATGAGGGAAATTTTGGACAGTCTCACACCCAGTTGCACCAGTTGTGTCCTTAGTCCTCTCAGCATGGTTCCAGTACCTTCCAGTTGATCCCAGTTGCTCCCAATGTGCCACATTTTCCTCTCAACATGGGCCCAGTGGCTTCCAGTACCCCCTAGTCAGGATCCATTCTCACCTGCTGTAATCCCAGTGGCTCCCAGGATGATCCCAGGTACATCCAGTCCACACCAGTATGGTTACAAGCACCCCCAGTATGGCCCCAGTCACTCCCAGATCCTCCCAGTATGATTCCAGTCATGCTCAGAGTGACTCCCTGTCAGTCCCTGTGTGGGCCCAGTTGCTCCCAGTCACCTCCAGGATGGTTCCAGTTAGAGCCAGCACCTTTCCAGTCACTCCCAGTCTGGTTCCAGTAGGATCCCAGTCACTCTCAGATACTCCTAATGCTTTTCAAGTCACTCCCAGTATGATGCCTGTCAGTTCCAAGTATGACCCCAGCATGGGCACAGCTGCTCCCATTATCAGCCAGTGGGGTTCCAGTTGCTCCCATTTACCCCCACTGTTGTTTCAATCACTCCCAGCATATTCCAGTTACTCCCAGCAGGTTCCCAGTTAGTCCCAGTTGTCCTCAGTTGCTTCCAGCCTGATCCCAGTTGCTCACAGCCACTCCCAGTCACCCTCAGTGCAGTCCCAGTTGCTCCAAGTATGACCCAGTATGATCCCAGTTGCCCCCAGCATGGTTCCAATTGCTCCCTGTTCCTCCCAGTGTGATCCCACTTGAACCCTGTTGTCCCTTCTATAGTCCCAGTCACTCCCCATGTGATCCCAGTCCCTGCCAGCATGATGCCCAGTTGCCCCCAGTGTAGACCCAGTCACTCCCACTCACTCCAGTTGCCCCCACCATGGTCTCAGTTCTCCCCAGCATGGTCCCTCTTGTTCCCAGTCATTCCCAGTATGATTACGGACACTCCCAGTACATCCCAGTTGCCCTCAGCATGTCCATGGTCCTTCCCAGACACTCACAGTGATCCCAGGAATGTGCTTGTTATCCCAGTATGATCTCAGTCACACCCAGTATATCCCAGTTGCCTCCAGCCTGCATCCAGTCATTGCCAGTTCCTCCAGTTTGCTTGCAGCATCATCCCAGTTTCTCTCAGTTGCTCCCAGTAGCCCAAAGTGTGATCCCAGTTGCTCCCTTTCAACACCAATAGGAGCCTAGGAAGCTCCAGTTTGATCCTTGTCACATGCCAGCACTCCCAGTGTGGTCCCAGTATAATCCCAGTTGGTTCCAATCTCTCCCAGTATGGTCCCAGTTGCCTCCAGCTAGATCAACCCCGTCAGTCCCAGTATGATGCCATTTGCTCCCAGTTGCTCCCAGTTGCTCCCAGTCACCCCCAGTATGGGGGATGATGTGCAGGGTGTGTTCCCAGTCACTCTCAGATGCTCCCAGTATTAGTCCCGTCCCTCCCAGTATGGTCCAGAGATGATCCCAGTGTGCTCCCAGTCACTGCCAGTATGAACCAGTTGTGCCCCACATGGTTCCAGTTGTTCCCTTTCACCCTCACTTTTGTTCCGGTCACTCCCAGTCTCTCCCAGTGTACCCCAGTTCCTTCCAGCCCATTCCTAGTCACTCCCAGTTCCTTCCAGTATGATCCCATTTGCTCACAACCACTCCCAGTCAGCCTCAGTGTAGTGGCACTCACTGCCAGTATGATCCCAGTCACCTCCAGCATAATCCCAGTTCATCCCAGTATAAGGCCAGTGGCTTCCAATCACCCCAGCATGCATCCAGTCACTCCCAGTTCCTCCCAGTTGCTCCTTGCATGATCCCAGTTGCTCAGAGCTGCTTCTGGTCACCCTCAGAATTATCCCAGTCACTCCCAGTATATCCCATCTGTCCCCAATATGGTCTCAATTGCCCCCTGCAGGCTCCTACTCCATCCCACTATGATCCCAGTATGATCCCAGTATGATCCCAGTCTCCCTCAGTGTGATCGCAGTCTGCCCTGGCATGGGCCCAGCTGGTCCCTATGATCCCCATAGTATCCCCGTACAATCCCAGTCACTGAAGGCGTTGATCTTTGACATCCCCGAAGGTCCCTTTTGGTCCTGAAACAGACTTGCAGAATCCTGAAACAAAGAACGGCAGAAGAAAAATCACTAATAACTATTAAAAGAAATCCATTGATATTTATCAAACAATATTGAGAAAATTTCTGGAATGCCTTGGCACTGTCCTTAATTGAATCACTTGGGCTGAGTCTGACTCATGGCTTTCCAGTACTTTGAGCTGGTAGCTCTGTCCACCTTCCACAGAATGGTGCCCTGGGCCCGGGTAGGGGGATCAAAGCCCCCAAACCCAACGGTGGGCACGCCAAACAGCCCAGACCTGGCCTGCAGGGCAGGGTCTTTGTTCTCACAGCCCACCAGCACTGTGCTGCCAGTGCCTCGGCAGCAGGAGTGACCAAACGTTTTGTCCCTCTCCCCCCAGAACCACCAGTGCACACTGGCAGCTGGGAAGGAGAAGCTTTCCCAGGGATCCTCATCCTGGATCTGTGGGTCTTCTTTCCCCAGAAAAAGTGAGCAATGCTCGCTGTCCACCCCCTAGCCACCCCGTGATTCAAATTTCAGCGTTCCTGTTTTCTGCTCTTCAACATCACCCCCATCCCCTCTGGGCTTGTGGCCAGAGGCAACACCTCTGGGAGCCACATCCCCCACGCCGCTGGTGCACGTGAGGGGAGTCAGGCACCCCAAATCCCAGCGAGAAGCCCCTGACCAAACGTGAATCAGCCTGTGAAAAATGTTGTGTCCCAGAAAAACACTGAGTTTGAAAGTTTTCAGCTAGGAGGCACCAGCTGTCAGCAAATGAGCCGTGCCTCCCCTGAGGGACAGGACAGCGTGCCCTTCTTCTCTCCCAGCTCCCTCCACAGGAGTGTTATAAATGAGAAGCTTGACTAGGCCAATATTCAAGCAGCACTCAAGTCATTAATTGCTATGGTAAAGTATGAGCAATACAGCGCTGGGTACAGTGGGGGGAAGTTTTCCCTCCAACTGCACACTGATAGTTGAGGCTTACAGGCATTTATAGGGGTACTCATCAGCTTTCTCAGAAATTTCTATTCCCAAGTTTTCTATTCCCAATTCCATACCTAATGGGACTTAGTTTTTCTCAGGATGTATCCCAGAAAGGAGTATCCCCAGATGGTGGTGGTTCGGTTTCTGAAAGAAGGAAGAAATCTCCCAGATGGTAAGGTCCAGATTCCAGACTTGGGTCCACCTTTTAATTGCAGAGACTATAAATTTCATAACAGGGATGTCCAGCTTCCCTTGGTTGAAACTATTAATCCTTGAGTTGATGTTCATCTTCCTTTCTCAAGCTGCTTTTCATTGTTTTGTTAAAGTGTGAGATAAGAATGTTTCTTTTTATATATTCTAAAGCTATCGTTTCAAAGACCCTTACTACAAGCAATATTCTAAAATTATACTTCAAAAGGTTACTATTGCCAAACTCCTTAAGGCTTAGCTACAAGCAGAAAGTTCCTGTCAAAAAGCAACGTACTTAAAGCTTTAATTCAAATGCTGCTAAATCAACTTAGGACTTATAAAGGTTAATTACAAAAAAAAGGATAGGTTCAAAGGCCTTCTTCCATGCTTTACTTTCCGCAATAATTATTAGAATTCGTCTTTATACCTGTCCCATGGACAGATTCCACACATATTACAATCACAAATACCACGTTGCCTGTATGTACCTGACATGAAACACAGCTTTGTATTTCACAGGGGGGCACAAGGATGGCTCCTGTGAGAATCTGCTGGAAGCTTCCATCATGTCTGGCACAGCCAATTCCTGGTGGCTTCAAAGATGGACCTGCTGCTGGCAAAGGATGGACCAGTTACAAATGGTGGCAATGCCTCTGCAATAAGAGATTGAAAAAGAAATAAAAATAGAGATTGTGGCACAGATTTAAGTCCAGCCAGAGGAGATCAGAGGAAGAACATGTGAGAAGAACAACTCTACAGACATCCAGGTCAGTGCAGAAGGAGGGGCAGGAGGTGCTCCAGGCCCTGGAGAGCCAGGCACCCTGCAGGAGAGCCATGGAGAGAGGGGCCTTGCTCCCAGGCTGGAGCAGCCTGTCCCTGGAGGAATGCACCCCCTGGAAGAGTGACCCATGCTGCCACAGTTTGGGAAGGACTGTTGTCCCTGGCAAGGACTCACACTGCAGCAGTTTGCAGAGGGCTGTTCCCCTGGAATGGACTCACATGGGAGAAGCTCCTGCAGAACTGTCTCCCTTGGGAGGGACCCACGGTGCAGCAGGGGAACCACTCCTCTCCCTGAGCAGGGCCAGAAGCCATGGGTGATGAACTGACCATAAACCCCATTCCCTCTCTGCCTGCACTGCTGGGATGGGAGGTAGAGCTGGAGAGAGGTGAGGAGCTTATTTTATTTCCCCATTTCCTGCTCTGACCTTGTTAGTAATAAATGAATTTCACACCTCTAAGCTAAGCCTGTTTCTCCAGGACAGTATTTGATGAGTGATCTCGCCCAGTCCTTATCTCAACCCATGAACCCTTTAATAAATTCTCTTTGTCCAGCTGCAGAGGGGAGTGAGTGAGCAGCCCACATGGATGCCTGGCATTTGGCCTGGGTCAACCCACGACACCTTGGTACCACAGGGTCACACTGGACCCTTGATTCTATGGGGTCTCATTGGTTCCATCAGGCCCTGCAGGGCCACTTAATTCAACAAGGCCCCAAAGTTTCAGAGTGGTCTCCAGGAGTCCATGAGGCCCTGCAATGTCAAAATGGACCTTTGGATCCATGGGGGCCCACAGTGTCACAATGGGCTCTCTTGGTTCTACAGCTTCACAATGGCCCCTCGGTTCCATGTGTCCTGCACTGTTCCATGAATCCTTAGTTCCTTGGGGTCCTGTAGGGTCACAATGGTCTCCTTGGTTTTCTGGTGCCACAGTTGCCATAATTTCCATGGTATCACAACTGCCCTTGGATCCCAAGAGGCCCCAGAGTGTCACAATGGCCCCTTGCTTGCATGACGCACTGCAGTGTCACAATGGTGTCCATGATTCCATCAGGTCCTGCAGTGTCACCATGGACAGTTTGTTCAATGACAGTTCACAATGTCACCACGACCCCTTGGTTCCACAGAGCCCCACTGTGTCACTGTGGTCCCTTTGGTTCCAAGGCTCAGAAGTGCCAGAATGACCCTTTGGTTCCATCAGGCCTTGAAGTTTCAAAATGTTCTCCATGGTTTCATGAGTACCCCCTGTGTCACAAGAGACTCCTGGTTCCCTGAAGTTCTTCAGTGTCACAATGGGCCCTTGGTTCCAAGAGGTTTGGTAGAGTCACAATTGACTCCCTGGCTATATGAAACCCTGCTGTGTCACAATGCCCATGGTTCCATGAGTGTCCATGGTGTCACCATGGTCTCCTTGGACTCCCAGTATCACCATGGTCTCCTTGGTACCATCCAGGCCTTGTAACAAGAGATAGGGAGCCATTTTGTGCCTTAGATGAAAGGCTGCAGAACTCATGGTTGTGAGGCTGTGTCACTGATAAGAAACTAAAACCACCTGAATCTGAACGCGAAATATCATCTCATGTACCTTCAATCCCAGCCTCGACATAATTAGAAAATACAAACAGAGGTAGAATATACAAACCGAGGTTCCCCAGTAAATCAAAAGCAGGGACCATATTTTGAATGCAGGCAAAATGCATTCAAGTGCATTCAAATGCACTCGCTATGATGGGGAGGTGATGATCCCCTATTCTAAGAGTGAACTTAAGAAGGGATGACTATTGAAGGAACTGCAGAGAACCAGAATATAAGAACAGTAGGTTGCACAGGTGATTCTGGGATAGGCAGACCAGAAAGCAAGAGCAGATGAAGCAGTGCAGTCCCCACCAAGAAGATCACGCTCACATGCTGTGGGCAGCAACCCCTTCAGGCCGTGTCACAATCCCCTGGTACAAGGGGCGTCACGATGGTTCATTTCACTGATCTCAGGGTGCAAAGACACACAGCAGGAGACTTTCTGTATTAACCAAAACAAACGCACCTTTTATTGAGTGCCCACAGCAGATGCAACAGAAGGATTATAAAGGAGATAGGGATAGACAGACAGAGAAAAGGGGGGGCGGGGAATAGCTGCCAAAAGAGAGATTAAATCCTCGTGGTACAGCCAATACATCCGTCTGGTCACGTCGGGGAGAGTCTCAAAGCCTTCAGTTAACTCAAGGCTCTTTTATAATGTACCGCCGGGAGGGGAGCAGGACGGCACATGGAGGGAACAGTGGAGAGTAAATCCATTGGGAACAGGCACAGACAGTCCAGTTCTGAACAGCACAAACCGGTGCCAGCAGTGAGCGGGACCCATTGTTTCTGGACTGGTTCCTATGGGAAACCTCCTGCTTCCCATGGTAGACATCCAGCTCCAGTCAGGCCAGCACCCCTGGGTTAGAATTTGAAGGGTCTCAGTCTCAGTCCTTTGGGAGGGCTTCAATCTCTGTCCTTGACGGTGGCTGTGAGGCAGATGAGGGATCTTTGGACTGTCTCTTACAGACTGACATCCCAAAACATAAAAATAATTATTCATCTCCCCTTAAAAGAAAATAAACTGAATTTAAAAATTTGTTTATTTTTCTTATTTATAAAATTATTCTTCTGTATTTGTATTACCAAATTTTATTATTTATATTAAAAAATCCATACCATTTTAGCAAGCAAAAAATTTATTGGTCGTTGGTTCTAAGTAACATGATTCCCTTCATTAATTCACTGTCCAGTGTGGCTCTTGATTCCTCCTTAATGCTAATTAGTCCCATTTTAAATCCTTTTGTCATCTTTTTTATCATTTTCACGGACAGGGTAAAAAAGGCCACTTTGGGGTCCACGGAGACATTTCTGGGGCACATTTGGGGCAGTTCTGAGTCTGCAGAGGGAATTCAGAGAGAACTTGATGGTCTGGAGGACACTTGCAGGAGCCGGGTGGGCACTTGGAGGGGCACTCAGGGATTCCAAGAGGCAGTTCGAGGTCTGGAGCAGCATTTGGGGGTCCAGGGTGGCCCTTGGAGGTCGGGGAGGGGAATTTGGGGCCCTTCAGGGTCCGGGTGGGCCCTTGGGGGGCTCTGATTGGGATCTCTGGGGCGCGAGGGTTGATGGGAGTTGTAGGCGACGGTCGAATACAGTTAAACTGGGCCGTGGAGCATCACGGGAGTTCGAGACGCAGCTGCAATGGCTCTCAGTGGGGCGCAGGGCATGACGGGAGATAAAGTCCTGGCTGGAACAGCGCTGGACATGCACCGCAGAGCATGATGGGAGCCGTAGTCCCGGAAGTGGCTCTAACACTTTGTTTGGGAGTCCGGGAAGGCTCTTGGGGGAGACTTCTGCATCCGAGCCGCGACTTGAGATCCTCGGGTGATGTAAGTGGTTTGAGAGACCTTGCGGGGAGTTCGAGGACCTCTAACAAGGCTCTTTGGGGTGCGGGGAACGGCAGGAGTTTTAGGCGCAGGACTGTGTTCTGAGGGGCTCTGGGGCCGCGGCAGAGGAGAGGAGATGAATTCCCAGAAGTGGCTGTACCAGGCATCTGTGGGGTCGGAAGCACTCAGGGGATCCGGGGACGCTTTTCGGGGGTCCCGAATGGGTGCTGAGGGGGCACTGAGGGATCCTGGAGGGTCGGGGGGACACCTAAGGCTCAAAGGGGGGGCGGGTCTCGGGGGTTCTGTGGAGCGCAGGGCATGACGGGCGTTGTAGTGCTGGCTCCAATGGGGCTCAATTGGGCCGCGGGGCATGACGGGAGTTGTGGCTACAGTAGGCACCATCCCCGAGTCTCCGATCTCTGGCGCTGATTGGCTTCGAGTGATGAGGGTAGGAGTCTCGGCAAATGGGATGCGGTAGAGGCGGGAACAGCCCATTCAACTTCTCCAGTCCCTCCCAATACAGCCCAGTTCATCCCGAGTAGAGACCAGTACAACCCCAGTATAGACCAATACAACCCCAGTACAGCTCAGTTCATCCCAAATAGAACCCAGTACAACACAAGTGCCCCTCCAGTCCCTCCCAGTACAGCCCAGTCCCCCCCAATACACCTGAGTTTATTCCCAGTCCCTTCCAGTTCCCTCAAGTGTCATCCACAGGATACCCCAGTGTCCCCAGTCTTCTCCACAATGGCCCCAGTGTCTCCAGTATGTCCCAGTCCTCCCCAGTGTCACTCCCAGTATGTCCCAGTGTCTCCCATAGCGTTTCCAGTGTCCCCAGTATGTCCCAGTCCTCCCCAGTGTTTCCAAGGACAGTTTCATTTCTCACGGTGGCCGTGGCACCCAAACCCAGCAGTGGGGTCAGTGCAGTGCCCACGGCCACAGCCCCTTACAGGGGCCCAGTGCAGCTTGGGCTGATGATCCACCCTCACAGCTGGCCCAGGGCAGCTCTGCAGTGGCTTTGGTGGCAGCTGGGGCTGGCACACACATGAGCAGTGTGTCTGTTTGCAGTGAGGCAACTCAGCAGTTTGAGATGGCTGCAAAAACCCCAAAAAAGGGAAAACCCCTCTTAGGCTGGGTGCAGCCAGCTCTGCTAGCACAGCAGGTCCCAGGGGAGTGAGGACAGACAGGATGGGGCTAAGCAATGTGGAGCAAGGTTGTCCACACTGGGTCAGAGCTCCAGGCACAGCTTCTGTGAGTAGGCCAGAGCTGCTGAGGAGAGACCCATGGTCAATATCAATCACAGAATGCTGCAACCACCTCTGCTCTAAGGAGAAATGTAATAAAAGACACTCTTTAAAATAGGAATGTAAATTTTATTACTGCTCTTTGATATCTTTCTCCATGACTGGACTAGGAAAACTTTAATGACCCTCTCAGGGCTTTGCTGTTGTTTACATCAGACCCAGTCCTTGAGAGTGTTTTGAAAAAACTTCTCAAGAACACAAAGTTAAATTTAGACTCCAAATTTTCTTGAAGTTTTAATGGGTCCCACTGAGAGACACGACTGGAAAAGTGTCCCCAGGTTCCAGGGAGAGCAGAACAATGGAGGCAGTGATGGCATGTGGGGATGTGCAATGCCAAGGGCAGGAGCATGGAGCGGCCCCTGCCAGGCTGCTGAGCAGGGACAAGGAGGCAATGAGGCCCCAGGCCTGCAAGAGTCACTTGTCCCCTCCTCGTGGCCTCAGGCCCAGGCCCAGCAGCCATGGCCAAAGTGCTGCCCAAGTTGGCTCTGTCAGGGCTGTCTTGCAGCTGCTGCCCATCCCTGTGCCCTGTGCAGCCCAGGCTGTCCCACGGTGTCCCTGCCCTGCGCCTCTGTCCCTGCAGGCTGTCGGCATCCCCCGGCTGCCCCACCTGGCTGGGCCCTTCCTTTGCTGACAGCTCTGCCTCTTATCTGCCTCTGCCTGCCCACACAAAGCCTGGGGCTGATACTAAAAGGGTTCATTCCATTTTTACTGTGCCTGTGAACTTTCAGCAGAGGAACAAGGCATGCAGGGGCTGCTTCCCCAGCAGGAATGCTTGGAAGAGAAGATGAAGACATCTGGCTCAGGGGTGCAGGGACAGAGAAAACAAAGACTGAATCTGGGAACTTGGGGTGGGTTTTATGGAAATGGATAAATTGTAATTCACATTTAGTGACTATAGAAGCAACACGCTGGTAGAATTACATGTCCATGTGAGGTTGGGAGTTATCCCTCACTAGAGCTTAGGCCTGAGTAAATGACACCCTCTGAAACAGCAAATTCATGTACAGGGACAAAGGAGCTCTGTGCTCAGTGGAGTGGAGACTGAGGACAGCAGAGGAGACCTGGGAGGGACTGAAGGGAGGTTTCAGAGAGGGTGGATCCTTTTGGCATAATAGAGAACAGCCAGAGGAAGAAAGAATTAATGCAAAGGGCAGATAGGGAGGGCCAGACAGGACCCAAACATAAAGGAATTTCCCTGCCAGGGCAGGGCTGTGGTGCAGCATGTTCCCCAGCAGGAGGCTTTGTGTGGGCAGGCAGAGGCAGGCAGTCGTGTACCTCAGTGGGAGCCATTCAAACTTCAAGAAAATTTGGAGTCTAAATTTACCTTTGAGTTCTTGAGTTTTTTCAAGACACTCTCAAGGACTGAGTCTGATGTAAACAACAGCAAAGCCCTGAGAGGTTCATTAAAGTTTTCATAGAAAATTCATGGAGAAAGATTTCAAAGAGCAGTAATAAAATATACATTCCTGTTTTAAAGGTGTCTTTTATAAAATTTTTCCTTAGAGCAGAGGTGGTTGCAGCATTCTGTGATTGATACTGACCATGGGTCTCTCCTCAGCAGCTCTGGCCTGCTCACAGAAGCTGTGCCTGGAGCTCTGACCCAGTGTGGACAACCTTGCTCCACATTGCCCAGCCCCATCCTGTCTGTCCTCACTCCCTTGGGCCCTGCTGTGCTTGCAGAGCTGGCTGCACTCAGCCTAAGAGGGGTTTTCCTTTTTTGGGGTTTTTGCAGCCATCTCAAACTGCTGAGTTTCCTCACTGCAAACAGACACACTGCTCATGTGTGTGCCAGCCCCAGCTGCCACCAAAGCCACTGCAGAGCTGCCCTGGGCCAGCTGTGAGGGTGGATCATCAGCCCAAGCTGCACTGGGCCCCTGCAAGGGGCTGTCTCCATGGGCATTGCACTGACCCCACTGCTGGGTTTGGGTGCCACGGCCACCGTGAGAAATGAAACTGTCCTTGGAAACACTGGGGAGGACTGGGACATACTGGGAACACTGGGAACGCTGTGGGAGAGACTGGGACATACTGGGAGTGACACTGGGGAGGACTGGGACATACTGGGGAACACTGGGAACGCTGTGGGAGAGACTGGGACATACTGCGAGCAACACTGGGGAGGACTGGGACATACTGGGAGTGACACTGGGAGATATGGGTGCAAACTGGGGACACTGGGGTATCCTGTGGATGACATTGGGATGAACTGGCAGGGACTGGGAATAAACTCAGGTGTATTGGGGGGGACTGGGCTGTAGTGGGAGGGGTTGGATGGGCACTGGGGTTCCACTTGGAATGAACTGGGCTTTACTGGGGTTGTGCTGGTCTGTACTGGGGATGAACTGGGCTTTACTGGGAGGGACTGGAGAAGTTGAATGGGATGTTCCCGCCTCCACCGCATCCCATTTGCCGAGACTCCTGCCCATCACCGCCTGAAGCCAATCAGCGCCAGAGATCGGCGACTCGGGGACGGTACCTACGGTAGCCACAACTCCCGTCATGCCCTGCGGCCCAATTGAGCCCCATTGAGCCCGGACTACAAAGCCCGTCATGCCTTGCGCTCCACAGCCCCCCCCCCCCCCCCCCCGCTCCCCCTTTTTCCCTTAAGTTTCCCCCAGACCCTCCAGGATCCCTCAGTGCCCCCTCAGCGCCCATTTGGAACCCCCAAAAAGCGTCCCCGGACCCCCTGAATGCTCCCGACCCCACAAATGCCCAGTACCGCCACTTCTGGGAATTCATCTCCCCTCCTCCCCCACGGCCCCAGAGCCCCTCAGAACAGTCCTGCACCCAAAACTCCTGCTGTGCCCCCGCTCTAAAGAGCCCGGTTACAGCTTCCCGAGTTCCCCGCAAGTGCTCCCGAAGCGTTTACGTTTCCCCCAGGACCTCAAGTCACGGCTCTGACGCAGAAGGGTCCTCCAAGGGCCTCCCACACCCTTCAGAGCTGCATTGGAGCCACTTCGAGGACTACGGCTCCCATCATGCTCTGCAGTGAACGTCCAGCCCAGTTGGAGCCAGGACTTCATCTCCCGTCATGCCCCGTGCTTCCACCGAGAGCCATTGCAGCTGTGCCTGGAAAACCCATGATTCTCTACCATCCCGTTAACCTTATTGGACCCGCGTCTACAACTCCCATCATCCCCCGCGCCCCAGAGAGCCCCGTAAGGGCCTCCCAAGGGCCCTCCTGGACCCCGAAGGGCCCCAAATTCCCCTCCCTGATCTCCAAGGGCTCCCCTGGACCCTCAAGTGCTGCCCTGCACTCCGAACTGTCCCTCGGAATCCCTGAGTGCCCCTCCAAGTGCCCACCCGGTTCCCCCAAGTATCTTCCAGACCCTCAAGTTCTCTCTGAATTCCCCCCCCGCAGACCCAGAACTCCCCCAAATGTGCCCCAGAAATGTCTCCATGGACCCCAAAGTGGCCTCTTTTACCCTGTCTGAAAAATGATAAAAAAGATGACAAAAGGATTTAAAATACGACTAATTAACATAAAGAAGGAGAAATCAATAGCCACACTGCTCAATGAAATAATGTTGGGAATTCTGTTACCAATGACCAATAAATTTTTTGCTGGATAAAAAGGTATGGACTTTATAATATGAATATTATAATTTGGTAATTGAAGTATAGAATAATACTATTATAAATAGGAAAAATAATTATATTTTGTTAATTCAGTAATTTTTTTTTTAAGGGGAAATGCATAATTATTTTTATGTTTTGGGATGTCAGTCTGTAAGAGACGGTCCAAAGATCCCTCATCTGCCTCACAGACGTCGTCAAGGACGGAGATTGAAGCCCTCCCCAAGGACTAAGACTGAGACCCTTCAAACTCTAACCCAGGTGTTGGAAAAGAAATGAAATTTAGCAAAATATTTAATTATAGTTTAGTTATGAGTTGTGTGTGAATTGGTTTGTTAACTGCAGTTTTGTAGCCGTTGAAAGTGTGTGTTGGGTTTTGTGTGTAACCTAGCAGGTAGTCTTAGGGATTTAATAAATATTTAAACTAGTGTAGGAAAGTAAGAATGCTAACCTGTCTGGAGGCAGCAGACAATGCTCTTAGAATAGGATAAGCAGAAGATTTATGATTTTGTTTGTGAACTAAGGAATGTATCACAAGGGGTCTGTGGCTAGGCAAGGGGAACTGTTTCTTGGAGACCTTGATATGAATTGCATGTATAAAAAGGGAAGCACCCATATGTGAAATTGGGGGCTTGGACTTGGGACGTTAGTCCACCAGCTCCCCGGGCCCTTAATAAAGCACCCACAAAACTTATCCGAGTTTTGTGTCATTTATCAATCGGGCAACATAGGGGTGTTGGCCTGACTGGAGCGGGATATCTGCCATGGGAAGTGGGATGTTTCCCATAGGAACCAGTCCAGAAACAACGGGCCCTGCTCACTGCTGGCACCGGTTTGTGCTCTTCAGAACTGGACTGTCTGTGCCTGTCCCTAAGGGATTTATTCTCCACTGTTCCTTCCATGTGCCGTCCTGCTCCCCTCCTGGCGGTAGATTAAAAAAGAGCCCTGAGTTAACTAAAGACTTGGAGACTCTCCCCGACGTGACCAGAGGGATCTATTGGCTGGACCACAAGGATTTCATCTCTCTGTTGGCAGCTATTCCCCCGCCCCTTTTCTGTGTCTCTCTATCCTTTATCTCCTTTCTAATCCTTCTTCTGCATCTGCTGTGGGAACTCAATAAAAGGTGCATTTGTTTTGGTTAGTACTGAAAGTGCCCTGCTGTGTGTCTTTGCACCCTGAGATCAGTGAAACGAACCATCGTGACGCCCCTTGTACCAGGGGATGGTGGCACGGCCTGAGGGGTTTGCTGCCCACAGCATGCGAACGTGATCTTGGTGGCGACTGCACTGCTTCATCTGCTCTTGCTTTCTGGTCTCCCTGTCCCGGAATTACCTATGGCACCTACTTTTCTTATATTCTGGTTCTCTGCAGTTCCTTCAATAGTCAGCCCTTCTTAAGTTCACTCTTGGAATAGGGGATTATCACCTTCCCATCATATCAAGTGCATTCGAATGCACTGAATGCATTTTTCCTGCATTCAAAATATGGTCCCTGTTTTTGATTTACTGTGGAATCTCTGTTTGTATATTCTACCTCTGTTGAGGCTGGGATTGAAGATACTTGAGATGATATTTGGCATTCAGATTCAGGTGGTTTTTGTTTCTTGTCAATGACACAGCCTCACAACCATGAGTTCTGCAGCCTTTCATCTAAGGCACAAAATGGCTCCCTGTCTCTTGTTACAAGGCCTGGATGTTACCAAGGAGACCATGGAGATACTGGGAATCCAAGGAGACCATGGTGACACCATGGACGCTCATGGAACCATGGGCATTGTGACACAGCAGGGCTTCATGGAACCAAGGAGTCAATTGTGATTCTACCAAACCTCTTGGAACCAAGGGCCCATTGTGGCACTGAGGAACTTCAGGGAACCAAGAGTCTCTTGTGACACAGGGGGTACTCATGAAACCATGGAGACCATTTTGAAACTTCAAGGCCTGACGGAACTAAAGGGTCATTCTGGCACTTCTGAGCCTTGGAACCAAAGGGACCACAGTGACACAGTGGGGCTCTGTGGAACCAAGAGGCCATGGTGACATGGTGGAGTGTCATTGAACCAACTGTCCATAGTGACACTGCAGAGCCTGATGGAATCATGGACACCATTGTGATACTACAGGGCGTCATGGAAGCAAGGGGCCATTGTGACACTCTGGGGCCTCTTGGGATCCAAGGGCAGTTGTGATACAAT
Organism: Melospiza melodia melodia; assembly: GCF_035770615.1. Lineage (NCBI taxonomy): Eukaryota > Metazoa > Chordata > Aves > Passeriformes > Passerellidae > Melospiza > Melospiza melodia. Next base: position 1,880,838 of record NC_086218.1, on the reverse strand, counting down.
GGAAATTATGGCAACTGTGGCACCAGAAAACCAAGGAGACCATTGTGACCCTACAGGACCCCAAGGAACTAAGGATTCATGGAACAGTGCAGGACACATGGAACCGAGGGGCCATTGTGAAGCTGTAGAACCAAGAGAGCCCATTGTGACACTGTGGGCCCCCATGGATCCAAAGGTCCATTTTGACATTGCAGGGCCTCATGGACTCCTGGAGACCACTCTGAAACTTTGGGGCCTTGTTGAATTAAGTGGCCCTGCAGGGCCTGATGGAACCAATGAGACCCCATAGAATCAAGGGTCCAGTGTGACCCTGTGGTACCAAGGTGTCGTGGGTTGACCCAGGCCAAATGCCAGGCATCCATGTGGGCTGCTCACTCACTCCCCTCTGCAGCTGGACAAAGAGAATTTAGTAAAGGGTTTGTGGGTTGAGATAAGGACTGGGTGAGATCACTCATCAAATACTGTCCTGGAAAATCAGGCTTAGCTTAGAGATATGAAATTCATTTATTACTAACAAAGTCAGAGCAGCAAAATGGGAAGTAAAATAAGCCACTCACCTCCCTCCTTCCAGCTCTACCTCCCATCCCAGCAGTGCAGGGAGACAGGGAATGGGGCTTACGGTCAGTTCATCGCCCATGGCTTCTGGCCCTGCTCAGGGACAAGAGTGGTTCCCCTGCTGCTCCATGGGTCCCTCCCAAGGGAGACAGTTCTGCAGGAGCTTCTCCCATGTGAGTCCATTTCAGGGGCAACAGTCCTCTGCAAACTGCTGCAGTGTGAGTCCTTGCCAGGGACAACAGTCCTTCCCAAACTGCTGCAGCATGGGTCACTCTTCCAGGGGGTGCATTCCTCCAGGGACAGGCTGCTCCAGCCTGGGAGCAGGGCCCCTCTCTCCATGGCTCTCCTGCAGGGTGCCTGGCTCTCCAGGGCCTGGAGCACCTCCTGCCCCTCCTTCTGCACCGACCTCGATGTCTGCAGAGTTGTTCTTCTCACATGTTCTTCCTCTGATCTCCTCTGGCTGGACTTAAATCTGTGCCACAATCTCTATTTTGATTTCTTTTTCAATCTGATATCGCACCATTTGTAACTGGCCCAGCCTTTGCCAGCAGCAGGTCCATCTTTGAAGCCACCAGGAGCTGGCTGTGCCAGGCACAGTGGAAGCTTCCAGCAGCTTCTCACAGGAGCCATCCCTGTGTCCCCCTGTGAAATACAACGCTGTGTTTTGTGTCAGGTACATATATGTGTGTATTTGTGATTGTAATATTTGTGGAAACCAACCATGGGACAGGTATAAAGACGAATTCTAATAATACCACCTGAGACAGAGTAGAGATCCATTCTGAATTAGGTGAAGTGTCTAGGAGAGGTGAAAAGTCTGTGAGGCCAAAGCTGAAGGAAAAACTTACATGCTGAGACAGCAAGGAGACAGAGAAAGAAAAATAGAAAAGACCACGAGGTCAATTTGCCCCCGATCAAGGAATTCCTTTGATAAAGAAGAACTGGTGATAAATGTCACGCGGAATGAATATGTACGAACCTATTGTGAAACTGTATGCATATGCATTTGGAAGGGGGATAAAAGGAGACCTGAGGTCTTCAAGGGCACGCATGTCTTTTGAGGAGAATTTTCTCTGCATGCGTCCGGTGCCGTAAATAAACATACCGAGCTTTACAACTATTATAAAGTTGTGAGGTTTCTTCTTTTCTCCGCAAAACATTTTGGCAAGCCAGCCAGAAGTTCTCTGTCCCTGCAGGGGCAGGGGGGATACACGGGCCTCCAAGACGCGCCCTAGGATTTTTTTCCTGGTGGGGTGTCGCCCTGGTTTTTTAAGATTTTCTAAGACTTCTGATGTTGACATTCTTGTAGTGAACTTTCTCACACACTTTCTGTAAATAACTCATTGTTTTTCATTCCTTTATGGAGGAGGAGAGAGTTGATGGACTGTTGGCTTGACCTGTGTCATTGCAGAGGTGTCACTGTCACCTTCCAATCCACTGCCACTTTTGTAAAACTATAAATATTGGAGCCAGAGAATAAAACTGCCCTTTTTTCCCTTCACTTGAAAGAGGTGGTGTGCTTGTGTTCTTTCGTGTCGGTCAGCGACAGTGGGGCTCCGCTCGTCTCAACTTGCCACCTGCGAGGACAGAAAATGACCTGCTGGCCTGATGAGGAGAATACGGTATGTACTGAGGGGCCCCCGGGGATGGGAAAGGAGAGCAAGGAAGTAAACCACCCCGAGATGTCTGGGTATAGCTGATAGAGCAGCTGTATTAGAGACGGGGTTCATCGTCCTGATAGAGCAGACTGCTAGTGGCTCTGGGGGTAAGCCGGGTGAACCCATGTATGTGTGTATTGGGGGTTCATTGTTCTGATAGAGCAGAACGTCTGAGCCCGTGTGTGTTTTGTTTGTGTGTGTGTGTGTGTGATGTCCAGACACTGTGTCGCTGTATGGTCAATGCTTTGTGTGGTCAGTGCACTGTATTTCTAATCGTGCAAGTGTATAAGTGTATGGTATATAAAAGAGAGTAAATCTACAGTGCCCTACAGTGCGGGGGGTGAGTACTACCCATGTTTGAAGCAGCCGAGTGAGGCCTGAGGCACCGGCTGCAGCAGGCTGCAGGGGCAGGGAGAGAAGTGCCCCTCGGAGAAGCGAGTAGAGGAACGACAGTGATAGTATTTATTGTGTTTAAATGTAGTGATTTGTGTAGATTTGGTACATTTTAACCATGAGTATGAGCTCAGAGAGTTCCTTTGCCTTGGATGTTTGGACTTGATCTCTAGACTGTGTGCTGTTATTTTGATTGTGTCCAGGAAAAATTGATGTGAGTAAATGCCAAATTATGGTATGCTGTGTTGTGTTGAGAAAAGTGAGCACTTCGACCCTTTCCCAATGATTTTGTGTGGTGATTTTCTTCCACTGCATTGTGGTAATTTGATTCTCAGATTGTATAGTGGTGTTTGTGAAGATTTTAAGATTTTGTTGCAACAAGAGTAGCATTTTACACAGGAGAACTATAGTACGGTGATTTATGCTTAACTACGATAAAGCAAGTTAAAGGAATTCCAAGAATTCTCCCCCTCACAGCAATTCAAGCCTTGGCTCTAGCGAATTTGAGATAAAGGATGGGGGGGGGGGGGGGTGCGTGTGTCTGTGTCTGTGGGCATATCAGAGTTTCGGCTGTGACTAGCCCAGCCTTTTTGCAAGGCAGTAAAACAAGTGTAAGTAGACACACTGCTTAATTAGATTGTGCAAGAAGAGAACTAGAAAAGACTGATATTTTGTAAAACAGAGTTTATATAGAAGAGATGAATGAGATTAATTAGTTAATGAGACTTATGAGGTTTATGGGACTTCTGTTGGTACTGCAGTAAGTCTGGACTGGAAACAATCTGCTGTAGGGATTTAAAGTTCTCTGTAACAAACAGAATAGCCTGCCTTTGTGGGCAGTTTTGGGGAGCCTTTGGTGCATCAAGAGGCTAGCATGCTGTGTGAGGTGACAGTGGCTGTCCCCTGGGCACAGGGACAGCTCTGACTGCCCTGTCTCCCCAGGGAACACGGGAATGGCCTGTGGGCTAAAGCTGGATGTACAGGTATTATTGCAGTGCGGTGTTTGTGAGAAACACTGGTATTGCTGTTTTGCTGTTCTAATAAGTGTCAGGGCACATGCCCCAAGTGTAAATTAGAGGTTTCTGGTCAAGCGGATTCAGAACCTAAGGTCTTAGAGCTTGTGTGTGGGAATCACATCTGATACCTGCCACCTGGAGCTGTGTGTATAGGAGGAAAACTGAGAAACTACTGTCAAGGTCTGTAAAAAGGTTTGAGTGGAAGTGAGATAGGGCAAGGAGAAATAAATAATGAGAACTGACCAGAGCAAAGAGGTTCCTAAATTAGCCCCTTTTAGGAGGGGCTCACTGGGAGGAGGTTGCCAGTTAGAGCAGCTCAGAAAATAAAAATATTTATAATACTTCATTGCTGTTAGTACTGTTTTAAAATAGGAAGATAAATGGGATAGAGTTTTTGTATGCTGAAATGTCTTTCTGTTTTAAGAAATCACCCAGAATGGCAAAGAGACTGTGTCGATGGAAGGAGACCTGGACACCAATTGGTTCATCGCAGGTCCGATTTATTGATCGATACAGCGGGTTAAATACAGTTCATAATAAGCTTCATACATATTGCAAAAGCTGAGCTCAGGATTGGTTAGTTACATATCAGCAACTACGCCTACTTCTGCATTCTTGTGGTTATTCTTTTGATACTTTCTGCATATTTTCAGCAAGAATCTCTCTTCCCTATCCTCATGTTGCGGCAAGGGCAACATGTCCTTGGCTGTCATTGGTCACTGACTGCTGACTTCCCTTTTCAGCTTAACCAGCGGCATTATGTCAACATGACCTTTCTCAGCTAACCAACTGTTAACAAAACTCTCCACATTTCCCCCGTTTTCTTCTTGAGCAAGAAGACTAGTCTGCCAGGTTTTTGCTATCATATGGCTGACCATGTTTTGAATACAATTAAAGACATAAGGCAAAAGAAGCAAAAACATTAAAATTACACCCAGTAGCCCTATAGCATATGTCACAAGGTTCCTCAGCCATGGTCCAGTAGGGGAGTATGGAATACCTGTCACATGCTTAACGGACCACTGATTCAAAAATTTCCGGACCCTAGCACTTACATAAGCTGGACCATTATCCATTTTGATACTCTTTGGGACGCCCATGACAGCGAAGCAACTTAACAGGTGCCTGATAACATCTATAGCTTTCTCTCCTGCCTGAGCTGTAGCCCATATGTAATGACTATATGTATCTATAGTGACATGCACATACTTGACTCTACCAAATCTAGCTACATGCGTAACATCCATTTGCCATTTCTCATTTATTTCTAAACCTCGAGGATTAACTCCGACGCCTAAACCTATTCCCCCATTATGATAACTACATGTTGGACATGCTCTAACAATGGCCTTAGCTTCTGACAAACTCAGCTCAAAGTGCCTTGCTAATCCTTTTGCATTTTGATGATATCTACTATGTGCTTCTCTGGCCAATGTATGCTTATCAACAGGACAAGAGTTATCAATGGGTAAGGTAACCAATTTGTCTGCAAGTTCATTCCCTTCTCCTAAACCTTCAGACCATTTATGGCTCCTAATATGAATCACAGAATAGGCTGCATTTCTCTCCCGTAAAGCTTTCCTTAATTGTACCAGTAACTCATATAATCGTTTATTATTCACTTCCTTAATTGTTGCTTCCTCTATTCGTCTGACTACTCCTGCGACATACATAGAGTCTGTGATCACATTTAAAGGCTCCTGTAAGTTGGACACTGCCCATACTACTGCTAACAATTCCAGGGTTTGTAAGCTATCTGCAGGGTCTGCTGTGAGAAGTTGATGCTTCCATTGTCCTTTTTCTTGCCAGGTGAGTGGAATGGGGAAAGTCCAAGCAATGGCAATCACCCCAAAGGGTGATGGTTAGTTAACACCACTCCCAATTGTGTTAAAATGTCCCTTCCAATTAAGCAAGAAACTGTAGAAGGCAACTGAACCATTGAAAACACAGCAGATACTTGTTGATTATCAATGCACACCGACAAAGGCGGCGATCTGCTGGCTAATGTAAATCCTCCTACTCCTGTGAGCATGTTTGATGATGGGAATAGGGGCAATGTTGTGGCCACGCTTCTGGAGAAATGATGCTGTTATCTGCTCCTGTATCCAATAATTCATAAAGGGTTATGCTTTGATGTCCATGGGTAATCTCAACTTTTTGTTTTGGTCTATTTTGTAAATCCACAGTCAAAAGTGTAACACCAGTAGAGCCAAAACCCTTCTCATTCCGTGTTTGCCCAGTAAATGATGGTATACCCGATGTCATTTGTGATAGCGGTACCAATTGTGCGATGCGTTGTCCTTTTGTTATTTTAATCGGGGGATAAAGGGTGTAAACCATGATTTGTATTTCTCCTGTATAGTCCGCATCAATAACACCAGTCAAAACAAATAATCCCAGCATGGTTGTTGAGGAACGTCCTAGTAACAGTGCTCCACATCTTTGTCCATTTAATATAAGAGGATCTTTTACTCCAGTTGGTATCCTCTCAGGCCAGTTCGTCATCAGCATGATGTCTACTGCTGCTGCTAAGTCCAAACCGAGGCTGCCTGCTGTTGCTGGTTGCAGACAGGAGGTGGCAGTGATGTTACGGCAGCAGCTGGTGTCTCCGATGTCACAGCGGCAACTTGCGTCTGGGCGCGGCCCCCATTCGCGCTCCTCCAATCGTTTAATTGTGGGAGCTGGATCGGCAGCTTTGACACCAAATACCAGTTGCCCGACATGCTCGGCGTGTATGTCCCTCATTGCCGCATTGGTAACCCTTGATGAATGGTCTTGAGCTTCATTGCGTGACTGCCAGTGAGCCACTTCGGAGAGGAGCAAGAGCAGCTAACACCTGATTCTGAGTAGACTCTGCTTGCTTTTGCAACCCTAATCCTAATTCCTTTAAAGCTTCTGCTATAAATGCCTGTGAAGCTGTTGGCAGTAGTGCCATTCGCTCTAATGCCTCCTCAATGGTCCAATTTGCTCCTAAAGTAGCTAACACTCTTTGTGTTGCTGGATTGCTATTTTGTAACTCACACTGCTTTAATAGCGCCCCTTTCATGTATTCCGCAACACCAGCCCGATCTATGGCAGCAGCTGCCCTATCGATAAAACTTCCAAATGATTCTTCTCTACCCTGCTTAATACCCATATAAGCCGGTAACCCTCCTGGCTCTTTAACAATGTCTATTGCAGCACGCACTAACCGCATAGACTCTCTAAGCTTATCTGCTCCCGATATCATCTGCGCCTCTGTACGCAAATATGCCCCTAAGCCCATCAGCTCCTCTACTGTTACTCCATGTAATGGATCTCCCTGAGCTCGTTGTACAGCAACCGACTCATTAACCATAGCTTGCCAATGTGCATTAAACAATAACTGCTGATGCTGAGTGCATATCAAACGCACTATTCCTCTTAAATCATTTGGGCATAAAACCTGCGTATTAAAAAGGTAATCTAGCATTTGCCTAACAGGTTCACTTTTTACTCCAAACTGACTAACCGTGGAACGTAACTGAGCTAACAACTTCCAATCTAAGGGAGTATATTCCGCTATATTATGCGTAAGGTTCCCCTGTGCATCATACTGTGGTGTGTATGTGACCGGACATGCAAGACTAGAAGATACTTCCACCGCCTCGCCATCTCCCATTTGCATTACTTCTTTTGCCAAAGCAGCCCAAGCTGCCCTCCTCTGTTTAGCCATCTCCCCCCATAGGTCACTGTGTGCCCCTGGGATAGGGTCTGACTCTTTAAGGGTGCTATGCTGCTGGCACTTTGGTACAGACACCGAGCTTTCGCGGAGGGAAAGCGGCCCCCCCGCCGGAGCTGGCTCGTGCGGGGGAAGCGGCGGAGGCAAAGCTGGCGATGGAGGCGAAGCTGGCTTGCTCCCACCCCCACCATCCAACCCACCTGAAGCTGGCGGCGGAGGCAAAGCTGGCTTGCTCTTACCTCCACCATCCAACTAGCCCTCCCCCCCCTAACAGGAAGGGTGCAGACGGTTCCACTGTGTCTATAGGAAAATCCTCCACACCACTTTGCTGGGGACTCTTAGGCATAAGTATCTTAGTTACAGAAGGTGCCAGGGGATCATCCTCACGACCATACCCTATATTCCTCTTATGAGCTTCTGTCGCTCTTTCTGCTGCCTTTATCTCAGAGACATGCTGAAGCAACGTGTTATACACCACACGCCATAGCTTGCCTAATTTCTTTGCTGATTTATCATCGTCTAACACTGTATCCCACAGGATATCCCCAAACTTCTTCCACTCTGCTAGCTCATGAACTGTATGTGGGTTAGCGAAAATGCCTTTAGCATGGCCGTAAGCCAGTAACCCTGGTAATTCCTTTTTTAAATCTATCCCCTTTACTCCTCGCCGTTCTAAATACGCGGCGAAAATATCATATGCTGCTTGCCTATCCATACCTATTCGTCAGTGCGCGCTGTTGCAGCTCTCCAGTCTCCTGCAGCACATATTGGCTCGATTCACCGTTGTGAACCTCGAGGGTGCTTCAAATTCCTGCACCATCCCGGCTGCAAGGACCCAAACCCAACTTCCTCGACCATGGCATGTTCCCCCCTTTTTCTTTTAATCTGAGACAAGAGGGCAGACGTTCGGGGTCACCATTTGTTGATGGAAGGAGACCCGGACACCAATTGGTTCATCGCAGGTCCGATTTATTGATCGATACAGCGGGTTAAATACAGTTCATAATAAGCTTCATACATATTGCAAAAGCTGAGCTCAGGATTGGTTAGTTACATATCAGCAACTACGCCTACTTCTGCATTCTTGTGGTTATTCTTTTGATACTTTCTGCATATTTTCAGCAAGAATCTCTCTTCCCTATCCTCATGTTGCGGCAAGGGCAACATGTCCTTGGCTGTCATTGGTCACTGACTGCTGACTTCCCTTTTCAGCTTAACCAGCGGCATTATGTCAACACGGTCTTTCTCAGCTAACCAACTGTTAACAAAACTCCCCACAAGATCAGAGATCAGACCGCCCTCTGGTCTTGGCCCTTGAAAAGGAGAACAAGGCAAAGAGAAAGTAAATCAAACATTTTGTTTAGCATACAGCATAAGATAGCAATGTATGAAATCAAGCAAAGATTATCATGCTGAAATGCAAAGCAATCACAGTTCACAAAATGAGTACATATGATTTGTTAAAGGCTCCTCCCAAGGTAAGGGAGGAAGGGTAAAGATGACCTCCCCAAAAGGGAAGAATTTTAGTCGATACAAGGGCCAAATATTCAGTTTTAAATAAAGCTTTAGTACCTGTGGACAATGTTTATGTTGTAGTGTGGGGAACAACTGAACAACTGGCCAGTCTGAGAAGGCATCCTTGTGCAAACCTTTTAAGTAATATGTGTACTATGTGTACCTAAAAGCTTTTGTACAATTCGCTCAATTTGCTAAACATTCTCAAATGAGAAATGTTACTCTGGAGGCAAATGATATGAAGAGGTAAGGCTTAACATTAACAGACACTGAAATTAAAGACATTAGTAAGGAGATATTAGAATAAGTAAATAAGTGTTTTCAAGGGTATGGGCCTCTGCTGTACCAGGGAGAATGAAAGATGCCCCCCCATGGTAATCAAGCTTAAGGAAAGAACATAACCAGTGAGAGTTGAGTAGCACCCTCAAAAGGAAGATAAAGAAGGAATCAGCCCAATAATTGATAGTACTGGATTAAGGACTGTTAAAAAGATAACACAGAATTTGTACCCTGTGGTAGCAAATACATATACTTTACTAACTTGTTTAACACCTGAGCTAACCTGGTTCACTGTTTTAGGCCTAAGAGATGCCTTCTTTTGCCTCCCTATCCATGAAGCCAGCCAGGAAATTTTTGCATTCAAACTCAAGCTCACATAGTCCATGTGCCTAAAGGCTTCAAAATTCCCCACTCCACTTGGAGAACAGCTTGCAAAGACCCAGAGTCCCGGGAAGCTCCACAAGAGGAAAGGAGGCTGTTGCAGTACATGGACGATCTTCTAGTAGCCACTCGGACAAGGGAAGCGAGAGAAGCCTGGACGGTAAGCCTTTTGAATTTCCTAGGACTCCATGGACGCAGAGTCTCAAAGAAAAAGGCACAGGTAGTGAAACAGAAGGTAGTCTACCTGGGGTAAGAAGTGAGTGCTGAGCAGCAGACTTTAAGGCAGGGAAGCCATATGCCAAACCCTGAAACCCCAGACAATGAAAGAACTCCGAACCTTCTTAGGCATGGCAGGGTGGTGCCAGCTGTGAGTTTATAGTTATGGACTGTTCGCCAGACCCCTCTATGCTCTTATTTCCAATGGAAACTGAGATCTCCAGTGGACAGAAGACACCACATGGGCCTTTCACCAGCTAGAGCGTGCCCTCATGTCGGCTCCAGCTTTGAAACTTCCAGATGTAAGTAAACCATTCTTTCTGTTTTTCCACGCAAGGAATTGCCCTGGGAATATTGGCTCAAAACTTGGGTCCATACCAGAGGGTAGTTGCTTACTTCTCTAAGCAACTAGACGCAACAGCCAAAGGATGGCCAGTTTTCCTCAGAGCTGTAGCAGCAGTTGTGCTGAACATTCAAGAGGCACGCAAGTTTACCCTGGGACAAAAATGACTGTGCTAGTGTCCCAAACAGTGTCCGCAGTACTGGAAGTAAAGTGTGGCCACTGGCTTTCACCACAGAGGTTTCTGAAATACCAGGCCATCATGGTAGAGCAAGATGATGTAGAGATCGTGGTGACTAATATTGTCAACCCAGCTTCTTTTCTCAGAGGAAATCAAGGAGAAGCAGTACACCATGATTGCCTAGAGACCATTGAAGCTACCTACTCCAGGTGCCCAGACCTAAAGGACGCTCCTTTGGATGATGCAGAGGCCTGGTTCACTGACAGGGGCAGCTACGTTGCCAATGGGAAGCGACATGATGGGTATGCAGTGACCACCTACACAGAAGTAATGGAGTCTGGACCCTTACCAACAGGGACCTCTGCACAGAAGGCTGAGATAATTGCCCTGACCCGTGCCCTGGAAAGGGCAAATGGGAGGAGAATAACCATCTATACAGACTCGAGGTATGCATTTGGAGTCATACATGCACATGGAGCCATCTGGAAGGAGAGGGGACTGCTGACCTCACAGGGAAAGAAGAGACAATCCAGCTGCTGGAAGCAGTTCAGCTACCTGAAAAAGCATATTAAGGCACACCAGAGAGTGAGCTTAAAATTGGAGGAAAGAAATGAGCTGGCGGATGGAGAGGCAAAGAAAGCAGCAAAGGGTGAGGCACAGATTTTCCTCGAAGGTAAGCCATAATACAATAATACTAACCAAAAGAGACGTACAACTGCAAGGGGTGGGCTACCATTGAAAGAGAGCTAGTAATCCCTTCCCATTTTCATGGTTACTAGTGAAGGAAGAGCAACAGAAAACACAGTAGGGCCTAACTACTTAAAAGCCTTTTATAAAGTGTGGCTCCTCTCTCAAAATGATCAAGGCTGCCAGTGATACAGAGTGCATTGAAATGAAGTGTTGTCTTTGAAGCAGTAATTTCCACAGGCTTTCTAGAACACACATCTGATTGAAACAATCGTTGTATCGTTGTCAGGAATTTATATGCCACTATCACTCAGGTAAGCCGACAATGTGATCCTTGCCTCCAGACTAACCCCAAAATACCCCCCGGCCTAAACTCGGTCAGACTGGGAGAGGCCATGGGCCTGTACAGCAGTGGCAAATTAACTTTTCAGAACTCCCAAAGAAAGGGGGGGTATCAGTATTTACTGGTATTGATAGATACATTTTCAGGGTGGCTAGAAACATTCCCCACCAGAACTGTCAAAGCTCAAGAGGTAACCAGATTATTTTTACAAGAAATAATACCACGCTTCAGAGTTCCAGCCACGATATCCTCAGATAAAGAAACATATTTCATTTCCAAAGCAGTGCAACAGATTAGTAGCCATCTGGGCATAGATCAGGAACTTCACACCCCATACCGCCCCCAATCAAGCGGCCAGGTGGAGAGAATGAATCATTTGATTAAGCAGCAAATCATAAGACTGAGGCAAGAAGTTAATCTACCCTAGCCCAAGCTCTTCCACTAGCACTATTGCAAATTCAAACTAAACCTTGAGCTAAAGGAATGCTGAATCCTTTTGGAATGCCTTATAGAAGACCATATAGAATACAAAGGGAATGTCCAGAATGTCCACCTACATGTTGGCATTAGGCAAACAGCTCAGAGTAATTGAGAAACATGTGGCTGGAACTCGGAGCAGGGAGTTAGATAGCCTGGGGATGATGTATATGTTAAGTCTCTTACAGAGAAGACTTCGGAACCACAGTGGGAGAGACCACTGCAAGTACTTCTCACCACCTTCACTGCAATCAAAATCAAGGAGCAGAATGACTGGATCCATCAATCTCGGGTGAAGAAGGCCCAGAAGCCCCTTCAGGAGTGACACCAGGAGACAATGAACTGAGACTAAAACTTACTCGGGCAAAATGAGTATACTGCGGTCAGGAGTAGGTCATACTTTAGTGTACAGAATTGTTTTGTATGTAATTATAACTGAAGTTTTAGAACTAGAGAGTACCTCTATCCAAAGCAATGCTGAATGGCCTTGGTCCCTGGCATTTAATCAGTATACTAGATCCATGAGAAAACCTTCTGAGATAAAAGATTTAAACATATCTACTGTAGTAATCCACGAGAATCAGGTATATGAGGAGCAAGAATGGCAGGAACGGGAACTGTGGACACTTCAAGGAATCTGAGGAGAAGAAATCAAAGCAAAGTGCTGGGTCATCAATAGGATGGCTTATGGGAGACCAGATGTAATTACTGTCTGAACCTCCCCTGGTGTATATGAACACCAGGAAGTCTGTGATAGCCTAAGTGAATCAGACTGTTGGTGTAATTTCACCTTGATACAGCCTGTAGAAGTGACCAGCCTTTGAGCTCGAGTTGCTATCAGACTTTCATTTAAATTCAAAGCAGACACTGCACCTTTTACCACAGCAGGGCCTTATACACCCCATACTAGTTCAGACTCTACCCAAACTTAAACCCAAAGTGTATGAAATATGCCTCTACGTAGTAAAGAATGCGAGTGAACAACAGCTATTATTCAACCCAGAATGGTCTCTCAAACGTGTAGAGTTGATAATGCAAATTAACATCTCAAAAATCCAACCAGCCTGCCCATCCTTCCTAAAAACTTCCTTTGAGGGCTGGACAACATGGTTACAAAAACAGGCATATCTCAGAAGCAGAACAAGAAAGGAAGGAGCCAGCTCTCCTGGTGCCTAAAACCAGGAACACCAAAAAATCAGTTTCCTTAAGTCATTTTCTAAGCTGGTTGGCTGAACACCAAGGCAATGGCTGGTAAAGGGTGCTGAACTTCAGGTGGTGAATTAACCCAAGCAAGGAAGGTGATTTTCTTTATTTATAGCTATCCCTTTTCCTACTGAGATTTGGATCAGTGATTGTCCCAGTCTGAGGCAGTTGGATTCTGCTTAAAAAAGGTAGAGAGAGACCCCCCCTCAGAGCTCAGCAGCAGGCTGTAGGATTTTGAGCATCACTTTTGTGCTGAGTGTTTCAAGTAGCAGAAACCTGATCCCAGTTTCTTCTGAGGCACTGCAATGAATTTAGGCTCTTCTCTCAGATTTCCCCTTCATCATTTACTTGGGGCTTGGACCTGCCCTGAACACAGTCCACAGCTTGATCTTAGCTAGGGGCAAGGTGGGTGAAGTTTTGTAGACCAGGAGAGACATTCCTGCTTGCCACACATCTGGGAAATCAGGTGCTTTGGAGGGGGAAGGAGAGGTTAGATTCCCTGAGGTCTCTACATTTCAGAACAAACATCTGCTTCAAGTATGACCTAAACTTCTGTCAGATACACTTGTGAAGTGTGTCTGAATTTGCAGTGTGAGCCCAGCACATCCCTCTGGCAGGGATGGTCATGGACAGAAAGCAGTTCCTGTTCCCCATAACAAACATCTAACTGGCATATTTGGGACAGGATTAGGAGTTTTAAATGGAATTGATTCAGAAATACTGATTAATAGACTGGTCACTGCAGCAGGTAGCCTAACAAAATTGAAGCAGCCTTTACAGTCATCTCTATTGGCATTAGGAACTAGCCAATGACAGATTTCAAAGTACTGCCAAAGTAAGGAAGTATGAAAAGGCCGGGGACCAAGACCACAAGTTGATAGTAGAAGCACTTAGTACAGTTCAAGATAATGTGTATTTAGCTATCAGTTGTATACAAGCACAGTTATGGATGCAAGCAACAGCAGCTCTGATAATATGGCAAAGGGGTGAAGGTAATTTTCCAGCTGAAATTCAGAAAATTGTGTGGGACAATACAATTGATTTTGAAAGGAAGTTTCAATTCTGGTGGACTATGGTGAATTTCACCTATTGGTGCACAGGCTTCCTGCTGCCTGTGCAGGCAAGCTGGGCTGCTGGGCATTCCTGCCTGCAGCCAGCAGGCCAGGTTCGGCCCTCTGGGGTACTACATGCACAGCACACATGCATTTTCTAGCACACTGATCTCATCAACCCCTGAGCACCAAAATGCTCTCCAAAAGTCTAAACCAGGTGATTTGGACTCCCTCCTGTCTCCTCCCACCAGCCCACTCTTGGCACATGCCTCACTTGAGAAAATGTTTCCCGGACTGAAATTCAAATGGTCTCAAGTTTTCCTCTTTACAGTGGAACACAATTGACATTTTTCAACTTTTTCCCTCTCAGCTCTCTTGGGAAACTGCAAAACAATGCCAATTTCTTCAGGTGAAGGTGGAAACCTCCAGGAGCACATGGCTTTGGATGTGCTGTGCTTCTGCAAAGGGAAAGCAGAGCACCATGTTACTTTTGGAAAAGCTGAGCAGAGCTGGATGAAGCTGAGCAGGAGCCTCAAGTGGCACCTAAAGGCCTCTCACTGCTTCTGCTCCATCACTCTGATTGCAGGGATCTTGCAGAACACGGTTCCTGCAGGGCCAATGCCATTAATGAGAAGTGATTCCAGCATAAAGTGCAGAAGGCTCAGCCCCTCAGCTTTGGCTGTGAGTTGCACAAAGGGAGCCAAACTGGCTGAGAGATGCAGAGATTCCTACCAGGAGCCAAGATTAACCAAGGACACACAGGGTGTGCTATAGACCCAAGGCAAAGCATGAGAGCAGGGAAGAACTGTACAGCCCTCAACATTCCAGTCAATCCAGAGCTTTCAAGAGAAGGAAACTCCTTTGGGATAGACACCATCAACGCCTGGCCAAAATCTGGGGACAATTCCCAGCACAGGAAGATTTCCACCATCTTGCAGAAGAAGGTGCTGAGACATTTTCTTCTGCATGTGCTGCAGCAGATAACTTGCTTTGCTGTACACTCAGGGAATGAGAGCACTCTCCTCTTCCAGCACAGCGTTAAAGCTCTGGGTGCCAGCACTTACCTTGTCCTTATTCATGAGAGACAGCACCATTTCCGAGACCTCCCGAGCGACAAAGTTCTGAAATACCAGCTCTGGTGGGGAAACCCCAAACCAGCTCTGTTTCAGGGCAGCTGACGGCAGCTGGAGAGGAGAGAGAGCAGGGAGAGCTTCAGCTGCTGGGAGGAAGGTTCATGCAGGAGAATCTTCCTCTGATCCCCAGTGAAGTACAGACTCTGAGGGAGCACGTCTGCCCAGCCCACACTGGGCAAACAGTGGCTCACCCACCTCTGCTCTGAGCTCATCCACAGCTGCTGGGCCACACAGAGCAGGCTCAAGCCAAGCTGCTCTTTCGGCATGGATTTCTCCAGGTTTCTTTCTCCAGAAGGCCAGGCAGCACTTTCCTACAACACAGCCCTGTGCCCATGCGGTCACAGAGCTCTGGGGCACTGACTGAGCACTCATGGAGTAAGTAAAACCCATGAATTTACAGGAGACTCCATGGGAAAGGATTTGGGATGTCTTTTACTCTGAGACAGGGAAACCGAGGCCCACACAACTGCAAATATCTTTTTTTGCTCTAGAACTTAGACATCAGTAAGAAGAGCACAGGACCAGAGCAGGTGTGAGAGATGAGGTGACATTTGACTGAAGCCAAAAGGTTATTAAGCAAAAGAATGGAATTTGTTGGTTCTGTGTGTTATTTGTGGTTTGGATTTGTTCAGGTTGGTTTGTTGAGTGTCACAGTGAGAGGGACAGGCTTGAAGACCTGACCAAAAGGAAGGAGGACGAGAAGGGAGCGGACAGAAAAGTTGGTGCTCAGCATAGAATGGAAGCTCCTGAGTACCCATCCAATGGCAAAGGTCACAGGCACCGCCCCAGCCGGGTACAAAGGGGATAAAAAGATTGCCATTTTCTCAGAGGGTGTGTGTGCGCGCTTGGCTCTCAGGGAGGGAGACACCCTCAGCTCAGCTGAATCGTTACTAAGAAACACTTTCCTTTTGCTTTGATGATTTTGTTCCTTTTCATTGTATTTAAAAGTTAGTGTGTTCCAAAGAGAGGAAAAGGCAAAAATAAAAAGACAAATGAGATGAAAAGAAAAAGACAAGTGAGGTGAATGCTGAATGAGGATAAGTTTCAGTTATTTTCTCAGCAACTTGGGTAAAAGCAGAGTTGGTATCTCCTTTTTCAATGGCCTTTAAATGGGTGCTTTCTTGTCATTACTGACACCTTATTTCATGCCATTGTAGAGGCACGTCTGGAATGACACAACAACAGCAAATGCTTCTGGAGCAGAGACATTGCTTGGAGAAAACTCTGCCCTGCTTTGTCTGCCTTCTCCAGCCACACTGCTGTCACTGCAGAGACACAAGCAGGTCTCCTCTGTGACTTCACAGCAGACACATTCTGCTGAAGGGAGTGGCTGCAGCACACTGTCCCTTAGCTGTGCCCTTCCCTGAGGTGTTCCCAAGGCTCCTCTCCAGGACAATCCTTAACCTGGATTGTGTTCTGTGTCTCTTGCTGCCAATTTCCTGCTCAACAGCCCACCTCAGTCACCTACCCGTTTGGACTGTGCTTTCTACTGAGCTAGTCCTGCCAGAAAAGCAGCTTTAAACACACCTCTGAGTAGGCACTGATCCAGACAAAGCACATCCATTCCCCTCTGCCCAGGGCCAGTCCCCTGTACATCTGGCAGCCTGCAAAATCTAACACCCCGTCAGGGTCCAACACATTGTTCCAGCCCAAAGCAGTAATGACATTTGCTTTGTTCAATCTGAAGTAATTCCTGCAGATCCTTGGCCTTCAAAGTCCAAGGCTGCCACTCTGCAGGCAATCCTGTGACCCCGAGCATTTGATGGTGACCACACCAAAGCAAGAGGTGGCTCCTTCAGCAGGAGAATGGCAAAGGGCAATTTTGGGCCTCTGTGTCCCCAGCCTTCCTCCCATTGTTTTAGCAATGGCAGCTGCACTCCAGCACACCCCAGCAGCTTCAGCAGAGGGTATTTGTGTTGGCTTAGTGCAGATCAGGACTCCCAGTCCACCACTCCCAGCACCTTGCAATGACAGCAGGACCTGGACACTGAGGCATTGTGCTGGAGGCAAGCCTGTCACAAACACACACCCTCTTCAAACTTCATGTGAAACAGAAAGGAAAAGAGCAGGAAAAGGCTACCTTTGGGCGAGTCTCACTCCTGTCTAGAAATGGGCCAAGTCTGGGCAGAATACTCCCCCCAGTGCTGGCCTCCTTCTTCCTGCTGAGAAACTTCTCCCTCTGGAACTTACAGGGAAGCACCTGAAAGGCAAAAGTAAACCAGCTAGAGCCTCAGAGTTGTGCTTGTTCAGAAAGGCTTTTCTTCAACAAGTGACACTGGTGTATAACTTGTGATCACAGCCACTAGGACATTCCTGGAAGCCCTGGGAGTTTCCTGCTGAAATACTTAGCAGAATTAATAATACAGAGTGGAACACACATACTCCAGCCATATGGCTCTGTCCCATTGGCTTCTCCATGACTGGATGGGACATGGTTGGGGATTTCTGCTCTTTGGGCATTTGTTTCCTCTTACGTTCCATTGGATTGAGGCAGTGACCTTTCCAGAGAATGGGGAGGAGCTCTCAGAACTGCCTGAACTCCATCCCTGCACAACGCTCAGAACTCACAGCAAGGAGATATCGCTGCTGGATGAGTCCAAGAGATGCAAGAAAGGAGGACTGTACCAAAAGTCAGGTGCACAGGAATGTCTCTAGGTTTTAGTTCTCCCTGTGAACTGTTTTCTCTGTCTGGGCTGACAGAGCCCTCCACAGAAGAAAACAGAGGCATCTCCTTGACAGAGCCTCAGCAGTGGGGCATCTTCAGCCAAGTGAGCTGCAGACAGCAAGGGACCTTTGTGGCCCTGGCTCCAGCGCTGCCTGCAGGCCTGCATCTGTGCCCACACAGGAGCTGGGAGAGAGCAGCTGCTTTGGAAGCTCTTCCAGCTGGGACCAGCCGTGGCTCTCAAGGCTTTGGGCAGAGTTTGAGCTTCCCCCCGCCCCAACACGCCCAGGTGCCCAAGGGCAGCATGGTCAGAGCAGCACAGGTGAGTGGTGCCCAGCCTGACAGAAGGAATTCCTGTGGCACAGGGAAAGGGACAGAACACATGCTCAGGGCTTCAGCTGTACATTGGTTTCACTTGGCTCTGCTGGCACAGCCAGGCAAGACACAGCTGAAGCATCCCACAGTGTTCCCTATTGCACCAGGACAGCCCCAGCAACAGCAGCACAGCACAAAGGGCTGGGCAGGGGCTCTGCAGCTTCACAGCACTGCTGGACAACAGGGGCAGGGAGAGCAGGCACACCAGGGCAGTGCCAGCCTTAACACAGCCCCAGGGGGTACTCACAGCATTAGGCTTCAGCCCTTCCCTGGACAAAAGACGAGGTGTCGGTGTCTTCTTTGGCAATCCAGACGCCATTTCCAAGGGACGGTGTCGCAGGTGAGCGACAATGCCTCAACAAAACTGGAAGGAGCAACAATGGAACTCTGAAAATCCACAACCCAATTCATGGCAGATTTAAGGCATATTCTGGTGCTAAAAATGTTACATTAATTGAAAGTAGCTAAGTGCTTGTTTGGTGTAAGCAGCTAGTATAGTTAGGCCTCTAGTTGGACTTTATTTGAACTCTATGGCTACCTTGTGCAATTCAAAGTTAGATCATACTGAAACCTGGAGCTAAAAATCTGAACATTAATAACAGTTCAAACAGACAAAGCTGTAGCTTAAATATTACCCAAAAATAGCTAGAGTGGGCCTCCTCTTCTTTAGGCTAAAGCACCCTTGCTCTCTCAGCTGCTCCTCACAGCTGAGAGACTAATGAGAGACTGGAATGTTATGGCTAATGGCTTAAATATCATTATAAAGGACTTTCTGCCCATTGTGACAAAACTCGATAAAGAAGCTACGACCACCCAAGCCCACCCTTCCCTGAAAATGCCTCCTGACTGGAACTTGGCACTGTGAGCTAAGCTGCCTAAGGGAACTTGAGACAAGATCAAGGTGACACTATTGTCCCATTAGCTCAGGTCTGGGGAGAAGTAAACAAGGCTGAGGAGAAAAACCTATCCACAACAAAGCCAAACCCAGCAGCTGTCCTGAAAATCAGCTCTGTCTGCGTTCAGCCTGGGGAAGTCACAGCCACAAACTCTTCTGCTGAGACCAGCTTTGCACACAAACCTCCCAGCAAAGACCTCCGCAGTGCCTCCAGACCCATCCCTGAGGCCTCGCACCAGACGACTGCAGGGCATGCAAGCCAACAGAACAAATCTGAAAATCCAGAACCCAACTCATTGCAGACTCAAAGGATATACGGGTGCTAAAGATTTTATATGATTTGAAAGTAGCAAGAGACAGAGTCCAACTTCCCCCACTCCTGGGAGGTACCTGGACAAGGTATCACCTTGCCCAAATCTGCATTAATCCATTGGAGTCTTACATTTTGCCAGACCTCACCACAGAGAAGACCAGAAGACGATTTAATGGTAGGCCAATGGGATCCATGGAATGGTGATATTTTCTACTAAATCTCTCTCTGTCACTCTCTTTCTCCTCCCCCCCCTTCCCAACCTCCATTCCCCTCCCACTTTTTCTTTTCATTCTCTCTCTTTCTCCCTCACATTTACTGTTCTATAAAATCCAGACCATTGACTTTGGCATATGCTCTCCTTTGCACCTCAATACAGAAGCATCTCCCTAAAAATTTTAAAACCCAGATGATAAAAACCCACTGAAACTTGAACAGAACTCATTCACCTTTAAGCAGTTTAAGCACTTACCACAGGAAAAAAGTGTATAGACTACTATCTTTAGAAAATGTTGCATTTCTTCAGTAAAAAAAGCACAATCAGTTGTCCATTTATTGTTCATCCCCTCAGGCGTACATGTCAGTGAACTACTGCGCCAGAAGACTGGCATGATCACATCCTCTATTTCCCTTTGGCGTTGTCTTTCAGAGCACAGATGAAACAAAACCAAAAAGTTCAACTTTAGTCGGTCTTTACCTTCAAATGAAATTCAGGACTCCCTAGCAGACACCAGTGTTCTGCACGCTGCGGAGCTTTTCGCAGAGGCCAATGCTCTGCACCTTTCGCAATTCTCTACGCCGACAATTCACCTGGCGAATGGCCCGGTGCAGCCGCCTGCAGGAGCCCGGGCTGCGCACACCCAGCCAGGGCCGCGCTCTCAGGCAGCTGAGGCCGCGCCGCTGTCACAGGCGCTGAGGGCCCGGCCGCGGTTACCGGGCAACCGCGGCGCCGAGTGCGGGGCCGGGCGGGGCCGGGCCGGGCCGCAGGGCTTTGCAAAGGACATTGGCACTGCAGCGACTGACTGCAGTTTGGGGCTTCCCAAGAGTCTTTCTGTAACTAATGAAAGGTTAAAATGTGGTGACAAAGGCACCTATGCCAGGGCTGTACATTGCTCTTTGCAGCACTAGTATCCGACCCTGTCTGGAACAGCAGGAGGGGCTGAGGCAGCAGGGAAGGGGGCTCAGCCTGGAGAAAAGGAGGCTCAGGGGGGACCTTCTGGCTCTGCACAACTCCCTGACAGGAGGGGACAAGAGGCTGCTGCAAGTTCAGGCAGCGCCGGAGCCGCCTGCCTCCCCCTCTCCTCCCCCGCTCCGCCTCTTCCTCCCTCCTCCTCCTCCTCCTCCTCCGCTCCCGCAGCCCTCGCAGCCCCCGGCAGGGGCGGGGATGGAGCCGGGACAGGCCGGAACGCAGAGGGGCCTGGGGGGATGCCAGGACTGAGAGTGACTGGGCTGTACTGGGATCATCCTGGGAGCAGCTGCTGGGTGACTCAGTTCTACTGGGATCATCCTGGGATCACACTGGCAGTGAGGAGGAGCAGCGCGATGGCTCCAGCGCTGGGGCTGAGGGCGCTCCTGGGGGGCCAGGGGCGAGTGGGACCCCCGGCACCGGGACCCTGAACCGCCACTGCCCGCACCGGGACCCCCCTGCTCCCCTTAGCTTGCACAGGGACCCCCTGAATCGCTCTGTTCTGGACATCTGCTCCCCTTTTCCCGGCCATCCCATGGCTCCCAGCCTCCAGACTTGGCGTAGGCCTGACTCTGGGACAACCTGGAACGCCTTGGTCTCCCATTCCTGCCTTTCCCAGGCACACCTTTCTGCAAAACCAGAGACAGGCTGAACTCCCCCTTTCCGAACATCCCTGGTGTCCCCACTCTGGTCCCCCCTTTCTGGGAAACCCTGGACTCCCCTTTCCTGGGCTCAAGGACCCCCTGGAACTCTCTTCTACCTCTCCACGTCCCTGCCCACCCCCCCCATTCCCATGACCCTGAGACCCCCCTGGCACCCCCATTCCTGAGAACCCAGATACCATTTTACCCCTTTGCTCAGTACTGAGACCCCCCTACACCCCTTTATCCGGCACCAACTCAACCTTTTCCCAGCCCCTTCTTCGTTTTTTGAAGCACAAGACTACTCTTTCTCTGTTCGAACTTCTCATGGAATTACAGCTATTTTAACGTCTGCTTACTTTAACATAGAAGCCTTTTTTTTATATCAATTTGAACACTTTAATCTCCTTATAGTTTTATGCATTATGAAGAAAAAGAGTATTTTCTTGTTGTTAGGAAAATTAATCCAGAAACACCCGAAGTTTATGTTCACAAAGAAGACAGAGGAGTCCTTTCTGGCTTTATTCCAATAAAGGGAGAGGCCATGGGGCATTCCCCTGGGATCTTTGAATTTTTGGAGGATGCAGCCTTCTTTTTATCCTAATTTCCTGGCCACATTTCCCTTCTCTCTTTCCCCTTGGCTGAGGTGCTTGAGAGGTACAGATGCCCTGATATGCCTGACACCGAAGATTTCCCAAAGATTTCCCTCTAATGTATAACCCTCCCTTTTAGTTTTTAATTCTTACGGAGTTTAGGGGTTTTTCTTCCCCATTGTTTCTTTCATTTCTCAATGGCTTATTTTGTTTATCTGCAAACCTAAAGTGTATTTGTAAAAGCAAATATCTTTTTCCCTTCATCGATCAGTGGAATCCTTCCCATTGTTTCTTTTATCTTCCAGAGCTAGTTTTATCTACGAGCAGACCCACAGATTTTTAGTAAAAACAAATCCACTATTCCTCTCCTTTACAGCTTACAAGAAGATTTCAGCTCTAAAAACAAAGCATCTTCTCAGCCCTCTCATCTAAGACTTAACTTCTTCTTTATTGACTTTGGTGTCTTTATATTGTTTTTTATATACTTGCATTTTGTTCTTTTCTCTCACTCAGAAGAAGACTGAAGTACTGAAAAACTTAACATCACGCATGAGGCCTACCTAACCCACCAATAACTTGTAACAGAAAGCTGTGGCTCAGTTGTGTTCAGATCAGCTTTATAGTTAGTGTTTAGTTTTCTACACCAGCCACAGAAGTCTCTGGTCTCAGCCATGCTAAGAAGAAGAAGAAGCAGCAGCCTGACAGCAAGATCTTCACAGCCACAGCCAGCCCTGCTCTGGCTAAAGCTCCGCAGCCTCCCCTGTCTCCTTGCCCGGCAGCTGCTGAAGCCCAGCCCAGCCAAACCAGAGCCCATGGAGAGAGAAGCCAGCAAGCAGCCCAGGAAATAGAAAAGAAGCCCAGCCTGCAGCAAGACTGCCAGCCCAGCCCAGACACAGAGCAGAAGCCAAACCCAGCAGCTCCCTGCCGACCAACAAAGAAAAAAAGTTTCTGAATTTTTTCATCTTTACCATGTGTGTTTCACAAAAGCGTGTCTAGCTTTTCAGTAGCTCAACAGACTGTCAGATACACAAAAAACTTTGCATCACTTCCCTAAATTTCCTCCCACTCCAAAGCATAACACAGGGCCGCTGGGAGCAACTGGGATCAGACTGGGAGCAACTGGGAGCAACCAGGACCATACTAGGAGCAACTGGCATTATCATGGCATCAGAGTAGGATCATACTGAGAGGGACTGGGTCAGTGCTAGAGGCAACTGGGATCACACTGGGAGGAAATGGGGACATGCTGGGGACAAATGGGATCATACTGGGAGCAACTGGCACCATACTGAGGGTGACTGGGATCCTTCTGGAATCATACTGGAAGTGATTGGGAGCAGGCTGAGGGCAACTGGGACCATGCTGGGGCAACTGGGATATACAGGAAGTGACAGGAATCATGTTGGAGGTGACTGGGAGTGGTTATGAGCAACTGGAATAATGCTAGAAACTACTGGGAGCAACTGGGAGTGAGTGGAAACACATTAAGGACAACTGGGATGTACTGGGGGAGACCAGGAGTGACTGGGACCACAGAGGAAGCTTAAAGTTACTGGAATAATACTGGGAGTATCTGGGAGTGACTGGAATCATACTGGGGGCAAATGGCACTGTACTGAGAGTGACTGGGTTCATATTGGAATCATACTGGGAAGGACTGGAACCATACTGGGAGTGCCTGGAACTATGGTAGGGGTGAATGGGAAGAGCTGGGACTGTGCTGGGACCATGCTGGGATCATACTGGGATCATACTGGGAGTGACTGGGATGATACTGGGATCACACTGAGTGTAACTGGAAGTGACTGGGACCATGCTGGGGGTGACTGGGAGCCACAGGGCCCATGCTGGGAGTGACCTGGGGGGAACTGGCCCAGCTGGGGCTCAGGGTTGTTCTCCCCCAGGGCTGCCCTGGGTCCTGCTGCTGTCCCTGGCCCCACAGAGCCGAGGGACAGGGGACAGCTGAGGGACAGGAGACAGGGGCAGGGACGTGGAGAGGTAGAAGGGAGTTCCAGGGGGTCCTTGAGCCCAGGAAAGGGGAGTCCGGGGTTTCCCAAAAAGGGGGAACCAGGGTGGGAACACTCGGGATGTTCGGGAAGGGGGAGTTCAGGGGGTCTCTGGTTTTGCAGAAAGTGGGGCTGGGGGCTGGGAAAGGCAAGAATGGGGATCCAAGGTGCTCCAGGGCATCCTAGGGTGACGCCCATGGCAAGTCTGGAGGCTGGGAGCCATGGGAAGGCCAGGAAAAGGGGAGCAGGGGGTCCTGATGTCCAGAATGGGGGATTCAGGGGGTCCCTGTGCAGGATAAGAGGAGTAGGGGGGTGCCGGTGCCGGGGGTCCCACTCCCCCCTGGCCCCCCAGGAGCGCCCCCCGCCCCAGCGCTGGAGCCATCGCACTGCTCCTCCTCACTCCCAGGATGATCCCAGGATGATCCCAGTAGAACTCAGTCACCCAGGAGCTGCTCCTAGTATGATCCCAGTTGCTCCCAGTCATTCTTTATTGTGATGGAATTTGCCTCTGGCACAGTTCCAGTTGGTCTCAGTTGCTCCCCCTTTGATCCAGTGTGTTCCCAGTTCTCCCAGTTGCCCCTAGTGTAGCCCCAAGTGACTCCCAGTATGATGCCAGTCTCTCCCAGCAGGGCCGCAGTCATTCACACTTGCCCCCAGTTGCCCCCAGCATGGTCCCAGTTCCCCGCAGCACGCTCCCAGTGGCTCCCAGTCGCTCCCAGTCCAGTCCCAGTCATCGCCTGCATGGTCTCAGGCACTCCCAGTATATCCCAGCTGCCCTGAACATTCTCGTAGTCATTGCCAGGCACTCCCAGTTACCTCAGCATGGTTCAGCTGCCCCCAGTTTTATCCCAGTCACTGCCAGGACATCCCAGTTGTCACTAGCATGCATCCTGTCATTCCCAGTTGCTCCCAGTGTGTGCACAGAGAGCTCCCAGCATGGGCCTGGTAGCTCCCAGTAACCCCAGCGTCACGATCCGTCCTTATGAACGGGTTTCGTGATCGTTCAAGGATTGATCTCATGGATTGATTATTACTGCAAATAATAATCAGGATTGATTATTATTTGCAGTAATAATCAAAACAAACGCACCTTTATTGAATGACCACAACAAAATGCGATAGAGGGATTAAGGGAGAGAAAAATACAGAGAAAGAGAGAGAAAAGAGAGAGAGAGAGAGAGGGATATAGCTACCAAACGTAAAGATGAAGTCCTTTGGTCCAGTCCACTTGAGGATCCGCCTGTTACGTCGGGGAGATCTCAGAGGCGCAGTTCATCTGGACCCCAATTGTACTCTTATCCAATGGGGGAAGGGAGAATGAATTTTGCAACCGAATCAAAGGTAGTTTTGGGGAAAGAATGGTGCTTCCAAAGGGTACACACAGTCCATGTTCAGCAGTGGGCCTGAGCCATTGTTTTTGTGGCCCAATGCTCACACCTGCAACATCCATCTCGCTTTGGTCAGCTTGCCTGTCCCCACACACCTCCCCCAGGTTGGGGGTCTCAGTCCCAGTCCTTGGAAAGTATAAGAGGGGGACTTCTCACATGGGGGTTTGATGTCTTGGTCTCTTGATGAAGAGGCTTCTTACATCTCAGTCTGTGTGTCACGGTGGTTGCAAACGAGTGAGAGGGGTCTTCTGCAGGGTTCCACCACTCAGGAGAAGTCCAGCCAGACCGAGAGGTGGGGCAGCTTCCAAGGCTGTTGTTGCAAAAAGGGCACGGTGCCCCCTTCTTCTCATTGGGCTCAGTGTAGCATACAGCAAACAACACTTGTGGAAACAGTAGCTTAGCAATGCTCTCAGGTCTCAGGGCCTTGTGGCATATGACTTTCTCCTACAGAGGAGGGGGGGGGGG
Source organism: Melospiza melodia melodia (assembly GCF_035770615.1). Taxonomy (NCBI): domain Eukaryota; kingdom Metazoa; phylum Chordata; class Aves; order Passeriformes; family Passerellidae; genus Melospiza; species Melospiza melodia. The sequence continues at coordinate 1,855,188 of NC_086218.1, read as the reverse complement.
GATCTTTTCTTCAGTGGTCCTCAAATGATGATCGTGAATCAGATGAGGGAAAATTCAGACAGACTCTTACACCTGCTCAAGGGGAGGTCTCTGTCCCTGTCACTCCCTTGCTCTCCCCCCCTTTTCTCTTTCTTTCCAGCTCTCTCTCTACCCCACATTTACTGTTCAATAAAATCCACTTTTGGATTTGGTCTCGTTAGCGCCTTAATTGGGGCTGAGGCATCTCTCTAACAATTTTCTTAACCAGATTGCCACATGATTTTAGCACAGTGAGTTCAGGGCACTGTTGTCTGTCCCCAGGTGCCTTTGACAACAGCATGGTTCCCGTCCTCTGAGGAGGTTGTGGTTCTCTCTGGAGGAACTCTTGGAAACTTGGACACAGCTTCCTCTGAGCAACTTATGGGAGAACTGATGAGGAAAATGGCTGTTGTGGGTGGCCAGTGAAAAGAAAATATTTTGTTGTCCTTCCTTGAAAAGTGTGTTAAAATCATTGGAGGAAAGGGAGCAAATGTTACCAGCGAGACTGACAAGGTTCATTCACCCCACGGTGAGGAACATAAGGCTGCTGAAAGTCCTACAAGAAGCCCAGCTCAAGTACCTAAATTCCTGAATATCTCCTGAATTCCCAGGCTTGGGTTCTTTGCCAAATGTGAGAATCATTTTTCTCTTGATCCCTGTCACCTTTGTGACAGCTACACAGAGCTTCCCCTTCCTTTTAATAATCTGTATTGGGCCAATTTTTCTCTTTTCTTCTATCAGAACCTGCCAGCAGCTGAGCTGGAGCTGTGCAGGAACCAATGAAACTTGGAATTGCCACATCACTGCTTGGATTGTCGGTTTATTCATATTTGGGATTTGTTTGCATTTCCATCACAAGTTACTTGTGGGAAGAGCAAATATTCTTCAAAGTGATTTATGCAGAGTTAAGTTTGATTTCTGCCAAGTTTATTTTGTCCAGTGCCCAGGAGATGCTCAAGGGGTCTCTGTGCCTCTCGCCCTGGGGGATGCTTGGGAGGGGCTTGGGAGGGTTGTCCCTGTCCCTGTCACCCCAGGCCATTCCCCAGGGGACAATAAAACCTCGCTGAAAGTGGAGCAAATTTTGCAAAAGTGGCAGTTAATGGAACAGTCAGCGCTACCTTGAGAGCTCAGTAACAAATCAAGGCAGCCCAAGGTAATTCTGGGGCTCTGTGGACACCTAAAGTAGAACGTTTAGTAAATGGCAGGTATTGAAGGGAAGAACTTGATCTGTCTTCCCCAACAGTCTTGGGGACATTGGCAGGAGAAATTATGTCATTGTCTTCTTTATGGACTGTCAAGCTGACATAAAACCTGACTTGAAGGAAAATGTCCAAAGGCTTCACCCACAGAGACTTTTTGCCCGAACTCCTGAGAAGAAAGGATTCTGAGCCCCAACAACCCCATAGTTCAGCCAGGGGCTCATGCACAGCCCCCCTGGCAAAGGCTGATCCCAATGGATGCTCCAAACCAGGCTGAGGGTTTGCAGCAGTGGGGGAACTGGCTCAGATTTGACGCACATCCTAAACTGATCAAAAGAAAAACAATGAGGCTGTACTCTCCTGGGAGAACTTTGAGCACTTTATGGGAATTAAAAGGACTATCAAAGGGCTGGAGATGGACTTTGTACAAGGGCTTGGCATGGAAATGGCGTCACAATGACAGAGGGGAGAGATAGGTGGGATATTGGGAAGAAATTCTTCCTTGTGAGCATGGTGATGCCTTAACAGAGCCTGCCCCATTCCTGGAAGTGTCTAAGACCAGCTTAGATGGGATCTTGCTGCAACCAGGTCTAGTGGAAAATGTTCCTTTACCTGTCCCTGACAGGGGGTGAAACGAGATGATCTTTTAGGTCCCTTCCAGCCCATGCCATTCCAAGGCTCCATTAATCTATGACTTCATGGGCCCCACTGGCTCCCAGGAGTGGAGTGGGGTGCATTGCCTGGCAACAGGAGTTGTGTTGAGGAGGGCCTCAGTCCTGCAAGGGATGTGGAAGGAGAAGGAGCCTGCTGGCTGCTCGTCCTTTTTATCATTGCTTTGCTCATTGCTTCTATCACCCTTTTGCTCACCCTGTTTTTCGTCCATTTTGCTCGTCTCTGACAGACCCAACTGGGCAGAAGGCTTGTGACAAATCAGGGAAAGAGTGTGTGCAGACAGGGGGAGAGACACTCCTACATCCTGGGGTGTGCCCCAACCTTGCTGTGGTGTCATGGGTTCCTTTCTGTGCTGAAAGATGCTGTCCCAGTTCCTGGAGAAGCTGCAGAAGGACAAAGCAGATCAGCAGGACATGATGGCTGCCATGGACATGGTACAGTCTAAGGGGCCTCTGTGCCAGCCCAGGGCTTCCCAGGCAAGCTGACAAATGCCCCTTGTCCCTTGGGGGCTGGGTGGCAGAAATTGTCCCCTTGGGAGGGGGAATTTCCTGAGCTCATGGGGTCCCTCACCCTTCACATGGTGGGACCAAGCTCACCAGGGTGATGGGGCAAATGGGGCCACAGCAGCCTGAAAGGGGCATGATGGCCTGGAGGAAGCACTCCTCCCTCTGCCCCTCACACGCTGGCCCTGCCTGGCTGTCGTTGGTTGACAGCCTTTATCCCAATATCCTGTGTTGTGTCTGGCAGCTGTGCCTTTTCTCTCTTCCCCCCCCACCCCCCCCCCCCGGCCGTCTTGCTGCGGCGGGGCGGGGAAGAAAGGGGGGGAGTGTTTGACCAGGTCCCTTTTTTTTGCTTTTGGCTTTTGCCTGCTTGGCTTGGCTAGCCGCTTTGCTTGTTTGCTTTCTGCTTTTTGCGCTGTTTTTTTTTTCCTTTTCTTTTGTTCCCTCTTTCTTACCCTCCCCTGAAGATACTGGACCGGCTCCGGACCTGACCTGAGACGTCCAGAACACCCGGAGCTTGTGAGAGAAGCTTGGCGCCCTCACAACACAGTCTCTTTTCTTTTCTTGTGTTGGGGAGTGTTCTTTTGTTACTGGTAAATAAATAGGTTTTGTTTTCCACTTTGCTCCTCCGAGAAATTCCTTCCCGAACCCGGTGTTGGGGGAGGGGTGGTTGGAGGTTTGTTTTCTTTGGGGGACTCCCTTTTGGAGATTTCCCCTAATTTGTCTTAAACCAGGACACTAGCATTCCTCATCCCTTTCCCCGCCACTCTCCTGCCGTTCCCCTCTGCTAGAAGGCGGACAAAGCTGCCTTGGACAGCAAAGTCAATTGCAGCCAGTTTGAAGAGAACATGGAGGAGCTGGATGAGAGAATGCAGGAGTTGCAGAGCCAGATTTCAGGCCAGGAGCAGCACTGGAACAATATGCAGCAGCAGTTCAGCAATGCAATTGAAGACAAGGTGAGGGGTATTTCGTCCCCACCATGAGGAACTGGCACCTTTGGGACTTGACAGCCTGCGGCAGCATCCCTCTGAGGATCCCGCTCCAGGCTTTTCCCTGGAGAGCTCCATGTCACATCCTGGAGCAGCTGGCTGAGGCTGTGCACCTGTTCACAGCTGGATCGCCTGGAGCTGAAGACTTTCCGTAAACACCTGGAGGACTCCTGGAACAGGAACATGGAGGAAGTCGAGGATAGGCTGTTGCATGAAAACGCCACTGGGATTAAGAAGTGAGTGCGATGGAGATTCTGATGGCTTTGGGAACAGAGATGGCAACTGCTCCTCCCAGGCAGGGCTGTCACACACTATGTCCCTGAGCTGGGCCGTGCCCTGCCCTCCTGGCCATGCACACGGGGGGACTTTGGTGCCAGAGAGGGGCTGAAAGCGCTGCAGGGGCTGCTTGAGATGGTGGCATGGGTGCCTGTGCCCTTCACCTGGCATCAGCCAGCACCTTGGGGATGGGGAGAAACAGGCTCAACAGCCCACGGTTCACCCTGCAATGGCCGTGACCCTGTGCAGTGACCTGCCCAGCTGCTGGCTGCTGCAGGGAGCTGCTGCGTGTGTGCTGCAGGCCTGTGGCCCCAGGAGCTCAGCCGGCCCTCTTCCCTCACCCTCCTTAGGCAGCTGCCAGTCCCTTTCACGTGCCTGTCCTGTGACCGCATGCTCAGCGTGCAGGTTCCTGGCCAGTGAGTAGCACCCGTGCATGGGGGGCAGCGAGGCTGGCATGGGGGGAGATGGGTGCCAGCGGTGACCCGCTGTGCTGGGCACATGGGTGACAGTGTCGGCTTGGGAGGGGCTGATGTGGGGAGCCCCCTCTGCAGCCCTGCCCATCACCAGGGCCTGTGGGGGCTCATCCCAAGGGCTACAGGCCGTGAGATGCCATGGGCTACAATCCCATGGCTTTGGGGGTGCTGTTGTTGTCCCCTGCCACACCCCTGTGACTCCTGCCCTCCCCAGGTACCCCAAAAAACTCCCGTATTTGCAGCCGATGCCCCCTAGCAAGGAGCCACCGCCCAGCCAAAGGTAAGGGCTCTGAGGACACATTCCCCGCGCCTGGGGTGCAGGGTAGCCCTGACACAGCAAGGAGGGCTCTGCACCTGGGCTGGGGCAGAGGAGCCTGGGGGGACGGGGCGGGGTAGGGGAGCAGAAGGCAGCTGTGGAGGGCCAGTGCTTGCCCCAGGGCTGGGGGCTTTTGCATTCCTTGCCTTGCACTGCCCTGTCTGGCCCACCTCTCTGTCCCAAGGTTGCTGAAAGCACATCTGATGAGCTGTGTCTGTTTTCAGTCTGAGCTCAGGCTTGGTGGGGAGCTGTGTGCCTCCTGTGAAAGGAGTTCCCAAAACCAATCCCTGCAGCTGGGACAGCGCAGCTCCTGCCAGCTGGTGTCCTGTGCACAGGGACCTGCCATGGCCATGGCCAGCAAACCTTGCTGTGGGGACAGAGCCAGCAGATCAAGCCTGGTGGGATGGGCTTGGGGCTCCTGCAGCAGGTGGACAGGAGCTGGCAGGGACATGCCCCTGCAAGCAGCACTGCTAGTGCCCTCCCTGGCACAGCAGGGTGATGCCCTGCATGCCACAGGGCTGGGCACTGAGCCTCCTGTGTCCCATCCCACAGGAGGCCGCTGGTCTGTGCCAGTGTCCCCCGTATGCCTCAGATCTCTGGGGACCATCAAAGCAGCAGTTTCACGATGCAGAACGTCAAGGCTTCCCCACATACAAGTGCACAGCTGCAGTGTCTCCTGGTACACTACAACAAGGTAGGTGTGATGAAGGTAGAGACACAGAATGGTGACTGAGGCTTTAAGCATTGCTGACTATCCAGGAGGAATCTGTGCCTTCAGTCCCCAGGGAGACCTGGGTTAGGAGGATTATTGGGGGGTGCTGGATTGGGCCCTGCATTGCAACCAGCTGGCCTCTCCTCCTCAGCCTAGTGTGACCCTGCTGCACGGTGATGGACACATCTCGAGGGGCCGTAATGACCAGCATCGCACGGCGATCAGGACACAGGATGCGTCAGACACGGCCCTGTCGGGGCAAGGGGGTCAGTGACGACAGGGGGCTGATTATCTGCAGGGTGCTAGCTGGGGGATAAGTGGGGCTCTGTGTAGTGAGCTGGGTAATGTGGCATGGGTATTTTGTGTCTGGGGTAAGAAGGAAGGGGCAGAATGGAGCAGGAGGACTGGCACATGGGGCAACTGAGCTTGGAGCCAGAGTTACGTGGGAGAATGGCCATGCCCAGTGTGGGACAAGGCCTTGAGCCCTGGTGCGCTGGGGCCAGCACCTGTGGCAGCTCACCCTTGTCCTTCACCGCCCAGGCCCTGCTGCCTCAGGAGAGCACCGGCCAGGCACAGCTCCTTGACAGGTCTCATGGGCCCCAGGGCTCGAGCAGCCTCTCCAGCCCCGCCAGACATCAACAGCCCCCAGCCAGCTGGAAAGGACTCAGCGCCCAATGCTCGGCCTGGGACATCTTGTCCGAAGCGAGAAACACCTGTGACAACTGTCATAAGGAACTTGACTTTTTACTTGTATATAAGAACTAAGTTAGTTGTATATAGTTATTAGGGTAATAAAAACTGTTAAAATTACGGGCAGTGCCTTGTCTCACAGCCTGTCTCTCCCTGGGCTCCCTGGTGTTATGAACAAAAATTCGGTTAATATTTTTTTGTGAGAAAAAGTTACAGAGAGGCAGCCAGATCACTGGCCCTGCCCAAGTTCTGCGTGTTTTGTTATTGTAATCACGGGTTGTTGTGGCTAATTGCTCCTTTTGTATTAGCAGAGCCTTGCCCGAGGCTAAGTTTTACCTTTCTCAGAATAGGGAAGACACCTGAGAAGGTGGGGGGGGTTATGCAAAGTGACTCCCAAGACCAGAATGCTTTGTGGGACCCCCGACTCCAAACTCCAAACTTCCCCTAGTGGACAGAGCTGTGCATATCCTCCTGCTCTGCGTCGCCATGGCAGACGACGGGACGCTGCAGACCCGCGCGTCGAGCTGCCCAATCGTGAGCTGATCACTTTTAATAAAGGCATTAAAAAAGGAGAAGAAGTCTCCTGGCCCTGTTTATTTCACCTGGTGCACCTTCAGCTCCTTCCCCCCTGCTGTGGCTCTGCCCCCGGGCTGAGCAGATCGAGCTCCGGGCCAGGCCCTGAGGCCGCTGCTGCTCCCGCGGCGCCTGCGGGGCAGCCCTGAGGCTCGGGGCCGGCTGTGGGAGCAGGAGCCACGCTGCAGAGCCCGCGGCCCTCACGGGCTGCGAAGGCACGGCAGATGGCCATGGGGCCCGGCTGGCAATGCCGGCGCTGCTGCTCTCGGCTGCCGCCTGCAATCCTTACAGGCAGCCCTCATGCCGGCTCAGGAGCCGCTCGGACCCGTGCCCCAGGGCTGGCACCGACCCGCGGCCCCCAAGGGCACCCCTCCCTTCATTTCTGCACTGCCACATTCCGAGCTCATTTGTCAGCTCCCTCCTCCCCTTCCTTTCTGCGGAGCAGCGTTAGGGGCCGGCCCAGCGGCTTTCCTCCCGCACAGCCGGCAGCCCCCGGCCCACAGCTCCCTGGCGGGAGCCAGAGCTGCTTTCCAGCCGGGCAGCCCCGCCGTGTCCCGCAGCCCGGGCCGGCTCTTGCCCGCCGCCAGCGAGGCCCAGCGGCTGGGCCCAGCCATCCCGGGCCAGAGCAGCTCCCTGGCCGGGGGAACACAGCCGGACATGGGAGGACACACAGCAACACAAAGGTGACACACGACGGGCACCGTTTCCCGTGTCTCCGTTGCCACAGAGAAGTGCTGTGTGCGGGGCTGGCACAGACCCGGGCACAAAGCAATGTCTTTGCTGTCACCGGAGAAAGGACACGGCAGGGGTGCTGCTCATGGATGAGGGTGCTTGGGGCTGGAGGGGCTCTCCGACCTTCTCACACCTGCGCAGGTCGGGGCAGTCTCTGTCCCTCTCAGCCCTGGTGTGACCCCACCATCATCGGGGTCAGAGGGACAGAGACACCCGCAAACCCCCAGAACGGCAGAACCTGGGATTTGGTTTGGGGCTGAGGATTTAGGAAGGGGCTGGAATTGGGGCTGGCTTGGAGTTGGGGCTGAGATTTGGATTAGAGCTGGGATTGGGGTTAAGGCTAGACATGGGATTGGCTTTGGGCTGGGGTTGGGTTGTGGTCTGGGGCTACACAAGTTTGGAATTGGGATGTGATTAAATACAGAACTGTGAGTGTGTCTAAACGTGGAGTGAGATTGAGACCAGCATCAAGGTCAGGTTTGGGACTGAGCTCACCCAGAGCGGGACAGAGGGGATGTCACTGCAGGATGTCCCTGGCATCATCCCAGCCCTCCTCAGGCACCTCCAAACATGAGGGGCAGCTGGGTGCCCCAAGATCCAGGTGCTCTCACGCTGCCCCTCAATACCAGGCGAGCATTCCCTGAGGGCAGCCCTGACTGTGACCCTTAGGGCTCTGGGATCAGCCCTCACATCCCTGTGGGAGCAGCTGCAGACAGGATGAGAGATTTCCCCCCCCTCTTCCCTGTGGAAAGATGAAGCCCAGCTGCCCTTTCCTTCTGGTGCCTCCTCCTCTCCTCAGCTGAGGATGTCAAACTTCCCAGGAGCAGGAAAATCCCCATTCCCTGTTTCCTTGTAGCTGCAGCTTGGAACACCCACTCAGAATTAAGGACTTTCTAACAGCCCTGCTGAATGACACTGGGAGGAGATTTGTGAGAAAGGGAGGAAATTGTATTTCAATAGTAAATAAAAGGCGCAAAATTATTTCTTCTGTCACATTTGTTTTCAGTCAGTTGCACTTCTGGTCCCAGGCCAGAGAAGAGGGTGGGGCTGGGGGCTGGGAGAGGCGGGGGGCTGGGAAAAGGTTTGCGTTGGTGCTCGATGAAGAGATGCAGGGGGATCTGGGTTCTCAGGAATGGGGGTGCCAGGGGGGTCTCAGGGTCATGGGAGTGGGGGAGGTGGGCAGGGATGTGGAGAGGTAGAAGGGAGTTCCAGGGGGTCCTTGAGCCCAGGAAAGGGGAGTCCAGGGTTTCCCAAAAAGGGGGGACCAGAGTGGGGACACCCGGGATGTTCGGAAAGGGGGAGTTCAGGCTGTCTCTGCTTTTGCAGAAAGGTGTGCCTGGGAAAGGCAGGAATGGGAGACCAAGGCATTCCAGGTCGTCCCAGAGTCAGGCCTACGCCAAGTCTGGAGGCTGGGAGCCATGGGATGGCCGGGAAAAGGGGAGCAGCGGGACCTGATGTCCAGAACAGGGGGATTCAGGGGGTCCCTGTGCAGGCTAAGGGGCGCAGGGGGGTCCCGGTGCGGGCAGTGGCGGTTCAGGGTCCCGGTGCCGGGGGTCCCACTCGCCCCTGGCCCCCCAGGAGCGCCCTCAGCCCCAGCGCTGGAGCCATCGCGCTGCTCCTCCTCACTGCCAGTGTGATCACAGGATGATCCCAGTAGAACTGAGTCACCCAGGAGCTGCTCCCAGGATGATCCCAGTACAGCCCAGTCACTCCCAGGCCTGGCATCCCCCCCAGGCCTCTCTGCGTTCAGACCTGTCCCAGCTCCATCCCCGCCCCTGCCGGGGGCTGCGAGGGCTGCGGGAGCGGAGGAGGACGAGGAGGAGGAGGAGGGAGGGAGGAAGAGGCGGAGCGGGGGAGGAGAGGGGGAGGCAGGCGGCTCCGGCGCTGCCTGAACTTGCAGCAGCCTCTTGTCCCCTCCTGTCAGGGAGTTGTGCAGAGCCAGAAGGTCCCCCCTGAGCCTCCTTTTCTCCAGGCTGAGCCCCCTTCCCTGCTGCCTCAGCCCCTCCTGCTGTTCCAGCCAGGGTCGGATACTAGTGCTGCAAAGAGCAATGTACAGCCCTGGCATAGGTGCCTTTGTCACCACATTTTAACCTTTCATTAGTTACAGAAAGACTCTTGGGAAGCCCCAAACTGCAGTCAGTCGCTGCAGTGCCAATGTCCTTTGCAAAGCCCTGCGGCCCGGCCCGGCCCCGCCCGGCCCCGCACTCGGCGCCGCGGTTGCCCGGTAACCGCGGCCGGGCCCTCAGCGCCTGTGACAGCGGCGCGGCCTCAGCTGCCTGAGAGCGCGGCCCTGGCTGGGTGTGCGCAGCCCGGGCTCCTGCAGGCGGCTGCACCGGGCCATTCGCCAGGGAAATTGTCGGCGTAGAGAATTGCTAAAGGTGCAGAGCATTGGCCTCTGCGAAAAGCTCCGCAGCGTGCAGAACACTGGTGTCTGCTAGGGAGTCCTGAATTTCATTTGAAGGTAAAGACCGACTAAAGTTGAACTTTTTGGTTTTGTTTCATCTGTGCTCTGAAAGAGAATGCCAAAGGGAAATAGAGGATGTGATCATGCCAGTCTTCTGGCGCAGTAGTTCAGTGACATGTACACCAGAGGGGATGAACAATAAATGGACAACTGATTGTGCTTTTTTTACAGAAGAAATGCAACATTTTCTAAAGATAGTAGTCTATACATTTTTTTCTTATGGTAAGTGCTTAAACTGCTTAAAGGTGAATGAGTTCTGTTCAAGTTTCAGTGGGTTTTTATCATCTGGGTTTTAAAATTTTTAGGGAGATGCCTCTGTATTGAGGTGCAAAGGAGACCATATGCCAAAGTCTGGATTTTATAGAACAGTAAATGTGAGGGAGAAAGAGAGAGAAAGAAAAGAAAAAGTGGGAGGGGGATGGAGGTTGGGAAGGGGGGAAGGATAAAGACAGTGACAGAGAGAGGCTTAGTAGAAAATATCACCATTCCATGGATCCCATTGGCCTACCATTAAATCCTCTTCTGGTCTTCTCTGTGGTGAGGTCTGGCAAAATGTAAGACTCCAATGGATTAATGCAGATTTGGGCAAGGTGATACCTTGTCCAGGTACCTCCCAGGAGTGGGGGAAGTTGGACTCTGTCTCTTGCTACTTTCAAATCATATAAAATCTTTAGCACCCGTATATCCTTTGAGTCTGCCATGAGTTGGGTTCTGGATTTTCAGATTTGTTCTGTTAGCTTGCATGCCCTGCAGTCGTCTGGTGCGAGGCCTCAGGAATGGGTCTGGAGGCACTGTGGAGGTCTTTGCTGGGAGGTTTGTGTGCAAACCTGGCCTCAGCAGAAGAGTCTGTGGCTGTGACTTCCCCAGCCTGAACGCAGACAGAGCTGATTTTCAGGACAGCTGCTGGGTTTGGCTTTGTTGTGGATAGGTTTTTCTCCTCAGCCTTGTTTACTTCTCCCCAGACCTGAGCTAATGGGACAATAGTGTCACCTTGATCTTGTCTCGAGTTTCCTTAGGCAGCTTAACTCACAGTGCCAAGTTCCAGTCAGGAGGCATTTTCAGGGAAGGGTGGGCTTGGGTGGTCGCAGCTTCTTTATAGAGTTTTGTCACAATGGGCAGAAGGTCCTTTATAATGATATTTAAGCCATTAGCCATAACATTCCAGTCTCTCATTAGTCTCTCAGCTGTGAGGAGCAGCTGAGAGAGCAAGGGTGCTTTAGCCTAAAGAAGAGGAGGCCCACTCTAGCTATTTTTGAGTAATATTTAAGCTACAGCTTTGTCTGTTCGAACTGTTATTAATGTTCAGATTTTTAGCTCCAGGTTTCAGTATGATCTAACTTTGAATTGCACAAGGTAGCCATAGAGTTCAAATAAAGTCCAACTAGAGGCCTAACTATACTAGCTGCTTACACCAAACAAGCACTTAGCTACTTTCAAGTAATGTAACATTTTTAGCACCAGAATATGCCTTGAATCTGCCATGAATTGGGTTGTGGATTTTCAGAGTTGCATTGTTGCTCCTTCCAGTTTTGTTGAGGCATTGTCGCTTACCTGCGACATCGTCCCTTGGAAATGGCGTCTGGATTGCCAAAGAAGACGCCGACACCTCGTCTTTTGTCCAGGGAAGGGCTGAAGCCTAATGCTGTGAGTACCCCCTGGGGCTGTGTTAAGGCTGGCACTGCCCTGGTGTCCCTGCTCTCCCTGCCCCTGTTGTCCAGCAGTGCTGTGAAGCTGCAGAGCCCCTGCCCAGCCCTTTGTGCTGTGCTGCTGTTGCTGGGGCTGTCCTGGTGCAATAGGGAACACTGTGGGATGCTTCAGCTGTGTCTTGCCTGGCTGTGCCAGCAGAGCCAAGTGAAACCAATGTACAGCTGAAGCCCTGAGCATGTGTTCTGTCCCTTTCCCTGTGCCACAGGAATTCCTTCTGTCAGGCTGGGCACCACTCACCTGTGCTGCTCTGACCATGCTGCCCTTGGGCACCTGGGCGTGTTGGGGCGGGGGGAAGCTCAAACTCTGCCCAAAGCCTTGAGAGCCACGGCTGGTCCCAGCTGGAAGAGCTTCCAAAGCAGCTGCTCTCTCCCAGCTCCTGTGTGGGCACAGATGCAGGCCTGCAGGCAGCGCTGGAGCCAGGGCCACAAAGGTCCCTTGCTGTCTGCAGCTCACTTGGCTGAAGATGCCCCACTGCTGAGGCTCTGTCAAGGAGATGCCTCTGTTTTCTTCTGTGGAGGGCTCTGTCAGCCCAGACAGAGAAAACAATCAACAGGGAGAACTAAAACCTAGAGACATTGCTGTGCACCTCAATCTTGGTACAGTGTTCCTTTCTTGCATCTTTGGACTCATCCAGCAGCAATATCTCCTTGCTGTGAGTTCTGAGCGTTGTGCAGGGATGGAGTTCAGGCAGTTGTGAGAGCTCCTCCCCATTCTCTGGAAAGGTCACTGCCTCAATCCAATGAAACGTAAGAGGAAACAAATGCCCAAAGAGCAGAAATCCCCAACCATGTCCCATCCAGTCATGGAGAAGCCAATGGGACAGAGCCATATGGCTGGAGTTTGTGTGTTCCACTCTGTATTGTTAATTCACTGATGCTAAGTATTTCAGCAGGAAACTCCCAGGGCTTCCAGGAATGTCCTAGTGGCTGTGATCACAAGTTATTCCCCAGTGCCACTTGTTGAAGAAAAGCCTTTCTGAACAAGCACAACTCTGAGGCTCTAGCTGTTTTACTTTTGCCTTTCAGCTGCTTCCCTGTAAGTTCCAGAGGGAGAAGTTTCTCAGCAGGAAGAAGGAGGCCAGCACTGGGGGGAGTATTCTGCCCAGAATTGGCCCATTTCTAGACAGGAGTGAGACTCGCCCAAAGGTAGCCTTTTCCTGCTCTTTTCCTTTCTGTTTCAAACATGAAGTTTGAAGAGGGTGTGTGCTTGTGACAGGCTTGCCTCCAGCAAAATACGTCATTGTCCAGGTCCTGCTGTCATTGCAAGGTGCTGGGAGTGGTGGACTGGGAGTCCTGATCTGCACTAAGCCAACACAAATACCCTCTGCTGGAGCTGCTGGGGTGTGCTGGAGTGCAGCTGCCATTGCTAAAACAATGGGAGGAAGGCTGGGGACACAGAGGCCCAAAATTGCCCTTTGCCATTCTCCTGCTGAAGGAGCCACCTCTTGCTTTGGTGTGGTCACCATGAAATGCTCGGGGTCACAGGATTCCCTGCAGAGTGGCAGCGTTGGCCTTTGAAGGCCAAGGATCTGCAGGAATTACTTCAGATTGAACAAAACAAATTGCATTACTGCTTTGGGCTGGAACAATGTGTTGGAGCCTGACGGGGTGTTAGATTTTGCAGGCTGCCAGATGTAGAGGGGACTGGCCCTGGGCAGAGGGGAATGGATGTGCTTTGTCTGGATCAGTGCCTACTCAGAGGTGTGTTTAAAGCTGCTTTTCTGGCAGGACTAGCTCGGTATAAAGCACATTCCAAACGGGTAGGTGACTGAGATGGGCTGTTGAACGGGAAATTGGCAGCAAGAGACACGGAACACAATCCAGGTTAAGGATTGTCCTGGAGAGGGGCCTTGGGAACACCTCAGGGAAGGGCACAGCTAAGGGACAGTGTGCTGCAGCCACTCCCTTCAGCAGAATGTGTCTGCTGTGAAGTCACAGAGGAGACCTGCTTGTGTCTCTGCGGTGACAGCAGTGTGGCTGGAGAAGGCAGACAAAGCAGGGCAGAGTTTTCTCCAAGCAATGTCTCTGCTCCAGAAGCATTTGCTGTTGTTGTGTCATTCCAGACGTGCCTCTACAATGGCATGAAATAAGGTTGCAGTAATGACAAGAAAGCACCCATTTAAAGGCCATTGAAAAAGGAGATACCAACTCTGCTTTTACCCAAGTTGCTTTGAAAATAACTGAAACTTATCCTCATTCAGCATTCACCTCACTTGTCTTTCTATTTTCAGCTCATTTGTCTTTTTATTTTGGCCTTTTCCTCTCTTTGGAACACACTAACTTTTAAATCCAATGAAAAGGAGCAAAATCATCAAAGCAAAAGAAAAGTGTTTCTTAGTAAGGATTCAGCTGAGCTGGGGATGTCTCCCTCCCTGAGAGCCAAGCGCACACACACACCCTCTGAGAAAATGGCAATCTTTGTATCCCCTTTGTACCCGGCTGGGGCGGTCCCTGTGCCCTTTGCCATTGGATGGGTACTCAGGAGCTTCCATTCTCTACTGAGCACCAACTTTTCTGTCCGCTCCCTTCTCGTCCTCCTTCCTTTTGGTCAGGTCTTCAAGCCTGTCCCTCTCACTGTGACACTCAACAAACCAACCTGAACAAATCCAAACCACAAATAACACACAGAACCAACAAATTCCATTCTTTTGCTTAATAACCTTTTGGCTTCAGTCAAATGTCACTTCATCTCTCACACCCGCTCTGGTCCTGTGCTCTTCTTACTGATGTCTAAGTTCTAGAGCAAAAAAGATATTTGCAGTTGTGTGGGCCTCGGTTTCCTTGTCTCAGAGTAAAAAAATCCCAAATCCTTTCCCATGGAGTCTCCTGTAAATTCATGGGTTTTACTTACTCCGTGAGTGCTCAGTCAGTGCCCCAGAGCTCTGTGACCGCATGGGCACAGGGCTGTGTTGTAGGAAAGTGCTGCCTGGCCTTCTGGAGAAAGAAACCTGGAGAAATCCATGCCGAAAGAGCAGCTTGGCTTGAGCCTGCTCTGTGTGGCCCAGCAGCTGTGGATGAGCTCAGAGCAGAGGCGGGTGAGCCACTGTTTGCCCAGTGTGGGCTGGGCAGACGTGCTCCCTCAGAGTCTGTACTTCACTGGGGATCAGTGGAAGATTCTCCTGCATGAACCTTCCTCCCAGCAGCTGAAGCTCTCCCTGCTCTCTCTCCTCTCCAGCTGCCGTCAGCTGCCCCGAAGCAGAGCTGGTTTGGGGTTTCCCCACCAGAGCTGGTATTTCAGAACTTCGTTGCTCGGGAGGTGTCGGAAATGGTGCTGTCTCTCATGAATAAGGACAAGGTAAGTGCTGGCACCCAGAGCTTTAACGCTGTGCTGGAAGAGGAGAGTGCTCTCATTCCCTGAGTGTACAGCAAAGCAAGTTATCTGCTGCAGCACATGCAGAAGAAAATGTCTCAGCACCTTCTTCTGCAAGATGGTGGAAATCTTCCTGTGCTGGGAATTGTGCCCAGATTTTGGCCAGGCGTTGATGGTGTCTATCCCAAAGGAGTTTCCTTCTCTTGGAAGCTCTGGATTGACTGGAATGTTGAGGGCTGTACAGTTCTTCCCTGCTCTCATGCTTTGCCTTGGGTCTATAGCACACCCTGTGTGTCCTTGGTTAATCTTGGCTCCTGGTAGGAATCTCTGCCTCTCTCAGCCAGTTTGGCTCCCTTTGTGCAGCTCACAGGCAAAGCTCAGGGGCTGAGCCTTCTGCACTTTATGCTGGAATCACTTCTCATTAATGGCATTGGCCCTGCAGGAACCGTGTTCTGAAAGAGCCCTGCAATCAGAGTGATGGAGCAGAAGCAGTGAGAGGCCTTTAGGTGCCACTTGAGGCTCCTGCTCAGCTCCATCCAGCTCTGCTCAGCTTTTCCAAAAGCAACACGGTGCTCTGCTTTCCCTTTGCAGAAGCACAGCACATCCAAAGCCATGTGCTCCTGGAGGTTTCCACCTTCACCTGAAGAAATTGGCATTGTTTTGCAGTTTCCCAAGAGAGCTGAGAGGGAAAAAGTTGAAAAATGTCAATTGTGTTCCACTGTAAAGAGGAAAACTTGAGACCATTTGAATGTCAGTCCGGGAAACATTTTCTCAAGTGAGGCTTGTGCCAAGAGTGGGCTGGTGGGAGGAGACAGGAGGGAGTCCAAATCATCTGGTTTGGACTTTTGGAGAGCATTTTGGTGCTCAGGGGTTGATGAGATCAGTGTGCTAGAAAATGCATGTGTGCTGTGCACATGTACCCCAGAGGGCATAACCTGGCCTGCTGGCTGCAGGCAGGAATGCCCAGCAGCCCAGCTTGCCTGCACAGGCAGCCGGAAGCCCTGGAGAGCCAAGATTGGCTTTTCATACTGGAACCACACTGTCAGTCAGTGCTGGTCCTGTTTCTCCAGGCAGAAAATGCCTCTGAAGCCCCACGGTCAATAGACACCGCCTGTCTGTGTTTCTGTCACTTTTGGCAAGCTGGTTGCTCTCATGGTTTTATGATTCTTGCTTGCTGCTTTACTGCCCATTTAAATTCTCTTTGCCATCTCCTTGTTTTAGGGATTGTCTTGCTGTGTTCATTCCTTCTTTTGCTTTTCAGGTTTGCTTTTATTCCCAGTAAGACCACACTGTTTGGTCTCCTGTCTTGCTGCTCTGCCTGCCCGACTGTATCCCCAGAAGGTCCCTACCCAAACCTGATCTGCTGGAAGGGAATTTCTTCCTTCCCCCACAGTAATGGGCTGGTTTGCTTTTAGGTAGCACATTCCCCCTCTGGAACATGACCACTCCATGGCTGTGTGCAGGCAGAAGCCAGCAGTTTTTTTGGCCTTGTTGAATATGCAGTTGACTTGGTTCAAGTGCTGTGTCTCCATCCTGCTGGTGCTGACCTGCTCGGCCCTTCCTTCCCAGCAGGCAGTGCCCTACTGCCCCTGGCCAAAATGCTGGAGCCAGAGAGAAGGGATTCAAGTTCAGCCTTGTGAATGATGTGCCTGTGCCTGCTCAGCTGAAAGTGCTTTGGAAAAGGGGCAGGGGAGGGATGTTAGCAGGGCATGGACAGGTCTCCTCTCGTCCTGTTTCCACAAGTGGTAAAATCATAATTTCATGTCTTTGCTGCAGTTTCTTCACGTGGTGAAGGTCTCCATGGAGAGCTCACCTTACTTCCAGCTGGTGAGCTCCAGCGATGCGTACCGTGCCGTGCCGCCGGGCGCCTCTGCCCCTGTGCGCATCCGCTTCACCCCCAGCAAGAACAAGGTGAGGCTGGAGGAGCCAAAGCACACAATGATCTCCACAGCCATTGTTTTCCCTGCACTCTGGCTGCAGCCCATTGCATGCTGTGAGCTGGGCTCCAGGCGTGGGCAGGCAGCCTGCAGCCAGTCACACCTTGGCACTGCTGGCAGGCACTGCAGCCAGGCCTGACAGGCTCTGCTTCCCCTCCCTGCACATTGCTGAGCATTGCCAAGAGAAGATGAACAGAAAACAGGATGAAAATGACAGAGGGGTGTTGATAGGTGTTGGGCCATCTCTAGGTCCAGTGGAAGGGGTTTCATTCTGATGAAAAACACCAGAGGAACAAAGAGGTCAGAGAGCTTTCCTCCTTCCTGGACTGCCAACAGCTTCCCTGCCTGCCCCTGGGCTGGAGCAAAGCCGGTGCTTTGTCACCCCCTCTGTTGTGCAGCCTTGCAGCTGTGCTGTCCCAGAGCACAAGTGAGCATGGCACAGCTGCAGGGCCAGGGCAGAGGATGTGCTGTGCCCGTGAGCCCGGCCTGGCACAGGCACACTGGGCCCTGGGTGCCCTTGGTCAGCAGGAGGTTGCTGAGCTGCAGGGCACTTGGACACCTGCCTGAAGGAGCTGGTGTAGGGCAGGTACAAGCTGCAGGCAGAGCTGTGAGCCCAGAGGCCATGGCAGTGACACTGCTGGGGCTCTGTCTTCATGCCTGTCCCTGTGCTTGCTCTGTCAGCTGGCACCCGTTCCGTGCCAAAGGTGCTTTTGCGGGGAGGTTTGAACAGCAGTGCTGAGGCCCTGGCAAGTCTGATCTCAGTGCTGGGATCTGGAGGGTTCATGTTCTGATCTGGAGGCTTGTTCATACAGAAGGGTTGAGGGCGTGGCATGGAAGGGGGAGGAAGCCTTGCAGGGAAACAAAGAGAGGCCCTTTCCAACAGCATCCTGCTACCTCTTAGCACCGTTCTTCTCCTGACTTGGTTGGACAGGCAAAGTTAGAGGGGAGTTGTGAGGCAACTGATGTTTCTGCACCAGGCCAGAGGTGCAGGATGTCTTTGGGTGCAGCTGTTTTCTCCTCTTCCTTTTGCTGCTTAGAGTCAGTTGAACACTTTGTCCTATTCTCAGACAGTGGGAATATAGAAGCCTAAAGAGCAATGTCCTGTGTTCCCCAGCTCCATGTTGCTTAGAAGGGGCTTAGGAATTCTTTAACATCATTAAAGTTTAGAGTAAAAATGATGGTGGCCTAGGGCTGTTATCTGTATGACCCAAGTGACACAAGAGCTGAATGCCACTGAGACAGATTTTGCAAAGTGCACTGGTGCCTTTAAAATGTGACATAGTAGTAGAACTTAGTGTTCATGTGAGGGTGCAATAGGTAAATTGATGCCCTTGAAGGGGTATAGGAAATGGTTTTTCTTCTGCCATGGGGATGGCACTAAATGTCCTGTGCTGAGCCAGTTTCTTTTCCTGCAGGATTATTGCCACGAGCTCGTGTGCCTCACTGCAAGGGAAAGGATCGTTGTGCCAATTCGGGCCATTGGTGCCCGAGCTGTGCTGAACTTCCCTGCCCAGCTGGACTTCTCCAAGTGTCCAGTTAAGGTCAGCACCCAGCAGACTCTGCTGGTGCGCAATGTCGGTGCCCGGGCAGCTCGGTACCAGCTGAGCACCCAGAGGTGAGGCAGCTCATCTGTCCCTGTGCAAACACCTTTGGGTGAGAGCGGAGTTGGGAAAGAGCTACAGAAGGAACCGAGCACCGGATCTGCTGCCCTGCAGCCTGGCTGGAAGTGAGCAGGATGGAAGGCATCTGCTCTTGCTTTCAGTGGCCTTGGAGCTTTCTGTGTCCCAGGTTTCCTGGAGGCTGCTGGAACATGTTGGGAGCTGGCTTGCACCCTGCTGAGCACAAGCAGCTTCTGAAATGCTTCCTCAGCACTGTCAGCCAAACAGAGCCATTCTCTGGGAGGCCACAGGCACGTGGCTTTGCTGTGGTCCCGGAGGGGACCTCTGGACATCATCTGAGCAAACACACTGCTCAAAGCAAGAGCAGTGTCTGGGAGTTGCAAGGTGCCATTGGGAGACATGGACCTGTCTTTAGATGCCATACACGGAAACAAACATGTCAATGGACCTAGTTATAAAAGCAGAAGAAAACAACCTTTTAAAACCCCCTCCATACCCTAATTTTTCTGCCTGTCAGGTGCAGTAGTGATTCATTGAGAGGATGGATCTAACAGGATGAGAAGTGTCTTAAGGAGCAGCTCACAATTAACAGAGAAAAGCCCAAAATTTAGCTTTCCAGGTCCATCTCTTGACAGCGATTTTAATTTGGTTCTTACAGTGTCAGGGATGTCTCCTTCACAGCTCTTCTAGCTGTGGGCTCAGGGAACAGTTTAGGGGTGTTGGCTGAAATTCAGAGGAGTTAAGTTTAGCTGTGGAGCTTGTGTCTTTGGGTCTTGGGGAGCCAGGTGTGTGTGAGAGATGACTGCTACAGCAGGGACAGAGGAGTCTGGTGGGTAGAGCCCAGGGATGGAGGCGATGCGGGGGCTGATTTGCACTCAGTTTTTCAGTCCTGACAGCTGAGTCCTGAACTTGGCTGGATCCTCTTCTCCTGATAATTTGAAAAGAAGAAGACACCTTGTATCTCAGGCAAGCCCTGAAGTCATCCCTGGAATGTTATTCCCATCCTGCCACCTGAAGGCAGGAGCATGTAACATGGGGCCGGAGTGGGAAGGGAATGGAATGGAATGGAATGGAATGGAATGGAATGGAATGGAATGGAATGGAATGGAATGGAATGGAATGGAATGGAATGGAATGGAATGGAATGGAAGGTAGTGCTGAAGCCTGGCCAGGGATTCCCCTAACTGGCAGCTTCTCTATTGCAGTGAAATTTCTGGCCAAAGACTAAGAACAGAATGCTGTGCCTTGCCCCCAGCAGGCCCTGATCCCCCCAGCCCCAGCAGAGCTGCAGCAGTGCTGGCATCAGCCCCGGGGCAGATGCAGGAGCACGAGCACTGATCTGGCTCTGGGGCTGCTGGGGCCTTGTCTTTCCTCCCCTCCCTCCAAAGTCTCACGTCCAGCACATGAACATTGCTGGCCCAAGGCTTCTCCATCAGCCAGCAGTGATGTTCTCACCAGTGGCAATGGGAACATGTCAGCCCTAAATTACAGCAAGAGGTCCTGAATGATCAGAACCTGAAGCGAGTTCATCAGCTGTTACTACTGACATGAACAAAGTTCAGCTTGCCAGATGTTCTCTTTGTTTTTGTGTGTGATGCATTCATCAGCAAAGTCCCCAGAACACATTTGATGTGACAGATTGACCAGCAACAAAGCACCAAGGCCAGGAACTTTTGTTTCCTCACTGGGGCTGTAGAAGGGCACCAAGCCCAGCAGCTGCTGGCCAGAAGCACATTTCCCCTGAGCTGTCCCTGAGCATCAAAGCACAGGGTCTTGTGTTTGTCAGGCAAGAGCTGTTTACCTGGTGACTAAATCCTGATTGCTCCTGTTAAATCCAAAGTGCACCAACGCATCTGCATCATTATTTCCAACACATTGCACAGAGTTTCTCTGCTGGGCCAAGCAAACAGTTACCAGCCTGCATGACAGCCCAGAGTCCCAGACTGCATTGCTGGTAAACACACAGAAACCTCTGGTTCTGCCTCCTTGATGTGCTCCTGCTCATGGTGCTTTATTTAGCTGGGATTGGACCCTTCAGACTGTAAATGGCATCGTCCTTTTGGGTTTCCATGTCACTGTATTGCTCTAATCTGCATTTGCACTCTTTCAGAGTTTTGATTACTCCTTTTCTTAGAGCAGCTTTCATTGAAATGCCTATAAAAGTTGCCCTTTTTAGGCTAAATCACGATGATTTCACGGTAAAATAAACCAAAGAAGGACACTGCAAATCCAACAGGAACTATTCTTTGGTCTTCAGGGAAAAGTTCCTTCTCCCTGTCTGATTGCTAGGCTGTAATCTCCCAGGACAGGGAGTGCCTTACCATTTGCATCTCTTGAGATGCGATTTGTAGGCAGCAGGAAAAGAGAAATTTCTGAGGCAGTCAGTGTCAAGTTGTGCATGCAAATAGCTCTGAACCCTCTCTGTGCTTTTCACAAACCATTCTCTGATGGGATTGCTGGCAGTGGGAGCCTTGAGCCTCATTGCAGAGAGCTGGATGCAGAGTATGGGGAGCTGAGGCCCTTTAACCCCCAGGATCTTGTGAGGGCTGGATCTTGTCAGCAGTGGTTCAGTGGCTGTTTGTGATCCTGTCTGTTCTGTCTCTTGTGCTGCCTGTGCTTGGTTTGCTCCCTGCTTGGCCAAGGGAGCTGCAGGGAGCTGCAGTGCAGCAGGAATCTCATGGCCAGGCGTCCCCAGGCGTGACTCCTCTCTCTGTGTTGCAGTCCTTTCTCCGTGGTGCCGGCCACAGGAGCTCTGGGCGCTGGTGACACCGTGCAGGTGACAGTGGCATTTCACCCGCTGGCCAGCGGTGCCCATTGCAGCTCCCTGGCCGTGTGCTGCAGCTCAGGTGAGTGCTGGGCCCTGCAGGGCACAGGACAGTTCTGCACATGGCTCCCTGCTGTCCATCCCCTGCATTGCCTCCAGAGGTGCCTCCCCTGTTCAGCCTTACCCCAAAGCAAACTGAGAACTGCTTGGTGTTTAGGGGCTTGAGAAAGGCAAAGATTTTTGACTGCTGTTTTGCTGGGACTTGCTGAGTGGAGGAAGGAGGAACTCTGATTCTCCACTACCATGTGGCTATGCCTGGGTGAAGTTTTATTTGATTCCTGGGCAGTGCTGTAGGTGAGGTCTCCATCAGACTCTCTCCAATGCAATGGATTTCTTGCACACCTCTGTCCCATATGCTGCTTCTCCACTGGCTTGTCACAGGCCCTTTTTCTATGTGGCCCTTACACATAGATGTAGTTTCTGCCTAACAACATTTCCAGGCCCTCAAGTTCCTTTTTTGTGACAAATCAAAACGAATTTCTCCCTGTCCCCATTTCCCAGGCTGTTCAAGCTGTTGCAAACCTCTCACATCTATCTCCCATTTGATTTCTAGACTGAGGGATCCCATTCAGTCTTAATGTAGAAACTGCTCTGTATTCACTGATCTTTCCTTTGTCCCTTTCTTATTTGATTTGAAATGCTCCAGCTTGGTTTTTCAGATCAGAACAATATAAAATATTTAAAGTCTGATGTGGCTGTGGGTTTGGACAGGGAGATGATTTTCATGGTGCTCATTCTGTAGTGGTTTGTCACATTGCAGAGCCAGGCTGGTTGTGTTTCCTCACCTGTGTCCCCTCCTGCTGTGGGCTGTCACTTCACTTGTTCCTCTGGGCCTCCTTTTGCTGCCCACCTGCCCCCAGGCATATTTGCTGGTCAGCAAGAAGGGATCCAAGGGCTCAGGAGAGACAGGAGTCTCCTGGGATGCCCGGGGAGAGCCTGGGCAAGGCAGGACTGAGCAGGGCTCCTCAGCCCTGTCACCTGAAGGACTTGGATGCAGAAATCCTGGTGATCTGAGTGTGTCACCGGAGCACATGGACCAATCTCCCTGTCCATCCTGTCCCCTTGGGGCCAAATCTCTACAAACAGCCTCAGAAATAAGGTGTTTTAGGAGGTGCCCAGGACATCCTCACGCTGTACACACAGAGCTGAAGGAGGTGATCAAGGGAGTGGTCAACAGAACTGCTCCTTCAGCGCAAAACTGGGACACTTTCTTCTGTGCCCTGTTCTGTGCTCTGTTCCTTGTGCTTCCATCAGCCAGTGAGCTGAGCAAAGACTCCCCTTTGCTTTGTTCCAGGTGAAGAAAGAATCCACACAAAGCTCCAGGGAGAAGCTGTAGATGTCAACGTTGGGCTGAGCACAAATTCCGTGGAGTTTGACAAGACTTTCACCACCATGTCAAGCCACAGAACCCTGTTCATTGAAAACAGGAGTAACATCACAGCCCACTTCCAGTGGAAAGCTTTTGCTACTGAGGAGGAAGAGAATGAAGAGAAGAGGAGGTTGGTTTGAAAGATGCATTTCAGTGAGATACAGGCCCAAGACTGAAACTAACGAGTGGCCTCAGGGGATGTTGGTGCTTTTGAATGGTTTAGGCCAAGTGAACCATGCCCGGCACTGGGGTGTGTGTCCCTGGGCTTCAGGAGCTCAGCACTCAGCATTCCAGGTCATTTATACTCCAACCAGGGATGGCATTTTGGGAAGGAAAGGTTGATTGTGATGACTGGATTTCCTCAGGTCCTAATTGGGCTCTTGTCTCTCTTATCTTGTTTCTACACGACCTGGCAACATCCTTAGACATTTCCTGAGTTGCCAGTCCCTCTTTCCAAAGGTGATACACCCTATTTTTTCCCTTTAGTTCCTTCAAAAGCTCCTTGCCCATGCGGGCTGGTAGTGTGTCCCTGTGCTGCTGTCAGAGAGGTTTTGTGCTCTCAGAGCAGAGAGGATTTTTTGTGAGAGAAGATAGTGCAGGATCCTTTCCCTCTCAGGACATTCTAGTGCCGTGCACTGGGATGGGATCCAAAAAGCTCTGGCTCATGAAAAGGTCTCTCCAGGAGTTTGCTGTCTCCCTCCTGCACAGCAAAGTTCCTTCCCCTCT
The DNA here is from genome assembly GCF_035770615.1 of Melospiza melodia melodia. NCBI lineage: Eukaryota > Metazoa > Chordata > Aves > Passeriformes > Passerellidae > Melospiza > Melospiza melodia. The sequence continues at coordinate 1,832,083 of NC_086218.1, read as the reverse complement.
CAGAGCCTCTGTTTTCATGCATATTGCATATAAAAACTTGAATGTCCCCGAAGGGATTCGGTGCCTGAATTCATCAATTTCCTGTGGAAGTGCTCTGGGATGCTCTTGTGAAAGGCAGAGTCGGGAATGGGGCAGGTCCAAAATGGAAGAAACAAAGTGTGATGCTGGTAACACGTAGCTGCCAGCCAGCTTTGTCTCCCCTTGCCAGGGAAATGCTGCAGTGGGTGCTCTGTGATCTTTCTGTGCCCCCCCAAGCAGCTCAGTGGGAGGAAAAGCCACTTGAAATGGCTGGTTGATTCTCCCTCAGCTGTGGCAGAGGCTTTGAGGCAGGAGGCTCTCTGGAGGGATGCTGGCTTTGCAAACCTCTGCTGAGCTTGCAAGGGTGGAGTGAAACTCCCTGCTGGGCCGGGGAACAGCAAGTTGTCCTCTGATCCCTGTGGGACTCTCGTGGCTTGGGCTCAGCCTTTGCTGGGGAGCTGCTGCTGCTGCTCCTCCCCAGGTGCTTTGCTCTCCTGCGCTGACACTTCTCTCTGCAAATCTGTGGCTCATGAAACCATCTGCTGGCCTTGTCTCTCCCTGGGGCTGCAGGCAGTGTTTGCTGCGGCCGCCCAAAGAGGTGCCCCAGGAAAACTTCCCAGAGGAGAAAGAAACAGAGAAGGTGAAGGGCTTTTGTGGAGATCACAGTGCCCTGCTGAGCAGCATGGACCAGGAGAAGATGGCAAAGGTGCAAGAAGACCCCATGCTGTTCTCTGATGACATTTTTTTCCTTGAGCCAATGGTAAGTGATAGCTCAGAACATTCTCTTCCTCCTCCTCCTCCTCCTTCTCCTCCTCCTCCTCCTCCTCCTCCTCCCACCCTACTCCCTACACCCACCCCTTCCCCGGCTGCGGTCACTGGGCAGATCCTCAGCTGGCTCCATGTGCTGGCAGGGAGGACATGGAGTTTCTGGTGAGGCTGCAGGGCTCGCTGCTGAAAGCATTTGTGCCCTGCAGGCTCCAGGCAGGGCTGGGAGCCTGACAAAGCCCAGCTCTGCTGCCAGGCTCGAGCTCAAGGCACTGCCTGCGTGTCCTGTCAGTGTCCCAGGGAGCAGTTCTTGTAGGCAGGGGCTCCCCCCACACGTGGGGCTCAGCAGAGGCTGTTGGAGCACTGCCAGCTCACACACTGACCTGAAGCTTGCAATTGTTCTCTGGCAAAAGGAGGCCAAATTCAGCCCAAGGTTAATGACAGAAATGCCATCCCCTCCTGTAACCATGCCTTGCACTATTTCTGAGTGTCCCTTCCAGTGTCATCTGTGAGCCTGGACACCAGGGTGGAAGGTTGAAATGGGCCTTTGGAGTTGTCCTGCACACAGGGACAGAAAACCTTTTCCTTTTCTGGTGATGCAAGCAAACTGCCACATGCTCCCATCGACCAGAGCCTTGATTCTGAGTACTGGCATTGTGAGAGATGATGAATGCCTGGTGTCTGCACAGTGGAACACCCTTCTCATCTTGGAGTAAACCCTACAATAATCCCAGCCTCTGCTTTCTTTCAGTACAGGTTAAACTAATATTTTTATTTCCAAGGAAGGGGATCATGTTCTCTTCTTGGTTACAGCTATGGTCCATCTAAGGCCAAGAGCCAGCAGGGCACAGTGGCAGTTGCATCCCACTGTAGCTGACAGCAGCATGATGCGCCCAAGAGCTTGTGTCAGAGCAGCAGGAATATTGTAGAGAGTGGGAGCTGATCAGCTGAGCATTGAGAGCTGTGTTGGGCTGGGTTTGGAGTGTTTCCTTGGCTCCTTGTGCTGTTCACTCATCAGTGATGCTCTAAACAAAGGCTTACAGGAGGGTGGTGAAAAGAAGCAATGTGAAGTTTGCAGAGCAATGTTTTGCTGTCTCTTTCTGCTGCAGGAGGGAGAAATCAGGCCGAATTGTTTGGCTGAAATGAAGGTGACCTTCAAACCCCTGGAAGCACTGGAGTATGGAAGTGTGGCTTACTGCAGCATCTCAGGTCCAGCTCCTTTGCCCTGCCTCTCTCCCCCTCAGTGAAGCCATGGTGCCAGCCTGAGCCCACTGGGCTCCCATGGAAGTGCTGGGAAGGGTCCCTGGTCAGCAGGGCAGTGCTGGCACATCCCCCCTGGCCCTGCAGCTCCCAGGGAGTCTCCCGTGCCAGGCCAGGGCTCAGAATGCTGTGTGTGCCTGAGTGATCCCAGAACAGCCCAGGCAGTGCAGGGAGAGGTTTTCATGCCATGGCTTTGCCAGCATTCCCTCAAAGGCCAGAGAGCTCCAGAGCAGAACAGTTTAGTGAACAAGCACTCAACCCCTGCAGGTGCCTGGCCTCCAGGATGGCTCCCTTTGCCATGGATCCATCATCAGGAAGCAGGAGCTGAGTTAGAAATGGGCTCCCTGAGCCTGGACCACCTCCCAGTGCCCAGACAGCAGCAGAGCAGAGGGGGCTGAGCCCCACTGAGCCCGGGCTGTTGGTAGAGGGAGCAGCCTTGGCCAGCAGCTGCTTCTCTCCCTGTGTGGCAGTTGTCACCTTGCAGCTCTCAGTCTGTGGCAATAGAACACAGTGCTGAGTGTCACAAGGAGAGCACTTGGGCAACAAAGTCCTGTGCTCCTGGGCCAGGGAGTTTGGGAATTGCCAAACTCTTTAGGAGCTTTGTGCCTGCACTGAATGGCTTTCAAAGCTCCTCTAGGTGCATGGGAAGGAAACCACAGAATCACAGTATGGTACGGATGGAATGGACCTTGAAGATCATCTAATCCCAAGGCCCCTGCCATGGGCAGGGACACCTCCCCCTAGAGCAGGGAGCTCCAAGCCCCATCCAGCCTGGCTTGGAACACTTTCAGGGCTGGAACCTCCACAGCATCCCTGGGGAACCTGCTCCAGTGCCCCACCACCCTCACAGGAAAAATTTCTTCCCTAATATCTCACCTAAATCTCCTTTCTCTCCATTTCTACCCATTACTCCTTGACCTGTCACTACAGGCACCAGAGATGTTTTAAACTCAGCAAACTGGTGACTCAAATTGAAAAGCAGCCCAGGGAATGGGTTAGAAATTGCAAGTCAGCCTCAGGGGATATGTCCTGAGGGCAGAGAAGGGTCCATATCTTCTCCTGCAGCATCAGGAGCTGGTTGCATCCAGCTCAGAGTCAGGGACTAGCACTGAGGCAGCCTGGAAAATCCAGTGTAGCAGAGGGAATGATTGTACTGCAATGGACATCTCTCCCCAGGCCATGAGAGCAGGCTGCCCCTGCAGCTCAGAGGGGAAGGCCAAGCAGCCTTGGTTGAACTCAGCTCTCCTACTCTGAACCCTGGGAATGTTTTTGTCAACACCTCCCATGTCTGTGAGGTGAGCAGCAGGGCTTGGGATGGATCCTGATGGCTCCTGAGGCAGCAGCAAGCCCGGTGCAGCTGTGGACTTGCTGCCAACCTGGGCAGCTGTGAGCAGGGAATATTTGATGGACTGCTCAAATCTGGGGGGTCACAAAGGTGTGTCAGTTGTTCCTGATGCCCCAGTCCCTTCTTTTGGGCAGCCTTCCTTAGGGATCAGCTGGGAGGCTTCCTGCAAAACAACCCCTTGGCACATGAAACCAACACTGGCTCCCAAAGCTGCATGTTCAGAGGCTTTTGTGGCAGTGCCAGACACAAGGCACCTTTGGACTGGGCTCTGCAGAAGCAGCTGCAACAAACTGGCTGCCTTTGAGCTTCAGCCCACTGCCAACAGCTCCCAGCCAAGTGTCTTCTGCTTATTGCTGCAATCACAGGAAATCCTTGGGAGTTCTCTCCCTTGCTGACCAGTCCCTCTGCACACTTCAGCCTCGGTGCATCTCTGGCTATAGAAAGAGAAAAGTGTTCCTGGGAATAAAGCAAAGGGTTTTTCTACCTATTTGCCTCTCCCCCAGTAGAGTCAAGCTTGCAAACTTCATGAGGCACTGCATCACGGCAGACACTTTCAAAAGCTTGGCTGTGGATGGGAAAGACACGCTGAGTTTTCTCACCAAAAGATGGTGTTGTTTTGATGCTGATGCCTCATTCTCAATGTATTGTTTTCATGGTCTGGGAAAAGGTGAATGAGTAGATGGTGCTGTTGGAGCTGTGCTCACTGGGGCAGCAGCAGCTCTGGGGTGATTCCCTAGGCAGCTGCAATCAGCCCACGTTGCTCTCAGCGCCAGCTCTCAATGCGCTTGGTGCTGCTGAGCAGAGGGGCACTGTTCTGTGTCCATGGGATAAGCCCAAGGTGACTGCAGTTCTGTGGAGTTGCCACTGCTCTGCATGAAAACCCAAAGGCAGAACTTGTCCTGTTGTCTCTTTGGACTTGTGCCATTCAGCAGCACAAAGCACCTTCTGCCTTTTCTGGGTGGTTATTGCATCATTAGACAATAACTCACAAGAAGGGAAGATTCCACACGTATTTCCATTTTGCTTTCTTGCTGCTGCAGGTGAAACTGATGAACCAAGGAGTTCTTGATGCTCCCTTCACCTGTCTCCCTTCAGCCACCAACCTGGGCTTGCTCTTCAAGTTTGCCCCCGAGGAGGGCATTGTTGCAGCAGGTGGGAGCCAGGCTGTGCAGATCTCCTTCAGAGCCACCGTGCTGGGGAGCTTTGAGGAGGAGTTGCAGTTCAGTGTGGCTGGATCTCCTAGGGCTGCCATCCTGACCATCAAGTAAGGACCCTGGGAGCTGGGTGGGCACATCTGTAGCTGTCTCTGGGACATCCCCCGCCTGCCTCCTTTTGGGGTGTAGCAGAGGAAAAAGGTGTTTCCTGAGGTCTGAATCTCTGCTCTGCCGCTGGCATTGCTTTAGTGTGAGGCTGCCTCCTGCCCTGTGTGGTAGCCGGGAGCTGGAATGACTCCTCCCTGCAGGGATCTCCGTGTGCCTTGGGCCATGGCAGGCAGTGGGATGGATCAGCTTTGGGCAGCAGCTGCGCTGGGATGTCCCACCTGAACACCCAGCAAGGCGCCCAGGGCTTTGCAGATGGGCCAGCCTGGCTGATTCTGCAGCTGCAGCAGTGTTTGTAAAACCTTGTGTGAATAATCCGTGCCAGATGGGCAGCAGCAGCCTCAGCTCACCTCTCATGGCCATGCTGTGGGGCACAAGCTGTGCCCCCAGCTCCTGTGCCCAGAGGGCTCTGGTGCCTCCTTTGCACAGCCAGCAAAGCGCTGATGTGGGAGTCAGGAACTGTGCCAAGGACTTGGGCACCATCCCGTGGGCTGGCAAGAGACAATCCTGGCCCAGGCACAGGGAGAAGGGCGGATCATAGGGGAGGCAGAGCTCAGTGCTCAGCACCACAGCAGCGTGAGGCCTTGTCCCTGCCAGCCTGAGCCATGTGCTGCAGGATAATGGAGTGGAAGCAGGAGAGCTGATGCTGGCTGCTCTGCAGCTTTGGAGCTGGGCTGCTGCTCTTGGGCGGCACTGGCTCAAGGCAGTGAAGAAATGAAAGCAATCTGCACTGGATGATATCAATGAGATAAGGGAGATGGGTAAAGAAGAACAAGGAAGTTATTCCTTAGCAAGAGAAAAGTGGTGAGCATAGTGGAGAAACAATGATGCTGCCTTTGTTTTTGGAGGAAAAGTGCTGCTTTTTTCATTTGGAAATCAAGAGGTAACCTTTCACCATCAAATAATTGATTCTCCTCTGTCCCTCCCCCAAAATGGCCATGGGGTGTTTGTGCATAAGCAGCTTTCTCCTTGAGCAGGGGCAGGTGTCTCTTGTTGAGATGTGCAGAGCAGAGCCAGGGGCAGTCCTGTGAGTACAATAGAGGACACAGTTCACTGGTTCTTGATTTTGAACCAAAAGGCAGAGTGGGCACTGATTGGCATCAACCATGAAATCAACTGGTGAATGTTGTGCAGCTTCAAGTGCTGATTTCAGTGGATGTTGGTGGCTTTTGGAGTGTGTCTGCTGAGTTCAAGGGCAGGTGAGGTGCTGTGCTAGATTCGGGACAGCCAAGTTTGGTTGTTGAAGCTCTTGCTCTTGGCTGTGCCAGCTGGTGCACTGCTGACAAGCTGGTCCTTTCCTCTAGGATTCATCTGTGCCCTGGGTAGAACTGTTGCTGCTCTTTTCAGAGGATGTTTGGGAATGCCCTGGATTCGTGTCTCAGAACAGTGTCTGTAGTGATTGTGTGGGTCAAACTCTCTTGAGAAAGCTCCTCCATGGGAGCAGCAGTTGCAGCTCAGAAGGAGCAAAGCAGGGAAGCTGTGGCTGGAAGGGCTGCTTACAGAAGTTAGTGGGGACACCTTGATGTCCATGCCATTGCAGATGGGGAAACTGAGGCACGGAGCCATGTCTGGGTGTGTGTTCAGGGTCCTTCATGGGACCCTCAGCAACCCGGGGGCTTCTCCTGCCTGCCCTGTGCCCAGAGCCCATCAGGGGCTGTTGGCTGCTGCCCCTTGGCTGGAGCTGCCTCCTGTGCCCAGGGCCCTGTGCTGAGCACACGGGGCTGCGTTGGTTGGAAACCCAGGGTGCCCTGAGCCCGGGTTTTGTGCCCCCGAGCCACGACAGCCGCACCTTTGCAATGCCTTTAACCGAGCCATTGCCTGCTCTGTCCTCGGCCTGCAGGGGCAGCGTCACTGCACCGAGTTTACACTTCGACCTCGCTGAGCTCGACTTCGGGGACATCTCCTTTGGTGAGTGTTCCCTGGGCTGGGACACAGCCTCAGGGATCTGTGCCTTCCAACAGAAAAGCATCCCTCACTCCTGCTCTGCCCCAACAGCCTCTTCAGGCTGTGAACTGCAGGGCTGCTGCTGCTGCTGCTGCTGCTGCCTCAGGGGGCATTTTGCCATTGTGAGATCCAATGGAAGCAAGGAATAGAAAGGCAGAATTTTCTGGTGTCTCTGTGCTGCTTTAAAAGACAGATGTCTGCCAAGGAAGGTGGGAATCTTGCTGCAATGGAAGGGTGAGCCCCTCCCTCCAAATGATTATCCCTTTGAAATGACAGGGCTCCCAGGCAAAACTGTGGGAAAGGGAATAACAGTTCTTTGCTAGACTATCTCAGGAGAGCACAGACAAGAAGGCAAGAACAGACATTTCCCAGATGCCAAGTCCTGTTTTTCCCCTTTGGTGGAGGTCTGGTGACAGCAGGAGGAGCTGTGGGCTCTGGCAGGGCAGGGATCCCCCCCCCAGCCGGTGCGGGAAGGGAAGGGAAGGAGGAAATGCTCCTTTTGCAGAGCCCCAGAGGGCAGGGGGATGCGGGCAGTGCCCAGCAGCAGCAGCAGCGGGGCAGGCAGGCAGGGTCGGTGCCAGCGCTGAGCTGCAGCCAGGGCAGCCCCGGGCCAAGCACAAACCCTCCCGCAGCAGCAGCGGCCGAGCTGCGACCCCCGAGCGGGAGGAAGGGAAGCTCCGCTCCCTGCCCAGCCTCAGCTCCCACTGCACAGCCGCCCACGGCATCACGCCACAACTCCCAAAAACCCCCAAGAGAAAGGCCCAGCCCAGGGCCAAAACCGCCCAAAACCCCCCAGAACCCCTGTCCCCCTTCCCAGACCCAGGGCACCGTTCACGGCCAAGCCTAAAGCCAGAACAATGAAGTTCATGAACTTCTGAAGGAAACTCATTGCCTTTCTTGAGCTGCTTCTTCCCCAGCCTGCATCACCACGGAGGTGCTTGTCAAGTTGACTTTGGAAGGAATGAAACAAGAAAGGCAACAGATGGAAATGTGGGTCTGAAGCAGGAGACTGATCCTGCTGAATCCAATTTCATGCCTAAGGGCTCTTCAGCTGAAGGCAGCTGTTGTATCTTTGCTTCTTTGTAACTGTTGACTGTTGCCTGCATGTGCTGGCCTCAGTCTCGTTGGAGGTTTTGACATCTGGGTTTGTCCTTTTTGTGCCTCTCTTGCCTCCCTGCTGGAGTCCCTGCTGGAGCTGGCAGTGGTCACTTGGATGGGCACAGAGAAGCTCTGGGCTGCAGCTGCAGTTGTTTTTCCTCCCCATCTGTGTCCCAGTGACTCTTGGTGAGCAGGCCTGGGGAGAAATCTCCTCCCCACAGAGCTGGCCAGCCCAGCCAGATGTGCAGTGCAGAGCAGGCTGTGGCTGCTCTGCGCGCTCTGCAGGACATCCCCTCCATGAGTGGCTGTATCTCTGGCTTTGCAGGATGGAAAGCAAATCTCAGAGCCAAAGTGGGGTAAACCCTTGCAGGCAGCACTCTCAGTGCGCAGCACGGCTGTGATGTCCCTGTTTGTGGGCTGAGGTGGGACCTGGTTCCTGATTGCTAATCTCAAAGCAAGGCTTGGCTGTGCCCCCAGCTGAGTGGGCTCTGAGCTGTCACGTGCTCAGTCTGTTTGGCCCAAAGCAAGAGATGCCTTAAGGATCCTGCAGAGAGAAGCTGCATTAGGGTGCTTTGCATCACGTTCTAGTTGCTGATCCCATCCTCACTTTCTTTTGCTGTAGCTTCTTCTCACTGACAACTCACTCTTTATATGTCTTGAAAAAGGTGGGATTGTTGGCAGGCTGAGCAGGGAATTGGACAGCTTGAATTCTCAGAGTAAATGCTGGGTCTGGGTGCACACTCATCACTAAAAAAGAACTGATGCTGGTTTGGGGCAGGTGAGGGAGCTCGTCCCCATCCCAAAGAGAGAAGCTTGCAGTGTTCAGCAGGGCTAGGAGTGGGCATTTTCAAGGCTGCAGTCTGGAATCTGTGTCAAAGGGAACTAAGTGACGATTAATTCCTCACGCAGCTTCTGGGTGAGCTGTAGTTCAGATCATAAAGAGCTCAACTCCAATCCCACTTTGATCGTGCCAGGATCTTGCCCCCAGGATGATGCCCTGCTGGGTGCCTGGATGGCTATTTGTGTCCTTGCCCAGGCTTTCCCTACACGCAGCGCTGCCACCTCACCAGCAGCTCCGCGGTGCCCCTGACGTTCCAGCTCCGCATGTCGGACGATGGCACGCAGCCGGCTGTGGACAGCGTGGATCAGATCCGCAGGGACACCGACCCGGCCTGGAGCAAGGGAATCCATTTCCATGTGGAGCCCAGGGAGTTCACCATCAATCCCAGCGGAGGCACCATCCTCCCCCAGGGACACCAGGACATCGAGGTACGGCAAGAGCCCGGCCACAGCCGCTGCAGCACCAGGGCTGGAGCTGCACTGCAGGGTGGGAGGGCTTTGGCTCTGGTGCCAGCTTGGAGCATGCTGGCACTGAGAGATCTGCACTGCTGGGAGGCCTCTGCTGGCTGGCTTAGTCGGGATGTTCCTCAAGGAGCACTGTTTGCTTTCCAAAATCATATGCTGAGCTCACAGACCTTATGGTCAAGGCCTGAAACCATTCTTGTGTTTTTGAGGGCGATTGATTTGATTGCAACGGGGCAGAGCAAGGATGAGGGCAGAAGGTGGCTGTTAGAGAGATGTCATTGTATCAAGCAGTGAACTTTTCTTCTTGGTGTCATTTCCCCCCTCCTGGGGAGCAGAATGATTTGTGTTCACTGCAGGAAGCTCCAGTGGAGACAAACAAATCTGCAGCCATGTGTAGCGGTTCAAATTTATTGTATTGATTCCTTGTTAAGTGGTTTGTTCTATTGTACCCCCCCCGTGTTGTCCCCGAGTTAGTTTACCCCTGGGTTTTACCCTCCCTCAAAGCTGTCCCTCATGCCATTCCCTGCCCCTTGTTCCAGCTCTTTCCCTGCCTGTCAAACCCAGCCCCTTTTGTTCCCCAACTTTCTTTGCCAATTTAACCTGGAGCCAATCCCTGTCTGCAACGCCCCTTTGGAATTCCCCTGTTCCTGGAGGCCCCATTGGCCCAAGTGAGCCATCCTCCCCACCCTCCTACCCAAAGTGGCCCCAGACACTTGATGTAATCCCCTCAGTGCTCCCCTGAGGATTCCCTTTTGGTTTGCTGTTTGTATCCACCCCCTGATTTGTGTCTGTACAAAAGCCCTTTCACAGGAGTGTCCAGGGCTCTTTTGGCTCTGATCCTTTTGCTTGGAATAAACACTTTCTTGTGTATTTTCAAGACACAGATCCTCCTCCTTTCTCCTCTGCCTGGTCCCGTTGGTGGCTGGTCTCTTGCAGTGTAGAGCAAGAGGCTCTGAGGGTTCTGCCTGTGGTCAATGCCTAGCCTGGGGCAGTTCTGAGGGTTCTGCCTGTGGTCAATGCCCAGCCTGGGTCAGTTCTGAGGGTTCTGCCTCTGGTCAATGCCCAGCCTGGGGCAGTTCTGAGGGTTCTGCCTCTGGTCAATGCCCAGCCTGGGGCAGTTCTGAGGGTTCTGCCTGTGGTCAATGCCTAGCCTGGGGCAGTTCTGAGGGTTCTGCCTGTGGTCAATGCCCAGCCTGGGGCAGTTCTGAGGGTTCTGCCTGTGGTCAATGCCCAGCCTGGGGCAGTTCTGCCTCTGAGGGTTCTGCCTGTGGTCAATGCCCAGCCTGGGGCAGTTCTGAGGGTTCTGCCTGTGGTCAATGCCCACCCTGGGGCAGTTCTGTGGGTTCTGCCTGTGGTCATTGCCCAGCCTGGGGCAGTTCCCCACTCCTGGTGTGGGGCCAGAGTTCTCAGAGCCAGCCCGGGCTCGGGGTCCCAGGGCAGCCATGAACTGACCAGCACCTGCTGGGCCACACTTTGCCCTCAGCCTCCTGCTGTGAAGCTGAACTCGTTGTGGTCAAGTCAGATTTCCTTGGCATGGATGTCTTTGTAGTCAGATGAGAAATTGGCCCCTTAATTTGAATGCAGTGGTGCATGGAGCTGTAGTCTAATGTTTTAATGTAGCTGACCTGTGCCCTGATAGCAAGGTGTGTTTAACAAGTGTGATATTGCCAGAAGGCTTTTGTTACTCTGAGACTGTGCTTGACACATGGAGCAGCAGAAGAATGAAAGGCAAATCCTCCCTCAGGAACTGGAGGATATCACCCGTGGGTAATGAGGTTTTGGAAGGAAGAATTGACAGTTCTTCTCTTCCACCAGGTGACCCTGTGCTCCAACACGGTGATGGAGTTCTACCGGAGATTGCTGGTGGACCTGGAGGGTATTGGCAAGGGAGTGGCAGCCCTGATCATCACAGCCAGGTACCAGCCCTTGCCTGGCCTCCCCCAGTGTCCTGGTTTAGGACAAATTAAGGGAAATCTCCAAAAGGGAGCCCCCCAAAACAAAACAAACCTCCAACCACCCCTCCCCCAACACCGGGTTCGGGAAGGAATTTCTTCGGAGGAGCAAAGTGGAAAACAAAACCTATTTATTTACAAGTAACAAAAGAACACTCCCCAACACAAGAAAAGGAAAGAAACAGACTGTGTATGGTGAGGGCGTCAAGCTTCTCTTGCAAGCTCCAGGTGTCCTGGACGTCTCAGGTCAGGTCCGGAACCGGTCCAGTATCTTCAGGGGAGGGTAAGAAAGAGGGAACAAAAGAAAAGAAAAAAAACAGCGCAAAAAGCAGAAAGCAAGCAAGCAAAGCGGCTAGCCAAGCCAAGCAGCAAAAAAGCCCAAAAGCCAAAAAGGCCTGGTCAAACACTCCCCCCCTCTCTTCCCCGCCCCGCCACAGCAAGACGGCCGGTGGGGGGGGGGAAGAGAGAAAAGGCACAGCTGCCAGACACAACACACGATATTGGGATAAAGGCTGTCAACCCACGACACTCCACCCCTTATCCCATATCGTGAATATACAATAAAACTTTCATTTCACGTACTCACACCTTTGACACTTACGCATTCCTCTCATCTTACTTGCTCAGACCTTTGACACTTACAGTTTCCTTCTGTCTCACATTCAACAAACAATGACATTCATATATGAGTCTCATCCTACAATCAGGTCTCCCTGAGGTACACACCGTGTTGTTCCATCTTTCTGCATTATCCACCATGTATAACCTGGTCCTTGAGCAAAGACAATCCCACGGATGGGTTTGTCTGTACTCGAGGCAGGGTTGATCCATACTGTCTTTCCCAACAAACCTCTGACATGGGCCACTGGGGCTTTATCCCCATCTACTATATTAAGGAGCTCAGACTGAGCAGGACCTGCTCGGTTGGTGGAACCTCGAGTGTTAACTAACCAGGTAGCCTTTGCTAAATGCTGCTCCCAGTTTTTAAAAGACCCCCCACCCAATGCTTTTAAGGTGGTTTTTAACAATCCATTATACCTTTCCACCTTCCCTGCAGCTGGTGCATGATAGGGGATATGGTATATCCACTCGATGCCATGTTCCCTAGCCCAAGTATTAATAAGATTGTTTTTAAAATGAGTCCCATTATCCGACTCAATTCTCTCGGGAGTACCGTGCCTCCAAAGGACCTGCTTTTCAAGGCCCAAGATAGTGTTACGGGCTGTGGCATGAGACACAGGGTAGGTTTCCAACCATCCCGTGGTGGCTTCTACCATGGTCAGTACATAGCGCTTGCCCTGGCGGGTTTGAGGCAGTGTGATGTAATCAATCTGCCAGGCCTCCCCGTATTTGTACTTAGACCACCGCCCCCCATACCAGAGGGGCTTCACCCGCTTGGCCTGCTTAATGGCAGCACACGTCTCACAGTCACGAATAACCTGAGAGATACTGTCCATGGTTAGATCCACCCCTCGGTCTTGTGCCCACTTATAGGTGGCATCTCTACCCTGGTGGCCTGAGGCATCATGGGCCCATCGTGCTAAGAATAACTCTCCCTTATGCTCCCAGTCGAGATCTATCTTCAACTCCCCTATCTTTGCAGCCTGATGTACTTGCTGGTTGTTTTGCTGCTCTTCATTAGCTCTACTTCTGGGGACATGGGCATCTACATGGCGAACCTTCACAGGTAACTTCTCTAACCGAGTAGCGATATCTTTCCACTCTTCCGCAGCCCAAATTGGTTTTCCTCTTCGCTGCCAGTTCGCCTCTTTCCATCTCTTCAGCCATCCCCATAGAGCGTTGGCTACCATCCAAGAATTGGTATACAAATAGAGCCTTGGCCACTTCTCTCTCTCTGCAATACCTAGGGCCAGTTGAATAGCTTTGATTTCAGCAAATTGACTGGATTCGCCTTCTCCTTCAGTAGCCTCTGCAACCCGTCGTGTGGGACTCCATACAGCTGCTTTCCACCTCCGTTTCATCCCTATGACGCGACAAGAACCATCGGTGAATAGAGCGTAACGCGTTTCTTCTGCTGGTAACTGATTGTATGGCGGAGCTTCCTCAACCCGGGTCACTGGCTCTTGTTCCTCATCCGCGACACTAAAGCTTTCACCTTCGGGCCAATTTGTAATTATTTCCAGGATCCCAGGGCGATTTAACTTCCCAATTCGAGCGCGCTGCGTAATGAGGGCAATCCACTTACTCCAAGTAGCATTGGTGGCATGGTGGGTAGAGGGAACCTTTCCTCTGAACATCCATCCCAGCACCGGTAGTCGGGGTGCCAGAAGAAGTTGTGCCTCTGTACCAATCACCTCTGAGGCGGCTTGGACTCCTTCATAGGCGGCCAAGATTTCCTTTTCTGTTGGAGTATAGTTATCTTCAGACCCCCTGTAGCTCCGACTCCAAAATCCCAATGGTCGGCCTCGGGTCTCGCCAGGCACCTTCTGCCAAAGGCTCCAGGACAGACCATGGCTCCCGGCTGCAGAGTAGAGCACGTTCTTCACATCTGGTCCCGTCCTGACTGGACCAAGGGCTACAGCATGAGCGATCTCCTGCTTGATCTGGATGAAAGCTTGTTGCTGCTGAGGGCCCCAGTGGAAGTCGTTCTTCTTGCGGGTAACCAGATGAAGGGGTCTCACAATCTGACTATACTCAGGGATGTGCATCCTCCAGAAACCTATAGCACCTAAGAAAGCTTGTGTTTCCTTCTTATCAGTTGGTGGGGACATAGCAGTGATTTTGTTAATAACATCTGCAGGAATCTGACGCCGTCCATCTTGCCACTTCACTCCCAAAAACTGAATTTCTCGGGCAGGTCCCTTGACTTTGCTCTTCTTAATGGCAAATTCGGCTTCCAAGAGAATATGAATTATCTTCTCTCCTTTCTCGAACACTTCTATTGCCGTGTTCCCCCAAACAATGATATCATCAATATATTGTAAATGTTCTGGAGCCTCACCCTCTTCTAGTGCAGCCTGGATCAGTCCATGACAGATGGTAGGACTGTGTTTCCACCCCTGGGGCAGTCGGTTCCAGGTATACTGCACTCCCCTCCATGTAAAAGCAAACTGGGGCCTGCATTCTGCTGCCAGAGGGATGGAGAAAAACGCGTTAGCAATATCGATGGTCGCATACCACTTTGCTGCCTTGGACTCCAGCTCGTACTGCAGTTCCAGTATGTCCGGTACAGCCGCACTCAGTGGTGGAGTCACTTCATTCAAGGCACGATAGTCCACAGTCAATCTCCATTCTCCGTCAGATTTTCGCACAGGCCAAATGGGGCTGTTGAAGGGTGAGTGGGTTTTACTGACCACCCCTTGGCTCTCCAGCTCTCGGATCATTTTGTGGATGGGGATCACGACATCTCGATTCGTCCGGTACTGCCTGCGGTGCACTGTTGAGGTGGCAATTGGCACTCGTTGTTCCTCTACCTTCAAGAGTCCTACTGCAGATGGGTTCTCTGATAGTCCAGACAAGGTATTCAATTGTTTAATACCCTCTATCTCCACTGCAGCTATTCCAAAAGCCCACCTGAATCCCTTAGGATCTTTGTAATAGCCATTCCGGAGGAAGTCTATGCCCAAAATACACGGAGCCTCTGGACCAGTCACAATCGGATGTTCCTGCCACTCCTTCCCAGTCAAGCTCACCTCAGCTTCCAACAAAGTCAACTGTTGTGATCCCCCTGTCACTCCAGCAATGGAAACAGATTCTGTCCCCACGTGTTCTGATGGCATTAAGGTACACTGTGATCCAGTGTCAACCAATGCTTCATAGTCTTGTGGCTCCGATGTGCCAGGCCATCTGATCCACACCTTCCAGAAAACCCGGTTCTGCCGTGCCTCTTCCTGGCTGGAGGCAGGGCCCCTCTAAGCCAGATTGTCCTTCTTTCCTTGGGCATATGCCTTAGAAGTTCCTTCAAGGGGATCGGACATGTCATCGTCATCAGCATACTTAACATCTCGGCTACGAGCGACCGGAGCTGCTATCCTTTTGGTGATACTTTCTCTTTTCTTCAAATCATGCACCCGTTGTGCCAAAGCAGCGGTGGGTTTTCTGTCCCATCTCCTCATGTCTTCTCCAGACTCACGCAGAAAAGCCCATAACTCAGCCCGTGGGATGTACCTTCTCTCCCCATCAAAGGAGCGCCAGCGTTGGACACCAGGGCCTCTAATTTGTACAGCTGAGATTTGAATAAGGTCCTCCTTAATCTCTTCCCGGAGTCTCTTATGATTCTCCTCTATTTTGTCCTCTAGTTTCTGCAGTCGGGTTTCCACTGCTGCAATTCTGGCATGAGTTGGGCCATGCACGGCATCTGCATACGCTCGAAGCTTCTTTGCCATATCGAGCACAGTCTCATATGTATCATCCCGCTTCATTATTGCTAGGGCAGAAGCGTATTCAGGTGGCCCAAGTCGCACAAGTTTCCTCCACATTATAGGTGTGCATGGTACCAGGTCCAGATTCCTAGTTGTTGTATCATCTGAGAAAATGAGCTCTGCCACCGCCATCTCTCTCAGGCGTTGGATCGCCTGTTCTATGGTCTTCCACCGTGTCTGCTGCATATAGAGATCATCCGTACACAGGTATCGTTCTGCTACGCTTCTTAGGACCCGTTCCCAGAGGCTGTGAGGGTTAGCCCCCCTCATCATACCTTGATCGATGACAGGATCATGTGACAGGGATCCCAAATGCCTCGCTTCAGTACCATCCAAAATTGTAACCTCCCCTGCAGCATCCCAAAGGCGGACTAACCAACTAATTATAGATTCGTTAGGTTGTCGTCTGTAATCCTTTCTTAGGCCTCTGAGGTCCTTCAGAGAAAAAGAGTCAATATTAGCTCCAGATTCTGTGCCCCTTGATGTGGCCTCTGATTTTGGTGAGGGTCCTTCTCCTGCATCATCATCATCATCCTCCACCTTTCGATCAGTCTTGCCTTTACACTTTCCACCTCTTGTATTAGCTGCAACAGCCATGGGTTGGGGCCTATTGTCTGATTCAGCTGCTAGCCTGGAGCCTGGGATGTTAGCTGCAGCCTGGGTCACTGGGATAGTAACTAACTTATCTCCCTGTTCCCTTTCTGCTATCTGCTGCTCCACAGTATCTAGCAGAGTACGGTAAACAAACGCCAAGGCCCAGCTCACTGCAGTAACCCTTTCCTCCTTAGTATTACCATGGCACTTCTCCCTCAAATACTTTGCCACCTCGACTGGATCCTGAATTTGATCAGATGGAAAGTCCCAATCTATAGGATCGGAAAATTCCTTTAAAGTCTGGCCCATGTCCTCCCATTTCCCACTCCAGTCAAGATTTTTCCTGCTTTGTTTTACTCCTAAGTCAGGAGTGTCTCTAACCCCTCTAGAAATCTCAGTCTTCATTTTATACATACTCCAGACAGTATAGAAAAGGCTTAATAAATTAAATGCCAGAAAGATGGTTTCTTTCAAACTCAGGGGAAATTCAGTATTTTCTAATAGAGATGTCAACAATTTGGAGGACAAGAAGGAGGACAAAGGCTGAAAAGCCCTTTCCCCTTCTTCTCCCCAAACAAACTGAGTAAACAACCATAACAGCAACCCATACATTCCTGAAATAAAGTCCAGCATTTTTATCCGACACATCATCACACATAAGACCAGCACAATGACTATTCTGGTTAGTGCCCCCCGCTTACAAAAGCTACTTATTAGGGACAACATCAGAGCTATTTTTGGGTAAGGAAATAACCCCAGGGACCACAAAAGTATTAAAACTTCAAAAACCCCTAGGGACCAGAAATACCGGCAAGCTTCCACTCCAAATGACATTATGAATCACCAATATGCCCACCAAAATAGCCAAAACCAAAATATTATTGTTATAGGTTTTTTTCCACTGTTTTTTTTTTTGGCCTCCGTTTCCCGGCCAACGCACCAAAAAGTATATTGTCCTGGTTTAGGACAAATTAAGGGAAATCTCCAAAAGGGAGCCCCCCAAAACAAAACAAACCTCCAACCACCCCTCCCCCAACACGGGCAGCAGCTTTGGCCCGTGGAGGTAGCTGGGATAAAAGGGGGTGAGGCATTCAGGGAGGGCTGCAGACCGGCCCTGACTGAGAAGCAACAACACTGCTGTGAAGAGCTGCTGTGAGAAAACCACCAAGAAGGTATGAGACTCTGGAAATATGATATACAACAATATGATTACAACATTGTTTGAATTTACTTGTCCCGAGTCAGGTAGCAGAAACCTGGCTCTCTCCCAGGCTCCACAACACTGCCCTTGCCACTGCACTGGATCGTCTGAGCTGCCACCAATGGGTGTCTGTTTGTCTCTCCATTTTTGTGGACACCCCTCCAGAGAAGTTGTGTTCAGCACAATGCACAAGTAGACATTTTTTATCCTAGAGCATATCCTAGAGTAGGGAAAGGAAATAATCTGTGGCATTGGTCATCTCTGCCACACAGTTTTTCCTGAGCAAGAGGCATGTAAAGCTTGTCATGTGCTTTGTCACATCTGACAAAAGTGCTCAGCACCGTTTGCCAGCAGACAATGTGGCCTGGGGCTCCTCTGAGCCATCGTTCCTCTCCTTCACCGGCTCCTTGACAGATGGGCCTTCAGCCTTCTGGTTTTCCATCCCCTACAAAGATACAGAGAAACCCCATCAATCTTTAGAGTATAAAACAGGAAATTCCCTGATGAAAACACAAGTTAGAACCAGGATCACTGCTACCAAGGCTTAGGGAAACATTTCCTAACTTACAGATGGAAACAGACCAGAGATTCAGTGATGCCGACTCTTTGTTTTCAATAGCCCAAGGCAGGTTATGGGTGCTACCAGACTCAGCAGCAGTCTAAAATCCAAAATTCCTTAGTCTTGATCATAAATGGGAATAATGCAAACTGGCAGACAACGAGTGTTTGTGAAGGAATCAACAGAATAAATTGGACACTTTTGGGGGTTGGCCCATTGTGTTGGAAGTCAATTTGGTTCAACACTCACTCTCCCTGTGCCTGCACAAAGGCAGGCTCCCTTCTATAATGTTGATAACAAAATATAAAATCCTCCCTCAAGCAAACAAAGGATTTTCCACTGGATGCTGCTGAATTCACCAAGCTTCTTCCAGCCTCACATGGCTGGACAGCAGGGCGGTATTCCCAAAAGACAGACAGTCATTGTAGTAACTAGGATTGACTTGGACATCTTTTGTAAATTTGGGAATTTTCTTGGCACTACTACTTCCAGTGTCCTTTGCAAAGACTCTATTATCTTCAGAAGCACAATTCTCACTTAATTGCTTTACAGGGGGCAGGGTAGGGAGAGCATGGTGGGGGCTTACGCTTAAATGTAAATCCATTTTCTCCTCTTTCCCTTTCCTCTTTGTGACCAGTATTGAAAATATTCAAAACCCCACTTTTTCCCTAGTAATATCAGTTCCTTTGTGGTCTGCAGATGAACAGGCTGAGGATTAACAGCTCATTCCCAGGAGCAAAATGATTCAGCAGAAGAGGAATGAGCTAAAGACAGATTGGGTATGTTTGATCTCACATTAGCAGTGGCAATACTTGCACAAAGGGGACGTTTCTCCTGCCAAGCACTTACTTTCTTCTTAAATCTTGTCAGAATATCTTCCAGGTCACGGGGGGAAAGAGATTGTTCCAAAACTGTTTTAAATTGTTGATGATTGAGCAACATCTTCACCATCTCCTGTCCATAATGCCTAAGGAAGGAAGGAATGAAGGAAGGAAACAAAACAAAAGTGAACAAACACAGGAAGAGCGTTACCAGAAGAGACTGATACCTTAAACTCATCAGGTGCAATCCCTGCATAAGAAGGCATTGCCTACTCAGCAAAGAGGGAGATTTACCTCACTTGACACTGCACAGTGCTGTCAGCTGAACACAAGAGGCAAGAGGCGAATGTGGGGCCACAGAAAAATACCATTTCACTCTGAAACTGGGGGTGTGCTTCTGTGGCATCAAAGGATCCCAGGGAGCAAGCAAAACACATCTGCTTTGTTGTCAGAGCCTATTAGCAGTGTCTTGCTGCCATTGCACAATAATTTGCCTGTCTTTACCTGGCAGGGAAGCCAGGACAAAACACCTCATGCATCCTATTGATTGTTCTATACTATGGGTATGCACAAGGGCACCTAGTTGCTCTGGTGTTCTTGGCAGCTATTCATGGGAATTTCTTTACCAAAGGAAGGGGATTTTGGTGATTTGGGTTGATTTTGCCAGTAGGAAACCACAGTTTTCTTCAAGAAGAAGTTTGGAACTCACTGAGCCACAGATGACAGCATTCTAGAAATCTGCAGAACAGGTTTAGAAAGACTGAATATTTTGGCTAAAGACCCCTGAAATATTTCTAGAAAGTCTGAAGTTAATGAAGAATGGATGTTGGGGTCCTTCAGTGATGAACATTAGCCAACACTTTGGCTTTGTGTTGTGCACCTAAGGCCAAACAAAAGTGTTGGACTGGCTGATCTGAGCTCTTTTGATCTCAGTAAGGAATCCTTCAAGCCACAGCAAAAAGGTGGCAATGCTCCTTTTTGCTGGCCTCTCAGGTTTCCCAGCACAGCCATTTGCCCAGGCAGCCCAGAGCAGTGGTCACCGTGCCAAGGCTGACGGAGCTCAAGAAGAGTTTGGACAATGCTCTCAAGCACATGGAGTGACTCTTGGGGTCACTGCACATGGCCAGGAGATGGACTCGATGACCCTGATGGGCCCTTCCAACTCAGCATATTCCATGATTCTATGACCCTTATTCACACCGTGAGGTAACTTCATATTCCCTTTAGTTTCCACTCTTGTGTGGTTTCACCTTTACAGCCAGACACAAAACGGTTTTCCTGTTTTGGGAGGTGAAATGAAGACCATTACTTGTGTCCTTGTGGCAGTCCTGAGCAAGCTTCCCTGCCACGTGTGGCAGCCTCTCAGCCCTGGGGGTGCCTGCGAGCTGGGTGACTCCAATTCTCTCCACCAGGGACAGGAGGAGTTGGGCCGCACACTCGCGCACCGGGGCGGGGCGGCTGCTGGGGAGGAGAGAGCAAACCCTGGGCACAGGGACAAGGAGCAGCGGCAGCGCCGGCCTTGGCCAGAGCCGCTCCCTGCCCTTGCTGGGGGAAGGAGCCTGGGCTCTCCCTGCACCTTCAGACACCTGCACAAGGCTCTGTCCTCAGCTAAACACAAAGGCAGCATTGCACACTAGGCCTGCCTGCACGGAAGAGGGAGGAATTCAGTCTCCCTGCACTGTCTGATATACAGTTTCTCTCACAGTATTTACTCGGAGAAAGATTAAAGAAATAGATGGACATATGAATAATTTAGAAATTAAGGACAATTGATGCTGACCCATCAGAGGGCACCCAGTACACAGAGCTACAGCAGGACTGAGGCTCTTTCCACCCATTTATCCCCAAACTTGCAGACCTTTGGAAAACAACAAATGCAGGGAAAACACGTGGTGGGCTGTGAAGTTGCAGAATATCCAGCAATGCAGCCTGTTTCTTCTGTGGGGCTTGGCAATGGATGCATCTGAGTGTTTTATCCTATTGCAAAGCTGAGGAAAGGGTGGCAGGCAGTTTAGCCAGGCTGTCCTGTTCTAAAGAGTGTCTCTTGGGAACTATCAGGCCCAGCACCAACATTTAAGGCAGCATTTGCTGCAACTGCCCAATGGCTGTCACCCTGTGGAGGTGCCTGTAAAGTGATTCATCTTCTCAAGGCTAACATGAAACATCAGTTTGCATAGAAATTAGAGCTCTAAGGCCAGGACAGTCATACAAGACTCCTTTGGCAGGAGCTGCACCTGCTGTGCAGGCTGTGCCACACCCAGCAGATTGTCCCCCATGTGCTCCACGCCCCAGCAAGGACCCTCCTCATTTCCCAAGTTAGTGGCATCATGAGGAGACATGGTTTTCCCAGGGCCTCTGTGGTTAGCACTGTGAAATACCAAACACTGCTCACAGCTGCAATTGCAATTGCCCCTCTGCCCACAAAAGCACAAGGCTCTATCCTTGGCCTTTGCAGGCACTTTCACTTCCCCATCAGTCACCACATCTAGGAAAATCTGACAGACTGGGAGAACTGCAGGAAGCAGCAGGAAGCTGAGTCAGAGGAGCTTTAGTTTGGACATCAGGAAAAAGGGTTTTTCACCCAGAGGGTGGTTGGGCACTGGAACAGGCTCCCCAGGGCAGTGGTCACAGCACCAAGCCTGACAGGGCTGAAGGAGCATTTGGACAGCAATCTCAGGCACTTGGTGTGACCCTTGGGCTGTTCTGGGCAAGGCCAGGAGCTGGACTCCATGCTCCTGATGGGCCCCTTGCAGCTCCCCATATTTACACTTCTGTGATTCTGAGAACTGATGGGCTGCAGGAGGGCAGAAATAGGTGACGAGAGGACAGAAGTGAGGTTGGTTGGAGAATCAAGTCACTGAGTTCATAGAAGATGCAGGATACAGGACCCTTCCCTCCAACCATTCCCATTCTCTGTCTCATCCCTTCTCCCTCCCACACACACAAAGGTGAAGAATATCACTAAAAGAAGAAGAACCTACTTGACTCCCATGTCCATGAGAGCAGTCATTGCTCCTGCAGGAGTCACATTCTCCACCAGGATCCCCAGGGTCTGACTGGTTGCTTTCTGAACAAATTCTGGGGAGATGGACACCATCTGGAGAAGGACCATCTGGATGAGCAACCTCATCCACCTCAGAGTCCATGTCCTTCTTCAAGGTCACAGAGAGCTCTCCCAGAGTGACAATGGCAGAGCAGGACACCTTGGAACAAAGGTTGGTCACCTGGGGAAGCCATGAGGGGAAACATAAGAATCACCTTGGAAAGAAAACCAGTTGCCTTCAGGAGAAGTCCCAGGAAATGACAACACATCCCACTGTGTCCAGGGGAACATACAAGTACAGGAAGAGCGGGAGAGCACAAGCACAGAAAGGCACTTACTCTGGCACCAATTTCTGGCCTCAGACCTGCTCACTCTGGGCCTAAAATAAAAATTTCATTCAGTGTTCTACTTAACACTTCTAAAATGTCCACAGCTTTCATTTTAGGCCCTTTTACTAGAAAATTAAAGCAAGGGCTGCTTTCAAATCATCAAGGCACAAGTCATAAAGATCAAAGAGTCAGGTGCTCCTGTTCCAAAAAGCAACACCAGCAGTTGAAGCACTCAGCCAGGAAACAGAAAACACAGGCTCAGGTCTACAGAATAATTTGCAGTGTTGAATTACAGCTTGGGCAGAGACTGGGACTCTGGGAAATAACATCATTAGCCTCTCAGTTTCTGCATTTGCACTCAAAGATGAGTGTCAGATACCCGACCTGGCAGTAAATACAGCTGCATGTGCCCACAGATCCTACAGATAGCTGACAGAAATTAGAAATCTCAGGTCTAAAACCAGAAATGAAGGCAGACCCTGAGCACACATAGAGATGAACAAGCACATACCTACTCTACACACCGTGTATGAAGTATAAGGGACAATTCAGAACAATGTTCTCACCTCGCTGGTAACTGCCAAGCAAACCTGACGGAGGCTTCAAAGCAGGACCTCTGAATGGGACCCAGCCAGGTGTTGGATGGTGAAGAGTCCCTTCTGGTTCAGCTCCCTGAAAGGCAGAAGATTGATTTTTCTCTCCACCAAGGCAGCACCCTCTGAAATGAGCAGCACTGGGACAGGTACATAGAGGTGTCAGGGATGGGCAGGGGCGTTTGGAGCCTGCAGTTGCTCCTCAGCTTGGCCCCTCTCCTGCAGAGGCTGGTCCAGGCCAACACTTGGGTGGTGCTGCGGGGCCTGGAGCCAGGGGTGAGGCACCACATCCAGCTGTGCAGCAAGCCCGACGGTACCTCCATGGACGGCGTCTGGGGGCCCTGGGCACAGGCTCTGGCTGCAGAGACCCCCCACTCCTCCGGTGAGCAGCCATCCCCTCTGCAGGGTGCTGGCAGCAACAGCAGGGAGGCACCCACGCCTGGGGCTGCAGGGGTGGGGGTCCTGTTGTAGCAAGGTGTGACTCCCAAGTTTTGGGGGCCAAGGGGAAGCAGCCCCCTCCCTGTCCTGGCTCTCCCTGCCCAGGAGACATCGGGCTGTGCTGCAGAACCCCTTACCTGCGGCACGTGCGCTGCGAGTGGAGCTGGGACCCTGCAGAGCCCCACAGCTCCCACCAGCTCCTCTACCGGCCACCTCCGAGCGGGGCTGGCACAAGGTAAGGGGCATGGCAGGCAGGTGGCACCCATGCAGGCACATCCCAGAGACCACTGGTCCTGCTGTGTCCCAATATCCCACACTGGGCCCCTTGCCCATGCCCTGCTCTGTCCTGCCCTTCCACCACCTATCTCATACCCCCTCACCACATTGCACCTCCAACTACAAGCAGCAGTAGCTTTCCTGGGGAAGAGCAGGAGGAATGCTGGCTGTGGGTATGCTTTGGTGAGACTGACTGGCTCCCCACTCCTCCCACAGGGAAGATGCATGGCAACAGTGCGAGGAGGTAAGCAGAGGGGCACAGGGCACCTATGCCTGCACCTTCCAGCCCAAGGCTGGCAGTGCCATCTCTGTGCTGGTGAATGTCACCAAGACCCACATGCTGCCCACACTCAGCTACTTCAAGGAGCCCTTTTGGCTGCACCAGGCTGGTGAGTCCCAGTGCCACCGCGGCCCCTGCTTGGCTCACAGGGGACACAGTGTCCCCTGTCCCGTTTCACAGGAGCGACGAATGCCTATCCCCAACACCAGCAGTGCTCACAGATGCCCCACAGCTTGTGCAGGCAACAGCGTCGCAGGGCCGGCTGAGCCTGCAGTGGCTGCCGCCCCTGGAGCTGCCTGCAGAGCAGCTGGACTACCAGCTCGGCTACGCCATGGAGAACAGCCATGACTGGAAGGCAAGGCTTGCCCAGGGAACCCCGAGCAGCGCTGCCCCCCTCCGCTGCTGACACACGGCAGGCGCGGGGTCGGGCCAAGCGGGACCCGCCCCTTGGTGCCAGCCCACAGCAGCCATGCCTCCAGCTCGGCTCTGCCCCGCAGCTCCTGCAGGTTCCGCGAGCAGCGAGGAAAGAGGTCCTGGACCTGCGGCCAGGCTCCTGCTACCCCGCGCAGGTGCGGGCCCGGCCCAGCGGGCCGTGGTACCGGGGCAGCTGGAGCGCCGGGCCCAAACCCGTTGTGGTTGATGCCGTGGCCGATGCGGGTAAGGGGCAGGGCTGGAGGCTGCGGCCGCAGGAGCCTCACGGCTGAGGGCAAGAGGCGGACAGTGCTGGAAATGGGGAGGGGGGCACGGGGCAGGGGGCTGCGAGGGGCTCAGAGATGGTGGCTCTGGGAAAGGCTACAGTTCCGGCATTCCTCCTCCGATGCAGGCTGGCTCATCCCCAGTGTTACGGTGGTGCCGCTGCTCTTCTCAGCAGTGCTCCTGGGGCTGCGCTGCACCTTCCCCTCCCTCTACAGGTAAGGGCAGTGCCGGGGGCAGGCGGGGGGGTCCAGCACCAAGCCTGGGCACCTTGCATGGGGCATTAGGGCACCTCAAGTCTGAGGGTAAATTCGATGCCCCTTCCTGCGTACCCAGCAACATGAAGCCGAAACTCCGGCCGCCCGTTCCTGAACTGCACCGTGCTCTGGGCAGCTTCCTCCAGGAAAGCAGCAAGCACGGCCAGGCCAGTGGGTGGGCAGGGCGACTCAGCTGCTCCCGGGGGCAGCTCGAAGGGCAGCCCCTACCCCGTCCACTCCATGTCGCCCCAGGCCATGCCTTCGACAAGCAGCCACCGAAGGAGACCGTCCTGCCCTGCCTGCTGGAGGTGCTGCCCGGCCCGCAGCGTGAGGCTAGGACGAGTGTGGGCAGGAGTGTCAGCTGACAGCTTTACATCCTGTGAGCGTTTTTGTATCTTCCCCTTATCTCTGGACTCTGGAATTGTTGCACTAGACCCAAGGAGTTGCACCACACTGTCCCTAACCAACTTGGTGGCAGGGAGGAAAATATAAGTTAGTTGTGACTGTGTGGCATGGGACCTCAGAGTCCTACTTGTCTGGTGGGTGTGATGTGGAAGAGTGTTGGGTTTGCTCCCGTGAAAGCTCTAATACAGGCTGTTAAATAGCTGTAAGACAATATTTTCATATGTGAATGCAGGTAAATCTGGATGCAAAATTCAAAGCTACCCCACAAAGGCTGGGGGGGATCGCTACATTCCCAAACGCAGCACCTTGCAGATGGAGAGTGCAAATTTCCTCCTAACCAAAGAGAATGACCCTGCTGAGGATTCCCCTACCAAGAAGGTGAGCATGTTGCTAAGTTACAATTGCTTCAACAACCGCTACTCCTTCCTGCCCCTTTACAGAGCAGTGAACAATAGGTTCTATCAAGTGGGCAGACGGGACTGACAAGTCCCAGCCATCATTACTTGCAGCTCTGGGCTTCAGGAGCCTAGGATGAGACTGAAGCTGTAGAGACTGCCATGCACTCGAAGCCTATGCTGCTTCTGGTAGCAAAATTTAGCTTTTGACTAATGAGGCTTTAAAATGTAGCAGGCAACACAAACACAAAGCTGTTGAGCCTATGCAAAGTGAAACTGCTGGTGGTAGCTATTCTAGGACAATGTCTCCACAGGGAACACTTCTGGAATGTTTTACACAGTCTTCTGAAACCTGTTTGTGAAGCATTTGGTCGTTTTGTGGCTGTGGCTTTTCCCACTGCCAATGACACTGAATTTGCCATTGTGTGAAAATGTGAGCAGGACGATGTATGACAGTCTGAGGAAAAACTGCTTTGACCTGCCTCTGTGTGACTGACCCTTGCAGCACAGGCAAACATCTTCAGATTCTAAGAGAAGAGGACTTAGGTGTCTATTTAAATTGCAGTGTGGGAATTGTTTTCAATGCATTGCACTGAGGGTGATTTGTCTCTGTAGGAGCAACAGAAAGCCTGGGCAGTGAATCTGAAATGTTTTGATGTAGAAGAGGCAAAAATCGTCCACCTCAGAAGGAAACCACAGAATGCTCCAGAAGGTGTGATACAGGCTCTGTGTGAGCTGAATCAGCAGGAGAGATCAGGTCAGGGGAACAGCAACACAGAGGCTCTGTGTGTGGTCACAGGAGAAATCAACTGGTTTCTGAGAGCTGTACAGGCTGGAGTCTCCTTTCTTAAGGTTCCTGAGGTCGAGGGAGGGCATAACAGTTACAGTGAATTTATTTAGGAGAGTTGCTATGACTGCCAGTTGGTCACCTGTTACAGGGCTTGCAAGGGTCTTCAGGGTGGAGAGAGAGACGAGAATCTTGACCTCATGTTCAGAAGGCTGGATTGATTATTTTATGATAGATATTACATTATTACTATCCTAAAAGAAATAGAAGGAAAGTTCTCAGAAGCTAGCTAAGCTAAGAATAGAGAAAGAATGAATAAACAAAGGGCTGTGTCTCAGCAGAGAGCGAGACCTAGCTCTGCCTTGAGTGGTCAGTAAATCCAAACATCCACCTGAGACCAATCACACATCCACCTGTTGCATTCCCCAGCAGCAGATAACCATTGTTTACCTTTTGTTGCTGAGGCCACAGCTTCTCAGAAGGGGGAAAAATCCTAAAGAAAGGATTTTTATGAAAAGATGTCAGTGACCTTTCACCTATACTGCAGGTTCCAAACCTTCATGAAGTCCGTAAGAGCATCAAACCCTCTGCTGTGCACTTTCTAGCTTAAACTGCAACTAAATAGAATGGGATTCAAAAACCCAAGTGTTTGTCAAATTTGTTTCCATGAATGAGGAAATTGTAGCTCACCCCTGTTCAGCAGTTCATACTGCCAGTGATTTTAGTGCACTGCAGGCTTGTGAGTGTTTCTCTTAGGACTTTATTTTCACTCCAAGGGATTCCTAGTTGGGTGAGCAGCACTCAGCTGGGAGGAAACTAACTCAGGTTAACAAACCTGTTCCCCTGCACACAGGCTGTCAGAATAACCTGAAAGTGCTCTACAGTCAGAAAATGGCACCTGGATCCAGCAGGAAGAATAGCAGAAATATTCCCTCAAAGCCAGAACGGGTCTTGGATGCACCAGAGATGTTCAACGACTACTGTAAGTAGGCTACAGGGTTGAGTGCTGGGCATCCAGAACATTCTGCACTGGATTGCTGTTCCTAGGACAGTGTAACTGGGCTATCTGTATTATTTGGTGTAGCCAGGCTAGCACAGACCCCTTCTGGAGTGTCCCTGTGTGGCCTTAGCGGGACAGTGGTCTAGGGCACAGTGTAGATGCCTTGGAGCAGGGTACCTGGCCCCAGCAGCTGGGCATAGTGACACTCAGAAGGCTGCCCTTCACCTGCACGTGTGTGTGTGCACATGTGCACCCACACCTGCTGCAGCAGCACGGGTGAAGGGCAGGGCTCTCTAGCCAAGCATGGTGTGACCTGCATTGCTCTTTCAAATTGTAGAACTGAATCTCATAGACTGGAGCTCCCAGAACTTCCTGGCAGTGGCTCTGGACAGCACTGCTACACAGCGCTCTCATACAGGACCTCAGTGCTGCCTCACCTGAGGATTTAGAGCTGCCTCCTGGCCTTTCCAGGCTAAGTGCAGGTGCTCAGGACTCTGAGGTTTCCTAGCTTCTTGGGAGAAGGTGTTTGCTTCATCTGGACTTCTTGGGGTTTCCTTGGAGGAGCCAGGCACAGGCAAATTTCATCTCCACTGTGACCTCTTCATTCTGCTTGTTCCCATGAAGCTCAAATGCCAACCTGAGCTCATCATTCCTCTGGTCCCCACAGACCATCACAGCCCTTCCATGGCCTCTCCAGAGAGGAGCAGCTGCACATCTTCAGAGCAGCAGTTGCCAGCCCGCATCCCATCAGGGAGGGAAAGAGTTTCTACCCTTGCTTTCCAAGCAGGTTCTGGTTAATGACCCTTTAAAGTGTTTTCCTGCAATGCTCTATCATGGGTAGATCTCAAGTGAGAATCAGGTAGAAAGGGTCAAGTCGCCTAGGAAGGGCGACCTTGAAAACAGAAAGTGTGGAGAGCATTATTAATAATTGGTTAGCTGAGAAAGGCCACACTGACATAATGCCACTGGTTAAACTGAAGGAGAAAAGTCAGCAGTCAGCAAGCTAAAAGGAAGAGTCAGCAGCGACCTTGCTGCAACATGAGGATAGGGAGTTGAGATTAGCCCTGAATACATCCTAAGAATATGTAGAAAGTATCAAAAGTAGAACCATAGGAATGTAGAAGTAGGCGTAGGTGCTGATATGCAAGCTGACCAATCCTGAGCTCAACTTTTGCAATATGTATGAAGCTCATTATTAACTGTATTTAACCCGCCGTACTGATCAATAAAATCGAGCCTGTGATGATCAAAATGATGTCCTGGTTCCCTTCCGTCGACAAATGGTGGAGAATGCGGGCATAACCGAATCTCTGCCCTTTTTCTCGGATTAAAAGAAAAAGGGATTACGCCACGGTCCGGAAGTTGGGTTTGGGTCCCAGCAGCCGGGACGGTGCCGGAATTTGAAGCACCCTTAAGGTTCACAACGGTGACTTAAGCCAATACGTGTCGCAGGAGCCTGGAGAGCTGCAACAGCGCGCGCTGATTAATAGGTATGGATAGGCAAGCGGCATATGATTTATTTACCGCCTATTTAGAGCGGCGTGGGATAAAAGGGATAGATTTAAAAAAGGAGTTACCAGGGTTATTAGCTTATGGCCATGCTAAGGGTATCTTTTCTAATCCTCATACAGTTCATGAGTTATCAGAGTGGAGAAAGTTTGGGGAAATATTGTGGGATACAGTACTAGATGATGATAAGACAGCAAAGAAATTCGGGAAGTTATGGCGGGTGGTGTATAACACGTTACTTCAGCAGGTCTCTGAGAGAAAGGCAGCAGAAAGGGCAACAGAAGCTCATAAGAGGAATATAGGGTATGGTCGTGAAGATGATCCCCTGGCACCCTCTGTAACTAAAGTACTTATGCCTAAGAGTCCCCAGCAAAGTGGTGTGGAGGATTTCTCTATAGGCGCAGTGGAACCGTCTGCACCTTTCCTGTCAGAGGGGGAGGGCGAGTCGGATGGTGGGGGTAGGAGCAAGCCAGCTTTGCCTCCGCCACCAGCTTCAGGCGGGTCGGATGGTGGGAGTAGGGGCAAGCCAGCTTCGCCTCCGCCGCCAGCTTTGCCTCCGCCGCTTCCCCTCAGTGAGCCGGCTCCGGTTACAGCTTCGGTGGGGGGGTCACCTTCCCCGCCCGAGCCGGCTCCAGCGGGTGGGCTGGTTCCCCCCCGCAGGCCGGCTCCGTGTGAGCCGGCTCCGGTTTCACTGTCAGCTCCAGCGGGGCTTCCCCCGCGCGAGCCAGCCTCTGCTTCACTGCCCCCCCCGCGCGAAAACTCGGTGTCTGCACCGAAGCGCCAGCAGCATAGCACCCTTAAAGGGCCAGATCCCATCCCAGGGGCACACCGTGATCCATGGGGGGAGATGGCTAAACAGAGGAGGGAAGCTTGGGCTGCTTTGGCGAAAGAAGTAATGCAAATGGGGGATGGTGGGGCGGTGGAAATAGCTTCTAGTCTTGCATGTCCAGTTACATACACACCACAGTATGATGCACAGGGGAACCTTACGCATAATATAGCAGAATATACTCCCTTAGATTGGAAGCTGTTAACTCAGCTACGTTCTACGGTTAGTCAGTTTGGAGTAAAAAGTGAACCTGTTAAGCAAATGTTAGATTATCTTTTTAATACTCAGGTTTTATGTCCTAATGATTTAAGAGGAATAGTTCGGTTGATATTTACTCATCATCAGCAGTTATTGTTTAATGCACATGACCCATTACATGGAGTAACAGTAAAGGAGCTGATGGGCTTAGAGGCATTTTTACGTACAGAGGCACAGATGATATCGGGAGAAGATAAACTTACAGAGTCTATGTGGTTAGTGCGTGCTGCAATAGATATGGTTAAAGAGCCAGGAGGGTTACCGGCTTATATGGGTATTAAGCAAGGAAGGGAAGAATCATTTGGAAATTTTATCGATAGAACAGCTACTGCTATAGATTGGGCTGGTGTTGCAGGGTGCTATTGAAGCAGGTGTGCTTTGCAAAATAGCAATCCAGCAACCCAAAGAGTGTTAGCTACTTTAGGGGCAAATTAGACTATTGAGGAAGCATTAGAGCGAATGGCATTAATGCCAACAGCTTCACAGGCATTTATAGCAGAAGCCTTAAAGGAATTAGGATTAGGGTTGCAAAAGCATAGTCTACTCAAAATCAGGTGTTAGCTGCTCTTGCTCCTCTCCAAAGCGGCTCACTGGCAGTCACGAAAAGAGGCTCGAGACCATTCATTAAGTGTTACCGATGCGGCAATGAGGGACAGATACAAGTTGCCGCCGTGACATCGGAGACACCAGCAGCTGCCGTGACATCGCTGCTACCTCCTGTCTGCAACCCGCAACAACCGGGAGCCTCGGCTTGGACTTATCAGCAGCAGTAGACGTCACACTAATGACGAACCGGCCTGAGAGGATACCCACTGGAGTAAAGGGTCCTCTTATATTAAATGGACAAACATGTGGAGCATTATTGCTGGGACGTTCCTCTATAACTATGTTGGGATTATTTGTTTTGCCTGGTGTTATCGATGCGGACTTTACAGGGGAAATACAAATTATGGCTTACACCCTTTATCCTCCGATTAAAATTACAAAAGGACAACGCATTGCACAATTGGTACCACTGTCACAAATGACATCGGGAATACAATCATTTACTGGGCAAGCACGGGATGAAAAAGGTTTTGGCTCTACTGGTGTTACACTTTTAACTGTGGATTTACAAAATAGACCAAAACAAAAAGTTGAAATTACCTATGGGCATCAAAGCATAACCCTTTATGGATTATTGGATACAGGAGCAGATACTAGCATCATTTCTCCAGAAGCCTGGCCACAACATTGGCCTCTATTTCCTTCATCAAACATGCTCACAGGAGTGGGAGGATTTACATTGGCAAGCAGGTCGCCGTCTTTGTCTGTGTGCATTGAGAATCAACAAATATCTGCTGTGTTTTCAATTGTTCAACTGCCTCCTACAGTTTCCTGTTTAATTGGAAGGGACATTTTAACACAATTGGGAGTGGTGTTAACTAATCAGCACCCTGATTATGCATGCCCATGAATTGGTACAGGAACAATATACAAAAGGGCACCTAAGACTGTCCACAAGCCCTTGGAATACACCTATTTTTGTAATCAAA
The DNA here is from genome assembly GCF_035770615.1 of Melospiza melodia melodia. Classification (NCBI taxonomy): domain Eukaryota; kingdom Metazoa; phylum Chordata; class Aves; order Passeriformes; family Passerellidae; genus Melospiza; species Melospiza melodia. Next base: position 1,800,893 of record NC_086218.1, on the reverse strand, counting down.
AAGAAATCAGGGAAATATCGTTTGATACATGATTTGAGGGCTGTAAATGACCAAATGGAACCAATGGGGGCCTTACAGCCTGGTCTTCCAAATCCAGCTATGATTCCAGAACACTGGCCACTTTTAATTATTGACCTAAAGGATTGTTTTTTCACTATTGGCCTGCATCCTGATGACATGAAGAGATTTGCTTTTACTTTACCAGCAATAAATCGTGGGGAACCAGATAAAAGATTTGAATGGACATCTCTTCCGCAGGGCATGCGCAACTCTCCTATGTCAGCTTTATGTTGATGCAGCATTACAGCCACTACGTCGTAAATGGCCAGCAACTATAATATATCATTACATGGACGATATTTTGTTTGCACAGCAACAGCCATTCTCCTCTTTACAGATTAACACCATTAAAAATACTCTTGCTGCATATTCACTTGTTATTGCTGCAGAGAAAATTCAGACTACAAAGCCCTGGAAATATTTGGGATAGACTTTGACAGATCAAATAGTGATACCACAAAAATTGGAATTACAATTGGACATTAAAACTCTACATGATGCACAGAAGTTGCTGGGAGACTTACAGTGGCTGAAGCCTATTGTGGGAATACCAAATCACTTATTAGAAGCCCTACGACCTTTGTTAAAAGGTGTGGACCCTACTACTCCTGTACACCTGACAAAGGAGCATCATCTTGCCTTGCAGCAAATTAGTAACTGTGTACAGCAAGGGTATGTGTCTCGTCGACAACTCGACCACCCCATTGACCTTACTATTTGGAATAGCCCTTGCCACTTGCTTGGTGCTCTCTCTCAGTTGCAAAAGAAAACGGGGGAGATACGGGTGTTGGAATGGTTATCACCACCACTACAGCATAAGAAAACAATATCTTCAAAAATTGAACAATTGGCTGCATTAATCAAAAAGGGGCGTCTCAGAATTCTTGAAGTGGATGGTAGAGAACCTGCTACTATTAGATTGCCTATGGAAAAAGAAACCTTGGACTGGTACTTGATAAATTCAAAGAATTTACAAGAAGCATTATTGATGTCACCTGCTAAAGTAGAGACTAGTAAATTAGTGCCTAGAGTTTTGCAATGGATGACAGAATGGAACTGGATTACTCGACCTTTGAGAGAAGAAAACCCCATAGAAGGAGCTATTACAGTTTTTACAGATGCAGGAAAGAAATCAAGGCGTGCTGCTGTCACCTGGCAAGGAAAAGGACAATGGAAGCATCAACTCCTCACAGCAGACCCTGCAGATAGCTTACAAACTTTGGAATTGTTAGCAGTAGTATGGGTGGTGTCCAACTTACAGGAGCCTTTAAATGTGGTCACAGACTCTATGTATGTTGCAGGAGTAGTCAAACGAATAGAGGAAGCAGCAATTAAGGAAGTGAATAATAAACGATTGTATGAGTTACTGATACAGTTAAGGAAAGCTTTACGGGAAAGAGCAAACGGTACCCTTAAGCAGTATATTGAAAAACATCAAGATTTGACAGATCCACAAGCATGTTTGGCTAAGGTTTTGTATGTGATTAATCATTTATGCATTTTTGGGGAAGATGATACCCCCCCTGCAATGAAACATCATCCAAGGTCAGGTCAGGAAAATACTAAGGAAACAGAGGTCTGGGTTAAGTATAAGAACCCAAGTTCAGGATTATGGGAAAAACCTGCAAAGGTATTATATTGGAGTCGGGGGTATCTTTGTGTTTCCTCACCTACAGGGCCTTTGTGGGTGCCTGCTAAGTGGACTAAACCTGTTTTTGATGCAGCCTCTGGTGGATCGCCTTACGGAGGAAGACAAGGAGCGACTGGGGAAGAAACTGCTTCTAGTCCTACAACCAGTGCTGTTTCAATTGAAGGGGTACTCGGAAGCGGTGGACAGAGCACTGACACGTCACTACCGGACGGCCCAGGAGTTGATTGGTTTCATTGACTCATTATCAACTTTTCATTTAACAGATCCAGCGAAACCACATTGCCTTGACTGTCACAATCCACATTGTGCTGCCTGGATAGCTCCACGTTGTGGGGGTTGTAAAAGAACTTTTTGGATAGAACAATCATTATTACGGGATTTGTGGTGTCATACTTGTGAACACGAGCACACGTGGGGTAAAAGCTAGCAAGATGAATTAAGGAGACAAACGGGGCAAAACGCATATATAGCTTTAAATCTTTATGAGTCTCCTGAACAGAAGGTTCTTGCTTATTATCGATGGGAAATACAATGTATTGTAAATAGAATTAAGGTTCAAAGTAAATCACGTATAGTTTCTATAAGGTGTAGGAAATTAGTGCCTTTAACACAGCATTCAGTTGTAGGACCCTTCCAAGGGGATCCTGATAGAGCATTAGATTGCTGCATTGATAAGTTGAAAAAATTAAGTTTGAAAGTGGCAGGACCAGTGAAATTAGGAGCAGCAAGATTGAAGACAGATAAGAAAAAGAAGGCAAAAAAGGGAACGGTCTCATTTGAATAGGGGTATCAGTGATTGCTAATTAATTTTCTATGATTAGAACAATTTTACTGTTGTGGGACCCTCGGGAGGATATAGTTGTTGAGGAGGATAACGAACAAGAACTACGATTACGAAATAAGATACACCTTGTGTTAAAGAAAGACCTTGAGCTGTTAGCCTCATATAGTAAAAAGGTTGAAGAGGCTTTGCGATCACCACCATTGAATTGGTTGCTTTGGGTTGAAGATACACAATTTTATACTGGTCCTTACTTACATTCGCTTCCTTGTTATGTTTGCAAAAAGGATAAAGATAAATGCTATGCATGGGTAGCTTTGCATTGTGCAGATTGTAATCAGATTTATTGGTATTCACAGAAGTCATTGGGATATTTATGGTGTACATCTTGTTTTGGAAAGTGGATTCGAAATCATATCTGGGTTAGAGCTCTTGAACAAAGTACTGGCCTGCCAGGACGGACAGGATTACAGCTCTTTGAGAGTGCAGAACAAGTGGTTATAGCATATCTTAGGTGGAAGTTACAGGAAAACCTTAGAATATTTGAAATCACTAGAGCCTCACGTATCATAGCAGCTCGCTGTAAAGCTGATTTGCCTTCAAACTTACCTCGTGCTATACTTGTGAGCAAGGATGCTGATTTAGAATTAGATCAGTGTATTCAAAAATTGACTCAGCCTTACAATAGACAATTTAGCGAACCAGGGAAAAGACAGCGAAGAAAGAAAAAACAACGTAAGCAGAAGGAAGAAAAGGAGAAGCAAAGTAAGCAGAAAGAAAAATGAGGTTTGTTTTTGTAATACTGCTCAATGCTGTAGCAAGTGAAGCAGTAGGAGTAACACACTTTAGTCAACCAAGGGAAAATTTATGGGTAACGCTTGCTAATCAAACTAACCAATCATCACTTTGTCTTAGTCTTGGAGGAGTCACTAACCCATTTCGAACATGCCTGGTGGGACTTCCGGTGTGGTCTCCGGGAGAATTTTGCAGTTTGATAAACAATCAAACCTTATGTATGTCTAACATGTCAAACATCACATTGCCAGTACAACAAGGGTATACTGCAGGTCAGAGTGATGGCTATCGTCAATGTTTACTAATCCAATCACTTAACACCTCTTTGCATTCTCCTCCTGAAGAATTGGATCTTTTTGGAAGTACAAATGCCAGCATATCTAACACTACAGCTGGTGGATGGTTTAGCTTCAAACTTTCGGGTGCTCAGAATTTAAACCAACCTAAAGAAACATGGGCCACCCTAGATTCATCCCTGAATGTGAAGTGAATTCTCTCCACAGCATTACAGTCAATGTAACGGCACAAATATTACAGCACCAATGAAATTACCCACAGGAATATTTTTGATTTGTGGAGACAGGGCGTGGAATGGTATACCAGCTAAACCACAGAGTGGACCCTGTTTTTTGGGAAAATTGTCATTGTTTCATCCTAATGTGTCCTTGCTAATGCAGCTGAGTCAAAATTCAAACAGGAGAAAACGTAGCATACATGACTTAGACTGCAGCAAGATAGGAGATCCACGATTTTGGGGCACATTCAAACAGGTGGTGGTTTCAACTATCTTACCAGGAGGATCTGCCAATAAAGCCATGAATTTAGCAAAACAATTAGGATGCTGGGCAAAGAATGAGCTGAACAAGACATCACAAATTCTAGACATGCTAACTGCAGATGTGCAAAGTGTTAACCATGCTGTTTTGCAAAATAGAGCTGCTGTAGATTTTTTGCTCTTAGCACAAGGGCATGGATGTGAAGAGTTCGAGGGAATGTGTTGCATGAATCTGTCTGATCATTCAGTGTCCATTCACACTAAGATAAAAGAATTACAACAGGGACTTCACAAACTTAAGGAAGAAGACGGTTTAGGAATTGACGAATGGCTTAAAGGCCTGGGACTCGGACCGTGGCTGAGGAACCTTGTGATCTATGCTATAGGATTGCTGGGTGTAATTTTACTGTTTTTGCTTATCTTGCCTTGTATCTTTAACTGTATCCAAAACATGGTCAGCCGTACAATAGCAAAAACATGGCAAACTAATCTCCTTGCACAAGAAGAAAACGGGGGAAATGTGGAGAGCATTATTAATAATTGGTTAGCTGAGAAAGGCCACACTGACATAATGCCACTGGTTAAACTGAAGGAGAAAAGTCAGCAGTCAGCAAGCTAAAAGGAAGAGTCAGCAGCGACCTTGCTGCAACATGAGGATAGGGAGTTGAGATTAGTCCTGAATACATCCTAAGAATATGTAGAAAGTATCAAAAGTAGAACCATAGGAATGTAGAAGTAGGCGTAGGTGCTGATATGCAAGCTGACCAATCCTGAGCTCAACTTTTGCAATATGTATGAAGCTCATTATTAACTGTATTTAACCCGCCGTACTGATCAATAAAATCGAGCCTGTGATGATCAAACTGATGTCCTGGTTCCCTTCCGTCGACAGAAAGATTCTCTGCCTGCTTTTCCTGTCCTTGCTGCAGATTTGGAGGGTGTTCTGGGCATTTTGCAGACAGCCTCTCTGTAGGGGTACAAGGGCAAGGTGGAAGATATTGCCTAACAAGTGGTCAGTGTTAGGTGCACTCTCCTCTTTCTTTGAATGAAGCCAAACTAGGACTCTGATAGGATATTGCAGATGTTTAAGACTGTCTGCCCTGCAGATCAAGCCGTGCCATTTGACGCTGGCAGGGGCTATGTAGAAATCACGAGCGGGCCGGGGCTGCTGAGGAATGCGCCTCGAGCTGTTTGTTTTCCAGCATCACTCTCATTACGTGGTTATGACAATGGGAAGATGCCAGCAGCTCACATCCCAGGCAGCAGACAAAGAACTTAATGTTAAAACTTACTTTAAAAGTTTTTTTGACCAATCACACAAAGCAAAAGCGTATCGACAGTAGTTCTATCCAATCACTATAAGCACAGGTACTTTTGGTTCAAACAGTGCTTGTTTATTTTGAAGACAATACCTACCAGTAAGCCTTAAAACACAATGCACTGAGCTCCATTATTAAGCTTCAACCTTCCCAATATCTTGCTAGATAAACTTTTCTGTAGCTTGGAGATTTATTCTAGACCAGCGTTAATACACAGACCATTGTTCTATTTGTCCTTGCTTTTCTGCAGTTTAAACAATTTTTCTGCTGACCTATCTCACGGCTGCTGCTTGGCTCTAATCATAGTTCTGCTGTATCTGAGACCTGCCTTTTGCAGCTTTCCCAAAACTCTCTAATTTTGTGGATTCCCTCAGAGGACTCAGTGTCAGAGCCTCTGGAGAAGCGTGGAGGGCAGGGCTCATGCAGGCTGTGCCAGTGCAGGATTTGAACTCAAGGCACCAGGGAGCACCGAGGCTGCAGACAGGAACTCAACCCTTCTCATCTCCCTCCCTGCCAGAGGCAGGCTCAGAGCAGCCATCTCACCCCTCTCTAAACCAGTGGGGGCTCTGTCCTTACCAGGCTCCTCGGGCTCCTGGGGATTGTTCCCACAGCTCTCGGTGCCAGGCAAAGCTCCCTCTGCTGCAGCTCTGTCCACAGGCTCCCCTCCTGAGGACTCAGGGGCAACATTAATATTCCCCTTGAAAGAGAAACAGAAAGGAAGAAACCCTTCTCACCACTTAGACAAAACACCTGCTCCAACAACTCCATGGCTCACACACTTAATCCCTTGTTCCTAACAAGAACTCTGGGCCCCAAAGCCCTTCAACAGTCAGAAAAGATTGACTTCTCAATCACAGTCCAAAAGCTGTCAAAGCTGACAGTGACAGTGTTGAACATGGGGGTGACACTGAACACATGCAATGGCTGCTAAGGAAATCAATTGCTGCTCTGTTCTGTAAGGTTGCATGTCTGACAGCACTAACATCAGTCCTCATGTCACTAATTGCAATGGAAGTAGCACTGTCTTCTTTCTTCAGCCAACACCCCAATCGGTGTAATGGTTTCAATGCCTCACCCAAGGCAAGTTGATGTAGAAATAAATTCAATGTACCTCATTTTGCAGGGCCCTAGGGTCTGAAATTGCTATTACAGTTTTCTTTATAATGATGGGCAAATCTTTTTTCTCTGTGTTTTCTCTTGCTGGCTTTTTGAACGATAGGTGCTATCACAGTGAGTTGTCTGATGCTACATGGGCCACCTTTAATTTTTGAGGGAATGTCCTGCCAGGCTCTATCTCCACAAATGAGCCAATATTCTGTTGCTAATTGATGTGGGGACTCATCTAGGTCATCTACTCGTCAGCAGTTTCACCCTTAGGGGGCACTGGGGCAGTACAATTGCACCACAAACTGGAGTATCTGTCCTCAGGATGATGGGGAGTAACATTCAACTGTGGATCTCCCTGGTACTGAAACTCAGCAGAAAATTCCATCACCAATGAACCAAGAATCCCAATTCTTGATGTTCAGAAGGTGCTTTAAGAAGATCAGGGGCCCAGTGATGTCAGCTGGTTATGGGATTGGTCTCGTTGGCAGCCTCACACCAATATTTGTCACGATTGGGTATTGGCTGCTCCTTGGCTGGCACAGGCACACCGACCAGACGGGTTGCAAATGATTTGTCTGCGCTGAAATGGGTCAAACACACGGTGTCTGAGCCTGCTGACTTGGCTAAAGCAAGGCAAACCTTCATTTTTGGTTGATCTACAGGCACGTATGCATGCAAAAGCAAGCAAGCAAAACCAACAAGTGCCAGTATATCATTTGATCAAGCTCCATGTTCCTGTTCAGCTGTTTTTTGGCAAAAGCTTCCCCATCTATTTCAGTTCTCAAGCAAATCTTTTAGGGCCTGTTCAGGGACTGGCCAACTATAGGGCACTAAACTGTCCCTCTAACCTTCAATTTTTACAAATTTGGATATCTTAGAATTTTTTGGAACACAATGGACACCACGCTTTTGCTGAAAGAGCTCTATGATACAAACCATTTTCCCAGTCCAAAAATCAACATCAAACTCCAGAATTGTTGCTTTCACAGGTTGAACGGGGAACGTCTGGCATGCACCGTAGCTTCTCCGTGCGGCTCACGTCGGCGTGCTCATTTCCCTGCTGGTGGAATTGTCGGTGTGCTCTTGTGTATGAGACGGTTTCACATCCTTCGCGGGGACCCACTTAGGTCTGGCACCTGTGCAAATACAAGCATACCCTTTGCCCCAAGTGATTAGTGGAAATGGTCCTTCAGTTTGTCCTAACTCAAGGTTTCTGATAAAAACTGAAGGAATTTCTTTCAATTTTTCCTGTGTGCTGTTTGAAAAGTGCCTAAAAATTGGAGGATTAGTTCCTGCAAATGAGCTATTAAAAACATAAAGACATATAAAGCTTTGCTCAACCTCATCTGGGGTGTTGCTTGGGCCACTCTCCGTTTTCTTGTTGTAGAATGGTTTTAGAGTGTGGTGCGTCCTTTCAACAATTGCCTGACCTGTGTAGGAATAGGGAATTCCAAAATGTGGCGAACACTCCAGTCCATCAAAAATGTGGCCAATTTTTGAGCTGTGTATATGGGACCATTTGTCAGTTTTCATCTCGTGGGGGATCAGTTTGGTGAGCTCTGGGCCCAGTGACACTGACAAGGACAAAAGCAAAAGACGAGAGGCGCTCTCTCTTCCCGGGACCAAAGTCCCACAGCTTTAATGGAGAACAGCTCCAGGAGAGAAAGGGAGTGTCCAGGAAAGGAAAGAGGATGTCCAGGGGAGGCAAGAGAGTGTCCTCCTTGTGGCAGGAGACTGTAAATGCTCGGAGAGGGGGGCAGTAGAAAGGAACTGCCATAGTTCAGCATAATAAATCACCACACTGTAGTTTTCTGCATAAATTGCTGCACTTGTTGCAAACAAAATCCTGAAATCTCCCCAAACACAACCGTGCAGTCCCAAATGACCACAATGTGGGAGAAAAACCACTCAACCCCCCCGTATACCCAAGCACCAGGTGTCACAGGGAGCACCAACCCCTGCAACTAGAAAGTCCACACACACAGGCTCACCAGGAAGGGAATATCTCTTTATGAGGGGACAGAGAGCTCACTCTTCTCAACACAACACACACCATACACCACATCGGCATCCACCCACATCATCTTCCTCAAACATTCACACACTGAAAATACAACCACAATTACAACACACAGGAAAAACAGCAGCAATAAAACAGGATTTGCTCAGTTCACCCCCAGAATTCCTAGCAGGTCCTTATTGACACAGCAAATCCTTTCTGCCATCAGCCAGACCCAAGCCCAAACTGCACAGGCGTATGTTGTGCACAGGACATCTCTGTGTGACTTGTGAACAGCCCGTCCCCTGCATACGCCTTACGGGTTACTTTATACAGAGTTAAACGTTCCTTTCTCCACAGTGCCAGCAGTCTTGTCTGTCCCCCACGAGGAGCAGCCGAGAGCGGAGGTGCCTCCAGGAAAGGAATGTCCTGGCAGCGCCCAGAGACGTCCAGAGCCCGGATGTTCTTGCTGGAGCAGGGAAGCGTTCCTGCCGCGGTCAGCAAATGAGGTGTGGAATAGAACTCCCCACAGTTAAAGGTAGGAGGTGGTGTGTTTATTACAGCCAGGCGCAGGAGGAGTTGTCTCCTAAAGACTTGTGGGGAATGGTCTCCTTCTAATGAAGGCCAAGACGTCTTCCTCAATTTGACCTCTTTCCTTATGATCTGTTGGCAGGCTTTCACACCCCTTGGCTATTGTCGAGGGTTGACAGCCTTATCCCAATATCGTGTGTTGTGTCTGGCAGCTGTGCCTTTTCTCTCTTCCCGCCCCCCCCGGCCGTCTTGCTGAAGCGGGGTGGGGAAGAGAGGTGGGGAGTGTTTGACCAGGCCTTTTTTCTTTTGGCTTTTGGCTTTTGGCTTCTTGGCTTGGCTAGCCGCTTTGCTTGCTTGCTTTCTGCTTTTTGCGCTGTTTTTTTTCCTTTTCTTTTGTTCCCTCTTTCTTACCCTCCCCTGAAGATACTGGACCCGCTCCGGACCTGACCTGAGACGTCCAGGACACCTGGAGCTTGTGAGAGAAGCTTGGCGCCCTCACAACACAGTGTGTTTTCTTTTCTTTTCTTGTGTTGGGGAGTGTTCTTTTGTTACTTGTAAATAAATAGGTTTTGCTTTCCACTTTGCTCCTCCAAGAAATTCCTTCCCAAACCCGGTGTTGGGGGAGGGGTGGTTGGAGGTTTGTTTTGTTTGGGGGGCTCCCATTTGGAGATTTCCCCTAATTTGTCCTAAACCAGGACAATATATCTTTTGGTGCGTTGGCCCGGGAAACGGAGGCCAAAAAACAGTGGGAAAAAACCTATAACAATAATATTTTTGTTTTGGTTATTTTGTGGGCATATTGGTGATTCATAATGTCATTTGGAGTGGAAGCTTGCCGGTATTTCTGGTCCCTAGGGGTTTTTGAAGTTTTAATACTTTTGTGGTCCCTGGGGTTATTTCCTTACCCAAAAATAGCTCTGATGTTGTCCCTAATAAGTAGCTTTTGTAAGCAGGGGGCACTAACCAGAATATTCATTGTGCTGGTCTTATGTGTGATGATGTGTGGGATAAAAATGCTGGACTTTGTTTCAGGAACGTATGGATTGTTGTTATGGCTGTGTACACAGTTTGTTTGGGGAGAAGAAGGGGAAGGGGCTTTTCAGCCTGAGTGGGCTCTGAGCTGTCACGTGTTCAGTCTGTTTGGCCCAAAGCTAGAGATGCCTTAAGGATCCTGCAGAGAGAAGCTGCATTAGGGTGCTTTGCATCACGTTCTAGTTGCTGATCCCATCCTCACTTTCTTTTGCTGTAGCTTCTTCTCACTGTCAACTCACTCTTTATATGTCTTGAAAAAGGTGGGAGTGTTGGCAGGCTGAGCAGGGAATTGGACAGCTTGAATTCTCAGAGTAAATGCTGGGTCTGGGTGCACACTCATCACTAAAAAAGAACTGATGCTGGTTTGGGGCAGGTGAGGGAGCTCGTCCCCATCCCAAAGAGAGAAGCTTGCAGTGTTCAGCAGGGCTAGGAGTGGGCATTTTCAAGGCTGCAGTCTGGAATCTGTGTCAAAGGGAACTAAGTGACGATTAATTCCTCACGCAGCTTCTGGGTGAGCTGTAGTTCAGATCATAAAGAGCTCAACTCCAATCCCACTTTGATCGTGCCAGGATCTTGCCCTCAGGATGATGCCCTGCTGGGTGCCTGAATGGCTATTTGTGTCCTTGCCCAGGCTTTCCCTACACGCAGCGCTGCCGCCTCACCAGCAGCTCCGCGGTGCCCCTGACGTTCCAGCTCCGCATGTCGGACGATGGCACGCAGCCGGCTGTGGACAGCGTGGATCAGATCCGCAGGGACACCGACCCGGCCTGGAGCAAGGGAATCCATTTCCATGTGGAGCCCAGGGAGTTCACCATCAATCCCAGCGGAGGCACCATCCTCCCCCAGGGACACCAGGACATCGAGGTACGGCAAGAGCCCGGCCACAGCCGCTGCAGCACCAGGGCTGGAGCTGCACTGCAGGGTGGGAGGGCTTTGGCTCTGGTGCCAGCTTGGAGCATGCTGGCACTGAGAGATCTGCACTGCTGGGAGGCCTCTGCTGGCTGGCTTAGTCGGGATGTTCCTCAAGGAGCACTGTTTGCTTTCCAAAATCATATGCTGAGCTCACAGACCTTATGGTCAAGGCCTGAAACCATTCTTGTGTTTTTGAGAGCGATTGATTTGATTGCAACGGGGCAGAGCAAGGATGAGGGCAGAAGGTGGCTGTTAGAGAGATGTCATTGTATCAAGCAGTGAGCTTTTCTTCTTGGTGTCATTTCCCCCCTCCTGGGGAGCAGAATGATTTGTGTTCACTGCAGGAAGCTCCAGTGGAGACAAAAAAATCTGCAGCCATGTGTAGCGGTTCAAATTTATTGTACTGATTTGTTGTGAAGTGGTTTGTTCTGTTGTACCCCGTGTTGTCCCCGAGTTAGTTTACCCCTGGGTTTTACCCTCCCTCAAAGCTGTCCCTCATGCCATTCCCTGCCCCTTGTTCCAGCTCTTTCCCTGCCTGTCAAACCCAGCCCCTTTTGTTCCCCAACTTTCTTTGCCAATTTAACCTGGAGCCAATCCCTATCTGCAGCGCCCCTTTGGAATTCCCCTGTTCCTGGAGGCCCCATTGGCCCAAGTGAGCCATCCTCCCCACCCTCCTACCCAAAGTGGCCCCAGACACTTGATGTAATCCCCTCAGTGCTCCCCTGAGGATTCCCTTTTGGTTTGCTGTTTGTATCCACCCCCTGATTTGTGTCTGTACAAAAGCCCTTGCACAGGAGTGTCCAGGGCTCTTTTGCCTCTGAACCTTTTGCTTGGAATAAGCCCTTTCTTGTGTAATTTCAAGACACAGATCCTCCTCCTTTCTCCTCTGCCTGGTCCCGTTGGTGGCTGGTCTCTTGCAGTGTAGAGCAAGAGGCTCTGAGGGTTCTGCCTGTGGTCAATGCCTAGCCTGGGTCAGTTCTGAGGGTTCTGCCTGTGGTCAATGCCCAGCCTGGGTCAGTTCTGAGGGTTCTGCCTGTGGTCAATGCCTAGCCTGGGGCAGTTCTGAGGGTTCTGCCTGTGGTCAATGCCCAGCCTTGGGCAGTTCCCCACTCCTGGTGTGGGGCCAGAGTTCTCAGAGCCAGCCCGGGCTCAGGGTCCCAGGGCAGCCATGAACTGACCAGCACCTGCTGGGCCACACTTTGCCCTCAGCCTCCTGCTGTGAAGCTGAACTCGTTGTGGTCAAGTCAGATTTCCTTGGCATGGATGTCTTTGTAGTCAGATGAGAAATTGGCCCCTTAATTTGAATGCAGTGGTGCATGGAGCTGTAGTCTAATGTTTTAATGTAGCTGACCTGTGCCCTGATAGCAAGGTGTGTTTAACAAGTGTGATATTGCCAGAAGGCTTTTGTTACTCTGAGACTGTGCTCGACACATGGAGCAGCAGAAGAATGAAGGGCAAATCCTCCCTCAGGAACTGGAGGATATCACCCGTGGGTAATGAGGTTTTGGAAGGAAGAATTGACAGTTCTTCTCTTCCACCAGGTGACCCTGTGCTCCAACACGGTGATGGAGTTCTACCGGAGATTGCTGGTGGACCTGGAGGGTATTGGCAAGGGAGTGGCAGCCCTGATCATCACAGCCAGGTACCAGCCCTTGCCTTGCCTCCCCCAGGCACTGCCTTGCCCAGGCTGTGCTGGCTGCAGCTGCCAAGGAGAAGTGCTGCTGAATGCTCTCATGTTGTGCCAGCTGGACACGAGAACAGCAGTGCTTGGGCAGCAGCCTGTAGTGAAAAGCACGTTTGCTCCCAGCCCAGCACGGTCCTGGGCCCTCTTCTAAAGGCACCAGGAATGATATCATTGATTGGCCTTGTTTTTGGTGCTTGAGGTGGAACAAATTTCCTGAGGGCCTCCTCTCCTTCAGGCTGCAAGAGGTGGAGTTGTGCTGGCTGTGAGCACCGTGCACTGGTTTGGGCCACACCAAGCAGCTGCTGAGAGTCAGGCTCTGCCTCTGTCCATGAGGGCACATGGCAGGGGGGAAGTGGCTCCCAGCAAGAGTGGGGAGGGCAAGGTCTGACAAGGGGAAAGCAGCCCTTGATGTGGCAGGTCAGCTCCAGTTGTTGTCCTTACCTCTGCTTACCATTTTGAGCTTTAATGTTGTCAGAGTTGAGAGCAAAAGTCGTTGTTGCTGCAGCAGAATTCCATGCTGCTGTGCTGCTGTGGGTGTCAGTGTGATGCCCAGAGGGATGCCGCTCCCTGGTGCTGTTCCCTGTGCCAGGCAGAGCCATGCAGGCAGTGCCTGGGCTGCCACTGTGTACAGCAGGTGGAGCTGGGGCCAGGCAGTGCCTGGAGCTGTGCAGTGAAGGAGCCAGGGAGCTGCAGGGCCTGGCAGGGGCTGATCAGCCCCTCTGTGGGGCAGCTGCTGTCTCGTGCCCTCCAGGGCTGGGGCAAAGAGCTGAGTTCTCAGGCAGGGCAACAGCACCATGGCAGAGAAGGGAGTCAGTTTTACTGAGACCCTGGAGCTGTGTGTTCCTTGAGCCTTAGGGAGCACTGATCCTTGTTGGGAAGGCTCCCCCAGAGCTCGTGGGTCACTGGCACTGTTGCAGGAGTCCTTGCAAGCCTTCTTGGGTAAAGGAGGGGCTGAGGCAGCTGTGGGGCAAAGTGCTCTGCCTGGGGCACTTGGCAGCCTCTGGGTGCTGCCTCTCAGGGTTTGCCCCTCCTTGACAAGACATGTGGGAGTGGGAAGAGGTAGAAGGCAATTTATCCCTGTAGGGCTCTTCAATGTGCATTTGACAGTGACCAATGTGTTCTGCTCCATTTCACAATCTTTGGGGGTAGGCATTCTCCATTCTCTCAGTATCTCTGATTGTCCTGGGCTCATCTCTTTACCCAGGTGTCTCGTTCCTGAGCTCCAAGTGTCCTCCCCAGTGCTGCTGTGTGATGAGTGCCACCTGAAGGTGCCCTATGAGAGGAAGATCCTCATTAGGAATGCCAGCCACCTTCCTGGCTGCTACGGGCTTATTCCCCAGGTTTGGCATAACATCCACCTCCTCCTGTCAAATATTCCTGAGGAGATTATTAGGGGAACAAAGGGTTTGGATAAGACCTTGCTGGTTTCTATTCAGTCTTAAAGATCTGCTGAGAACAGGATCCTACCCCAGTGTAAACTTGAGGAGGCAGTTTAAGCTCCTGAGGAAACAGTTGATGTTCTAGTCGTCAGGGTGTTTTCCTGTGGGAGATCTTAGAGGGTTGTGAAAAGCTGCTGCACCCACAGACACCAGTGCCTGTGCTGGCAGCCTCCTTGCAGGATGCCCTGGGAGTGCTAACCCTACAATTCTTGCATCTTGTTTGTGCCTTTGACCTTTGTCCTGGGGAGCTTTAAAGGTGTGTGTAAGTTGCTGTTGTGGTGGACGTTAAGGAGCCTAAAGTTTCTTGAGAGGTCCCTCTGAATCTGCATTTCATTGTGTCCCTTCCAGAAGCGCAAGGAGGACTCTGCTGTGCTCTACTCCAGCCCCAAGCCCTGTGGGATTGTGCAGCCCCAGAGCACAGCAGAGATCCCAGTTGTGGTGGCAGTGCAGGCCCTGGGCACGCATCGCACCGACGTTCTCATCGGCGTGTTCGGGGATGAGAGAAACCCCCTGGTGAGGGCAAGGGGAGCTGTGAGCCTGTGTGCAGCTGCTCCTGGCAGGGTGCACGGGGACAGGGATTCTGCCGGGGAAAACAGGCACAGGCTGCTGGGGAGAAGGACAGGAGGGATGGGGGCACAAACAGCTCCTGCCTTAGAGGTGGGAATCTCAGTGTCTGACACAGAATGGAGTTGGGCTAAGCTGGAATGCAGGGGCATTTGAGGTCATTATTCTTTCAAATGCTGTTAACTTTGGAAACATCTGTTTGAAAATGTCATCTCTCTGAGCGCAAGAGAGGATGTCAGAAGTCTTCTGGGAACCTTGAGCTTTCTGTAAAAGAAAGGAAAGCTGGCACTTGAAGAGTGGTTGCAAGGACTGAAACTTCGATTAAAACGTATGGAAATGGCAATGCCAAATTGCCTGGATGGCACCAAAATCTGAACCCGGGCCATCGTGGCACTGCCTGTAAATCAGTGAACAGGAAGGGAAGGCAATGCAGGCTGTGCCAGGGAGCCTGAAGTTTGAGCAAACAGTTGCTTTTAACTATCAGGCTGTTTCCCTTAAAGAGGAGGGTTTCTCCCCACCAGAAGAACCAGTTGTTTAACTGTCAGGCTGGTCTTACCTAGAGATTTCTTGCATAGATAAAAGCTTTCGGACAGTAATTTTTAGTTTGAAAGGTTCTCTTAGCTTAATCCTTTTCAATTTGGAGGTGAACATGTAATTTTCTTTTTCCCCAAAAGCCCAGCATTTCAGCTGGAGAGTGGTAGCTGTCCCTAAAGAAATAACTTGAGCAGGGCTGAGCTGTTGAAGGTTTTTTAGGTTTCTCTGTTGTGGTTTGTTTTGGGTTTTTTAAAATCTTTCTTGCTTACTGCCCTGCAGCCACCTTTGTAAAGGTGGGTAAACATCACCTGGTGCTGTCTTTCCCCTTGGACCCCTTGGTTTAGTCACTATGGGGAATTTCTTTACTGAAGCCTGTGGGATTTCCCCCAGGAAGCTGTGATGGGGATGCTCGGGGAGTGTGGGGCTTTGGGGGCAGCTGCCCGGGCAGGGGCTGAGCTCAGGGGCCCTGTTGGGCTCATGGCCCCCAGCAGCAGCAGCAGCAGCCCCAGGGCCCAAAGCCCCGTGCCCCCTGCCCAGCACAGGCTGCCCTGTCCCTGCAGCTGTCACCCGAGTCGGGTCCAGGGCCCGGTGGCCGCTGGCAGCAGCAGGAATGCGGGCAGGGTGAGGATGCCCTGGCTTGGCTCTTGTCTGTGGAACAATGCAGGCTCAGGGCAGTGCAAAGCAGGCTGGGAAGCCGAGCCCAGGGCCTTTGGAGGCTGCAGGGCTGCAAGATCTGTCCTTGCAGCAGCCCAGATGTAGCTGGCCCAGTTGCCAAAGCTCTGGTGGCCTTGAGAGCGTGCAGGTGGATTTTGCAGGGCTGTGGCCTGCTGGCTGCTCTGGGCCCAGGAGTGCCTGTGTCTGCAGCAGGAAGGGTGGCTGAAGGTTTGCTGCCTGCTTTGGTGGCCTGGCTGCAGGGGCCAGTGCTGTGAGAGCTCCCTGTGTGAGAGCTGGTGAGAGCTGAGCTCTTGGGGACAGCGCTGTGCCCCAGGCCAGGAAGAGCAGCAGTGCCCAGGGCCAGGAGTGGTGTCAGTGGGAGCCCCTGTGCACAGGCACCCCCAGCCCCGGGGTGGCCATGCCAGCACCCCCAGGGACCTCCAGCAGTGGGAACGTGGAACAAGTGGAACCCACAAATGTGCAAAGGCTGCCTGTGCCCAAAGGAATGGCCAAGAGGAGTCAGGTTTTAAAAAGAAACAGTATTTATTTGCCAAAATTGGCAAATCTAGGATTTTCAGAACATGTGTCATTATAACAATCGTTATAACAACAACAACAACAACGTACAGAAGATATTTACATGGGATCCGATGGGGTAACAATCTTCAAAACGTATTTACAGAGAACTTCTAACGTAGAAAACATATTTACAGGAAACTTCTAAACTTTCAAACATATTTACAAATGCATCTGATCGGTGCCATCATGTGCATGAGTCCTGTAAGAAAGGAAGCAGCAGAGCTGGACTCAGCTGGCAGCACTGGGCGCAGCAGGGCTGGCAGCTGGGCCCCAGGGGCTGGGCCGGGGCTGGCAGGGCTGGCGTGGCCCCAGGCAAGCGCAGGGCAGGCCGGGGCTGGTGCTTGTGGCAGCACAATCCAGGCCCCCTGCGGGCACCGTGTCCCTGAGCGGGGCCATCCAGCCCAGCCCCAGCCTGGCGTCAAGGGACCCAGTGTGTGCGTGGGCAGGGCGTGGGAAGCATCTGCCTGTCTTACCTGTGGGGCACCATCTTCATCCAAGGACCATGGGCTCCTCCTCATCGTTCTCATCCACTTCCATATCTTCCGTGTCATCCTCCATGTCCACCTCCATCTCCTCGATGGTCTCCTCCTCGTCTACTTCCATGTCCTCAACAGGGGAGGACATGGAAGTAGAGGAGGAGTCCACCTCCATCATGTCATCCTCTTCCAGCCCCTGGTCCACATCCATTGCCTCCACAGTGTCTCTGTCAGTCTGCAAGGGGCAGCACAATCTCTCAGTGGGCTTCCTGTCCCACACCATCCATTCCCACATGGCTGCACCCAGCCCAAGCTGGGTGCCCCCTGCCTGGCATGGCACTGTACCTCCATTGGCACAGCAGAGCACATCCTGCTGGGATTGGCTCTCCAGAGCCGGCAGCGGGAAAAGCCCAGGCAGCAGCAGCAGCTCAGCGCTGAGGGTCAGAGCGCAGGGTGAGCAGCAACTGACCCTTGGCAGCCGTTGCAGTGTCTGCTGTGCTGGTTTCCAGGTCCTGGACGTTCCACCTGGAACCCTCTGGGAGCTGTGATGTCACTGAAGATTCAGGGGTGCTGTGCAGTGGGAGATGGGGATGGCGAAATGATCCAATCCTTGAATTGTTTGGCTTGGAAGGGACCCTCAAGATGATCTGGTTCCAAGCTAAGCCAGCTCCCAGCACACCATGTGGAATGTGGCCCGTGTCCCACCTGTCCTTGGATGTTGCTGGGGATGGGGCATCCACATCCCCTCCGCACTGGTCTCTGTGTCAGGGACAAGCACCCTGAGAGTAAAGAACTCAAATCTCTTCCCCCTCTTGCAGTTTGATCCCATTCCTCCCTGTCCTGTCACTACAGTTCCTGAGAAAGTGTGCTCTCCCACTTCCCTGTGTTTCAGGCTGTTCCTGCAGGGTAACACGTGTGACTTAACCTGCAGACAGGAGAGAGACAAGCCAAGTTCCCAGTCAGAAAAAATGCAGAATATGGCTTGAGAATTGAGAGAATAAGGAAAAAGAAAAAACATGGAAGTCTTTGGGTTGCGTGGGCTGTGGGATTCATGCCTTTTATTAGAGGCCCAGTCCCTGGTGCACTGAGTTCCTGTGTTGCAGCCTGCCCACAGCAACCTCTGTGAGGGACCTGCAGTCGCAGAGCTGGGAGCTGGCTTGCTTGGATGGCTGATGTATGAGGCAAGAGAGGGATCGTTGTGTGGAAATCCAAGTAGTGTGGATTGCGCTGAAGAGGGTCCAGGAATGGAGACAAAATGGGGCTGGGCACACAATATGGGGGCGAACAGCGCAGGATCATTACAGTAAGCCAGGACCAAATTGATACAAGAGATTTGGAACATTCTGAGGGAGTACATGAAGGGAAAATGCAGCCGTTGAACTGGCTGATGCCAGAAAAACGTGCTGCATCACCATGAGCCTGCAAATGCGCATGGGCAACATCATTGCATTCAGAGCGGTGACTTTTTTTTACCTTGGTCACTTTGCCCTGAGGTATTACAGTTCCAGTGGTAGGCCCCTAGGCCCTCACATCTCCCCCTTTTTGTTATCTAGAAAGAAAGCTTCTGCCATAGACTTTTGGAGGTATTTAGCAAAAAAGGATAAAATAAAAAACACAATGAATACAAAAAACAAAGCCCACACAACAGTCTTAACTAAAGATGAAAGCCAGCCTCGCAAAGCCCTGTGTTTGCAAAGTCTAGTGAACCAGTCGTAGTTGCCTTCCATCTGGATCTTGTTTCCTTGATCTTTTAGCAGCTGGATGCCCTGATATACTGACTCCCTATGTGACAACGGGTAGAAAAAACACATGCCTTCAAATGTCTGATAGGCATGGCCATGGACAAGACATTGTGGCTTGTCTGTGGAAGTGCCCAGCTGAAGGCATGCGGCTCAGTGAGGAGCATCCACATTCCTGCTGCAGCGCCTACAAACGGCAGCACCCTCGGACTTAGTCTGATTTATTATCTGGAGGCTTGGGTGTCCTAAAAGTAAACAGATAAAGAGATTAGAAGATGAAAGTTAAGTTTTGTTCCCACTAAACTTTCTCTTCTGTAAGCCAAGGGTGTGAACACAGCTTATTAGAAGAATCATGTATCAATGCTAAAATATAACTTTTACAAGTGTAAATTAATATATCCTGCTTAGTGGTGTCTGAGCCATCTTGGTCTTGGTGTGTGTGGTCAATGCTGCTTAGGAGATCTTCTTCTGTCCTTCCCCTTCTTCTTTTCTAGGCTGCTACTGTCTCTCTTAGTCTTTGATTCTGTTCTTCTGATGGTGGCTCTGGTGTTTGCCTCACCATTCCCAGAAAGAGTTTTTATGTATTTTTCTGGGATTCATCTTAGGAGTGTTGCTGTAGAGACAAGGGCATCTTCTCTTCCCCAAGTAATCAATGGGAAGGTGCCGATAATTTGTTTAGATTCAGGGTCTTTGGTCAACACAGGTGGCTGTTTTTTTAATTGGGCTGCAGCTGAATTAGTGAAATGCCTGATGACTGGGGGAGTTGTTTCCCTAAATGAGTTGTTCAAAAAGTTGAGTACATAAAAGGCCTTGGCCAGTGTCTCAATGGGAGATAATATCTGGACTACCCCTCTCAGTTGATCAAGGATCCTTCTGATGGCTCAGTTGGCCCTCTCAGCTATGGACTGTCCTGTGGTGGAGTGTGGTATGCCTGTGACATGTTTTATACCCCAGTGGTCAGAAAGCCCCTTGTTTGAATCAGTGCAAGGTATAAGCAAGTGCATTATCAGTGTAAATTTCCCGTGGAAGTGCTAAGGTGGAAAAAACGAAAAAGTAATGTTTTATAGCATCTTCTGATTTTTCTGCAGCATGGACAGAGCCAAAAATCACACTGGTAAAGGCATCGATTGAGACGTGGATGTATTTTAGTCTGTCCAAAGGAGTTTAGTGTGTGATGTCTGATTGCCAGATGTGGAGACTCTCTAGTCCTCTTGGACTGACTCCTGCTGTGACAGAAGCAAGGCCATGTTCCTGACAATTTGGGCAGGTGGCTACAATGGATCTTGCCGGGTGTGGGGTAATTTTGAACATCCTGAGCAGCACAGGAATATTTTGGTGGTAGAATTGATGGCTGATCCTAATATGTGTAAAAATGATCTAAGGTGTATTGCAGTGGTTCAGATGTTTGAAGTAGGCAATTGAGGTGCTCTTGAGTGCGAAGTAAGTAAATATTCACAAGGTGTATTCCTGCAAGGGAGCACAGATGCTCTCTAGGTTTCCTGCACTAGTTCTGCAATAACTTTCTGTTGGGTTGTTATTGTTTTAGTAGGTTGGTATGCTCTGAAAACGCATTCAATTATTATCAGGATCTGAGATAGTATAGTCCCACTGAAACAATAATGTATGGAATTTTGGACTTACACCAAGGTTTGCCAGGGAGAAAGGAAAATTAGGGTGGTATCTGTGTGCCTGTTTAGTTTGAATCACCCAGAAGACCTTTTGTACAGCTGCTTCTGCCTCTGGTGTCAGTGATCACGGGAATCAAGTCCTTCTCTGCCTTTAAGGAGCAGGAACAGTGGCATGAGATCTTCTGTGGTGATTGCCAGGAGTGAACCAACCCAACTGATTGTTCCACAGAGCATTTGGAGTTCTTGCAGAGTGTTTGGGTTGTCCTTGATGTACAGTGTTTGGGGTGTGATGGTTCTCTCTGTGCTTTTTAGGCCGAGGAACTTCCAGGGGTCTGTCTTTTGAACTTTATCTGCTGCAATCTCAAAACCCTTCTGCTGTACCACAGTGATGACATCTTGTCGTGCAACGTCCAAAATGATTTGAGCTTCTGCACAAATGACTGTATTGTCCATGTAATGAAAAACGATAGCATTAGGATGTCTTTTCCATCTGGGCGAGAGATTTTGGGATCAAAGCCATTGCCAAATAGTTGAGCTACTCTTCTTTGTTTGAGGCAATGCAGTCCACTGGTACCTCTGTAAAGGTGTTTGGTGGTTTAGGGGCGGACAAGGCAAACCAGGGGATGTCATTTGGAATGGTGGGGGCATTAAAAAAGTAGTCATTAAGATCTATAACAACCCTCTGCCAATAACTGTGAAATAAAATGACAATTGGACTAAACCGCCCTGAACTAGCCTTCCTTTACATCTCAACTCGTGCGATCTTCAAAGCAAGGCTCTTCCTGTGCTCAGGCTCCACCAATCACAGCCTAAATGTCGAACAAGGTATCCGAAAAATAGGAGGACTCCAAAAGATGCTACCCACAACTACGGCATGGTGCACCATCGGCAATCTCGAGGTAACATGGAGGCTGAGGGCAGGCTGGACTGGAGGGCACCCATGTCCTCAGCGACCTCGTTGATTTTCCTGAGGTCCTGCAGCAGCCACCTCTTGTCTTTGCCAGGCTTTCATATGGTAA
The DNA here is from genome assembly GCF_035770615.1 of Melospiza melodia melodia. Lineage (NCBI taxonomy): Eukaryota > Metazoa > Chordata > Aves > Passeriformes > Passerellidae > Melospiza > Melospiza melodia. The sequence goes on along the minus strand of NC_086218.1, from coordinate 1,779,615 downwards.
TGACAGGCACATTGCAGGGGCTAGTAGATGGTACAATGTGGCCCACAGGCAGCTGCTCCTGCACGTGGGACTGCAGGGCCTTTAACTTTCTGCCTGGGAGGGGCCACTGATCCACCCATATGGGGTCGTTGGTCTTCCAGGTTGACTGAAGTGTGGCGCGCTGCTCTGTGGCCCCGTCTAGAAATCCTGAGGTGTTGATAGGATCTCTAGCCTTGTCCCGCTTTGGGACAACAGGTCTTTTCCTCAAATTGTTATTGGTGCCTGGGCGACGAATGATCTTACTGTAGCAACTGTGCCCTCAGGACCTTCCATGCAGCTGATACTGTGACTCCAGAAGCTGGTAGTGGCTCCCCTGGTAGCTAATAATTACCCCAGCAGCTGGAACCAGGGGCCGTTTTTTAGCCAAACAGAGCAGGAAATTATGGTGTCATCAGCTCTTGTATCTAATAGTCCTGAAAGACATCTCTTTCTCCCTTTACATGACAAAGCACACTTTGGAATGGGTCTATTTCTGCCTGTTGTCTGTGCCCACATCAACATGGGATCAGCTGGTGTGGTGATCGTGTCAAGTAGGAGGAAAGCTCTGGCTATAACTGTTCCTTTTGCAATGAAAAGGGACTAAGCATAGAGTCTGGACAGTTATCTCCTCCAAAGAGGTCAAGGTGAGTACCTCAGGTAGTAGAGTGAGTGTCTGCATCCCTTTCCCGGTTATGGTTTAAATCAAAATGTCTTTGGGCCGTCCTTCAGGCCTGTATTTGCCTGTGGGAATATGGTGAACATAAATAGCGTGGATTGGAATTGAAAAGGCGCTTACCAGCTGCCTTTAGGTTCCAGGGCAGAGCTGTCTTCTGTCGAGTTTTGTGCAGCGATCGAGCTGTCCCGCTGGATCTGAGAAGGTCGCTGTGCTGGTTCTCCACGATGTTTGGTAGCGTGGGGCGCAATGGCCTCGCATTTGGTGTCATCGCGTGGGGCCTTTCTGTGTCTGTGTGTGGTTTCCCGCAGGCCACCGGTTTTGCTGGTGTTGGAAAGCATGTGGATGAGGGGGGCAGTGAGGGCAGTGGCTGTGACACATAGAAGGTCCCCGGTAATTGTCTGCATTTTTCAAGTTCTGTTGAAAATATCCCATCTCCCTACACTTCAAGCCAGGTCCTTTTTCATGTGTATGTCAGGGGATAACCAGGGAGGCTACTAGCACCTCTACCACACCCTGATTGGTCGCCATAGCTAGGTGGCATCACGGTGTAAGGATGCTGTAAGTGTGCATACCTTGACCATTTGTGCAATGGTAGGCTTTGGGCTAAGGGGTAGAGAAGGTAAAATGTCTTTACAGGTGTTGTTAGCATTTGTTTCAGCAAGTTTAGGAGGCAGTACCTTCCTGGCTTTTGGATGTTCAATTTGTTTCTCTATTGCTTGTGGAAGGTGGTCAATAAATTTTTGAAAGGATTGCCCAGGTCCCTGGAGAATGTCTGTGAAATCTAGAGTAGGTGATTCTCCATTGGGTGTCTGCATGAGAACTGTCTTTTCCACACTTTATTCTCTTCATCAGAGCTCAGGGAAGGTCAATTGAATGAGACTTAGTGAAATCTTCCTCCCTAGATGGTCTAGTGTTAGGCGTGCCTGCCTGTCTTCTCTAGCATAGTCTTTTAATAGCTGTTGTATTAGTTTTTTCCCCATTCCTTCCCACAGAATAATTTCAGTGGGAGAAAGTAGGATGCGCATAAAATGGTGCAGATTGTGAGGTACCATAACATGTGCATAAAGATGGCATTTAACAAATGATTAATATAGGGCAAGCCCCTCCCATGGTGTTTCGCAGCTTTATAAAGGTCTTTCATCTCCCTTGTGTGACAGCTTCCCATCAGGGGTTAGCCCCCCTCTGGTACTGCACCGGTGCTGCTTGTATTTTAGCTACCAATTCCCAGTCCCCCTCTTCAGCCAGGAGCTTCTCCATCCTCTGCCAAGAATCCTCAGGCTCATCGTCCAGGTGCGATGAACCTTCCCTCTCCTCTCCAGAAGAGGGAACTTGGTCTCTGGCAGAGGAGCGGGGCCTTGGGGTGACTGGCCAGGCCCGGTGGTGTGGGCCTCTGGTAGCCAAGATGGCGGCCTTCCGGGTACCGCCCCTCACACTTCCGGCTCCGACAGTGTGGGATCCGCAACGGGGCTGAGTTGGAGGGGGTAGGGCAGCGGGAGTAGGCAAGGAAGCGCTGGATATCCCAATGCAGGGGTGGTACCTGACGCAGAGCTGGGACCCAACATAGGGGCAGGACACGATAAAACAGCCGGGGGTGTGAGGGTGTTTGACATTGAACACCCCCTCCATAGGAGGGACTACATTTTGTGAGCTACCTGAGGGTGATCCAGGGAGGAGAGGTACTGGAGAAGGGGTTAGGCTAGAATCCAGGCCAGTGTGATCAGTACAGACGTGGGCAGGGGGTAGAGAAGGAGGGGAGATGGCAGACAGCAGGTGGCTTGTCTGTGCTTTACAGCAGTTTCTGTCTCTCATCCTAATGGTATCAGTGGGGTCAGGAATGTGGGGGGCAGAACAGAAAGTCTGGGTTGAATATTAGAACTTTGAACCCTTGAGAAAACTCTATAAATCATATGAAAAATTGGGTAAAATGTTGCGACTCTTATCACTCCCTGAGTTTACAAAAGATAGAGTCTTTCCCTGAGTCCCAAAATGCTACATGACCAACTGAATCAACAGACATGTCTGTGAACTCATTAAAAAGCCAATGAACAATAGGCTTCCAACTTCCTTTAGTAAAAGTCTTCCACTCTGAAAGGAGAGCCTCCCTAACTGGAAGATATGTATCCCTCTAAGGATTGGATAATTTGTTACCCAGAGCTGCCCCTGATGTAAAGGGTGGCCCACCCACAGGACTGAAATATCTCCCAAGGATCCTGCACTGCAGGCGGCTGTCCTCCAACTCACTGCTCTGGTGGCTCTGGATGCAGAGGGTTCAAAATGTCCCCTGGGCTTCAGCAGCTGAGCTAGCCCTGTTGCTGCTGGAGGGTGCTGATGCTGCCTTCAGCAAACCCTGATAAAACTCAGGTCCCACTCCAGGGCGGTGGCTGACCCGAGGCGTCTTCTGTCCCGTGATGGTGGAAGAGCCGGATCCTCACTGGAGTGGCTCTCAGGAATTCTCAAAGAAGGTCCCTGTTTCGGCACCCCTTGTGGCATGTCCACAGCCAGACACTGTGAGAGATGTGCACTCCCAGAGCTAGGAGCAGGCTTGCTGGAATGCATGATGGATGAGGCAAGAGAGGGATCTATGTGTGGAACAGCAAATACTGTGGAATGCGCTGGAGCGGGTCCAGGGAGGGAGACAAAGTGGGGGTGGGCACACAAGGATTTTCAGGGTGGGGAAAAGGACCTTGTATGCAGTAATTCAGGACTAACAGAGGTTAAGGGAGGGGAGAACATCCTAGGGGAGTATATATAAGGAAAGAAGGAAGTTCATGATACCAAGAAATGTGCTGAATCTGCACGATCCCGCAAAAGACATTGAGCAAGATCATTGTATTCAGAGGGGTTATTCACCTTACTTTAAATCTATATGATTGTCATGAGGTATTACTATTCCAGTGATAGGCCCCCCGGCCTGCAAAACATTGCCTCTGCCTCAGACTTCATTGCAGGGTGAGGAGCTCAGCAGTGCTGAAAGCTGAGGCCTGTCCTTTGTGTTACCTTTGGGATGGCAGTGGAAGTGCCCTGATTGCACATTCAGAGGCACCTTCATGGCTTCTCATGCCACAACACCAAAAATAGATCTAGAGTTTGGGTTTTTGAATGACATTTAGACCTTTGAAATATCTACAGGAAGTGATCTGAAACTGCTTTCTGAGCCTGCTCCTTGGTATCAGCTGTGAGGGGCTGAGGGCTGGCCTGAGCTGTGTCCCACTGGGAGCAGCCGCACAGGCTCACGTGCAGAGCAGGCACTGCCAGAGGCCCTGGAGATCTCACCTGCCCTGCAGCCACCTGTGTCAAGGTGCTGTAAACATCAGCTGGTGCTGACTTTCCCCTTGGACCCCTTGGTTTAGTCACTATGGGGAATTTCTTTCCTGAAGCCCGTGGGATTTTCCCCTGGCAGGTGTGATGGGGATGCTCAGGGAGTGTGGGGTCATGGGGGCAGCTGGCCGGGCAGGGGCTGAGCTCGGGGCCCTCTGGGACCATGGTCCCCAGCAGCAGCCCCAGGGCCCACAGCCCCGTGCCCCCTGCCCAGCACAGGCTGCCCTGTCCCTGCAGCTGTCACCCGAGTCGGGTCCAGGGCCCGGTGGCCGCTGGCAGCAGCAGGAATGCGGGCAGGGTGAGGATGCCCTGGCTTGGCTTTTGTCTCTGGAACAATACGGGCTCAGGGCTGTGCAGAGCAGGCTGGGAAGCAGAGCCCAGGGCCTTTGGAGGCACCAAGGCTTAAAGATCAGCCCCTGCAGCAGCCCAGATGTAGCTGGCCCAGTTGCCAAAGCTCTGGTGGCCTTGAGAGTGTGCAGGTGGATTTTGCAGGGCTGTGGCCTGCTGGCGGCTCTGGGCCCAGGAGTGCCTGTGTCTGCAGCAGGAAGGGTGGCTGAAGGTTTGCTGGCTGCTTTGGTGGCATGGCTGCAGGGGCCAGTGCTGTGAGAGCCCCCTGTGTGAGAGCTGGTGAGAGCTGAGCTCTTGGGGACAGCGCTGTGCCCCAGGCCAGGAAGAGCAGCAGTGCCCAGGGCCAGGAGTGGTGTCAGTGGGAGCCCCTGTGCACAGGGACCCCCAGCCCCGGGGTGGCCGTGCCAGGGAGCTCCAGCCCCGGGAATGCGGAACAAGTGGAACCCACAAGTGTGCAAAGGCTGCCTGTGCCCCAAGGAATGGCCAAGAGAAGTCAGGTTTTTAAAAGAAACAATATTTATTTGCCGAAGATCGGCAAATGTAGGATTTACAGAACATGTTTCGTTATAACAAGCGTTATAACAACATCAACAGTAATATACAGAACATATTTACATGGGATCCGATGGGCCAACAATCTTCAAAACGTATTTACAGGAAACTTCAAACATAGTGAACGTATTTACAGGAAACTTCTAATCTTTAAAACGTATTTACAACAGGATGGCATCAGTGCCATGATGTGAATGAGTCCTGGAAGAAAGGAAGGAGCAGAGCTGGAGTCAGTTGGCAGCACTGGGCCCAGCAGGGCTGGCAGCTGGGCCCCAGGGGCTGGGCCGGGGCTGGCAGGGCTGGCGTCAGGGGACCCAGTGTGTGTGCGTGGGTAGGGCGTGGGAAGCATCTGCCTGTCTTACCTGTGGGGCACCATCTTCATCCAAGGACCATGGGCTCCTCCTCATCCTCCTCATCAACTTGCATCTCTTCCGTGTCATCTTCCTCATCCACTTCCATTTCTTCAGTGTTGTCCTCCACCTCTACTTCCATGTCCTCAACAGTGGAGGACATGGAAGTAGAGGAGGAGTCCACCTCCATCATGTCATCCTCTTCCAGGCCCTGGTCCACATCCATCGCCTCCACAGTGTCTCTCTCAGTCTGCAAGGGGAAGCACCACCTCCCAGTGGGCTTTCTGTCCCGCACCATCCATTCCCACATGGCTGCACCCAGCCCAAACCGGGTGCCCCCTGCCTGGCATGGCACTGTACCTCCACGGGCACAGCAGAGCACATCCTGCGGGATTGGCGCTCCAGAGCAGGCGTCAGGAAAAGCCCAGGCAGCAGCAGCAGCTCAGCGCTGAGGGTCAGAGCGCAGGGTGAGCAGCAACTGACCCTTGGCAGCCGTTGCAGTGTCTGCTGTGCTGGTTTCCAGGTCCTGGACGTTCCACCTGGAACCCTCTGGGAGCTGTGATGTCACTGAAGATTCAGGGGTGCTGTGCAGTGGGAGATGGGGATGGCCGAATGATCCAATCCTTGAATGGTTTGGCTTGGAAGGGACCCTTAAAGTGATGTGGTTCCAAGGTGAGCAAGCTCCCAGCAGAGCAGGTTGCTGCGGCCCCTGTCCCACCTGTCCTTGGATGTTGCTGGGGATGGGGCATCCACAGCCTCTCTGCACAGGTCCCTGTGTCAGGGATAAGCCCCCTGAGAGTAAAGAACTTCTTCCCATCCTCAAATCTCTTCCCCCTCTTGCAGTTTGATCGCATTCCTCTGCGTCCTGTCACTACAGTTCCTGACCAAGAGTGCTCTCCCACTTCCCTGGGTCAGGCTGTTCCTGCAGGGTCACACGTGTAGCTGAACCTGCAGAGAGGAGAGAGAGAAGCCAAGTACCCAGTCAGACAAAGTGGGGAAAGTGGCATGAGGACTGAGAGAAGGAGGATAAAGAAGAGACATGCAAGGTTTTGCGTTGGGTGTGCTGTGGGTTTCATGCCTTTTATTAGAGGCCAGGCTCCCTGTTGCACTCAGTTCCTGTGTTTCAGCCTGTCCACAGCCAGCCTCTTTGAGTGACCTGCACTCCCAGAGCTGGGAGCATGCTTGCTTAAACTGCTGGTGAACGAGGTGAGAGAGGGATCTTTGTGGGGATCTGCAAACACTTCAGTGGATTGCAATGAAGAGGGTCCAGGAAGGGAGACAAAATGGGGCTGTGCACACAGTGGGAAAATGACGGAGAGAAATCGGGGTAGCATTGCAGTAAGCCAGGTCCAAAATGGTACAAGAGAGGGGAGAACATTCTCGAGTCAGTACATATAAGAAAAATACTGCAGTTTAACTGGGTGATACCAACAAAACGTGCTGCATCACCATGAGCCTGCAAATGCCCATGGGCGAGACCATTGCATTCAGAGCGATGTCTCTCTTTTACCTTGGTCACTTTGCCCTGAGGTATTACAGCTCCAACGGTCGGCCCCTCGGCCCCCAGAACTTCCCATTTTGTTGTCTATAAAGAAGGCTTCAGCCATAGAGATTTGCAGGCATTTAGCATAATGGATAAAATAACCAACACAATGAATACGATAAACAAAGTCCACAAAACAGTCTTAACTAAACAAGAAAGTCAGCCTTTTATCCCCCAGTGTTTGAAAAGTCCAGTGAACCAGTTGTAGTTGCCCTCCATCTGGATCTTCTTTCCTTGATTTTTAGCAGCTGGATGCCCTGATATACTGACTCCCTATGTGACAGCAGGTTGAAAAAACACATGCCTTGTAGTGTCTGACAGCCATGGCCGTGGACAAGAAATTGTGGCTTGTCTGTGGAAGCAGCCAGCTGAAGGCATGCGGCTCAGTGAGGAGCATCCAGTTCTCTATGTCAGCAGCAACCAACAGCAGCATCGTCTGACTTGGGCTCATTTAGTATCTGGAGGCTTGTTTGGGCTAAAAGTAAACAGATAAAGTGAGTAGAAGATGAAACATAAGTTCAGGTCCCACTAAACTTTCTGTTCCATAAGCCAAGGGTGTAAAAACAGCTTATTAGAAGAATCTTATATCAATGCTAAAATATAGCTTTTACAAATGTTAATTCATATATCCTGGTTAGTGGTGTCTGAGCTATCTTGGTCTTGGTGTGTGTGGTCAACGCTGCTTAGGAGATCTTCTTCTGTCCTTCTTGTTCTTCTTTCCCAGGCTGCTGCTGTCTCTCTTCGGCTTCCATTCTGTTCTTCTGATGGTGGCTCTGGTGTTTGCCTCACCGTTCCCAGAAAGAGTTTTTATGTATTTTGCTGGGATCGATCTTAGGAGTGTTGCTGTAGAGACAAGGGCATCTTCTCTTCCCCAAGTAATTAATGGGTAGGTGTCCATAAATTGTTTAGATTCAGGTTCTTTGATTGACACAGGTGGCTGGTCTTTTAATTGGGCTGCAGTTGAATTAGTAAACTGCATGATGACTGGGGGAGTTGTCTCCATAAACGAGTTGTTCAAAAAGTTGAGTACATAAAAGGCCTTGGCCGGTGTCTCAATGGAAGATAATATCTGGATTACCCCTCTCAGTTGATCAAAGATCCTTTCGATGGCTCAGTTGGCCCTCTCAGCTATGGACTGTCCTGTGGTGGAGTGTGGTATGCCTGTGACATGTTTTATACCCCAGTGGTCAGAAAGCCCCTTGTATGAATCAGTGCAAGGTATAAGCAAGTGCATTATCAGTGTAAATTTCCTGTGGGATTGCTAAGGGTGGATTCGAAATCATATCTGGGTTAGAGCTCTTGAACAAAGTACTGGCCTGCCAGGACGGACAGGATTACAGCTCTTTGAGAGTGCAGAACAAGTGATTATAGCATATCTTAGGTGGAAGTTACAGGAAAACCTTAGAATATTTGAAATTACTAAAGCCTCACGCATCATAGCAGCTCGCTGCAAAGCTGATTTGCCTTCAAACTTACCTCGTGATATACTTGTGAGCAAGGATGCTGATTTAGAATTAGATCAGTATATTCAAGAATTGACTCAGCCTTACAATAGACAATCTAGCAAACCAGGGAAAAGACAGCAAAGAAAGGAAAAACAACGTAAGCAGAAGGAAGAAAAGGAGAAGCAAAGCAAGCAGAAAGAAAAATGAGGTTTGTTTTTGTAATACTGCTCAATGCTGTAGCAAGTGAAGCAGTAGGAGTAACACACTTTAGTCAACCAAGGGAAAATTTATGGGTAACACTTGCTAATCAAACTAACCAATCATCACTTTGTCTTAGTCTTGGAGGAGTCACTAACCCATTTCGAACATGCCTGGTGGGACTGCCGGTGTGGTCTCCTGGAGAATTTTGCAGTTTGATAAACAATTGAACCTTATGTATGTCTAACATGTCAAACATCACATTGCCGGTGCAACAAGGGTATACTGCAGGTCAGAATGATGGCTATCGTCAATGCTTACTAATCCAATCACTTAACACCTCTTTGCATTCTCCTCCTGAAGAATTGGATCTTTTTGGAAGTACAAATGCCAGCATATCTAACACTACAGCTGGTGGATGGTTTAGCTTCAAACTTTTGGGTGCTCAGAATTTAAACCAACCTAAAGAAACATGGGCCACCCTAGATTCATCCCTGAATGTGAGTGAATTCTCTCCACAGCATTACAGTCAATGTAACGGCACAAATATCACAGCACCAATGAAATTACCCACAGGAATATTTTTGATTTGTGGAGACAGGGCATGGAATGGTATACCAGCTAAACCACAGGGTGGACCCTGTTTTTTGGGAAAATTGTCACTGTTTCATCCTAATGTGTCCTTGCTAATGCAGCTGAGTCAAAATTCAAACAGGAAAAAACGTAGCATACATGACTTAGACTGCAGCAAGATAGGAGATCCACGGTTTTGGGGCACATTCAAACAGGTGGTGGTTTCAACTATCTTACCAGGAGGATCTGCCAATAAAGCCATGAATTTAGCAAAACAATTAGGATGCTGGGCAAGGGATGAGCTGAACAAGACATCACAAATTCTAGACATGTTAACTGCAGATGTGCAGAGTGTTAACCATGCTGTTTTGCAAAATAGAGCTGCTGTAGAATTTTTGCTCTTAGCACAAGGGCATGGATGTGAAGAGTTCGAGGGAATGTGTTGCATGAATCTGTCTGATCATTCAGTGTCCATTCACACTAAGATAAAAGAATTACAACAGGGACTTCACAAACTTAAGGAAGAAGACGGTTTAGGAATTGACAAATGGCTTAAAGGCTTAGGACTTGGACCGTGGCTGAGGAACCTTGTGATCTATGCTATAGGCCTGCTGGGTGTAATTTTACTGTTTTTGCTTATTTTGCCTTGTATCTTTAACTGTATCCAAAACATGGTCAGCCGTACAATAGCAAAAACATGGCAAACTAATCTCCTTGCACAAGAAGAAAACGGGGGAAATGTGGAGAGCATTATTAATAATTGGTTAGCTGAGAAAGGCCACACTGATATAATGCCACTGGTTAAGCTGAAGGAGAAAAGTCAGCAGTCAGCAAGCTGAAAGGAAGAGTCAGCAGCGACCTTGCTGCAACATGAGGATAGGGAGTTGAGATTAGTCCTGAATGTATCCTAAGAATATGTAGAAAGTATCAAAAGTAGAACCATAGGAATGTAGAAGTAGGCGTAGGTGCTGATATGTAAGCTGACCAATCCTGAGCTCAACTTTTGCAATATGTATGAAGCTCATTATTAACTGTATTTAACCCGCCGTACTGATCAATAAAATTGAGCCTGTGATGATCAAATTGATGTCCTGGTTCCCTTCCGCCGACACCAGGACAAAGCTGAGTGGTTTCCCTGGTGTCCCCCAGCCCTTGCTGGCCTCAGGGGCTGATGGCATTTGTGCTCCCTCAGGTTCATGTCCCCACACCAACAGCATGGGGATGCTGCCCCTGCTGTGTGCAATGCAAACAGGGGCTGCTGAGCCAGTGCTGCCGTGTCTGTGCCTGCAAGGATGGGGCACCTGTGTGAGCTGGGGGAGAGGCCAGGGCTGCAGAGGGGGGGATGTTGTTGGCAGCTCCATGAGTGTCGCAGACATTTCTCCACAGAAATCCTTTCTTTTGGATTTCTGCGTCTTCGGGAGGCCAGAGGCCCCCAAAGAGAAGGTAAACAATTATTATCAGCTGCTGTGGAATGCAACAGGGACACCTTGATTGGTTCATTTCCTATGTTTATAATTAAGGGCCAATCACCAGTACAAGCTAGGGGACTGAGTCCCTGGACACAGCTTTGTTTGGGATTCTTTTCTATCTATTCTTAGGTTAGCTAGCAGCTCTGCAAACCTCTCTCTATGTTCTATTTAGTATAGTCATAATGTATTATATATAATATCTTAATAAATCAAGCCTTCTGATCAAGATACAAGAGTCACCGTCTCTCTATCACCAGCAGCACCCACTCAGGTCGCTGTAATATCTGGTGACCCCTCATGTAAGAGCAAAAATTAATCTAATAAGACCAGAGGAGCAAAAATTGCTGCACTGGGTAAAAATCCTGTATGTGTAGCATTTGATGGTTGCTTTGAAGTGACCACAGAAGTGGATTCAAGCCAGGAGTTGAAGAACTGAAGATCCTGATATGGACAGAGTTCACAGCCAAGGCTGACCACAACAGAACTTTCTTCTGGAAAATCATCAGGAAACATGGTAGACAAGAACAGCACACCTGCAGAGCTGGCTAGAGAAAGCTGGACTCTTTCAAAAGGTACTGTTCATTTTTCTATCCCTGATGAACCAGCCCTTCGTAGCTTGTGGCTGTTCGTATGGCAGACCCATGCCTTGCCAGAAGAGATTCAATTCTCCCCTTCAGAGGAGAAATTGATAGCCCTCTGGAAATATTGGTGCAGGGAGGACGGTTTCCTTTTGTCCGAACCAGATATCTATGAATTCTTTCAATGGGCAAAGCTTTTTGGGTCCTTTGCTGATGTCTTATATGCTTTAGATGTTTTTGTCTGGGAGTGCATGGACTCGATTATCCAGCGCGTCTTCAGTAAGGGACGCGTGTTGCCTTCCATCTACCCAGCATTTATAAAGCTTTTCCCAGTTCTGAAGCGCAGAGCAGCTTGTTTTCAATGGATTTCTAACTGTTATGGCCAAGCTCCGTTTCCACCATCTTTGGCAGAAGACCCCGTGGGTGATGGCTTTGGGTTTTCCCCCCCCCCCTGCTTCGCGGTGGGGGGGGCTGAAACTTCGCGGCCCGAAGAAGTTTTTTTTACTCTTGCTCCGGAGCATGCTCAGATGGAGTGTTCTCCTTCCTCCCCTTCTCTCTCTCCGGTGGGATGGGAGTGGCCGCTCAAGCCAGCGCCGGCCTCTCAGACTCCGCCTTCAGACATGGGGGCGGCACCGGTCTCTGAGGCTTCCTCCAAGGCCCTGCCAGAGCCGTCACTCCAGGCGGTCCCGCCCGCGGTTTCACCGGCATCCCCGCCCCTGCCAGAGCCTGTGTCGGAGAAGGCGGAAGAGACAACACCTTCGGCGATTGACCTGTTGCTAAGCAACGGCGACGCTCCGCCGCTTCTCCCGGCTCCGCTGATGCCCGTGCCGTGCCCGCCGCCGCTCTCAGAGCCAAGGGACGCAGCAACAGCGTGTTCCCGAGCGTCCCCGCCTGCTCCAGCCGAGACGGTTCCTGTTCAGGATGCGGCTGAAAACGGCGTTGAGCCCGCGGGACCCTCGGAGCAGCCCGCGGCGGATCCCACGGTTCCCTCCCCAGTTCCGGCTCCCTCCCCGCTGCTTCCACCGGACGTCCCAGCAGCCGCCCCGGCGGGGAGTCTCTCCTTCCGTGGAGCGGGGGCTGCCCGCCAGCTCACTGTTGTGGCAGTCCAGCTGCCTGTTTTTAAGATCAGCATTCTCGGTGGTTTGGGGGGTGGTTTTTCGGGGATTGTCCCATGGAGGCCGCCGCCTCTCTTGTGCCCTAGTGGCATGTGGGGGCAGGTGCATCCAGAGAGTTCTGCCTCTGATCCCCAGCCCGGAGGGGGTGGGGATGATGCCATGGGGCAGATGAGAGACAAACCCGATGCAGTGCAGAGGGAGAGGGCACAGCTGGAGGAGACCATAGCTGGTTTGCTGTGGGAAACGAACATCTCCAGACCCCGGATGGGATTGCTGGGGAAGGCTTCTATTTCCCTGCTGCTGGCATGCCTCAGTGGTTTTGGGGAAAGGAAGCGTCTCACTACCCGTGCTGCCATTGTGCCGGCAGCAAGGTTCTGGCCTGTGGATATGCAGAGCCTTCCTTATGAGTTTGGCCTGGGCCGTTGGGCTGAGGAGGTTCCTGGGCCAGGGCCATCACTTGGCCTCTTGATGTTTTTGGGAATTGTGGTTTGTCCTACCGGTCCGGGTCCACCTGTGTGAGCCAGTTTTGGGGTTCCTGGTCCAGCATGGGCCAGGGCCTTTCCTTCTCTGGCACTGCTCTGCCTGGCTGCTGCTCTTTTGCTTTTCGATTCAAAAAAAAAAAAAAAAAAAAAAAAAAAAAAAAAAAAAAAAAGAAATTAAATAAAAAAGATTGAAAATACTGGGCAGCAGCTCTGAAGCGCTGAAGCATTGAAGGGCCAGAAAGGACATTCAAAAATTGTTCAAGTTGTTTCAAATCGTTTCAAATTGTATTAAGACTGTCAATGGGTTTTGATAACTATTGATGGAACTCTTTTGCAGAAGTCTGTTTCAGGACCAAAAGGACTCTCAGATATTCCAAGGGAAACACCTTCGGCACTTGGACTGTTCCTGAAATTCATCTGCATGGACTCAAATTCTCTTTACATTGTATTTTGCATTTTTCTTATATTATAGCATTGTTTTAGTGATTTGTTAGTTATTGTATATTCTATAGGTGAAGAAATTTCCTGTTCATTCCACATCAGCATTTTTTTTTATTTTATACAATTTAGAAAGGTGAGATGTCGCAGACATTTCTCCACAGAAATCCTTTCTTTTGGATTTCTGCGTCTTCGGGAGGCCAGAGGCCCCCAAAGAGAAGGTAAACAATTATTATCAGCTGCTGTGGAATGCAACAGGGACACCTTGATTGGCTCATTTCCTAGGTTTATAATTAAGGGCCAATCACCAGTACAAGCTAGGGGACTGAGTCCCTGGACACAGCTTTGTTTGGGATTCTTTTCTATCTATTCTTAGGTTAGCTAGCAGCTCTGCAAACCTCTCTCTATGTTCTATTTAGTATAGTCATAATGTATTATATATAATATCTTAATAAATCAAGCCTTCTGATCAAGATACAAGAGTCACCGTCTCTCTATCACCAGCAGCACCCACTCAGGTCTCTGTAATACATGAGGAGGATGTGGGACACTGCCCTGGGCTGTCCAGCACACTGGGGATGGATCAGCCCCTGCTCTGCTGCTCCTTCCCGTCTCCCCCAGGGCCCTTGCAGAGCCCCAACCATGCTGTTTGCCCCCAGCCTGCCCACAGCCACCCTGGGGCTGCTCACGGGGCTTTTCTGTGCTGAGCATTGGCCTGGCTGTGTTCTTGAGAGAGCCTGGGCAAGGAGCCTGGAGCCCCCAGGGCCTGGGCTGAGGCGTCAGCGCTGCCCCAGCAGTGCCCATGGCCTGTCCCTGCTGCAGTCCCGGCACTGCCACCCCCAGGGCTGTGCCCAGCCCCGAGAGCACTCAGGCCCTGCAGCAACACCAGGGCCACCAGGGCAGCGGGGCAGGGCCACGGCAGCAGCACTGGCAACACCAAGTGCTGCTGCTGCTGGGCACGGCTGCTGTGCCAGCGTTGATCTGCCCCCAGCTCTGCACACAGACATTGCTGCTGCAGCTCCAGAGAAGGCAACAAAAGGGCATCTGTGCAGAAAACTCTGCTGGGAGATCCTTTAGCTGCTTTAAAGCACTGAGGGTGCAGCCCCACATTTACACAGTCTGTGCTACAGTGAGTGTGGAGAGAAACAAAATGACAAATGGCATTTTCAGTGACATTATTTTGTGGAAAATACAGAAGGGCTTGACAGCTACCTTACAAGAAAAGCTGAGGTAATGGATGAAATAACAATTGATGATTTTAGAGTGTATCCATAGCAAGGAAGAAGACAAAGCATCAGCATACGAACAGATTTGAAAAGATACATGTAAATTTTTGTAAGCTAGACTAGGTGCATGTGTAAATGTGTATACGTACCTTATTAAATTTCTGTAAAACTTTTGCTAATTAAATTGATACAAAGATCTTTGCTCTAATGAATATAATAAGTTATTGTGATGTACTTAATGACTTTAAGATGATGCTTTCTTAAAAGTATATAAACTAGAGAACACATGTTGGTCACATCCAATCTAAGAGTATCAGACAAGATTAAAAAAGTAAAACAAAGAAAAGGAACCTCCAAAATGAAACCAACAGAACGTATCAAAAATGAGTTTTATTACAAGTGATTTGCAGAAATTGGACAGCAGTTTAATGTTCCTGGAAGCATCCAGTCATCAGTCTCCACACTGCAGCCTTGAGCTCCTGGTTCCTCAGGCTGTAGATGAGCGGGTTCAGGGCTGGAGGTACCATCGAGTACAGAACTGACAGGGCCAGATCCAGGGATGGGGAGGACATGGAGGGGGGCTTAAGATGAGCGAACGCTGCAGTGCTGAGAAACAGGGAGACCACAGCCAGGTGAGGGAGGCAGGTGGAAAAAGCTTTGTACCGTCCCTGCTCAGAGGGGATCCTCAGCACGGCCTTGAAGATCTGAATATAGGAGAAAACAATGAACACAAAACAACCAAAATTTAAACACACACAGCAATTGGGACAAATTCCCTGAGATAATGTTTGGAGCAAGAGAGCTTGATGATCTGTGGGATTTCACAGAAGAACTGGCCCAGGGCATCGCCATGGCACAGGGGCAGGGAAAATGTATTAGTTGTGAGAAGCAGAGCAGTGAGAAAGGCACTGGCCCAGGCAGCTGCTGCCATGTGGGCACAAGCTCTGCTGCCCAAGAGGGTCCCGTAGTGCAGGGGTTTACAGATGGACACGTAGCGGTCGTAGCACATGACAGTCAAGAGATAAAACTCTGTTGCTGCCCAGAAAACAAAAAAAAATACTTGAGCAGCACATCCTGTGTAGGAGATGTTCCTGGTGTCCCAGAGGGAATTGTGCATGGCTTTGGGGACAGTGGTGCAGATGGAGCCCAGGTCAGCGAGGGCCAGGTTGAGCAGGAAGAAGAACATGGGCGTGTGCAGGTGGTGGCTGCAGGCTACGGCGCTGATGATGAGGCCGTTGCCCAGGAGGGCAGCCAGGGAGATACCCAGCAAGAGGCAGAAGTGCAGGAGCTGCAGCTGCCTCGTGTCTGCCAATGCCAGCAGGAGAAAGAACCTGATGGAGCTGCTGTTGGATATTTGCTGTGCCTTGGCATTGGGATCTGTAAAAAAGTAATCATGGAATAGTTTGGTTTAGGAGAGGACTTGAAATATCCCAGCACAGCCTGGGGGCACCCTCCGCCCACTGCCTGCCCAGGGCTCTGCTACCTGGAGCTGTCCCTGCCAGCAGCTGCTTCCCTGTGCCCAGGGCTGGGCCCTGCCAGTGCTGCCAGAGCCCAGCCCAGCCCTGGGGGCTCAGCTCTGCCCTGCAGACCCCTCCCAGCTCAGGCACTGCCCAGGGGCAGCTCTGGCTCTGCAGACTCTGATGGCAACGTCAGAGGAACCCTGAGGAGGCTGAAAAAGCAACACTGATGCTGCCTCTAAATGGTGCTTGGCTGATTTCTGCGCTGCCTAGTTTATTCATATCTGGGAGATTTTGTTTGGTTTTTTTTAGTATCATTCTGATATTAAAAATATCTATGTGCTATTTCACATACAGGCAACCTAGAGCAGTAGATTAATAAAGCAGGTTTTCCCCTTTTATGAAACCCCTTCCTCACTGTGCTCCCTGTATAATCTACTTGGACATGTTGTGGAGTTAAGTGCCATGCTGGGACCAGTGCTGAACAATGCAGCATCACCACCACACAAGGATAACACATCCAAGACTTACCAGCTGTTTGTCCCACCAAGATCTTGTCCCCCAGTGCTGGGAGCAGCTGCCAGGGCTGGCTGAGAGCTGTCCCTGGACTGCAGCAGAGTCCCTGATCCAGCACTGCACCCTGGGCTGCAGGACCCTGCTCTGCACGACAGTCCTGGGCACCCCTGGCTGCTCTGCACAAGAGACAATCGGAGAATGTACTCACAGGGTCTGTAGGCATTGGGATGTTCCAGCGTTAGGAGATGGCTCCAGGAGCTGCAGCTGCATTGTCCTGCAGCCAGAGGTTCCTGTGCCAAGGGCTGGCAGTGATTCTGCCCCAGGAACTTCTCAGCACCTTCCCAGACCTGACTGATTGAAGCTCTCTGTGCCTCTGTGCTGTGCCCAGGGTGGCTGCAGGCAATGCCCCAGCCCTGCTGGGCTGGCAGAAGAGCTGCTCATCAAGAGAAATGTGCTTTTGAAGCTCCTCTTGGTTACCAGGAGCTGCCTCTGTGCCAGGAGCCCAGCCCAGCTCAGCAGCACAGACACAGCACAAGGACTTTAATGAGCCTTTGGGGCTTTGTGCTCAGGCCCTGAACATCAGGCACTGATAAGGAACTGAAGAAACCTCTCCAGAACTCCAAGTCACAGTCCAACTCCAAAGTTTCTTGGACTTTTAATGGGTCCCACTGAGGGACACAACTGAGAAAGTGTCCCCAGGTACAGCAGAGCACTGGAGGCAATGATGACAGGTGGGGACAAAGAGAAGCCAAGTTTTGGTGCCCTGGGGCACAGCAGGGTCTGTGCCACCAAGGGCTGTGAGGAGACACCTTGTCCTGAGGCACTGGGGCCTCCTGGCACAGCCCCAGCCAGGCTGGGCACTGTCAGCCCCTTGTCCTGCCCTCAGCATCCCCCACTAGCCGACATCCCAGTAGCCTCAAGAATCTGCTGGAAGGAGTCCCTGGGGAGCCTTACTCAGGAATGGCCCTGGGGAGTCTTTAATGCTCCCTGAAGGGATTGCAGGTTTTTGAAAGGACTTTGAGTTTGGCTTTTGCCTTGGAGTCTCTGAGAGGTTTGTGCAATCATGGCCTCCAATTATCTGCAGTAATTATTCCCTGGAGAGGCTTTGTCAGTAACAACACTCAGTGGAGGTCATTAATACTTCATGGTACTTCAGTTATTTTAAGGTACTTGGTGTTTCACTTTTGATACAGACTCTGTGAGAGTTTTGTGCAATCATGCCCCCAATTATCTATTTTAACGAGTCCCTTGAGAGCTTTGTACTGAAATTTAGCAGGGCTCATTAATGCCTAAAGATACTCAAGATTTTTAAGGTACTTTATGGATTTAAGAATACTTTTAGGTACTTTTAAGGTGTTTCCTTCCCAAACTGAGTGTCTGAGAGGCTTTTGTGCCATCCTGGCTTCCAATTCTCTTTTCCAAGGAGTCCAAGAGGAGCCCGTGTTGGGTATCTTCGTCCCTTTCTGTTTTACAATAAAGATGGAACTGAAAGAATTTTGTAAGACTTTCTAAAAGCATCCAAACACACATGGGACAATTAACAATACAACAGCAACCACTAAGAGAATGAATAGTCCTGTTTTAGCTAGATATCATCCAACCCTTTAGTCCCTTGGATTGGAAGAGTTCATTGACCCAGTCTTTGTTTTCCACTTGAAGCTTCTTGAACCCTTTCTTCAGTACCTTAATGCCCTTATGGATTGACTCGCTGTGGCTGGAGAGGTTCATGCAAAACATGCCCTCAGAGTCTACACAGCCATGCCCATGTGCCCAGAATAAAAACTTTATCGCTCTTTTGCAAGGTGGCATGTCTGATGGTCTCTGTCTCTGAGAGCACGCCACTCAATGTGAGGGAGGTAGCATTGGTTTGCTTACTTGACAGGCACCCAAGATGGTCTGCTTGTCCTAAAGCTTTAGCTGCAGCCACCCAAGGTAGTCCAAATTGGGGGTGCTACCATCCGATACCTGGATTAAAGCTTTCAAAGCCATCTCTTTGGTATCATTCAATACTTCTCTGGCGATACCTACTGGTTGATCGTCTGGTAGGCTGTGTTGTCCTTCTCCAGCTAGATGGTTGATTGTCAATTCCGCCCTTGCCTCATTATTAGCATAATCTGCTATTAATTGATTCAGCAAACACTTTCATCCCTCTTCCCACAGGTTGTATTTTGTAGGTGAGAACAACATGGTCATAATATATTTTAAATCATAGGGGGTTAAGACATGTGATTTAACCATGGCCCTCATTAGTCCATTAAAACAAGGTAAGTCCTTCCTATGGTCTTTACCTGCCCGACACAGCTCCCTTATTTCCCCAGAAACCAATGGCTGTTACCTGGGATTCGGCCCTCTTCTTTCATAACATACAGGGGCCACAAGGAGTTTTGAGACTATTTGCCAGTCTCCTTCCTTAACTGATTCTTTCCAGATCCTTTCCTGGGGATCTTCTGGGGTTGACGGGTGGGATGGTTCTGGGGAATCCAAACTGTCTTCTCGGGAGGAAGAATAACTTGGAGGAGAATTATTTGGATTAGAAATAGTGGGACCGTTGGGCTTGGTACCTTGAGCATAGGGTTATATTGTTGCCGGAGGGTGATGTAAATGGCGCTGCCATTTTGTCAGGTGTTGGGGAGGAAGGGCCTTAATTTAGGATGGCAGACTTCAGGGCTGGTCTTCTGGAGGCATGGCCCAGGCTGAAGGTGGAATGATTGACAGTGGGCGCGTGACGTCTGGAGGTTCATTCAGGGCAGAATAGAAGGTTGTGGTAGCAGGAAGCGGAGGAGCCAAGGTGGAGGGAGGACGGTCAGGCTCACGGGCATCTGGAAAATTTTTAATGATCCACCTCACGATTGATTTTAATTTGTTCTTTGAAGATACTTGGTCATGATCAGTGAGAATTAACTTAAAGCATCCATATACACACCTTTCTACTTTGGACTTCCAGCTGCCCATTTTTCTCTTTCTCGGCCTTAGGTGGAAGAGCCACTGGAACACCCCAAATCAGTTAAGGGATGTTGATTCATATTGTAAAAACACAGTGGCAAAATGGGCAATAATTCTTCTGCCTTTCCCCAAACCCACCTGCAATCCTACATAGGTGCAACCATCACTGTCCCTGGAGATCCTGGCCAAGGTCCCTCAAAGCAATGATGAATGTGCCAGCCCAGCAAAAAACCAAAATCCCGAGGAGCACTGGTCTATACATCAGCTAACCCCAGCTGACATGACTGAATGTCAGGGTCCCTGTTCGGGTGCCAAAGGTCACAATGAGGGTGGCTGTGACAAACCTTTCTGGTTCCCAAACTTTAGGGCAAGGATGGTGAAAATGAAAAGAAGCAGATGCTGGGGAAGATGAAACATGAAAGCCTTCTAAATATGATTGCCTGGCAAAAGATTTTGAGAATATGGAAACTATAAGTGAGATTGAAATGAAAGCAAGCTTTGAGATACCAAGCCTTAGTTACTGTAATAGTGGAAAACAATGGTATGCCCGGCTGAAGGTAGTCTTCTTTTGATGAAACAATACCCTCTGCTTGCAGACAAGTCCAAGTGTCAGAGCAGACTGTACTAGCTTGTCAGAAGGAGTCCAAAGAGTTGTTTTCAGGGTTTAAAATGTAGCACAGTATGGTAATGTAATGATTCTTATAGGCTGTATGTAAATGCTATAAGATTTGTATCTTGTACTATATTGGTTAGTGAAAATTAGAATATACAGCACAGAAGAAGATTTATTGTATAGTAATGGAAACTCCCCTCCTCTTTTGGGCATCCATTTTGGGCGTCTCTTTCGATCTCCTCTTTTGGGCCTGCTCTGAGCTGTGGCTGGCAGCTCCAAACAAGGTCCCTGCACCCACACCCTTTGCAATAAACCACAAGTTCCAAGACCTGGCTTCAGAGATCTCTGGTCTCCATCCGTCCCAACCGTCCAAGCCCCTGATGATCCTACAAGCAAGATCAATGAGTTTGCCCAAAAAGAACTTTAGTAACAGGTGAAAAACAATTAACATGGAGAAGTCAAGCGCAGTGCAAGGGGTGGGATTCAAAGACCTGAGATAAAGGGGAAGCAACAATATATACACTCGAGGGTAGAACACTCTAGAACAATAACCATATAGGGGACACAAGTAACCAGTAGGGGAGGAGAACTTGGACAACTTAGCATAACAACACTAAAGGCTCATGGGGGAACTCTCTAACTCACCTTAAGTTAAACAAATGATTCCCAGGGCTTGAAACTCAAGCCCAGTACTTCCGAGGTAAAATCTGTCTGACTGAGTTACAGCTGGGCTAACTCACACACCACTGTTTTGCTCTGGTCCCTTGGGACCGTGTGGCCCAACAGAGCCACAAAGATGTCCTGGGTTCCACAAGGCTCCACAGTATCACAATGGTCCCTTGGATCCATGGTGCTTGGCAGTGTCACAATGGCCCCTTCATTTTACAAGGCTCCCAAGCATCACATTGGTCTCCATAGGAAGGAAACCACGCAGCCCTCATGTTTCAGGAGCTGATGAACAGCAATCACCAGATGCCAAGGCAAGCCTGACCTGTCTGTCCTGGCAGGTTTGCTTTGAGCAACTCTTGGATTTTTGAAATGATGAATGTGGAGTCCTAATTTAAAACATTTGTGCCTGGAGAAGAGGGATGGGGTTTTTTTCATAAAAAGAAAAGCACAAAGCCCTTTCCAGTGTTTGGAAAACAGGTGAGTGCTGCCCCTCAGGAGTCAAAGACCAGCCAGACTTGTCTGTCCTGGGAGCTTTTGTCTGGGAGCAATCCTTGGATACACAGAAATTTGGAGGTGGAATACTAATTTTGGCCATGGATGCCAGGAAAAGATGGACAGTTCTTTTCCATAAGAAAGAAAGTGCAGAGCCTCAGTGTTTCAGGGGCAGATGGGAGTGGCCTTCCACATTCCAAGGTCAGCCAGACCTGTCAGGTGAACCATGGGAGGCCAAGGCAGCCACACCTATTTCATGTTGCCTTGGTTCCACAGGGCCCTGCAGTGTCAAAATGGCTCCTTGCTTGTATGAGGCCTTGCAGTGCCGCAATGGTTCTCTTGCTTCCAGGATGCCCTGAGGTGTCATAATAGCTCCTTGGTTACACAAGTCCTTAAGGATCTTAATGGTCTCCATGGTTCCACAAGGCCCCACAGTGCCATAATGGTCTATTGGTTCCATGAAGTCCCGCTGTGTCCAATGGCCCCTTGGTTCCATTGGGGTCCAGTAGTGCAACAATGATTCCCTTGGTTCCACAACTTCCCATAGTGTCACAATGGCCCCTTCCTTCCATAAGGCCCTGCAGGGTCACAATTGTCTCCCTGATTCCATGGGGCCTTGCAATGCCACAGGTCTCTCCATGGATCCATGGTGCCCTGCAGGATCACAATCGCCCTTTGGCTCCACGAGGCCCTGAAATGCAGCAATGGCCTCTTGGTTCCACAAAGCCCTGCTGCTTCACACTGGCCCCTTGGGACCATGCAGCCCAACAGACCCACAAAGATATCCTTGGTTCCACAAGGCCCCACAGTGTCACTGTGGCCCCTGGGATCCATGATACCCTGCAGGGTCACAATGTTCCTCTTGGTTCCTTAAGGGCCTACAGTGTAACAGGTTCCACAAGGGCCTGCAGTGTCACCATGGTCCATTGTTTCCACAATGCTCCGCAGTGTCACAATGGTCTCATAGGAAGGAAACAAGTGAGCCCCAGTGGTGCAGGGGCAGTCACCAGAGAGGCAGTCACAAGAGGCCAAGCCTAGCCAGACTTGTGTCATCCTGATTTTTTAAGATTTTCAAGCCTTCTGATGTTGACATTCTTGTAGGGAACTTTCTTACACACTTTCTATAAATAACTCACTGTTTTGCATTCCTTTATGGAGGACGAGAGAGTTGAAGGGCTGTTGGTTTGACCAGTATCATTGGAGAGGTGGCACTGTCACCTTCCGATCAGCTGTCACTTTTGGAAAACTATAAATGTTGGAGTCAGAATATAAACTTCACATTTTTTCTTCACCTTGAGAACAGCCATGTGTGCTTCTGTTCTTTCCTGTCCTCTAGTGACATCTGGTGAATGCCAAAGTGTACTGCAGCCTAGGCTGAGACAAAGTCTGGATTGCCGGTATTGTCCCCCCTCTTTAGTGCTTTGCCCGCTGTTCTTGGGGTGATGGCAACCTCTGTGGGTTTCGAGAAGGATTTCCTCATTTTGGACCTCTGGAGGGGGTCCTGGAGTGGAAACAGGTTTCTATTTCCTGGTATGATTTTGAGCGATTGCTTCTGTGGGCCCGAGAGCGAGGGCTCTTTTCGGACTCTGCAAAGCCATTCTCCAAGGAGGAGTGGTCTCTTGTGGGGGTCCGCCGCATGGAGGCCCTCTTTGATGATTGCACCGTAGACGTGGGATTGCTGCTGGTGCAGTGGAAAAAGTGTGAGGATCTTTGGCGGGAGTCTGGTTCTTGTACCCCTCAGAGTTCCCAGTGGAGCCCTTCTGTCTCGGACATGGGCAAGGGGGAGTTTGAGTTTCTGTGTGATGTGGAGCTCTCTCCCCACCCTGGGACAGTGTGCTAGGGGATAGGTCCAACTGGGGGATGGCGACGTTTCCCCCAGGGTGGATTTGGCTGTGCCAGGCTCCCTTGTGCCGCTCTGCAGTGATGTGGCTCCACGGGCTGCACCTCTCTCGGCACCCCTCCCCTCCTCCATGTCGGGGATAGGGCCCCGCGCCAGTCTCGTCCTGTTGCAGACATCTTTTCATTAAAATCCTTTCATTAGGATTTTTCCTGCTGAAGCTGAGACCTTTCAGAAACAAAGTGTAAACAATGGTTATCTGCTGCTGTGTAATGCAACAGGTGGATCCGTGATTGGTCTCCTGTGGATGTTTGGATTTACTGACCACTCACGGCAGAGGTGGGTCTTGCTCTCTGCTGAGACACAGATCTTTGTTATTCATTCTTTTCGATTCTATTCTTAGCTAAGCCTTCTGAGAAACCTTTTGCTTTCTATTTCTTTTTAGTTTAGTTATAATGTAGTATATATATAATAAAATAATAAATCAAGCCTTCTGATCATGGAGTCAACATTCTCGTCTCTCTCTCATCCTGAAAACCACTGTGACCACCATCACATCGTCCCAGTCCGCAGTGGGTTTGCAGACCATGCTGGAACCTGTGCCCACCAAGGCGCCCCTGCCAGGACTGTGGCATGACAGGGCGCTGAGGTATTTACCTTTAGCGTGAATGCCGACATGGCCGGTGGGAGGCCGGTGGGTTCCCGGGGCCATGGCCCCTCCTCTTTGATATTGTGGACGCTTCCCTCGTGCCAGGTGACTGTGTGTCTGAGGAACCCTGAGCGTTTCTGGCGAGAAGCCAAAACTAAGATTGACGAGATGACTGAGCCTGTCTCTTCATGGCATCTGCTGGGTCGTGGAGCGGCCTCCTCTGGCTCTGCCGGTGCTGCAGGGGGTGCAGGGGGGAGTGGTGTTGACCTGGCTCCCAGTCAGTCATCGCCTCTTGTCCCTGTGGGGCCCAAGGACCAGGACACAGCAGGTGCGGTGGCTTTGCCAGGGGGTTCCCAGGCTTTCCCTATGCTCAGGGGTGTTACTCATGAGCCCCTTTCACATAAGCTGGAGAGGGAAGTCTGTGATGTGGTTGCTCAGCACTGTTATGAATAAGAAGCTTCACTAGGCCAATATTCAAGCAGTAATCAATTTATTATTTAATATGGTAAAGTATGAGCAATACAGCTCTGTGTACAGTGGGGGAAGTTTTCCCTCAAACTGCACACTGATAATTGAAGGTTACAGGTATTTATAGGGGTACTCATCAGGTTTTTTTCAGCAATTTTTATTTCCAACCTTTTACTCATCAGCAATTTTTATTCCAAATTACTACATCAAAATTCTGTACACTATTGTGATTTTAATTTCTCAGGATGGATCTCAAATGAGTATTCTCAGATGGTGACGGTCCAGTTTCCAAAAGAAGAAAGACGAATCCCATCTGGTGGAGTCCAGCTTCCCAGATGTGTCCACCTTATAACTGCAGAGACTCTAAATCTCATGATGTCTAGCTTCCCTTCGGTCGAAACCATAAATCCTTGAGGTGATGTTCATCTTCCTTTCTCAAGCTGTTTTTCTCTGCTTCAATAAGGCGTGAGATAAGCATATTTCCTTTATATATATTCCAAAGCTATAGTTTCAAGGATAAAAGTAATATTCTAAAATTACACTTCAAAAGGTTATTATTGCAGAGCTTTTTATTGATTAAATGCAAGCAAAATCAACATCTTTAACACCTTAATTCCAATGCTCTTAAATCAACCAGGGTTAATTGCAAACAAAAGATAAGTCCAAAGGCCTTTTTCCATGCTTCATTTTCCTCAGTTATTATTAGAATTCACAGCTCTCCCATTGTCGGGGTCCACACATTTTGCATTCACAAATACACACATCGCCTGTTTGTACCTGACATGAAACACAGCTTTGCATCTCACACTGCTTTGCTGCAAAAGTCCTGCTGCACACACTGCGCAGTGTGGAAAGCCAAGAGAAGCTGCAGCTGGTGGCAATCTTGTGACAGAAGCTTGACCTTGTTCTCCATGAGAGGTTCTTGGGAAGAGCGGACAGGAGAAGATTCCTGGAAAACTTTAACAGCTTTCCAGAAGTGAAATGAAAATGAAAGAAACAATCCAAGATGTTTTCCTCTGTTTATTTCTATAGTCCCCTTTTCCATGTTGCACTGCTTCTCCATCCCAATAATTCCAGATGCACGTCACCTCTAAAATTGGTGACTTAGTGATTTTTAGATGCTCCAAAATACCATGAGCCACACACAGTTTTCCTTCCCCTGTTTTTACAGGAAAGCAACACTGGAGATGTAAGTGCAGTGCTGGGCTCAGGTAGGAATCCTACCCCAAGGGAAGGTGTCCCAACAGTGTCTGACCCTCAGCAAGGACAATGCACAGCAGCAAGCGACGGGATTGCTGTGCCAGAGTGCAGGAGTCAGGGCTCTGCATCTGGGCTCAAGGCCGCAAAGTTCCCGTGTTTGGGCAGACGGAGGGGCTGTCCCCGGGGCGCGCGGGGCTCGAACGTGGGGCTCGTGGGGCGAGCGGGAAACGGACACGGGGACGAACGGCCCCGGTGCTTCAGTTGCAGCGGCGGCAGCGGCGGCAGCAGCAAAAGCAGATAGACTAGAAAAATCGTTCTTTCTCTTTCTTTCGCTCTTTTTTTTTCTCTCCCTTTCCCGCTGTCGGGCACCCTTCTCTCGGGGTCCCTTGCCCGGCGTCCCTCTCCTCTCCCCGCCTCCCTCTCCCCTGCAGGGCAGGGCCATGCCCCCGCCCCGCCCCCGGCCCCGGGCGGGGCTGCCCCATGCCCGGCCCCGGCCGTCCCGCCGCGGTCTCGCCTCCGCCCGGCTCTGGCCGTGCTGGCGGTGGCGCTGCCGGGCGGGCATCAGTGCCTGGGGCGGGGGCGGCATCGCCGCCTTTTGCCTCCGCCTGGCCCGAGCCCGGCCCCAGACCCGACGCAGGGTCCGGCCCCGGCCCCGGCCCCGGCCCCGGCCCCAGCCCCGGCTCCTCCCGGGGCCCGCGGAGCACACACGCGGCGCGGCCGCTCCCGCCGCCTCCGCTGCGGCTTCCCCGGCCCGAGCTCCGCCGCTCGGCAGCGCGGCCGCCGGCCCCGAGCCTCCCGTGCCGCGTTCCCGGGAGCGAACGCCTGGGCATGGCCGGCCCGGGGCGGGTGAGCGGCGCTCGGGGGCCGTTGCTGGCCCCGGGCCGAGCGCTGACAGCCGCGTCCCGCCCGCAGGGACGGCGCAGGAGGCCCTGCAGGAGCAGTACCGGCTGGGATCGCTGCTGGGGCGCGGCAGCTTCGGCAGCGTCTTCGCGGCCACGAGGCTCTCGGACGGCGCCCCGGTGAGCGGCGGGGCCGGCGGCGGGCGCAGGAGGAGGGGATGGAGGAGGAGGAGGGCGGAGGGCGGAGGATGGGGCTCGCAGTGCGGGCGGCGAGCTCACCCCGCTGCTGCCCTTGGCTTGCAGGTGGCCATCAAAAGGGTGCCACGGAACCGCGTCCGGCACTGGGGTGAGCTGGTGAGTGAGCGGGGCCAGCAGCCGGGGCTGCCGGCCGGGGATGAGCCGGGGCCCGGCACGGTGGGAGCTGCCAGGACGCCCCGAGGGAGAGCGGGCGTGGGGCCAGCGCAGGGCGCAGAGCATCCCGGGCTGGCTGAGGGCTTCCCCAGGCCTGGCACGGCATCGGCCCCACTGACGGCATCGTGCTCCTCCCACAGCCCGACGGCACCAGCGCACCCCTGGAGGTCGTGCTGCTGGCCAAGGTGTCCACTGGCTTCCCCGGTGTGGTCCAGCTGCTGGAGTGGCTCGAGCTCCCCAACTGCATCGTGATGGTGCTGGAGCGGCCAGAGCAGTGTCAGGACCTGCAGCGTTTCATTCAGGCACGGCGGTTCCTGCCCGAGGAGGAGGCGCGGGAGCTGTTCCGCCAGGTGCTGGAGGCCGTGCAGCACTGCACCAGCTGCGGGGTCCTGCACAGGGACATCAAGCCAGAGAACATCCTGGTTGACCTGGACACCGGGCAGGCCAAACTGATTGACTTTGGCTGTGGCACCTACCTGCAGGACACAGTCTACACTCACTTTGCAGGTGAGCCTACACAGGGCTGTGCTCCCGCTGCTGACATCTCATGCCCCAACATCTCCCAGCCCAAGCTGGCTGTGGCAGCGGGGATTCTCCCTTTTGCTGCCAGTCAGGGCACTGAATCTTCAGCTGAGTTGCTTTAGAGCGGGGCTGGGTGGGCAGCCATCTTCCAGCCCTGCTGGCAGCCTTTGCCAGCCACTCTGCCCAGGACTAGGGCAGGGCTGGGGCAGCCAGCCCAACCAAAACCCCCGTAGGTGGGGGTAGCAGAGAGGGGGGCTGGAACCTGTGCCCCAGCCAGTTTGGTGTGCAGACGAGAGGAAGGGCTTGGACTGCTCCACTCGCCCTGTTTGCCTTGGCTTCATAATATTTTTGGGGCAATGCAGGCAGGGAGGATATGGGCAGGTTTTTTCCCCAGCATGGAGTGGGTTTTTCCTTTGCATGTCATGGTCGGGCCTAGCCAGGGCTGCCCTCTTCCAACACCAGAGGCTTCTTTTCCAACCCTAACTTTGTGCACAAGTCCCAGGCGCTGGCGAGAGGGCAGTGGTCACCCTGTGTGCCCCTGATGCAGCCCCCACAAGCGCAGGGATGCTGGGGCCAGGCTCTGAGAGCAGCAGCATCCCCCTGATGAACTCCATCTGTATTCCATAGGAACACTGTCATACAGCCCCCCAGAATGGAATGACTTTGGCTGGTACCACGGTGAGCCAGCTACCATCTGGTCCCTGGGCATCCTGCTGCACCAGACGGTCTGCGGGGAGCACCCTTTCAGGAGGGGCCAGAACCTCAGCTGGGGCCAGCTCCCGCTGCCACAACGGCTCTCTCAAGGTGGATCCTCTTCTCTGGGCACGAGGGGAATCCCAGTGCTGGGAGTCAGCAGCGGGGTCATGGGCATCCCGCTCTGGCAGCTGCTGAGGAGGTGGCACATGTCCTGCTCTCCTCCAAAACGGAATTGATGGGAAAGTTTAGGCCCAGCTCTGAGCACATCCAGCATGGCCTGGGCACAGGAGTAGTGGGACAAAGCAGACAGGAGCCTTCTCTGGCTGACCGTCACTTTCTGCTTTCTCTCCCCAGAGTGCAAAGACCTGATCAGGTGGTGTTTATCCGTGAACTCCTTGGACAGACCCGCACTGGAAGACCTGTTCTGTGATCCTTGGATGTGGGATATTCCCCTGCCATAGAAGAAGGGGGAGAGCCACAGGCACACTTTGATCCAGAGCCCTGGTAAGTTCCAGCTCCACATATGCCTTGGCAATGAGAAGCAAAGGAACCCAGAGCTTTTTGTGCTGGCAGTGTCACTGCACCGGGGTCATGGGATGGGAACACACAGCCCTTGTGCTGGAGCTGAGCTGCTCTGCCCAGCACTGGTGGCTGCCATCCCAGCTGGTTTTGCGTGTCCTGGTTCCCTGACAGCTGGGGCCCTGGGCAGAGCCCTGAGAGCCTGGTCTGCCCCCAGGGAAGGGGAAGGAGCCCCTGGAGAAGCTGTACCGGGGGGAATGCTGCTGCTGCTGGAGACAGCGAGGATGACATCAGGGATGACAAGCTCTTCCTCAGCCTGGCCACGGGAGGCTGAAGGTGATGCACTTTGATTCTGGCACCTTCTTCAAAGCCAAACTCCACAGGGAATTTGCAGATGAGTCCCCATCTGGGGAAATTCTGCCAGATGTGGGCATGACCCAGCGTGGCGGGGAACCAAAGGCTCCCCCTTTGCTGGGGCAGATGCAACTCATTCTTCAGTGGCTGCCCAGCTGCTTTTGGCAGGGCTGGGAGGATGGGCTGGGGTGGGCACGAAATGGGAGTGGGCTCCTGGCCCTACCAACAGCCCTCAGCACCCACCGTGCCCCGGGCTGGGGCTGGGGCAGCCAGCCCAACACAAACCAACCACGTGGTGGGAGCAGAGGTGGGGCTCCAGAACCTGTGCACAGCTGCTTTGCTGTGCAGGCAAGGAAGGGCTGGGCTGCTCCACTGCCCTTGTTTGCTTCGGGGTCACCGTGATTTTGGGGGGCAGTGCAGGGGGGAAGGGACAAAGTGTGGGCTTCCCTCACCAGTGGGTGGGTTTTTCCTTGGCATGCAGGGGTTAGGCCTTCCTCAAGGCCCTGATAGAGATAAGAGTTTTTAGCGTTTTTATTGTTTTCCCTTTCTGTCTCTAAACTCTTTTCAATAATGTGTTGTTTGTTTTTCCAGAGGAAGCATTCAAGGTGGTCCAGTCTGGATGGGGAAGTGCTTGGGAGCAGCTGTGGCGTGGATGGGCCGTGCCCTTGGAGAAGGCTGAGGCCATGGTTTGGGAGCAGCTTTTCTTCCAGCCGTGGGTGACGTGAGGTGGGTCCCTGTGTGCTTGGCGGGGTGGGATCAGAGCTTTTGGGAGCTGGCAGCGAGCACAGGAGCATCCTGCTCTGGGCAGCTGCTGAGGGCTGGATGTGCCCTGGCTGGCTGCAGGCTGGGCACATGCCCTGCCCTCCTGCTCTGCTGCCAAAGGCAGCAGGGATGGGCAGCTCTGGGCACAGCTCTGGGCACAGCCAGCATGGCCTGGGCACCGCAGGCCTTGGCACAAGGGCACAGGAGCCCTCAGCTGACGGGCGGTTTCTGCTTTCTCTCCTTGCAGCCGGGCTCTGCGGGTGCTGTGGCTGCTGTGGGCTCTGCCAGGGCTCTGCTGGGCTCAGCCCTGGGCCCAGCTGGGCTGGCTCTGCCCTCACATTGCTCTGACAGCTTTGCATCAGATGAGCCCATTGTGAGCACAGCGCCTGAGCTTTCTGCTTTGGCAGGTGAGTGGGACTCTGCTGCAGGCCCAGAGATTGCAGCTGGGGACACACATCCAATTGGCAAGGACCCAAACTCTCCACAGTCCCGGCTGAACACCTGGATCTGCACAGGGTGTTTTGTCTGTCCCATTCTTCCTTCTTGATTGGCTGGAATTGTACAATTGCACTTTGTTCCTCCTCTAGCAGTGCCACGAGTGGGCCAAAGGCTGGCGAGTGGGCTGTGCTCCTGAGGCAGTGCAGTCTGGAGCTGGTGGATGGAGAATTGCCCTTCTGCAAAAACCAGAGCAAAAAGCCGTAAGTGGGACTTTGTGACTCTAAGAAACTCC
This sequence comes from Melospiza melodia melodia, assembly GCF_035770615.1. NCBI lineage: Eukaryota > Metazoa > Chordata > Aves > Passeriformes > Passerellidae > Melospiza > Melospiza melodia. Next base: position 1,749,609 of record NC_086218.1, on the reverse strand, counting down.
TGGCAGTTTCAAAGGGAATGTGCAGCTCATTCGCAGGGTGAGAAGGAAGGTCATCTTCTAAAGGATTTGGGCTTTGACAGAGTTTCCATTCCAGTCCTGCTTGGAGCTGGAAGGGCACAAAGCAATTTCCTCTTGCTTCGAGCACAATTTCAAATACCAGTGTTGGGAACAAAGCCCAAAATCTTTTAAGAGGCTGCTGAGGTCAGTAAGATGGATCCATGCCATCAGCACATTTACAATGTAAAGAACTGAGTTCTCTTTTGAAAAAGATCATTTACCTCTTAATGCAAAGAATGTATCTTTGCATTTATGTTTTGGTTTTTTCACTAACATTGTGTTATGTTTTTTCACTAACACTTGGATTTTATTCTTATCTTTTACAAATTACCTATTTTTTTCCTTTTTCCTTTTTTTTCCCTCTAAATAGAAAACATGTCCTACAGCAGAAATGTCCTTTGCTCCTGGTTCCCGTGTGGAGCAGCTCCCTTCCTGCTGGCTGAGCTGCTCAGGCACAGCCCGGCAGCTCCTGGTCCTGCAGGGCTGAGGCTTTTCCCCATTGCTGGGCACAGACTGATGGAGCAGCACTGCTGAACACGGGCACACAGAGGGACCAGCAGCAGCTGCCTTTGGCCACCTGAGGCTCCAAGGCCCAAACTCTGAGCAGCCAGGGCTGGAAGAGACTGGCAGGATCTGATCCCTGACTCTGGGCCAGGGCTGCACAAATGACCCCACAGCAGCAGCAGCAGCAGCAGCAGCAGCACATGGAGCTGACTTTGAGCACAGCCCCTGCCCTTCTTCCCTCCCGTGTGCAGCGATGTCACAGCAGCCTGAGGCACCTGGGAGCCCCCAGTGCCAGCAGGGACTGGAGATGGCAGCCCTGGGCTCCTGGAGGCTGTGCAAGGAACGGAGCTGGGCACTCCCTGTCCATGGGGAGCTTCCAGATGGAAAAGGCTGCTGTGCCCAGGCAGCCCCAAGGGCACAGAAAGGAGGCTCTGGAGCACTGGATCTGTGCCAGTGCCACAGTCCTGGACAGCAGCCAGCGAGCCCTGGGGGAACAGAGGGCACAGCAAGAGGGACAGAACCAGGCAAGGGCAGAGACTGGAGAGAGCCAGGCCTGGGAGCAGGAACAGCTGCTCCATTGCACTCTTGGAGAAAGCTCTTGGCTGGTTCAAAGCAGTGAATGGCGTGAAGGGCAGAGAGGAGGCCACAGCAAACAATGCTCCTGTTTGCACAGCCTCCCCTCTCCGTGTCCCAGAAGGGATTGCATGGACTGTGTTCTTCTCTCCGAGCCGTCTCATTCAGCATGAGCAGCTCAGCACCTGGAGCTGAAGGAGCTGAAGCCTCAGGCCACAAGAGCTGGGCAAGAGGGTACTTTTGGAGCAAAGGAATGCTGCTAAAATAGCCCCAGCTGAATGCAGTGGATAGAATCATGGAATCACAGAATCCTTTCTGTTGGAAAAGCACTCTGAGCTCACCTAGTGCAGCCGCTCAGCCGGCAGTGCCAAGCCCAGCACTAAACCACGTCCCTGAAGAGCCAGGGCCTGGACACCAGCCCTGAGTGAGGCCTGGACAGCAGGCCCTGAGCCAAAGGTGGCCTCTGGATGAACCTTCCAACCAAAGGTTATCTTTGTATCTGCTCCCTAATGAAATGTGCATGGTTTTTAGCACTGAGATAGATGTAGCCACTCATTAGTGAAACATGTATTGACCTTTGTGTATTTAGAAGCCAGGCAAGGCCATGAAATCTGACATCTGGCCTTGTTTGGGGCTGTATGGTCAAAGTCAGCTCCCTTGGTTCCTCCTTGAGCCCTGGCCAGGCTTTGGGAGGGACGCAAGAGGAGGATGAAAGCAGATGTTGCCACACTAGCAGTGCTGTCAGTTTGTTCATTCAGCACTGTCAGAGCTGGGCCCTCTCCCAGTGGGGTTGGAGCCTCACCTGGGGCTGGAGGCACCTGCAAGAATTCCGATTGCCCAGGAGTGGCTCTGCAGGAGTGGCCCTTGGCTGTGACAGCTTCCCCAGCTGCTGTGTGGGTCTGGGGGATGGTAAAGCCTGAGGGTAAATGCTTCTGGATCTTTCTTAATCACTGCAGGCAATCTTTGGTGGGGATGATTGGGTGCATTGCTGAGCTGCTCCTTTTGTGATTCTTTGCTGCTCTGAACTTCAGGAAATGACGCTGATTCCTTCAGTTGGAGTCTGTGTCTTTTGTGCTGACTTTGGCCACTGGCAAAACAAAACTGGCACAGTCTGGCCAGATGCCAACAAAATGTCACTTGTTCAGTGTCAGTGTGAGGAATCAGTCCCATCAGAAATTCCCAGCTGGGAAGCCCTTCCCTGGAGTTCCCTGGCTCTGGAGTCAGCTGAGGTTGGATCCCTGTGTGGGCAGTGGGGCAGTCGGGTAGAAGAAGCTGCACCCCTGGATGTCTTCAAATGCATCCAAAAATTGCATATGGAAAAGGAAACAACCTTGTGGGTTTGGGCAGACAAAGATGAATTTGTTGAGAGTACATAGGAAACAGCACCTTCAGAAGAAACAATGATTGTTGGAATGCTCCCACATGGAGCAAAAGAAGAAGGTTTTAATCTTGAGCTCAGATGCATTTGTGCAAGTGAAATATCTATATACATAATAATTATATATGTATTTATAGTATAATAAGACCTCAATATATCTATTTATATTTATTTATGTCTGTATCTATCTATATTTCTATATCACTATCTATGTATAAAATTATATAATAATGTGAAATAGTGCTGACAATACTAATTTGGTAGCTTTGGCTGCTCAGGGATGTAACACTAAATACCCTACAGAACAGAATTAGCCAGAACCCTCATGTCAGTGGTCAACTTTTTGAGATTGTATACAATGAAAAAGGGAGAAAGGGAGGAAATTGGCTATTTTTGCAAGGTTTGCTGATACTGTGATGCAGAGTGCTTTGTCTTTTCCTGTGAAAAATACAGTGATTTTGCCTGTAGGGTTTTCCATGTACCAGATTATGCACAAGCTGCAGGATTGGTTGCACGGGTGAAGGGGTTGTTAAAAGAGCAGTTGGAAAAATGAGGAGATGGGAACCTTTGCCCATGGAGAACCCATCTCCCAGATGTGCTCCATGCCCTTCACAATGGCCCACTGGGGAAATGAAACCCCCTGGCTGTGCACGGCTGCCCCCAGTTTGCAAATCCAGCCATGGGCAGTGAGACTTGGGCTGCCTGGGAAATTGTTCTGGCTGTGATGGCCCCTGGCAGGGCCAGCCCAGAGGATGCAGGGCTGGGCCTTCATGCATTGGAATTCATCAGTATAAATTTAAAGCAAATGAGAGCTGTCAGTACTGAAACAGGAATTCAGATTCGTGCAGGACACTTTGGCCTGTCATGACAAGAGGAAATGATGCAGAATATCAAGGAGAAATTACAGTAATTCTGTTAAACAATAGTGACCAGGATTGGATTAGTCAACCCCATGACAGGGTAGCACAATTATCGATCTTGCAATTTTAAGAACAAATGTGCAAAAAGGAGATTCACCTCCAGTCACCACCATTTGTGGAGATAAAGGGTTTGGATGCATCAGCCCTAATAATGGAGCCAGAGTGTGGGTCCCGAGGCCAAAAGGCCCTCCTGAGGCAGCTGATGGAGCAGCTCCTGGGAAAGACAACTCTGAGTCCTGAAACCTGGGCAGGAACAATGGGAATGTGTCCCTGCAGCCAAGGATTCTGTGTGAGAACCAGTAGATCTGACAGGATATTGTTTTACACATCGTGCCAGACCAGATCTCCCTGTTTGCCCCAAGGGCCCCTTTGGAACATGCTCTGATCCACAGGGCTCCATATGAAGGCTGCTGTGACACTGAGGGACTTGCACAGGAATTCCATCCAGGAGCCTGGGTGCCCCTCAGGGACTGGGACCCGGCCCCTTCCAGCCAGAGGGGAAAGGGCCCCCCAAGCCTTGTTAGCCACAGACAGCATGGTAAAGCTGAACAGCAAAGGGCCTCGGGGCATTATTCTGGAATTAAAATGTGCCAGCTCCATGGACAACAGAATTCTTGTTCCTAACTCGAATGAGATTGAAAAAAAAGACTGAAGAACAGTGTCACTAAAGTACTCCTGATGTCTGTAAGGTGTACCTTGATAGTCAGCCAGAATCTTTGTCTGCCACAAACACCTCTAGTGTTTCACCAAGGGATTGGTCATCAAAATGTAATGATGGGTTATGATGGATTGCTGAGCTTCTTTTGTAATTCTTTGCTAATGATGATATGCTTTGCTGAGCTTATCCTTTTGTAAATCTCTGCAGCTGTGCATGATATAAATGACACAATTCCTTCAGTTGGTGTCTGTGTCTTTGGTAGTGACCCTGCCCATTGGTGAAACAGGGCCCCTTCTTGCCTAAGTGTTCCCTGGGAAGGCAAAAGCCCTCCCTCCAAAATTCCCCCCTTCCTCCTTGTTCCCCCCTTCATACCCTGAGCATGATGTGCTCTGGTCTGGTGTATGCCCGGGGTCAGTTGGGGTCCCCTGTCCTGGCTGCGTCCCCTGCCCAGCTCCCCCGCAGCCCCAGCCCCTCCCCAGCGTGGCTGGACGAGGGGCAGGACAGGCCTTGGCTGTGCTGCAGCTCAGCAAGAACAAAACCATCTCTGCGTGCTCAGCCCTGTGCTCAGCACCCGGCCCAGCAGTGTCTCAGTGCCAGGGGCTGTGCCCTCAGTCCCTGCCAGGGGTTTCCATGGCAACTGCCTGGCCAGGTGACCCAGGTGTCCCCCCAGTGCCAGTTGCCATGGAAACAGTGCCCAGCCCTGCCCCTTTCTGTCTGGCTGACCTGGCCTTTGGCCCTGGCAGTGCCGGTGGCTGCTGGTTCCTGGTGCCTGAGCGGCCAGCGCGGCACAGGGCAGGTGGCCATGGCACAGCCCCCAGCAAGGGATCCCCCCTGGCTCTGGGCACTGACACCAGCCCTGAGCACGGGCCCAGGGCAGCTTTCCATGGCCACCAACCATCACAACGGCTCTGGGCATTGGTTGCCATGGCACCAAACCAAGGAACGGGTCCCCGTGGCCGTTGCCATGGCACCTGGTGGCACCAACGAGTGTCACTGGAATTGTACCTGGAGCAGCCCTGGCACCGCTTTGTCACAGGGTTGCTGTGGCAGCTGAGGACAGCAACAGCTGGGGCTCTGCAGGGGCCCTGGGGCAGACGGGAAGGAGCAGCAGAGCAGGGGCTGATCCATCCCCAGTGCACTGCACAGCCCAGGGCAGTGTCCCAGAGCGTCCTCATGGAGCTGCCAACAACATCCCCCCCCTCTGCAGCCCTGGCCTCTACCCCAGCTCACACAGGTGCCCCATCCTTGCAGGCACAGACACGGCAGCACTGGCTCACCAGCCCCTGTTTGCACTGCACAGAGCAGGGGAAGCACCCCCATGCTGTTGGTGTGGGGACATGAACATGAGGGAGCACAAATGCCATCAGCCCCTGGGGCCACCAAGGGCTTGGGGACACCAGGGAAACCACTCAGCTTTGTCCTGGCCTCTGCAGTCAGCCAGAAAGTTTGTTCCCATCAGCTGGGAGTTTCCTGTGCCACAGCAGACGCTGTTGCTCAGAGCCAGGGCAGCCTGGCCGCCACTCCCAAAATGCCCTGAGCATTTCCCTTGCTTCACCTTGGCTTTCTTTACTCTTCCTGAAACAAATTTCTTCTAATTGCCCACCCCAGGAGACCCAGAACTAGACATAGCACTCGAGATGCTGCCCAACCAGTGCCCAGCACAGGGAAAGAATCCCTGCCCTGCTCCTGCTGGCCACACCATTCCTGAGCCAGCCCAGGAGCCATTGGCCTTCTTGGCCACCTGGGCACACTGCTGGCTCATGCCCAGCCTGCTGTCCATCAGTCCCTGCAGGTCACCTTCTGCCTGGCTGCTCTCCAGCCACTCTGTCCCCAGCCTGTAGCGCTGCAGGGGTTGTTGTGGCCAAATTGCAGGACCCGGCACGTGGACTTGTTAAACCTCACCTTGTTGGATTTGGGCCCTGGATCCAGCCTGTCCAGGGCCCTCTGCAGAGCCCTCCTACCTCCATCCTCCATTAGATCCAAACTCACACCCAGTTTGGTGTCATCTGCAGATTTGCTGATGTTGGACACAATCCCCTCATCCAGACCATTCCATGCAGACATTGGAATCCACGCTGGCTGGCTCTGACCCCTCGGCCATCCTGTGGATGCCCTGTGATGGCACTCAGGGTGATCTGTTTCATAACTTTGTGGGCCACCCAGGTCAGGCTGACAGGCCTGGAGTTCCCCAGATCCTCCTTCCAGCCCCTCTTGGGGATGGGCTCACACTGGCACCTCCAGTGCTCTGGGACCTCCCTGCTGAGCCAGCACTGATGGTAAATGATGGAGAGCAGCTTGGGGAGCTCATCCACAGCTCCCTCATCTCCCTGGGATGGATCCCATCTGATCCCACACACCTGTGAGCATCTGAGGGGCTCAGCAGGTCACTCCCTGCTTCCTCCTGGATTACAGGGGATTGTATTGGGCCCTGTGCCCATTTACCAGCTCATCAGAGCACTTGTCCTGAGGACAGCCTGCCCTAATATCGAAAATTGAGAGAAACAAGATGTTAAGTAGCTCTGCCTTCTCCTTATCTTTAGTTACTATATTCCCCGCTGCACCCAATAAAGAGTAGAGGTTTTCCTTATCCCATGTTTTGCTATTAATTTAATTGTGGAAACATTGTCTATTTTTTTTTCACAGATGTGGTCAGGTTAAACTCTAATTGAGCTTTCACCTCTTGACTTTTTTTTCTGCACGACTTCACAACATCCTTAAACATTTCCTAAGCTGCTTGACCTTCTGTCCAAAGTTGATGCACCTCTTGTTACCCTTGAGTTCTCACAAAATCTCCATGGCCAGCCAGGCCAGTCATTTTCCGCACTAGCTCATCTTTTGCCACATTGGGACAGGCTGCTCCTTCCCCTTAAGATTACTTCCTTGAAATGTGTCCATCCTTCCTGGACCTCTTTGTTTTTAAGGGATGTTTTCCTTCAAAAAATCAGGACCTAATTTGGTACTCCCAAAATCAGCATCCTAAACAGGCCAAAGTCTGCCCTTCCTAATTCCAGTGTAGAAGTTTTGTTGCTGCCCCCCCTTCTTTCCCAGAACATTGAAAACTTTATTATTTCATGGTCACTGTGCCCCAGGCAACCTCTGAGCCCAACATCTGCCACCAGCCCTTCTCTGTTTTTGAACAGTAGCAGACAGAACTTTCCTTGGCAGTGGGAGTGTTACCAAAAATTCAGTAAAATAGAAAACTCCTCAACACCAATGCAGCATTAAAAAGCAGCATTATTTATTCAGGGAGATGCACGGGGGACAGCTCCTCCCAAAGCCCTGCAGGCTGAGTAAAGGAAAGTTTCTGTTTATATTCTGTATATTGCACACATATTCACTGATTGTCCCAGACTAAACATAAATATGATAATGGTTTCCCCAAAATCATTCACATATTTCCCCTCCCCTTCACCCATGTATTGTTCTGTCTTGGGGTCTCTCTGGTGGTCCCTGGTGGTCATGGACCCCAGTGTTCCAGAGGGCCTGGCTGAGCTGGCAGGACACTGAGGCTGCTGGACTTCCAGTTCCCCTTCTCACACAATGGGCATTGTGTGGTTTCCATAAGCCTGGGGTTTTGGAGAACAAGGTCCAGGTGTCAGCTCACCTGGTGGAGACAATTTATCATCTAGTAACATGAGGTCACAGAGTGGGCTTTGACATCACAGAGCGGGTTATGTGAGGTGTTTGAGCAGCTATGACATCATATACTGCCCCTGTGACATCACAGAGCCATATGTGACATCAGAGGGCAGAGGTCTGACATCACAGAGCAGACTGTGACATCACAGAGTTGGCTGTGACCAGCTGTGACCAACCATCAGAGATCAGCTGTGTGACATTGGAGAATGGGCTGTGACATCACAGAACGGGCTGTGACATCAGAGACCAGCTGTGTGACATCCCAGAGGGGCTGTGTGATATCCCAGCAGGGCTGTGTCAGGTCACTGGGTTGGTCACTCCGCCCCAGCTCCCCCTCACAGTTTCTCCCAACAAGTCCAATGCTGTCCATGCCCAGCAGGGTCCCTGTCCCCCGGGATCCCCCCGGCCCACCTGGAGCCACAGCCTCCACCAAAGGATGTTCCACAAGATCAATCCCAGAGCCTGACATGGGGACAAGGGGCCAGGGCTGTGTGACCAGGACATCAAGGACGTGGGTTCTCCAGTCACTGTGGCCTGGGTTGGGTTGCTCAGGGCAGGAAAGATGTCTGGCAGCTGGAGCAGGGTCTGGGAAGGGCCTCCAAGGTGGGGCTGGAGCCCTTGGGCTGTGAGCAGAGGCTGAGGGAGCTGGGCTGGTCCAGCCCAGAGCAGGGAGGGCTGAGGGGCTCCTCATGCCAGCCTGGCAGTGCCAGCGAGGAGGAGATGGAGAACACAGAGCCAGGCTCTTCACCAGGGGTCTGGTGGGAGACAAAAGCCAATGGGTGGAAGGGGAAAGAGGAGACATCAGCCAGGGTATGAGGAGATGAAATGAGTCAGGCTGCTTTCAGCTTTTCCTCAACACCAAGAGCAGCCTGACCTCCCATCTCCATCCACCACTGACAGCTTGGCAAATCAGGAATTGTTGGAGCTGTTTTGCACCCACTCCAGGATGAGCATCCTTATACAAGAACTTAATTGTTCTTTTCTCAGAAATTATTTTTGGTATGGAAATCACCTGTGAATGATGGACTCATCAGATGCTGCTGGGACGTTGCACATACCTCAGGGAGGATTGTGATTGGTTTGAAATGGTGTCTTGTTCAACTGGGGCCTGTTTGCCATGAAGAGAAATTTTCTGTGCCTCTGAGTGTCACCAGTTCCACACCCCCCAAAAGACACAAACCTGATGAGTTGTGGTTCCCACTCCAGTGGTAGCACTTGGACCTCCCTCCATAGCCAGAGCAGAGCTCCCTTATCCCACAAAGTCCCTGGCAATGCAGGGATGAAGTAAACAGGACAGGCTGTGGGGATCAGGGGCAGGGTAGGGTCAGGGATTTGGGGTGTTTGTAAGCCATGGGTAGGACCTGGCCCTTGGCTGTGGTGAACCTCATCCAATTGTCCTGGGCCCATGGCTCCATCCTGTCCAGATCCCTCTGCAGAGCTTCCTGCCCTCCAGCACAACCACACTCCCACCCAGCTTGGGCTCACCTGGGAACTGACTGAGGGTACTCTCGATGGCCTCATCCAGATCAGCAATAAAGAGATTGAACTGACCTAGCCCCAGTTCTGAGCCCTGGGGACACCCCTGGATGTGACTCCATTCCTCAGCTCCTCTGAGTGCCAGGGGTTGGATGAGGGAAATGGTGGGGAGGAGATAGAGACAAAGTGTGATTGATTGTCAGCCATGAAGGGTCTGGATTTTCATATCTGTTCAAACTGCATGAAGAGGTGCTGGGGGTCAATATCAATTGGACATTACTGATATCAATCTATGAACAAAATAAGAAAACAGGAAAAAACAATTCTCTCTGCATTGTTTTAAATACAGTATATTCACATCAAATAGACTTCTGAAATCTGTCTAATTAACCAAAAAACACTTTTATTATTTCCAAGGGCTTTTCTTGTTCAGGTGTGTTTGGAACAAATATTTATTAGCCTTTTACATTGAATTTCTGAACGGAAGACCTCAAGAAAAAAGAGGCCTCTGGAGAAATAAAATTCATCATCAAACTCCAAGTGGCTGAGAACCCATCCCCATCAGGGCAGAAATGAACAGAAATGGGCACAGCTTTGTGGCTGCCCCAGCTTTGGCCTGGGCCCTGGGCCTGGAGCAGGAGCAGCTCTTGAGGGCCCCAAGGCCGCAGCTCTTGTGCTGCCCTGGGCAGATGGGATGGCAGCAGGGGATGCAGAGCTCTCAGCACCTCAGCCCGAGGGGAGCAGGGCAGCCAGGGAGCCTCCTTTGGCCTTGGCCAAGCCCCTTCCCCCATGCTGGGGCTGAGTCCTGTGGCAGCTGCAGCTGCTGCTGTGCCCTTGCCAGGGGCTGAGGCCGTGGGGCAGTGCCCAGAGCAGCCTGGCCTGAGCAGAGCTGTGAGGCCAGAGCCGGCTGGGCTGGGCTGGGGAGAGGCCCTTGTGCTGCCCAGAGCTCAGGGCAGCTGGCAGAGCTTGCAGGGAGCTGGGCTGGGCTCAGAGAGCCTAGCCCAGAAACCATCAGCGTCCATCTGAGCCTGGCTGAGCGTGCAGGGGCAGGACTCAGGCCAGGCCTTGTGGGGCAGGGCCAGTGCCTGTGCAAGGCATTGCAAACAGGCAAGTGGCCGAGAGAGGAGGCTGCTCTGTGTCCTTGGTGGCATGGACAGAGCAGGGAGGGGGCCCAGGACATTTGTCAGTGCCAGCCTCTGTGCCCATGCATTGGCAGCACTGGCTGCTGAGCCCAGCTTTGGCCTGGGCTGAGTTTGGTTCTGGCCCAGCTCCATCCTCCTGTGGGGCTCAGGGCCTGTTCCCAGCCATGGCCAGCCCTGGCTGCCTCTCTGCTGGCCCAGAGGCCAGCAGAACCCGGAGCAGGGCTGTCTGTGCAGCCCCACAGGTGCCACGGGCTCTGCAGGAGCTGGCAGAGGCTGCCCAGCAGGGAGGCCATGGGGCACAGAGCCCCAAGGCTGCTGTGGGCACCACGGCACAGGGGCCGTTCCCAGCTGCAATGGTCCTGGCCTGGGCTGGGCCTGCACAGGGGCTGGGCCACCATGGCTGGGCCAGCACAGGGCCACAAAGCGGCCACGCAGCTGCTGCCGGGGCTGACAGCAAGGCCAGGCACACACAGGCAATTGCTGAGCATGGCCTGTGCTGGCCAGGCCTGACTGCGCCAAAGGCAGAGCTCAGCTGCCCTTGGGGGCTGCAGGAACAGTCCAGAGCCCAAAGAGCCTCCATGGCTGTGCTGGAGACCAAGGCTGCAGGAGGGAAATGCAGGGCTGCTGAGAGATGGTGAGGGCATTGAATTCCAGCACACACCTCAGCTCTCTGATGATCCCAGCACCGTGCTGAGCCCTGTTTCACACTGGAACAGAGCAGATGTTGATGGGTGAGGAGCCCTGTGGGGTTGTCAGGGACCTGCAGCTTGCAACGTGCTCTGCTCTCCCTCAGGTGCTCTTGGAGAGATTCAATCCCAGCTGGGTACCTCAGGGTACAAGTGGCCCTGCCTTTTCACGGGCACACAGCTGATGTCTGCCTGGAAAGGGGCACAGCTTTTAATACCTGTTAGTTTCATCATATACAGGCAAAACTTTATCATCTGGGTCATTTGAGTACTGTTAAGAAATGGCAAAGTTTTCCCACCAGGAACAGGGTTTTCCTGGAGGTGTACAGATAGCATGAGAAGAAGTACTGATCTTGTTTTCTACTGGTGTCACCAGTATCCATTCTATTATATAAATCTCTCTTTTCTATTTGGGGTTTCAAGCTCTCCTATTGAAATGGCCATGTCTAAGGACACCTCTTCACTAGACGAGGTGGATATTTATGCTTCCCATTGCTCCCAGATTTCCTCATCCAGATGCTCTCTGGTCATTCAAGTGCCTCTCAACTGACTGGCTTCATGCTTTGAGCTGCAGGAAGTTGCCCAATCATTCTGAAGTGCAAATAAATATATCAATAATCAACATCTTTATTGTGTTTATATCTATCACAGAACTGCCTTTTCTTATGTCTTTGTCTAAAACTGTTCCTGTACAGAAATCCCTTGGGGATGGTGGACATGTCAGATGCTGCTGGGACATCATGGAGAACTCTGTTTGCTGCAATGTTAAACCGTATCCTGTTCAAATTGTGTTTTTTTGGCAAGAAACCCTTCTGTGCCCCTGAATGTCACCAGTTCCTGAGCCCAAAGGACACAAACCTGGTAAGTTGTGGTTCCCACTGCGGGGGCTCTGCACAGGAGAGCTCTTCAGCCCCTTTCATTTTTTTCCTCCCTCTGGGCATGGAGGGAGCTCCTGACTTCAGCCTGTGACTTGTGTGTGCAAAGAAAAAATCTGGGCAGAATCGGGGCAGGGAGGGTATGGGGGGACCTTGAGATCTGTGCTGGGCACAGAAGGTGTTTTCCATTGCTCTGAGACTGTCTGCTGTGGAAAGTGGATTTAATATCCAGCAGAGGAATGACTTTTGCATTTGATGGAGCTGTGCCTTCCCTTGGTTTTGTTGGCTGACAAGAAATGAACATCCCTCCGTGTCTCGGGCAGCTCCTTCTCCAAGGAAAGCAGGTGGGAGTTGGAGCCAAGGAGCTGAAAGCTGCAGGTGCAGCCTGGGCTGTAGGGAGCTCAGATTTGCACAAGGCTGCTCTGAGTGCCAGGGCTTGGATGGGGAAATGGTGGGGTGGGGGTAGGGACGGGGTCTGATTCACTGTCAGCCATGAAGGGTCTTGATTTTCATATCTATTCAAACTGCATGAGGAGGTACTTGGATTCAGTGTCAGCTGGAGATAGCACGTATCAATAAATTGACAGGGAAAAAAACCCTAAATTTGGCCTAAGTAATCTTTTCTCACTGTCTTTTTGAATAGAATCTATTCACCTTGAATAGACTCCTGGAATTCATCTAATTAACCACAAAAGATTTGAAAATTAAAATCAAATTATTCCCAGAGGCTTGGCTTGTTAAGGTGTTCTGAATGTTAATGAGCCCTGGGACACTGAATTCCTGCACTGAAGAGCTGAAGGCTGAACAAGCCTCTGGAGCAGGAAAATTCAGCAGCAGCCTCCAAGTTGCCGAGGATGTCAGCAGCCCCCACTGAGGCCATCCCTGCCCAGAGACCGTGGGAGAATGGGCAGACAAGGAGAGCGTCCCTGGGGCTGGGGCAGCACAACTCAGAGGCAGCAGCGGCTCCAGCTGGGAAATGGAGTGTGGAATGTGGCTGGGAAAGCCCTGCCTGGGCTGGGATAGAGGCTCTGGGGGGATTGGGGTTCCAGGGCAGGGCAGGGCTGGGGTTCCAGGGCCAGGCAGGGCTGGACCTGCCCCTTCCTCCCCCCCACCCCTGACAAAATGTTTTCAGCCAACCATCTCCAGTCTCTCACAACAGGGAATGTTGGAGGTGAAATCCCAATCTTGGACATGGGCACCTGGATTAGAAGGACAGTTCTTTCCCAAAGGAAGGAAAGCACAGAGCCTTCCCCAGAGTTTTGGGGACAGATGAAAGGTGACCCTTGTGAAACCATTACCAGCCAGATTTGTCCTGACAATCTTCCTATTGGAACAATCTCTGGATATATGGAATTTTGGAGGTGAAATCCCAATTCTGGCCATGGGTGTCTGGAGGAGAAGGCCAGTTCTTTTCCATGAGAAGGAAAGCACAGAGCCCCAGTATTTCAATAGCAGATGAGGAGACTCTCAATGTGCCAAGGTCAGCTGGACAATTGCCTGTTGATTACAAGAAGACCTGCAGTGTCACAATGGACCCTTGGTTCAATGAAGTCCAGCATTGTCACAGTGGTCCCTATGTTTCATAAGGCCCAGTGGTGTCACAATGGTCCCAACGAATCCATGAGGCTTTGCAGTGTCACAATGGTCTCCATAGCTTTCCAGGCCCCACAATATCACGTGACTCCTCTGTTCCATGAGCCCTGAAATGTCACAATGGCCCTTTGGACCCTGGGGGTTTCTAGTGTCACAATGTTCTCCTTTGGGTCAACAGTGTCACAATGGACCAATTATGACATGAGGCCCCACAATGTCACAATGGTTGGTTCCATGCAGCCCTGCAGTGTCACAAAGGCCTCTTGGATTCACAAGGCCCCACAGTATCACAATGGTCCTCTTGGTTCTGTAAAGAACCCCAGGGTCACAATGGTCTCACTGGTTCCATGAGGCTCCACACAGTCACGGTGGACCCTTGATTTGATGGGGCCTGACAGTGTCACCATGATCCCTACATTCATGGACCACACAATATCACTACAATTCCCTTGGTTCCATGAGGCCCAGCAATGTCACAGTGGTCTCCATGATTCCATGAGGCCCCACAGTGTCACAATGGTCCCTTGGTCTCACAGGGCCCCACAGTGTCACAGTGGTCCCTTGGTCTCACAGGGCCCCACAGTGTCACACTGGTCCCTTGGTCTCACAGGGCCCCACAGTGTCACAATCGTCCCTTGGTTCCATAGGCCCTCCGCTGCTGCATTCCCCCCTCCCCTTCTCAGGCCACCCTGCCAGCTGAGAAATGCTCCTTGGGCCTCGGCCTTGGCCAACAGCCCCTGGGCTCAGCTCCTCTGCAGCTCATCACAAACACTGTCTGCTCCAGCCACTGCTGCTGCCCAACCAGCTCCTGCTTTCTGTAGGAGCAGCCCTGGGAACTGTGTTTGTTCCCTCCGTGGCACAACATCCCTGTTCTCACCCTGCCACAGAAAGCTGTTGGTGCCAAGTGCAGCCAGGATGAGCCATTGCTGGGACTGAAGCCCCTCTCTTGGGGCCCTGCAAACAGTGCTCCAAAAGGAGCCCTTGGAGCTCTCCTGGGCCAGCGACTCCCTCTGAGTGGGGCCTCTCCCAGCCGGGAACTCTCCCGTTTGCTGTACTCGGGGTTCCTGAACAACGACGGAGCCTGGGCCGATCCCTCCACTCCTCGAGGCTCAGCCCTTTGCCCGCTGAGGAGATACCAAAGATCCACAGTGAGCATTGCCTGCCCTCAGGGGAATTGCTCACAGGTGCCTTGCACTGACTCTTTGTGTCTGTGTGTACACAGGAGTGTCTGTGCTGGAGAAATGCGGCAGAAATGCTGCTCCCTGAGGGGCTTGAGTGCCATGGATAGCTGAGTCAGTCAGGCCTGTAGGGCAGGTTAAATCACAAGGCCTCAATGAAGTTAAATGCTGCTGAGAAGTTTGCTTTTGCTAAGCGGTTACCTTTAGTATAAGTTATATGTTAAGTTCAATATTGTTAAGTGTCATTCCTCTGTTAAATTGCAAAGTCATAGGTTTAAGTTAGGTTACATACTGTTATACTCTGCTCTTTTGCTAAACTGTGAGGTTGAAAGTATCAGTTAAGGTTAATGTATTAGTAAAGTCCTGTTAAGTTTGAGGTCTGTTAAGCTTTCAGGCCATGTTCCTTTTATCCTTGCCCTTGCTGTCCTTGTGTCACACACACACACACAGGGACACTTCTAGGTTAATTTCTGGTTTGATTGCCTGGATTCTGTTTGGTTTTGTTTTTGCTTTGTTTCCTTGGTGTGCCTGAAGTGCCCAGTCAGGAGCAGAGTGACTCTTGCCAAGGAACTTTGTGCTGCTGTTGGTTAATATTAAATCTGGTTTTTGCTGCTCCCTTGCTGGGGATTTTTTCAGCGCTCTCAAGGCCTCGTTGGTACCAGGGTGAAGGAGCCCTGGCCCAGGCTCTGGCCCTGGGGGACACATGGACGCTGCCGGGGGGGTCCCTGTCCCCCTGTGGCACCCCCAGGGCCCCGGCCCCCCGTCCCCATGTCAGGCTCTGGGGTCGATCTCGTGGAACATCCTCTGGGGGAGGCTGCGGGGCCAGGGGCAGAGGGACCCGGGGGGACAGGGGAACCCGCTGTGCACGAGCAGGGTTGGACTGCTCTGGGGAACTGTGAGGGGGGCCGGGGCAGAGTGACCTACCCAGGGACCACACACAGCCCCTGTGATGTCATACAACCCCTGTGATGTCACACTGCCCCCATGATGTCACACAGCCCCTGTGATGTCACACTGACCCTGTGATGTCACAGAGCCAACTCTATGTCACTCTGTGATTTCATACAGCAGTGCTGTGACATCGCAGAAGACTGATGTCACAAAGTCACCCTGTGATGTCACAATCTGTTCTGTGATGTCACTGCCTCCTCTATGATGTTACACAGCCACCAGGTGATGTCACAACCCATTCTCTGATGCCTCAGAGCCACCCTCTATGATGGCAGGCACTGCTCTATGGCCTCCCAGCCAGATCTGTGATGTCACAGCCAGCTCTGTGATGTCACAGAACCTTCAAGAACCCTCAAGAACTCAATTCTATATAAACACTGAAGTTTCTTGTACTTTGAAGAGATTCCTGTAAGGGACACGACAGGGAAAGTGTCCCCAGGCCTCAGGCAGAGCAGAGATCTGCAGGCAGTGCTGACAGGTGGGGACAAAGAAAAGCCAAGTCTTGGTGCCCTGGGGCACAGCAGCAGGGTCTGTGCCACCAAGGGCTGTGAGGAGACACCTTTTCCTGAGGCCCTGGGGCCTCCTGGCACAGCCCCAGCCAGGCTGGGCACTGTCAGCCCCTTGTCCTGCCCTCAGCATACCCCCTAGCCCACATCCCAGTGGCCTCAAGGATCTGCTGGAAGGAGTCCCTGGGGAGCCTTGCTCAGCAATGGCTCTGGGGGCTCCTTAATGCTCCCTGAAGGGCCTGCTGGTTTTTGAAAGGGCTTTGGGTTTTGCTTTTGCCTTGGAAACTCTGAGAGCTTTGTGCAGCCATGGCCTCCAATTATGTGTTGTAATTAGTCCCTGCAGAGGCTTTCTCAGTAACACCACTCAGTCGGGCTCATTAATGCTTCAAGTTACTTCAGTTCTTTTAAGGTACTTGGTGTTTCCCTTTGGATACAGTCTCTGGGAGAGGTTTGTGCAATCATGGCCCCAATATCTGTGTTAATGTGTCCCTGGAGAGCTTTGTACTGACACTCAATGGGGCTCATTAATGCTTTGAGACTCAAGGTGTTGAAGGTGCTTTGGATTTTCCTTTTCACACTGTCTGAGAGGTTTTTGTGCCATCCTGGCCACCAATTCTCTCCTCCAAGGAGTCCATGAGGAGCCTGTGGGAGGAACCTCAGTGGGAGCCATGAATGCCTGGAGACACTTTGGGTGTTTCCTCTGCCTTTGACTCCTGGCAAGGTTTGTGCAATCTCCTCCCAGGCCCTGAGGTTCAAGGGCTCAGCTCCAAATGCACAGTGAGGCTCGTGAGGATCAAGCACGTCCTGAGAAACCCTGGCTGTGCCTTGATTTCCCTCTGCTCCAGTGTAGTTAATTAGGAGGTTTTCCTTTGACAGTTATGGACTAATAGTTCAAAGAGCTTCCAGGAAATATGTATTCCTATTTTAAAGGGTGTCTTTTATTGCTGTTCCTATTACACAAGAGGTGATTGCAGCATTCAGTGACTGATATTGATGCAGGGACTCTCCTAAGGAGCCCTGGCCTGCTCAGAGAAGCGGTGCCTTGAGCTCTGAGCCAGTGTGGACAACCTTGCTCCACTTTCCCCAAGCCCATTGTGTCTCTCCTCACTCACCTGGAACCTGCTTTGCTTGGAGAAGTGGCTGCACACAGCCAAAGAGGGATTTGCCTTCTTTGATTTTTGAAGCAATCTAAAACTCCTGAGTTTCCCCATTGCAAACAGACATCCTCCTCAAGTGTGTGCCAAGCCCAAGCTGCCACCAGGAGCACTCCATACCTGCCCTGGGCCAGCTGTGAGGGTGGATCATCATCCCAACACGCAGTGGTGCCATTGCAAGGGACTGTTGCCATGGACACTGCAAGGACCCCACTGCTGGGTTTGGGTTCCATGGCAACCCCCATCAGTTCAGGTTTCCTTGGAAACCAGCCCAAGGAGCCATTTCTGAAGCCAGGTTCCATGGCCACTTGCCTGCAGAGCTGTTGCTGTCCTTGGCTGCCATGGCAACCCTGGGACAAAGCGGTGCCAGAGCTGTTCCAGGTACAATTCCAGTGACAATTGTACCTGGAATTGGTGCCACCAGGTGCCATGGCAACAGCCACGGGGACCCGGTCCTTGGTTTGGTGCCATGGCAACCAATGCCCGGCCCCATTGTGATGGTTGGTGGCCATGGAAAGCTGCCCTGGCCCCTTGCTCAGGGCTGGTGTCAGTGCCCAGAGCCAGGGGGGATCCCTTGCTGGGGGCTGTGCCATGGCCACCTGCCCTGTGCCGCGCTGGCCGCTCAGGCACCAGGAACCAGCAGCCACCGGCACTGCCAGGGCCAAAGGCCAGGTCAGCCAGACAGAAAGGGGTGGGGCTGGGCACTGTTTCCATGGCAACCGGCACTGGAGGGGGGAAACCTAGGTCACCTGACCTGGCAGTTGCCATGGAAACCCCTGGCAGGGACTGAGGGCACAGCCCCTGGCACTGAGACACTGCTGGGCCGGGTGCTGAGCACAGGGCAGGGCATGCAGAGATGGTTTTGTTCTTGCTGAGCTGCAGCACAGCCAAGGCCTGTCCTGCCCCTCGTCCAGCCACGCTGGGGAGGGGCTGGGGCTGCGAGGGAGCTGGGCAGGGGACACAGCCAGGACAGGGGACCCCAACTGACCCCGGGCATACCCCAGACCAGAGCACATCATGCTCAGGGTGTGAAGGGGGGGAACAGGGAGGAAGGGGGAAATTTTGGAGAGAGGGCTTTTGCCTTCCCAGGGAACACTTAGGCAAGAAGGGGCCGTTTCACCAGTGGGCAGGGTCACGACCAAAGACACAGACACCAACTCAAGGAATTGTGTCATTTATATCATGCACAGCTGCAGAGATTTACAAAAGGATAAGCTCAGCAAAGCACATCATCATTAGCAAAGAATTACAAAAGAAGCTCAGCAATCCATCATAACCCATCATTACATTTTCATGACCAATTCCTTGGTGAAACACTAGAGGTGTTTGTGGCAGACAAAGATTCTGGCTGACTATCAAGGTACACCTTACAGACACCAGTAGTACTTTAGTGACACTGTTCTTCATTCTTTTTTTTCAATCTCATTCGAGTTAGGAACAAGAATTCTGTTGTCCATGGAGCTGGCACCTTTTTAATTCCAGAATAATGCCCCCAGGCCCTTTGCTGTTCAGCTTTACCATGCTGTCTGTGGCTAACAAGGCTTGGGGGGCCCTTTCCCCTCTGGCTGGAAGGGGCCGGGTCCCAGTCCCTGAGGGACACCCAGACTCCTGGATGGAATTCCTGTGCAAGTCCCTCAGTGTCACAGCAGCCTTCCCATGGAGCCCTGTGGATCAGAGCATGTTCCAAAGGGGCCCTTGGGGCAAACAGGGAGATCTGGTCTGGCAGGATGTGTAAAACAACCTCCTGGCAGATCTACTTGTTCTCACACAGAATCCTTGGCTGCAGGGACACATTCCCATTGTTCCTGCCCAGGTTTCAGGACTCAGAGTTGTCTTTCCTAGGAGCTGCTCCTTCAGCTGCCTCGGGAG
Source organism: Melospiza melodia melodia (assembly GCF_035770615.1). NCBI lineage: Eukaryota > Metazoa > Chordata > Aves > Passeriformes > Passerellidae > Melospiza > Melospiza melodia. The sequence continues at coordinate 1,730,450 of NC_086218.1, read as the reverse complement.
GGCCTTTTGGCCTCTGGACCCACACTCTGGCTCCATTATTAGGGCTGCTGCATCCAAACCCTTTATCTCCACAAATGGTGGTGACTGGAGGTGGATCTCCTGTTTTCACAATCGTTCTTAAAATTGCAAAATCAATAATTGTGCTACCCTGTCATGGGGTTGAACAATCCAATCTTTTTTGTTATTGTTTACAGAATTACTGTAATTTCTCCTTGATATTCTGCATCATTTCCTCCTTCCATGACAGGAAAACTTTGCAAGGCCAAGCTCCAAGGGAGCTGTTACCAAATCAAAGTGTCTTGGAGGAATATGAATTCCTGTTTCAGTATTGATAGCTCTCATTTACCTTGAATTTCTCCTAATGAATTCCAATGCATGAAGGCCCAGCCCTGCAGCCTCTGGGCTGGCCCTGCCAGGGGCCATCACAGCCAGAACAATTTCCCAGGCAGCCCAAGTCTCACTGCCCATGGTTGGATTTGCAAACTGGGGGCAGCCGTGCACAGCCAGGGGTTTCCATTTCCCCAGTGGGCCATTGTGAAGGGCATGGAGCACATCTGGGAGATGGGTTCTCCATGGGCAAAGGTTCCCATCTCCTCATTTTTTCAACTGCTCTTTTAACGACCCCTTCACCCATTCAACCAATCCTGCAGCTTGTGGATAGTGTGGTACATGAAGAACCCTGCAGGCAAAATCACTGTATTTTTCACAGGAACAGACAAAGCATTCTGCATCACAGTATCAGCACAACCTGTAAAAATAGCCAATTCCCTCTCTTTCTCCCTTTTTCATTGTATACAATCTCAAAAAGTTGACCACTGACATGAGGGTCCTGGCCAATTCTGTTCTGTAGGGTATTTAGTGTTACATCCCTGAGCAGCCAAATCTACCAAATTAGTATTTTCAGCACTATTTCACATTATTATTATTTTATATATAGATATAAATATTGATATACATATAGACAGATAGATACAAACATATATATAAAAAATTTAAATACATATATATTAATGCCTTATTATTCTATAAATATATTGTTATTTATTATATTGATATTTCACTTGTACAAATGCATCTGAGCTCAAGATTAAAACCTTTTTCTGTTGCTCCATGTGGGAGCATTCCAACAATCATTGTTCCTTCTGAAGGTGCTGTTTCCTATGTACTCTCAACAAATTCATCTTTGTCTGCCCAAACCCACAAGGTTGTTTCCTTTTCCATGTGCAATTTTTGGATGCATTTGAAGCCATCAAGGGTGCAGCTTCTTCTACCCGACTGCCCCTCTGCCCACACAGGGATCCAACCTCAGCTGACTCCAGAGCCAGGGAACTCCAGGGAAGGGCTTCCCAGCTGGGAATTTCTGATGGGACTGATTCCTCACATTGACACTGAACAAGTGACATTTTGTTGGCATCTGGCCAGACTGTGCCAGTTTTGTTTTGCCAGTGGCCAAAGTCATCACCAAAGACACAGACTCCAGCTGAAGGAATCAGTGTCATTTCCTGCAGCTCAGAGCAGCAAAGAATCACAAAAGGAGCAGCTCAGCAATGCACCCAACCATCCCCACCAAAGATTGCCTGCCGTGATTAAGAAAGATCCAGCAGCATCTACCCTCAGCCTTTACCATTCCCCAGACCCACACAGCAGCTGGGGAAGCTGTCACAGCCAAGGGCTGCAGAGCCACTCCTGGGCACTGGGAATTCCTGCAGGTGCCTCCAGCCCCAGGTGAGGCTCCAACCCCACTGGGAGAGGGCCCAGCTCTGACAGTGCTGAATGAACAAACTGACAGCACTGCTAGTGTGGCAACATCTGCTTTCATCCTCCTCTTGGGTCCCTCCCAAAGCCTGGCCAGGGCTCAAGGAGGAACCAAGGGAGCTGACTTTGATCCTTCAGCCCCGAACAAGGCCAGATGTCAGATTTCATGGCCTTGTCTGGCTTCTAAATACACAAAGGTCAATCCATGTTTCACTAATGAGTGGCTACATCTATCTCAGTGCTAAAAACCATGCACATTTCATTAGGGAGCAGATACAAAGATAACCTTTGGTTGGAAGGTTCATCCAGAGGCTACCTTTGGCTCACGGCCTGCTGTCCAGGCCTCACTCAGGGCTGGTGTCCAGGCCTTGGCACTTCAGGGACGTGGTTTAGTGCTGGGCTTGGCACTGCTGGGTGACCGGCTGCACTGGGTGAGCTCAGAGGGCTTTTCCAACAGAAAGGATTCTGTGATTCCATGATTCTATCCACTGCATTCAGCTGGGGCTATTTTAGCAGCATTCCTTTGCTCCAAAAGTTCCCTCTTGCCCAGCTCCTGTGGCCTGAGGCTTCGGCTCCTTCACCTCCTGGTGCTGAGCTGCTCATGCTGAACGAGTCGGCTTGGAAGAACACAGTCCATGCAATTCCTTCTGGGACACGGAGAGGGGAGGCTGTGCAAACAGGAGCATTGTTTGCTGTGGCCTCCTCTCTGCCCTTCACGCCATTCACTGCTTTGAACCAGCCAAGAGCTTTCTCCAAGAGTGCAATGGAGCAGCTGTTCCTGCTCCCAGGCCTGGCTCTCTCCAGTCTCTCCCCTTGCCTGCTTCTGTCCCTCTTGCTGTGCCCTCTGCTCCCCCAGGGCTCGCTGGCTGCTGCCCAGGACTGTGGCACTGGCACAGATCCAGTGCTCCAGAGCCTCCTTTCTGTGCCCTTGGGGCTGCCTGGGCACAGCAGCCTTTTCCATCTGGAAGCTCCCCATGCACAGGGAGTGCCCAGCTCCGTTCCTTGCACAGCCTCCAGGAGCCCAGGCCTGCCATCTCCAGTCCCTGCTGGCACTGGGGGCTCCCAGGTGCCTCAGGCTGCTGTGACACCGCTGCACACGGGAGGGAAGAGGGACAGGGGCTGTGCTCAGAGTCAGCTCCATGTGCTGCTGCTGCTGCTGCTGCTGCTGCTGCTGCTGCTGTGGGGTCATTTGTGCAGCCCTGGCCCAGAGTCAGGGATCAGATCCTGCCAGTCTCTTCCAGCCCTGGCTGCTCAGAGTTTGGGCCTTAGAGCCTCAGGTGGCCAAAGGCAGCTGCTGCTGGTGCCTCTGTGTGCCCGTGTTCAGCAGTGCTGCTCCATCAGTCTGTGCCCAGCAACGGGGAAAAGCCTCAGCCCTGCAGGGCCAGGAGCTGCCGGGCTCTGCCTGAGCAGCTCAGCCAGCAGGAAGGGAGCTGCTCCACACGGGAACCAGGAGCAAAGGACAATCCTTTTGTAGGACATGTTTTCTACTGAAAGGGAAAAAAAGAAAAAGAAAAAAAAAAAAACTAGGTAAATTGTAAAAGATAAGAATAAAATCCAAGTGTTAGTGAAAAAACATAACATGCCAGTGAAAAAACCAAAACATAAATGCAAAGTTACATTATTTGCATTAAGAGGTAAATGATCTTTTTCAAAAGTGAACTCAGTTCTTTACATTGTAAATGTGCTGATGGCATGGATCCATCTTACTGATCTCAGCAGCCTTTTAAAAGATTTTGGGCTTTGTTTCCAACATTGGTATTTGAAATTGTGGTCGAAGCAAGAGGAAATTGCTTTGTGCCCTTCCAGCTCCAAGCAGGACTAGGAATGGAAACTCTGTCAAAGCCCAAATCCTTTAGAAGATGACCTTCCTTCTCAGCCTGGGAATGAGCTGGACACATTCCCTTTGAAACTGTCAGGGATTTCTTAGAGATACAAAGTCCCACATACGGCTTTTTGCTCTGGTTTGGAAGTGCAGAAGGGCAATTCTCCATCCACCAGCTCCAGACTGCACTGCCTCAGGAACACGGCCCACTCGCCAGCTTTGGCCCACTCGTGGCACTGCTAGAGGAGGAACAAAGTGCAATTGCACAATTCCAGCCAATAAAGAAGGAAGAATGGGACAGACAAAACACCCTGTGCAGATCCAGGTGTTCAGCCGGGACTGTGGAGAGTTTGGGTCGTTGCCAATTGGATGTGTGTCCCCAGCTGCAATCTCTGGGCCTGCAGCAGAGTCTCACTCACCGGCCAAAGCAGAAAGCTCAGGCGCTGTGCTCACAATGGGCTCGTCTGATGCAAAGCTGTCAGAGCAATGTGAGGGCAGAGCCAGCCCAGCTGGGCCCAGGGCTGAGCCCAGCAGAGCCCTAGCAGAGCCCAGAGTAGCCTCAGCACCCGCAGAGCCCGGCTGCAAGGAGAGAAAGCAGAAACCTCCCATCAGCTGAGGGCTCCTGTGCCCTTGTGCCAAGGCCTGCGGTCCCAGGCCATGCTGGCTGTGCCCAGAGCTGCCCATCCCTGCTGCCTTTGGCAGCAGAGCAGGAGGGCAGGACACGTGCCCAGCCTGCAGCCAGCCAGGGCACATGCAGCCCTCAGCAGCTGCCCAGAGCAGGATGCTCCTGTGCTCGCTGCCAGCTCCCAAAAGCTCTGATCCCACCCTGCCAAGCACACATGGACCCACCTCACGCCAGCCACGGCTGCAAGAAAAGCTGCTCCCAAACCATGGCCTCAGCCTTCTCCAAGGGCACGGCCCATCCATGCCACAGCTGCTCCCAAGCACTTCCCCATCCACACTGGACCACCTCGAATGCTTCCTCTGGAAAAACAAACAACACATTATTGAAAAGAGATTAGATGCAAAAAGGGAAAACAAGAAAAACAGTAAAAACTCTTATCTCTGTCAGGGCCTTGACGAAGGCCCAACCCCTGCATGCCAAGGAAAAACCCACCCACTAGTGAGGGAAACCCACACTTTCTTTCTTCCCCCCTGCACTGCCTCCCAAAATCCCGGTGACCCCAAAGCAAACAAGGGCTGTGGAGCATCCCAGCCCTTCCTTGCCTGCACAGCAAAGCAGCTGTGCACAGGTTCTGGGGTCCCACCTCTGCTCCCACCATGGGGCTTTGTTTGTGTTGGGCTGGCTGCCCCAGCCCCAGCCCGGGGCACGGTGGGTGCTGGGGGCTGTTGGCAGAGCCAGGAGCCCACTCCCATTTCGTGCCCACCCCAGCCCCTCCTCCCAGCCCTGCCAAAAGCAGCTGGGCAGCAACTGAAGAATGAGTTGCATCTGCCCCAGCAAAGGGGGAGCCTTTGGTTCCCCGCGATGCTGGGCAATGCCCAAATCTGGCAGAATTTCCCTGGGTGGGGACTCATCTGCAAATTCCCTGTGGAGTTTGGCTTTGAAGAAGGTGCCAGAATCAAAGTGCATCACCTTCAGCCTCCCGTTGCCAGGCTGAGGAAGAGCTTGTCATCCCTGATATCACCCTCGCTGTCTCCAGCAGCAGCATCCCCACTGGGTACAGCTTCTCCAAGGGGCTCCTTCTCCTTCCCTGGGGGCAGACCAGGCTCTCAGGGCTCTGCCCAGGGCCCCAGCTGTCAGGGAACCAGGACAAGCAAAATCAGCTGGGATGGCAGCCACCAGTGCTGGGCAGAGCAGCTCAGCTCCAGCACAAGGGCTGTGTGTTCCCATCCCATGACCCCTGTGCAGTGACACAGGCAGCACAAAAAGCTCTGGGTTCCTTTGCTTCTCATTGCCAAGGCATATGGTGAGCTGGAACTTACCAGGGCTCTGGATCAAAGTGTGCCTGTGGCTCTCTCCCTTCTTCTATGGCAGAGGAATATCCCACACCCAAGGATCACAGAACAGGTCTTCCAGTGCGGGTCTGTCCAAGGAGTTCACGGATAAACACCACCTGATCAGATCTTTGCACTCTGGGGAGAGAAAGCAGAAAGTGACGGTCAGCCAGGGAAGGCTCCTGTCTGCTTTACCCCACCATTCCCGTGCCCAGGCCATGCTGGATGTGCTCAGAGCTGGGCCTAAACTTTGCCATCAATTCCCTGTTTTGGAGGAGAGCAGGACATGTGCCACCTCCTCAGCAGCTGCTAGAGTGGGATGCCCACAACCCCGCTGCTGGCTCCCAGCACTGGCATTCCCCCCGTGCCCAGAGAAGAGGATCCACCTTGAGAGAGCCGTTGTGGCAGCGGGAGCTGGCCCCAGCTGAGGTTCTGGCCCCTCCTGAAAGGGTGCTCCCCGCAGACCGTCTGGTGCAGCAGGATGCCCAGGGACCAGACCGTTGCTGCCTCGCCATGGTACCAGCCAAAGTCATTCCATTCCGGGGGGCTGTAGGACAGTGTTCCTATGGAATACAGATGGAGTTCATCAGGGGGATGCTGCTGCTCCCAGAGCCTGGCCCCAGCATCCCTGGGTGCGTGGGGGCTGCATCAGGGGCACACAGGGTGACCACTGCCCTCTCACCAGCACCTGGGACTTGTGCACAAAGTTAGGGTTGGAAAAGAAGCCTCTGGTGTTGGAAGAGGGCAGCCCTGGCTAGGCCCAACCATGACATGCAAAGGAAAAACCCACTCCATGCTGGGGAAAAAACCTGCCCCTATCCTCCCTGCCTGCATTGCCCCAAAAATATTATGAAGCCAAGGCAAACAGGGCGAGTGGAGCAGTCCAAGCCCTTCCTCTCATCTGCACACCAAAGTGGCTGGGGCACAGGTTCTGCCCTCCCTCTCTGCTACCCCCACCCACGGGGGTTTTGGTCGGGCTGGCTGCCCCAGCCCAGCCCCAGTCCTGGGCAGAGTGGCTGGCAAAGGCTGCCAGCAGGGCTGGAAGATGGCTGCCCACCCAGCCCTGCTCTAAAGCAACTCAGCTGAAGATTCAGTGCCCTGACTGGCAGCAAAAGGGAGAATCCCTGCTGCCACAGCCAGCTTGGGCTGGGAGATGTTGGGGCATGAGATGTCAGCAGCGGGAGCACAGCCCTGTGTAGGCTCACCTGCAAAGTGAGTGTAGACTGTGTCCTGCAGGTAGGTGCCACAGCCAAAGTCAATCAGTTTGGCCTGCCCGGTGTCCAGGTCAACCAGGATGTTCTCTGGCTTGATGTCCCTGTGCAGGACCCCGCAGCTGGTGCAGTGCTGCACGGCCTCCAGCACCTGGCGGAACAGCTCCCGCGCCTCCTCCCCGGGCAGGAACCGCCGTGCCTGAATGAAACGCTGCAGGTCCTGACACTGCTCTGGCCGCTCCAGCACCATCACGATGCAGTTGGGGAGCTCGAGCCACTCCAGCAGCTGGACCACACCGGGGAAGCCAGTGGACACCTTGGCCAGCAGCACGACCTCCAGGGGTGCGCTGGTGCCGTCGGGCTGCGGGAGGAGCACGATGCCGTCAGTGGGGCCGATGCCGTGCCAGGCCTGGGGAAGCCCTCAGCCAGCCCGGGATGCTCTGCGCCCTGCGCTGGCCCCACGCCCGCTCTCCCTCGGGGCGTCCTGGCGGCTCCCACCGTGCCGGGCCCCGGCTCATCCCCGGCCGGCAGCCCCGGCTGCTGGCCCCGCTCACTCACCAGCTCGCCCCAGTGCCGGACGCGGTTCCGTGGCACCCTTTTGATGGCCACCTGCAAGCCAAGGGCAGCAGCGGGGTGAGCTCGCCGCCCGCACTGCGAGCCCCATCCTCCGCCCTCCGCCCTCCTACTCCTCCATCCCCTCCTCCTGCGCCCGCCGCCTGCCCCGCCGCTCACCGGGGCGCCGTCCGAGAGCCGCGTGGCCGAGAAGACTCTGCCGAAGCCGCCGCGCCTCAGCAGCGATCCCAGCCGGTACCGCTCCTGCAGGGCCTCCTGCGCCGTCCCTGCGGGCGGGACGCGGCTGTCAGCGCTCGGCCCGGGGCCAGAAACGGCCCGCGAGCGCCGCTCACCCGCCCCGGGCCGGCCATGCCCAGGCGTTCGCTCCCGGGAACGCGGCACGGGAGGCTCGGGGCCGGCGGCCGCGCTGCCGAGCGGCGGAGCTCGGGCCGGGGAAGCCGCAGCGGAGGCGGCGGGAGCGGCCGCGCCGCGTGTGTGCTCCGCGGGCCCCGGGAGGAGCCGGGGTGTGGGCCGGGGCCGGGGCTGGGGCCGGGGCCGGGGTCGGGGTCGGGACCGGACCCTGCGTCGGGTCTGGGGCCGGGCTCGCGCCAGGCGGAGGCAAAAGGCGGCGATGCCGCCCCCGCCCCAGGCACTGATGCCCGCCCGGCAGCGCCACCGCCAGCACGGCCAGAGCCGGGCGGAGGCGAGACCGCGGCGGGACGGCCGGGGCCGGGCATGGGGCAGCCCCGCCCGGGGCCGGGGGCGGGCCGGGGGCATGGCCCAGCCCTGTAGGGGAGAGGGAGGCGGGGAGAGGAGAGGGACGCCGGGCAAGGGACGCCGAGAGAAGGGTGCCCGACAGCGGGAAAGGGAGAGAGAGAAAAAGAAAGAGAGAAGAGAAAGAAAGAGAGTAATCAAAATATTTCTTTGCTGCCGCCGCTTCTGCTGCCGCCGCTGCTGCTGCTGCTTCGGCTGCCGCCGCTGCAACTGAAGCACCGGGGCCGTTCGTCCCCGTGTCCGTTCCCCGCTCACCCCACGAGCCCCACGTTCGAGCCCCGCGCGCCCCGGGGACAGCCCCTCCGTCTGTCCAAACACGGGAACTTTGCAGCGCTGAGCCCAGATGCAGAGCCCTGACTCCTGCACTCTGGCACAGCAATCCCGTCGCTTGCTGCTGTGCATTGTCCTTGCTGAGCGTCAAACACTGTCGGGACACCTTCCCTTGGGGTAGGATTCCTACCTGAGCCCAGCACTGCACTGACACCTCCAGTGTTGCTTTCCTGTAAAAACAGGGGAAGGAAAACTGTGTGTGGCTCCTGGTATTTTAGTGTCTAAAAATCACTAAGTCCCCAATCTTAGAGGTGAGGTGCATCTGGAATTACTGGGATGCAACATAGAAAAGGGGAGCATAGAAATAAATAGAGGAAAGCATCTTGGATTGTTTCTTTCATTTTCATTTCACTTCTGGAAAGCTGTTTCAGTTTTCCAGGAATCTTCTCCTGTCTGCTCTTCCCAATAATCTCTCATGGAGAATAGGGTCAATTTTCTGTCACAAGATTTGCCACCAGGAAATGATGCCACTGGTGAAATTTTCATTGTAACTGTTTGTTCTGGCTTAAGGCAAATTTGGGAAGGAAATCTCCATAAAGGGGTCCGTCTAGAAAGCAAGTTCAAGCGGCCCCTCCCCCTACTAGTTCAGGAAAAGATTTCCCTCAAGAAAAGTGAAAAAAGCTCCAGTTTATTTAACAAGTAAAGTATTCACAAGCATGAAAAATGAATAATATTAAATCAAACCTCTGACAGTGGTGAAGAGATGGCAAATTCAGAAAGTCCTTTTTGTGGGTTGTAGTTGGCTCACTCAGTCTCTTCTAAGTCCCTCTGGCACTGGAATGCAGCGTCCCAGAGCTTGGTGGGCCACAGGTGTGAGCTGCTGCCGGTGTTTTTCTGGGTTTTCAGTCCAGAGCAGGTTTAAACAGTTCCAAGAAAAAGGAAAGGCACAGTCTGAGGAACTTCTCTTCCTAAGCTAGCTAAAGCCAAATTGCTAGACCTGGGCTGTGAAGGCATCGGGAAATTTCCAAATCTGGGCACTGGCGGTCCCAGCAAACACCAGATCTGGATGGTGCTGGAGCCAGAACCTGCAGATTTCCAAATTTTGGCTTTCTGTGCCAGCAAATCGCTGGACTTGGGCTGTGTCAGCACCAGGAAGTTTTCAGATCTGGGCGCTGGCACTGCCAGCCAACACCAGATCTGGGTGGTGTCATTGCCAACGACAGAAATCTGCCAGATTTGGGCTCTGCTGGCACTGAGAAATCTCCAAATCTGGGTTCTGGTGCAGGAAACACAAGATGTGGGGGCGGTGCCAGACCCAGTAGCAGGAAGCTGCCACAGGTTTTGGATTTCTGTGCCAGCAAATTGCTGCACTTGGGCTGTGTCAGAATAGGGAAATTTCCAGACCTGGGCACTGGCAGTGCCAGCAAACAGCCCATTTCAGGCTCCAGGCTCCAGGAAGGACTGAGTCTGGATGCCTTCCTCTTTTCTTTCCTTCTTTCCTTCCATCTTTCTTGGGATCGTGCTGCCAACAAACTCCGGATTGGGTGGTGCTGGCAAGGGGAAATTGCCAGGTTTTAGCTTTCTTTGCTTGCAAATTCTGGATATGGGTGGTGCCAGAAGAGGGAAATTGCCAGATGTGGGCACTGCCAGATCTTGGTGTGGAATGTGCCGGCACTGAGAAATTGCCAGATGCTTATTTTCTCTGCCAGCAAATTGCTGGAATTAGGCTGTGCAGGCATCTGAAACATTCCCGATCTGGGTACTGGCAGTGTCAGCAAACCTGAGATCGGGTTGCTGTAGGTACCAGGTCTTTGCTTGGTTTTGACTTTTTTGCCAGCAAGTTGCTGCACTTGGGCTGTGCCAGAATAGGGAAATATCAAAATCTGGGAACTGGCAGTGCCAGCAAACACCACATTTCAGGAAGGACGGGATCTGGACCTGTTCCCTCCCTACATCCCTCCCTCAGCAAGGTGCCAGATGGGCTGGAGAGCAGCCAGGCAGAAAGGGACCTGCAGGGACTGATGGACAGCAGGCTGGACATGAGCCAGCAGTGTGCCCGGGTGGCCAAAAAGGCCAATGGCTCCTGGCCTGGATCAGGAATGGTGTGGCCAGCAGGAGCAGGGCAGGGATTCTTCCCCTGTGCTCAGCACTGCTTGGGCAGCACCTCAAGTGCTGTTTGCAGTTCTGGGTCCCCCAATTTAGGAAGGACATGGAGGGGCTGGAGTGTGTCCAGAGAAGGGCAACAAGGCTGGGGAGGGGTCTGGAGCACAAGAGCTGTGGGGAGTGGCTGAGAGAGCTGGGGTTGTTTATCCTGGAGGAGAGGAGGCCCAGGGGAGACAAGGTGGTGTCAGGGCACAGGGTGCTTTTGATATTCTCCATGGCCTGTTCCACCTTTGCTGATTCTGGGATTCTCTGAAACCACCCTTGGAGCAGTTGCATGATGAATCCTGGGCCTCCTCTTCAGAAGCTCCAGCAGCCCAGGTCCCTCAGCTTCTCCTGCCAGCCCCAAAGCCCATCCTGTCAGTCCTGCAGAGCCTCTGCAGCTCCTCCTCACTGCCCAGAACAGGGAGCCCCAGAGCCAGACACAGCAGCCCAGATGTGTCCCCCTGGTCTGGGGTGCCGCTGGCAAGGGAGCAGCACCAGGCGCTGCAGGAGCCTGCAGACAATTGATCTGAAGGCCAAAGCTCCTTAGCTCCTTCTGAAAGAGCAGGAACAGTTCCTCATTCCAGTGTGGTGGAAAGCTGGGCACCACAGCTCCAGGTGAGGACTGGACACAAGTTTGCTCCCACTGAATGTTGTGATGGGTTCTGCAGGGGCTCTGGGCTCCTGTGCTTGCCAGGCACAATGAGGAGAGAAGGAGCCAAGTGCACTGATGTGGGAAATGGTTTTGTAGAAAGTTTTTAGAGCCTAATAGAAGGCCCACAAAGTATGAATATGTATATAAATCTTGAGACAAGAAATTGTAACTTAAAAATTTCCATGGAATAGGACAGATATTGTTGAGAGAGAAATGGAGCTAGATAAAAGTTTCAAAAGATGGCCTTGCAAATAAGACTTTGGAAAAACAGAGCTATGAAAGATGCATTGTAGTGGGACCCACGAGGAGTAGTTTCAAATAATTGGCTTTAAGGCATCTACAACATGGCATGGCAAAAAGGCTGATGGACCAAAAACGCTTATAATTTATTATAATTAGGAAGTAGTTGGCTTCTGATTGTGATGGCGTGAATTATAACATCTGTATTGTCTCACCCTTCTCATGAGACTGAAAATGGAATAAAAGTTTTTAAAACACCTCTTAGTGTCCACTTCTCTAGGTCAAGAAAAGAGTATTATCCAACACACTGACACACCTTTGCCTCGAGCATAACCCAGCCTGGACCAAACACACTCAAAGGTTTCCCCTTTGGCCCATGTCTCGAAACATCAGGTCTGCTGTTTGACCACTCAGGTTCGGTTGGTGTCAAGGAGTTCCCTCAGAAATACTGGGTTTGTCTTCCTCTGTGCCTTCCCCTCAGCAGCCTTGGGGATGCTCCTGTGTGAAGCCATCTGTCTCACACAGTTTGAGACAACTTCAAACAGGATATTGTGAAATAAGTCGTCTCCTCTAAAGGGTTCCAACAATCCCTTTCCAGCAATAGGAAATTATTACTAATGGATGGAAGTGGAAAACCCCCAACAGTTTATTATCAAACAGAATCCCCCCATGACACGCATTCCAAGAAGGCGCTGGGGTCTCTCTCGGAAGAACAGGAGCTGTCACGGAGCAGTTCCAGCAGCTGATGGAAGCTCGGAGACTCATCCGGCGTCGGCTTTCTCCCAGGGCAGAGCTCCATGGGGCGGGCAGGGCAGTGAAGCAGCTGGGCTGGAGCCCCTCGCTGCCTTTTCTCCCCGGCGTGGCTCAGCTCACAGACTCTCGGGCTGGGAGCGGGGCCGCTCCGCTCCTGCCGGCACCGTGTCCCTGGGCTTGGACAAACAGTTTCCTGCCAGGAGAGCCCTGCACACTGCTCCACAGATCTTTCATAAAGGCCCAAACCAACTCCAAACACTCTGTCTGCAGCAGCTTTTCACAAAGGGCTGCAGCAATCCAGGACAGCTGCAAGTGAGTGTCGGCAGGCTCTTGTCTTGTTCCTGACAGCAGAATTCTTGATGATCTTGTGCAATTTTATTCCGATGTAACATGAGAGCTTTTTTTTATTAAAATACTTTATGATGAGTAACAAGCCTTGGGTGCATGAGGTACAGGACTGACATGCAAAAGCATGAGCATATCCTCCAAAGTGGCCAGTCTAATTGTCCATTTTATTACACTTGTATTTGCTCCACACTAATGAGGAAAACCAAGCTCTGCTTGGAGGCAAAACAGGCATGGGACACACTCTGGTCCCTCGCAGTCTCACCAGGCTGGCAGTGGCACAGCAGGCAGTCTGCTTCATTGTGAACCACTACAGAGCTGCATCCCAAGCTGGTTTAAGTGACGTGGTATTATTAAGAGCCGCTTTTCTGCATGAGATACAAAAAGGAGATCCCAAATGATCTTCATGCAAGCATGCAGTAAAGAACTGCTCCTGCTGTCCTAACAGAGCATTTGCTTTGGCCATTACACTCTTCCCATTCATCTTTTGATGCAGACACTTCAGGTTTTCCCCCACACCCTTGCAAGGCTGGCAGTGGCTGTTTCCCATTTCCTGTTCTTCCCTAGAGATGGTGCAGTGGCTGCTTGGAAACAAAAAGCCTTGGGATCTGGACAGCTTGAAGGAGTATGAAATGCTAACTAAGTGCTCATATTGGTAATACCCAGGTCTGACCTTCCCAGAGCTCTGAAGCAGCATCAGCAGGACCATGCATCGTTCCTGTTGGTGGATGTTCATGTTTCTCATGTGCAAGAGCAATGACTTTGAGGAGGGACAAAAACGCCCCTCTCCAAACAGTGGGTGTGCAAGGAGATGTGAAGTTTCACAGCCTTTTCTAGGATATTTTAGAAAGATCTAAGAGAATATCTTGGCATGGGGTAGGTCCCTAATTTTGTCTCCAGAGGAATCCCCAAAGGGCACATTGACTCTGCTGCTGATGGCAACCCCATAAGCTCATGGACCAATTTTCCCTGCAACGTGCCACCCTGCCTGGGCTTTACTAGGCCGGGACTAGACCCAGAGCTAAGCAAACACATGCAGCCAGGTGACATTGTGTAACATCAGAAGCTGGCAACCATGAGGACTTTGCTGTCAAAAGGTTACAGTTTGCACTGGACCCAGAAGTCTTTTTCCCTAAGGCAAAGCAAATTGAAATGTGAAGTTTTAAAGTTTCAAATGACTATGAAAGGAAATGGCAGAATAATTTCTGGAAGGGCAGCATTGTCAATGATCATGCCGCCCACCAAGAGCTGGAGCTGAATCCAGAATTGCTTCTTCCAGCTGTGCAGGAATTCATTCCACTGGCAAGCACTGGTCCACGGGAACAAATGGTCCCCTAGCTCTGGGCTGAATGGCACCCAGGCTGCAGTACAGATTTGAGGAACCCTTGTCACTCCCAGTGCACTCAACCTTCTGCAAACAAGGGGCAAAAAACACAGCTGCACTGCTGTCCCCGGTAAATATACATACAGGTGACTTTGCCAAGTGAAAATACATGACCTCTTCTTACCTATGCAATTGTGATTGAAGACACCTGTGAGCCAGATCTGTGGGAGATTGCAAAGGAGCAAAGCTTTGGGATTTGGGCACACTTCTCTTGGTTTCTTTGCTCAGGCCTTTGGTGAGCACGGAACACACCAAGGTAGAAAACCTTTGACTAGACAAGATCTTTTGGATCCATTGTCCCTCAAACAGGTCAACAGGTCACTCTGTTGTAATGCTAAGTAACAAAGAGCAGCACAGATGACACAAAGAAAACATGGCCAAAGAGAAAGAGGAGAGGCCCAATGAGGAAAGGATGTGGTGAGACACTGGCACATTGAGTGAGCTGCACTCCCATAATCTCTAGGCTGGCAGGTCCTGGTCTCACATTCTCCTCTTGGTTTTTTCAATTTTGTTTATTTATTTACTTTTTTTCATCATCAAAATGAAATATATAGAATTAAAAACATGTCATCAAAACTTAAAGACATAATCAAAACACATTAGTTCAAAAATACATCTAAAGATCAGAACATATGTACATCTGTAACTATCAAGCCTAACGCATCAATCCTATTCTTCAAACACTCTCCATACAGGCGGCAGCTTCTTCCTGAGCTGGGAGGACAGAGAGCTTTTCTGGACGGGAGGCGAGGACTTTGTGGGTGAGGGAACATTGGAAGTGTCCCGAGAAAACTTCTCAGTAAGACTGTAACTAGTCACATCTGAAAAGCAGAGACACAAAGTTTAACAGAGGCCACCATGCAAACCTAAAGCATCTGAAGCTCCATATTTCATGGGACACATTTCCTGGAAATGTCCAAACAGCTGCACAAGGAAACATGCTCCTGCTGGCAGACACTGAGGCAGGCCAGGGCAAACCCTGAGCCACTTGCCCAGAGCTGGCACAGGCACAGCCTGGCCTCGGGGCTGCCCTGGGACAGCAGGGAGCCCAGAGCCCTGTGCTCTCCAGGAATGGCTCAGCTGCACACGCACCCTCCTGCTCCTCTGCCTGCCCCACAGCTCAGCAGCCCACAGCTCCAGGGGCACTAGCAGCAGCACAGCTCATTGCAGGGGCACATGCAGGGCACAGCTGTTCCCTGGCAATGTGCACAGCCTCTCTGGGCTGCCACAAGACCCTTCCTCCCAGCAGAGATTGGCCCAGCTCCCCCCTCACCTCTGTGTGAGGCTGAGCCACGATTGCCTTCACCTTGTCCTCAATCTGGAGCTGCTTCAGGTCCCCCATGCCATGAGTAGGAAGGGCAATGGAGAGACCAGGGGCAGATGCACACCACAGAGACCTGCAGACGGATTGAGGCTCTTTTCACCCATGTATCTCCAAATCTGCAGATTTTTGGAAAACAACAAATGCAAGGAAAACACACTGTGGGCTATGAAGTTGCAGAATATCCAGCAATGCAGCCTGTTTCCTCTGTGTGGCTTGGCAATGGATCCATCTGAATGTTTTACCCTATTGCAAAGGTGAGGAAAGGGTGGCAGGCAGTTTAGCCGGGCTGTCCTTTTCTAGAGAGTGTCTCTTGTGGAAGGGGCTAGCAGCGGGCCTGTTAGCTAAAGGAGCGAGAAGTAAGAAGAAGAAGAAGCTGATAAGGAGCTTTCTCCAAGGCCGTAACCAAGGAGATCGAGAGAAGGAAGATAAAAACATTCTGCAGCTGGATGAAGCATTTTTAGAAAGTTAGGTGGAGTCAGAGTAACTTTTCACCAATGGCATGGTATTGAATTATTGTGGCCAATAGCTAAGGTAGAGGAAGGGTAAACAACTGGAAAGTGTATAAAAGATCAGCCATTTTCATTAATAAACTGTTGCCAAGTGTTACCAACTGAGACTGCTTGTGGTCTCTGCTTTATGTCGTGACTGCCTCGACTGCGACATTTTGGAGACGCCGACGTGATAAGAACATAGTCGGTGGGGGCCCATACGGGGTCCTAGCAATTGGCAACCGTGACCCACTGGGACGTAGTGGGGGAGGCGGCGTTGGTGCAGCTGAGAGTGGCAGGTGGAAGCCACAGGGAGGTCTGGACCTGATTCCCTCCAATCAAGACACCTGGAAGTAGGTGAGCCACCAACTAGTAATAATGGGACAAAATTTATCTAAATAGGAAGAAAGTGTTCTGTCTACATGGAAAGTTTTGTTAAGAAATAAGGGAATTAATACGTCAGACTATGAGCTTCGTAATATATTGCTGTGGGCTAAATCACAGAATTTTGGCACTGATCCCAACACAGCATTTAGTGTTAAGGCATGGAAGAAAGTCGGGGACAGACTTTGGCAAGTTATTCGAGCGGGAGATAAAACAGCTGTTGATTTAGCAGTAACCTGGAACTCGCTCTTTGAGGCTTTAAAGGAATGGAGAATAGAGAGAGAAACGGAGCAAGATGCGGACGAAGAGTCGGGGCTGATATCTGACAGGGGGGCTGAGGTAGAAGGGGGCTCTGATGGGGAACTTGGTGAAGAAAGTTCGGATGCCATGGGAGTTACCTGGCATGCTGCCAGAGCTTCTGGGAAATCTGCCAAAGCTTCCAGGAAGGCTGCCAGAGCTTCTGGGCTGGGTGCCAAGGCTTCTGGGAAAGCTGCCAAAGCTTCTGGGAAAGCTGCCAAGGCTTCTGGGAAAGCTGCCAAAACTTCTGGGCAACCTGCGCTAGCCTCTTCTTATCAGACTCCTAAGCCTCCTTATCTCACACCTGCGCAGCAGCTCGAGATGGTGCCTGTATATACTACACCGCTACGCCAGTTAGCTGAAATGTCTTTAGCAGAGAGAAAGGTCCAGCCATCTGCCCCCCCGCTTCCCTCCTCTCTGGTCCAGCCGTCTGCCCCCCCGCTCCCCTCTGAGATGCTTGAACAATCTGCAAGGCCATATCCTCCTTTACCTGACAGTGACAACAACAGTGAGTCAAGTGATGAGTCGCCCGCAGTAACACCTGAGCTGGGGCAGGGAGCTCTGGTCTCTTCATCTTCTAAGAGCTCTAGTCTTACTGCCCCATGGACTTTGCCTCCATGCCAAGTCACTGTGCTTCCTCGACACCCTCAGGAGTTTTGGGAATTTGTTAGGAGGAAAGCAGTTGAAGAAAAGAACTGGGACATCATAGAAAGGTTAGGTGCTCCAAGAGTACCTCAAGAGAACAGTGCCATTGCAAATGTTGCTTGTGATAACCCTATGGCTTTTCCAGTTTTCAAAGCAGTTCCTGGAACAGGACAGAACGACAGTCATCATGTCTTCGCCTGGAGGGTTGTGCAAGACCTCCAATCAAAAGTAGCTCAATATGGTATTAATTCCTCAGAGGTAATGCAATTAATACGTGTGATTAATGCAGATTTGCTTGCACCTTATGACATCACTCATCTTGCTACAATTCTATTCCAGCCAGTACAATATGGTGTATTTCAAGAAACTTGGAGGCGAGTGGCTGAGCGCACTGCTTTAACAAATATGCAGTTGCCTCAACACGACCCTCGTCATGCTGTGGGTGTTGATGCCCTAATGGGCTCTGGGCCTTTTGCTAATCCAGATTTACAGGCAAGGTGGGATCCTTCGATTTTGGCACAAGCTCAGCAAATTGGCATGAGTGCCTTAACTAAAACAATGGAAATGGCAGCTCCAAAACAGAAATATGTTACTATACAACAAGGAACAAGAGAACCATTTTTGCAGTTTGCAGAAAAACTTGCTGCCGCTATTGAGAAACAAGTAGATGATGAAACTTTGTGAGACAAATTGTGTGTACAATTGGCTAAAGAAAATGCAAACCCAGATTGCAGAAAGATTATTGATACTTTGCCTGGGGAACCCACCTTGTCTGAAATGGTTACTGCTTGCTCGAAAGTTGGTTCAGTCGAGCATAAAATGGCAGCTCTTGCTGCAGTGTTAAGACCTTCAGTGAAGTGTTATAATTGTGGACAACAAGGGCATGTAAAGTCACAGTGTACTGTCCAGAAAACAACATTTAGGCCAAGTGCAAGTAGCGATGTTGTATGCAACCGTTGTGCTAAATCTGGGCACTATGCTAAGCAATGCAGAAGTAGATATCATGCAAATGGTCAGCTATTGCCAGGAAACCCAAAGAGGAGCGCGAAGGGGCGCGTGGGGAAACAAATACCCCAACAACCACAACAGCAAATGCGGGCCTTCCCAGCCCTGCAAAGCTACCCATTTGCGAACAATTCTCAGGGGCAACAAGCGGGTCCGCAGGGATTGATATACGCACCGCTGACACAGTAACCATTTTCACAAAAGAAATATGTAAAGTGCCTCTTGATGCCTATGGTCCGATAGGAAGGGGATTGAGTGCGTTTTTGATAGGGAGATCAAGTACTACACTTAGAGGTATTCATGTGCATCTAGGGCTTATTGATGCTGATTATTTAGGGCAGATTCATGCTATGGTATCCATTGATGACCCTCCTGTCACTATTCAGAAAGGAACTTGCATTGCTCAGCTTGTACCTTTTGTGAGTTCTGTTCCAAATGCAGTGGACCGAAGTCGCGGCACAGGAAGCTTTGGATTGACAGGAGTACCTCAAGTGTTTTGGACTGAGAAAGTAACAGAGAGCCGTCCAGAAAAGACATGCACTCTCACCGCCAGTGGACATCATCCAGGAACTATATCAGTAACAGGTTTGATTGACAGTGGAGCAGATGTCACAATACTCTCACGACTTTGCTGGCCTCAACTGTGGCCTCTCACTCATGCAAGTTTTGGACTCCTCGGGTTGGGTGGTGCTACAACAGGTGGCCTGTCAGCCATTGTAATTAATGTGAAACATCCTGATGGCCAACAAGCTAACATCAGACCCTATGTTGCCGATGCTCCTCAAAGTTTGTGGGGACGAGATTGTTTACCTCAATGGGGTGTCAAAATTACTACGGATTTTTAATGGGGGCCACTGTGTTGCAGGGCAATGAACGTCCAGTTGTACCCCTGACATGGTTGACAGATAAGCCTGTCCGGGTTCGCCAGTGGCCCCTGACTACTGAAAAGCTTACTGCCCTGCAAGAATTAGTTACAGAACAATTACAAGCAGGACACATTGAGGAATCATTCCGTCCCTGGAACACCCCCGTTTTTGTAATAAAAAATAAATCGGGAAAATGGAGACTTTTACATGATTTACGGCAGATAAATGCTGTAATGGCAACAATGGGAGCTTTGCAACCAGGCCTTCCTACACCCACGATGATTCCACAAGAATGGCAAATAGTTGTCATTGATCTAAAAGATTGTTTCTTCACTATTCCATTGGCTGAGCAGGACAAAGAAAAATTTGCTTTTACGGTGCCTTCTATAAATCATGCTGAACCTGATAAAAGATATCAATGGAAGGTACTCCCACAAGGCATGAAAAATTCGCCAACTATTTGTCAATGGTTTGTGGCACAGGCCTTGTCAAAAGTGAGGGAGCAATTTAAAAACTGCTACTGCTATCATTACACGGATGATATCTTTTTGGCATCTGACAACAAACAACAGTTGTCAGCTCTTAAACAATGTGCTGTGACAAATTTGAAAGACTTTGGCTTGATTATTGCTCCAGAGAAAGTGCAGGAACACATGTCTTGGAAATACCTAGGTATGTTGGTGACCAACACTCAAGTTATGCCTCAACCTGTAAAGTTAGACATTGATGTTAAAACTGCTACTGATGTACAGAAATTGGTTGGTTTAATAGGTTGGATTCGATCATATTTAGGCATAACTAATCATCAGATGCAACCATTGTTTGATCTGCTGTCAGGCATCCTGGTTCTGTAAACATAGTTACTGATTCAGTTTATGTTGCAAATTTGCTTAAGCATTTAGATCAAGCAGTGTTGTATAATATTCAAGAGAAACCATTGTTTACTATATTAGTGAAGTTGTGGACAGTTATTGGTGCTCGAAAACATTCTTACTTTATCATGCACATTCGCAGCCATACATCATTAACGGGATTTTTTGCTGAAGGCAATGCCTATGTAGACTCTTTAGTAGCTGCTGCTGCAATAAAAACTGTACACAATGTGTTGCAGCAGGCAATTTTATCCCATCAATATTTTCATCAGAGTGCTCAAGCTTTACAGCAGCAATTCAAATTGTCTACTGCCAAAGCAAAATCTATTCTTTCCTCTTGTCCCGACTGTCATATGACTCATGTCACTCAGTATTATGGTACCAACCCTAGAGGTCTTTCTGCGTTAGAAGAATGGCAAACTGATGTTACAAAAATGCCAGAATTTGGTCGCTTTAAGTATGTTCATGTTACAGTTGATACTTTTTCTCACGCAATGGTTGCTTCAGCATTCACAGGAGAGAAAACTCGAGATGCTATTCGTCATTTTTATCATGCCTTTTCTATTCTAGGTGTTCCATGTCATGTAAAAACAGATAACGGCCCAGCATATGCTACGTGGAAAATGCAAGCCTTCTTTCGTGCTTGGGGCATGGAGCATTCAACAGGTATTCCACATGTCCCTATGGGCCAAGCAATTATTGAAAGAGCTCACGGACTTCTTAAACGTCAGGTTCAAAAACAAAAAGGGGGAATGCAACAGGAGTCACCTCAAGTGAGATTAGATAAAGCTGTTTATGTGTTAAACTTCTTGCGTCCCCTACCTGACTCACAGTTATTTCCAATCTTTTGCCATTTTTCTTCTTTGAATTCTAAGCAACCAAATTTCCATAGAAATGTCAAGGTATGGGTCAAGGATTTGATTACTGGTATATGGTCTGGTCCAGTGGAACTGGTAACCTGGGGAAGGGGTTATGCTTGTGTTTTGACAGATAATGGTCCTCGATGGGTTCCTGCTCGCTGTGTTAAACCTTACCTAGAGCGTGCGGGAAAGGACAGGATCAATGGCTCCGCAGCTGAAGCAGAACGTGCGGATGACACTGGCTAAGACCATACATCAGTACTTAAAGATGGATGAATGGGAATTTTGTTGATGGTTGTGATTGTGATTTTGTGTGTCCCCTCTCTGCTTGGGTTTTTGCAAAGGGCCCTGCAAAAATCCATAGCAGCTGTATTTACAGGTCAAAAACAAAAAAGGGGGAATTGTGGAAGGGGCTAGCAGCGGGCCTGTTAGCTAAAGGAGTGAGAAGTAAGAAGAAGAAGAAGCTGATAAGGAGCTTTCTCCAAGGCCGTAACCAAGGAGATCGAGAGAAGGAAGATAAGAGCATTCTGCAGCTGGATGAAGCATTTTTAGAAAGTTAGGTGGAGTCAGAGTAACTTTTCACCAATGGCATGGTATTGAATTATTGTGGCCAATAGCTAAGGTAGAGGAAGGGTAAACAACTGGAAAGTGTATAAAAGATCAGTCATTTTCATTAATAAACTGTTGCCAAGTGTTACCAACTGAGACTGCTTGTGGTCTCTGCTTGATGTCGTGACCGCCTCGACTGTGACACATCTCTTGTGCTGGTATAAATCAAGAACATGAAAACAATCAGTTCATGATAAGCAGCAGAACAAGCTGCATCTCCCAGAGTAGAAGACTGAAAGAATCTGGAAAGGAGAAATGCAGGGAATGACTTGGTGAACTTTGCCTGTAAGAAGGGTAATTTTTTCTAAGAATTTCTAATCCATTTCTTCTTGTTTTCTCCATCTTAATATGGCCGTTTCCATGCCAGATTCCTCATAAAATGAGAAGCCTGAGCTTGCAGAAGTGCATGAAAGATGGCCTGTTCCTCTGCAGGGACAGTCAGGGTGGAACAGGAAGCAGTTTTCAAATAATTGTGATATAGATGAGTAATGCAGTGGTTGAGTCTCACAATTAAAAGGCACATATTATGGATATCCTAAGACAAGTTTCATAGTTTTATAGTTATGTTTTACTCCCCCATTGTTTTGTTGTTTCCTGGTAGTTGGGGTATTTGGGAGGGTTGGCTTTTTACTATGGCAACACCTGACCCCCAATCAAGATGTAAGGAAATGACTTCTACCACTGCACAGTGAAGAAAGAGTTGATTAACAAGCTTTTGAGAGGGGCTAAAGGGTTAAAAGGCGAAACATCCATTGTGTGGATGAGCACATGGCTGAAAAAAATCCTTTGCTCCCTGTGCCGTAATATTTTCTGTGTTCAGTCTTCTGTTGTACATTTGATAAGGTTTTAATAATCCTTTTAAATTTTTGGAAGTGAGCATTATTTCTCACAAATGGGGACTCGTCTGGGAAATACACCTGGTGTCCTTAGGAGTTTTCAAAAGGGGCACCCCCTGCCACAGATTTGGCAGAGTCTATCGGACTCTCCCAGTTCCACCAATGGTTGCAGGTTGGAAGCCCAAAGACACCAGGAGACTTTGGGATAAAGAAAAGAGGAGAAGGGGAGTGAGCACCACCCACATAACTATTTTTGGCCAGATTGTGACTTTGTAATTCCAGTGTATGAAAGTGAGCTTCACATTAGTAATATACTGGATGCATCCCGGTCTCTTGAAGTGTCAGGATATTGGATGGTAGAGAGGAAAAAGGAACAGTGGAACACATGGCAGGGGAGGAGAGCATGGATCCCATAGACAAGGACCCCATGGCCGGTGGGACATGTAGGATTGAAGGGTTAGTGGGGACTTGGGAACTGGGTTCACCCATTGGGGAAACCGTGTTTTTGCCTGGATGGGGACCCACAGCGGGATTCCCAGCCAACACACACCAAGGGAGCTGGTGAGCTCTGTTGTTACCATATTTCTAGAGTCCCACACCTTCTGGGGGGTTTTCTCACAAGCAGCTCTACACAGCAGTGTTGTTCCTGCTTCCTCATCAGTGCTCCTCCAAGGCTCTCCCTGACCAGCCAACTCACCCCCTTTTATCCCAGTTATCTTCATTAGCCACAGCTGCCGCCCAATTACGGACATCACAGCTGCAGCTCATCTAGAACAACTAGGATCGGGGCAAGGCCACTTATACAATACATATATTTTACCGAGACTCATAGGCCACTTATGCAATACATATATTTTACTAGGACTCAAAGGCCACCTATACAATACATACTAAGATTCAATGGCCACCTATAAGCTCCACATGGCGCGGTGGCTCGTGCAGTGCTCAGAGCAGGGGCAGCCTCTGGGGCGCAGCCAGCGCTGTAATTTCCAGGGCCAGCTGAAGCCAGGCTGGAAGTGGGGTGGCCGCCGAGGGGTTTGCTGCAGTGGGTCACCCAGCAGTTCGTGTGCTGCCGAGCCTAAGGGGTTGGGGCAGTCCGGCCACCGAGCCAAGTTGCGTCAGGGCAGAGCTGCCAAACTGAGGGGGTCAGGCTGGGCTGGCTGCTGAGCCAAGCCAAATCAGGGCAGTCTGAGCCGCTGAGGCTGAGCTGAGTCAGGCCAGGGGCAGGACTGCAGCTGCTGAGCCAAACTGGGGCGGGCAGAGCCTCCGAGTTGAATTGGGGTGGAGAAACCACTGAAGCTGAACCAAGTTGGGTTAGAAGTGGGATGGAAACTTCTGAGTCAAATCAAGGCAGGTGGAGCCACCAAAGCTGAGCAGGTCAGGCCAGGGGTGGGACTGCAGCTGCCGAGGATAATTGGGCCAGGGGCAGGTCATAGCCGAGCTGAGCCAGGCGGGACAGGGAGCAGAGTGTGACCGTGGGACCAGAGCATTGAACCGAGGAGGAGAGGAAGGGCAGGGACCAATCCGGTGATACAGAAGCCCTTGGATCGTGAGGTTTTTTATTTTTACTTTTCAAAAAGCAGTACAGTTTTTTGGTTTTTTTTCTCTCTCTTCCCTATCCTTCTCATTCCTTGTTTCTTTTTTTCCCACTCCCCCTTTCCTTTTCCATTCTGAGAGAGGCAGGCTCTGTCCGGAGGGCCTGTGGTTGGAAAGGTGGGCTCAGTCAGAGGAGGGCCTGTGATCGGCTGGTCAGGATGGGACTGTGGGCAAATAGGGAATCCCCAAGGGAAGGAGTAGAAATTGAAGAGGTACCAATAGTTATAGCCCCAGATGGCCCACTGGGAAGGAAACTAGCCCGGTGGAAAATGATCCAAATATCAGAGATAAGGATGAGCTAAAAATGATTCACTAGTGCATGGTAGAATGGACCAGAAGGGAAATTAGGAGCAATCATGTATACTGGCTGAGGTATGGGTCAGATGAAGGATGGATGTGTCAGGCATTAAACATCCATGTAAGAGCTAAGAAACCATTCAATCAGGAAGAGAGTGACTATGCCGCCTGCTGTGGGAGGGAGACCTCACCCTCAAAGGTGAACATGTTTAAGGTATCAGAAAATAAAGAATGGGACCCATTAGAACACTTACCCCCTCCACCTCCAATAGCCCCAGATGCACTTCCCCTACCCCCTGATGGGCCTAGTCAAAACACCACAAACAGGGTGGCACAATGCGAGGAAAGCAGATCAGTGTATGGGAACGAAGCAGTGGGATTGTATCCTCTGAGGGAAGTACCACTGTGTGAGGTGCAGGGAGGGATTAGATTTGTAACCGTGCCTCTCAGTTCTTCTGATGTGAGAATGTTCAAGAAATAATAGAAAGGATTACTAGAGGACCTCATTGGATTAGTGGAAAAGTTAGATCAGTTTCTGGGGCCCAATATTTATGCATGGGAAGAGATGCGATCAATAATGACCATTCACACCAGAAGAAAGACAGATGATCCATGCAGCTGAGATATGGATATGGGAAAGGGAGCATGTGCAAGGCCCTCCTGGGGATCTGAAAATGCCCATAGTGCACCCCAGCAGCGACCACAACAGCAGTGGGGGAAGGCAAGACATGGAGGAATGCAGAACATTGATTGCAAAAGGCATCAAAGAGGCGGCTCCATGTAATCAAAATGCCCATAAGGCTTTCGATGAGCAGAAAAAGAGGGAAGAAATCCCAACAGAGTGGTTAGAAAGTTTGAGGAAAAAAATGAGGCAATATTCAGGAGTTGACCCTGACACGGTGGCCGGACAGATTTTACTAAAGATAAATTTTGTCACTCACGCCTGGGCAGATATATGGAGAAGCTAGAAAAGCTCGATAGTTGGCAAGAAAGAAGATCAGAGGATCTTTTAAGAGAAGCACAGAAGGAGTATGTAAAGAGGGACTAAGAGAAGGCCAAGGCAAAAGCCAAGGTAATGGTAACTGCCATTAGGGAAGGAAACCAGAACATAAAGAACTACCCAGGTAAGGAAGGGGGATTCCAAGTGCGGGAAGATGGATGGAGGGGGGATGCAGCTCCTTGGGACTGGGCACAAAAAGGAGAATTTGGGAAATAAGGGAACCCAGGACCAGTTTGATTTTACTGTAAAGAGAGAGGGCATATCAGAAAGAATTTCCCCCAGAGGGAAAAGGAGCTGAGGATCTATGAGACTGAGAAAAAAGGAGAAGTGGAAGATTAGGGGTGGCAGGGGCTCTACCTCCTGGGGACAGGATACCATCAGGAGCCCTTGATAACTTCAAAAATAGATCCCAGGAGGAAGCATTTGAATTCTTAGTAGACACAGGGGCTGAAAGAACTTGTGTTTGTAGAATCCCAAAGGGGTGCAAAAAAGGTCAAGATACTGTGCAAGTAGCAGGTGCTAAAGGGGAAGGGTTCAAAGCCTCAGTTATAAAGCAAATAAAGTTTGAAGGAACAAACAAAATAGGAATTGTGGATATTCTTAATTCCAGAAGCAGGGTGAAATTTATCAGGACGGGATTTACAGGTGCAGTTTGACATTGGAGTGCTTCCAGAGGAAGGGAAAATGGTAGTTAGGCTTCTCCAATTAAGGGAAGAAGATGAGGACAAAATTCATGAGATGAATTCTGGGCAAAACCAAAAGAACGAGGTAAATTGAACATGAAACCTATAGTAATAGAATAGTTAATGAGAACCATCCAGTTCGGGTATGACAATATCCACTCTCCCTGGAGGGGAGATGAGCGCTGCAGCCACTGATCCAGGACTTACTTGAGGACAGGACCTTAGAACCATGTATGTCCCCCCATACTACACCCATATTACCAGTAAAGAAGTCAGATGGGACTTACAGGCTTGTTCAAGATTTGAGAGAAGTGAACAAAAGAACAGTGAATCGGTACCCAGTAGTGCCTAACCTCTCTACCGTACTGAGTAACATCCCAGTGGTTTAGTGTGATAGACCTAAAAGATGCTTTTTGGGTGTGCTCACTGGCAGAGGAAAGTGGGATATATTTACCTTTGAATGGAAGGACCCCGATTCTGGGAGGAAGCAAGAGGTTTGGTGGACAAGTTTACCCCAAGGGGTTTCTGAATTCCCAAACCTCTTCAGTCAAGCCTTGAGAGAAGAACTACAACACTTTTCCATTGAACCTGAGTTAAAGCTCGTCCAATATGTAAATTATTTGCTTTTCTTGGGACAGGAAGAAAAAAAAATTAGGGAATCCACTATAGTATTGTTAAATTTTCTGGGGGATCAAGGACTTTGGGTATCAAAAGGGAAAATACAATTTGTAGAGTAGGAAGTAAAATTCCTAGGACGTGATTTGTCAAGGGAGCTGGCAGCTGAACCCTGAGAGAATTATGGGGATAGTCTCACTGCCATGACCAAAAACTAAGAGGGAAGTCAGACGGTTTTTAGGCCTGTTGGGATATTGTAGGCTATGGATTGAAGGCTACATGCAGGCCATCTGGTTCTTGTATGAAAAGTTAGTTGAAGAAGAGATTAGGTGGGGAAAAGGTGATGAACAAAAGTTTGAAGCTTTAAAGCAAAAATTAGTCAGTGCACAAGCACTGAGTCTTCCTGCCTCAGACAAACCCTTCTATTGTTTGTGGCTATAGAAAAAGGGGTAGCACATGGAATATTAGCCCAGGACTGGGGAGGATCCAGGAAACCAGTGGCCTATTTATCAGAATTACTAGACCCTGTCAGCCGGGGGTGGCCAAGCTGCCTTCAGGCTGTGGCAGTGACTGCCCTACTCATAGCAGAAAGCAAAAAATTACACTTTTGGGGGAAAATTGAAGACATATATCCCAAACTCAGTAAGGAGTATCCTGAGCCAAAAGACTGAGAAATCGCTCACTGGTTCCCGAGTGCTAAAGTATGAAGACACCTTAATACAAAATGGTTTAGAGGTAATTGTGAGTAACCAACTCAACCCTGCCCAGTTTCTGGATGGAGAAACAGATGAGAAACTAATACATAATTGCCTGGAGGTTATAAATCATCAAACTAGAGTAGAAGAGAACCTAACAGATCAACCACTCCAAGGTGGAAAATGATTGTACCTCGATGGATCTTCATGGGTAATAAAGGGGCACAGGATATCGGGGTACACTATAGTGCATGAAGGGTTAGTGGCCATAGAAAAGAGAAAGTTACCTTCCAACTGGTCAGCCCAAGCGTGTGAGCTTTATGCCCTGAAGTGAGCTCTGGAAAAATTAGCACAGAAAAGGGGAATAATAGATACAGACTGAAAATACGCTTTTGGAATAGTGCATACCTTTGGAAAATTTTGAGAAGAGAGGGGGTTTCTAAATTCAAGGGGAAAGGAACTGATTCACAAAAAACTTATTTTAGAAGAGTTAGAAACCTTACAATTACCAGAGAAAGTAGGGGTGATATATGTTAAAGGACATCAAAAAGGAGAGCAAGGGAACAATTTAGCCAATTTAGAAGCTAAAAATGCAACTGAATCAAAGACAGAATAACTAATAATAGTATTAACAACCATGAGAGAAATGCAAAAAGTCCCCATATTCAGTAGGACAGAAGAGAAAGAACTCCTTAAAATAGGAGCCAAGAAAGATAACAAAAGGAAGTGGAGATTAGCAGATGGGAGGCAAATGTTGAATAAACCCCTGACCAAAAAAATGCTAGAAGGCATACATGGAACAACACATTGGGGTAAAAAACGGTAAGTGACCAGTTTCTAAGGGATTGGGGCTGCATAGGAATTTTCAGAATACCTAAGCAAGTAACTGAACAGTGTGTGATATGTCAACAAGTGAATAAGAAAATCGTGAGGAAAACACCCAGAGGAGGGCGAGAACTAGCTTTAAGGCCCTTTCAAAACATCCAAGTAGACTTTACTGAGCTTTCCCAGGTACAACAGTGGAAGTTTTTGCAAGTGATAGTGGATCACTTGACTCACTGGGTAGAGGTGGCACCCACTGTGAAAGCCAATGCCAGTGTTGTGAGTAAACACTTCTAGAATCAATCATTCCCCAATATGGGATGGCAAACAGGATTGATTCAGAATGGGGAACTCATTTCACATCGAAGCCATTACAGAAAGTTGTTCAGGCCCTGGGAGTGAATGGGAATTACACACTCCATGGCATCCACAGAGTTCTGGTCCGGTTGAGAGAATGAATCAAAGTCTTAAAAGAGCTCTAGTTAAGCTAATGATTGAAACCCAAATGTCATGGATAAAATTTCTCCCTTTGGTCTTATTAAGAATTAGAAGCCAACACCAGTCAGATCTGGGTGTCTCACCCTATGAAATGATGTTTGGGTTACCCTTCCTGACCTCACCTCAGAAGGTTGCCACCTATGAGGGAGGGGAACCTATGCCAAGAAATAAGTGATGCCTACAGCACAAACCTTAGAAGGACTAAGACATAAAAGGGCAATTCCTCAAACTACCACCCTCGATTTCAGAATCCATAATATTAATCCTGGGAATTGGGTGATGATTAAGTCATGGAGAGATCAGCCTCTAACTCCTCGGTGGGAAGGTCCCTTTCAGGTACTGCTCACCACCAAATCGGCCGTGAGAACTGCAGAGTGGGGATGGACTCATGGCAACAGAGTGAAAGGCCCAGTAGAAGAACCCAAAGAATGGACTGTAACAACCAGGCTGGGTGAAACAAGATTGACTTTCAAGCAGAGACTGAAAGACAACCAGAAAAACACTAAGATGCCCAAAAAGTAGAGTTAAGCTTTCACCAACCAGCTCAAGAATTGTCTTCCTCTTTTAATGGGTGGGAATTACCAGCATCTGTTGAGGGGAAGTACACAAGGGACTGTAAAATGTAATGGGACAGCTTCTTTAAGAAAATAAGACAAAGGAAGGAGGGCAAGACCATGTTAGCCCCTTTGTTTGCTACCAAGAAGGCTCCATAGCACTGCTGTGGTTAGCAACCCCGTAGGCATCGTAAGGTGGGGACAAAAGGCCACACCAGACCTCTATCATTCCTCAGTTGTCTTTTAATTCAACAGAGACTGGAGAGCAGGACCGAGTTGCCCTCTGTACTCACCCCTAAGATACACCAACTATGGGTAGCAGCCACATAGGCACAATAGATGGGAGTCAATGACATACTGGACTTCTGGGATGCTCTTTTGTGCATTTCAAATACATGTATCTAAGGAAAACCTGAGATTATTTTCTCCTGTTCCCACTGTCCTTGCTGACATCAACAGTGGCTGGTATGACTCATTCAAGAGAGAGAGAAAATTTTTTACCTAATTTTTCGAGTAAAATGACTAGAGAAAGAGAAAAGGGGGGTTTGTTACAGATGAGTAATTCTATGGTTGACCCTCACAATTAAGGGGTGAATATTAAACATGTTAAAAGACATTTTGTAGATGTATACTTATCCTTCCCCTCCCCCTTGCATTGTTATCACAGGATGGCCTCAGTAGTTGGGGCATTTGGGAGGGTCGGCTTGTTACTATGGCAGCACCTGACCTCCTATTAAGGTGTAAGACAGTGATCTCCACCACTGGACAGCAAAGAAGGAGTTGATTGACAAGACTTCGGGAGGGGCTGGTGGTATAAAAGACAGAACATCCATTTTAGAGATAAGTACATGGTGACTGAATCCTTTGCTCCTGGTGCTGTATTCATTTCTTTATTCAGTCTTCTGTTGTATTTTGATAAGGTCTTAATGAAGCATTTAAATTTTTGAAAGTGAAAATCGTTTCTCACATGGGGTTGGGGAATGTGAGGCAGGGTTGTCCACACTGGGTCAGCTATCAACGTAAAACTTCTCTGACCTGGCCAGACCTCCTTAGGAGAGACCCTGGATCAATATCAATCACAGAATGCTGCAACCACCTCTTGTATAATAAGAACAGCAATAAAGAACACCCTTTAAGAAAGGAATACATATTTCTTAGAAGCTCATTGACATATTTCTTCATAACTGTAAAAGGAAATATTCCTAATGAACTGCATCAGACCAGATGGAAATCAAGGCAGAGCCATGGTTAGCCAGGATTTGCTTGATCCTAATGAGCCCGGTGGTTCATTTGGAGCTGAGCCCTGGAAGTTCAGGATCCGGGGGAGATAGCATAAACCTTTCCAGGAGTCAAAGTCAAAGGAAAAGTGTCTCAAAGCATGAATGGGTCTCACTGAGGTCCATCCCCAACACAAGCTCCTCGTGGGCTCCATGGAGGAGAGAACTGGAGGCCAGGATGGCACAAAAAACATCTAAGAGATTGAGAGTGGAAAGGAAAATCCAAAGTACGTTGAAAATCTTGAGTAATTCAAAGTATTAATGAGCCCTGCTTAGTGTCAGTACAAAGCTCTCAAGGGACTCGCTAAAGCAGATAATTGGGGCCATGATTGCACAAACCTCTCACAGAGTCTGTATCAAAAGGGAAACACCAAGTACCTCAAAAAAACTGAAGTACCTTGAAGCATTAATGAGCCCCACTGAGTGTTGTTACTCATAAAGCCTCTCCAGGGACTAATTACAGCAGATAATTGGAGGCCATGATTGCACAAACCTCTCAGAGACAGCAAGACAAAAGCCAAACCCAAAGTCCTTTGAAAAACCTGCAGTCCCTACAGGGAGCATTAAGGAGCCCCCAGAGCAATTGCTGAGCAAGGCTCCCCAGGGACTCCTTCCAGCAGACCCTTGAGGCCACTGGGATGTGGGCTGGGGGGGGATGCTGAGGGCAGGACAAGGGGCTGACAGTGCCCAGCCTGGCTGGGGCTGTGCCAGGAGGCCCCAAGGCCTCAGGACAAGGTGTCTCCTCACAGCCCTTGGTGGCACAGACCCTGCTGTGCCCCAGGGCACCAAGACTTGGCTTCTCTTTGTCCCCACCTGTCATCACTGCCTGAAGTTCTCTGCTCTACCTGGGGCCTGGGGACACTTTCCCAGTTGTGTCCCTCACTG
The DNA here is from genome assembly GCF_035770615.1 of Melospiza melodia melodia. Classification (NCBI taxonomy): domain Eukaryota; kingdom Metazoa; phylum Chordata; class Aves; order Passeriformes; family Passerellidae; genus Melospiza; species Melospiza melodia. Next base: position 1,699,483 of record NC_086218.1, on the reverse strand, counting down.
GGACCCATTAAAAGTCCAAGGAACTTTGGAGTGTGATTCTGACTTGGAGTTCTGGAGAAGTTTCTTCAGCTCCCTCTCAGGGACTGATGGTCAGGGCCTGAGCACAAAGCCCCAGAGGCTCATTAAAGTCCTTGTGCTGTATCTGTGCTGCTGAGCTGGGCTGGGCTCCTGGCACAGAGGCAGCTCCTGGTAACCAAGAGGAGCTTCAAAAGCACATTTCTCTCGATGAGCAGCTTTTCTCCAGCCCAGCAGGGCTGGGGCACTGCCTGCAACCACCCTGGGCACAGCACAGAGGCACAGAGAGCTTCAATCAGTCAGGGCTGGGAAGGTGCTGAGAAGTGCCTGGGGCAGAATCACTGCCAGCCCTTGGCACAGGAACCTCGGGCTGCAGGACAATGCAGCTGCAGCTCCTGGAGCCATCTCCTAAAGCTGGAACATCCCAATGCCTACAGACCCTGTGAGTACATTCTCTGATTGTCTCTTGTGCAGAGCAGCCAGGGGTGCCCAGGGCTGTCCTGCAGAGCAGGGTCCTGCAGCCCAGGGTGCTGTGCTGGGGCAGGGACTCTGCTGTCTGCCAGGGACAGCTCTCAGCCAGCCCTGGCAGCTGCTCCCAGGGGGGAGCAGGTCTGGGTGGGAGGAGACAGCTGGTCAGTCTTGGAAGTGTTTTCTTTGTGTGGTGAGGAGGCTGCATTTTTCAGGACTGCTCCCAGCATGACATTTAGCTGTACAATATTTCCAAGTAGGTTATACAGGGAGCACAGCAAGGCTGGGGCTGCATAAATTGGAAAATCTTGCTTTTTTAATCTACTGCTTTCTGTTGCCAGGATGAAAAATTGCACATTGATATTAATCTCTCAGTTAAGATTCAGAAAAAGAAAATAGCTTTTTCTCAGATCTTACTAAGCCAGGCAGTGACAGAAACCTGCACAGGGCCCCCTAGAAGCTGCATCAGTTTTTCTTTTTCAGCCTCCTCAGGGTTGCTCTGACAGAGCCATCAGAGCCTGCAGAGCCAGAGCTGCCCCTGGGCAGTGCCAGAGCCGGGAGGGGTCTGCAGGGCAGAGCTGAGCCCCCAGGGCTGGGCTGGGCTCTGGCAGCACTGGCAGGGCCCAGCCCTGGGCACAGGGAAGCAGCTGCTGGCAGGGACAGCTCCAGGCAGCAGAGCCCTGGACAGGCAGTGGGGGGAAAGTACCCCCAAGCTGTGCTGCGATATTTCAAGTCCTCTCCAAACCCAACTATTCCATGATTACTTTTTTACAGATCCCCATGCCAAGACACAGAAAATGTCCAACAGCAGCTCCATCAGGCACTTCCTCCTGCTGGCATTGGCAGACACGCGGCAGCTGCAGCTCCTGCACTTCTGCCTCTTGCTGGGCATCTCCCTGGCTGCCCTCCTGGGCAACGGCCTCATCATCAGCGCCGTAGCCTGCGGCCACCACCTGCACACGCCCATGTTCTTCTTCCTGCTCAGCCTGGCCCTCAGTGACCTGGGCTCCATCTGCACCACTGTCCCCAAAGCCATGCACAATTCCCTCTGGGACACCAGGAACATCTCCTACTCAGGATGTGCTGCACAGGTGTTTTTCTTTCTGTTCTTCATCTCAGCAGAGCTTTTCCTCCTGACCATCATGTGCTATGACCACTACGTGTCCATCTGTAAACCCCTGCACTACGGGACCCTCCTGGGCAGCAGAGCTTGTGCTCACATGGCAGCAGCTGCCTGGGCCAGTGCCTTTCTCTATTCACTGCTACACACAGCCAATACATTTTCCCTGCCCCTGTGCCATGGTAATGCCTTGGGCCAGTTCTTCTGTGAAATCCCACAGATCCTGAAGCTCTCCTGCTCCAAATCCTACCTCAGGGAGCTTGGGCTCATTGCAGTTTGTGTCTGTTTGGTATTTGGTTGTTTTGTGTTCATTGTTTTCTCCTATGTGCAGATCTTCAGGGCTGTGCTGAGGATCCCCTCTGAGCAGGGACGGTACAAAGCCTTTTCCACCTGCCTCCCTCACCTGGCTGTGGTCTCCCTGTTTGTTAGCACTGCAGCCTTTGCCTACCTGAAGCCCCACTCCATCTCCTCCCCATCCCTGGATCTGACCCTGTCAATTCTGTACTCAGTGGTGCCTCCAGCCCTGAACCCGCTCATCTACAGCCTGAGGAACCAGGAGCTCAAGGCTGAAGTGTGGAGACTGATTGCTGGATGCTTTCTGGAACATTAATTTGATGGCCAATTGCTGCAAACCACTTATAATAGAAGTCACCTTATTGTTGGTTTGACTGTAGGTTTTTTTTTTTTTTTTTCCTTTATATTAGTTTTCTCATATTGTCCACAAATAAATGTCTTTGTTTGTGCCATTTCTCATTTTGTTTCTCTCCAACTTCCCTGTGGCCACAGACTTTGTCAGTGAGGGGTTGCACTCTGGGTGACTTTAAAGGAAATAAAGGATGTCCCAGCCAAGTTTTCTGCAGAGATGCCCTTGTGTTGCCTTCTCTGGAGCTGCAGCAGCAATGTCTGTGTGCAGAGCTGGGGGCAGATCAGGGTGGGCCCAGCAGCTGTGCCCAGCAGCAGCAGCAATGCTTGGTGTTGCCAGTGCTGCTGCCGTGGCCCTGCCCCACTGCCCTGGTGGCCCTGGTGTTGCTGCAGGGCCTGAGTGCTCTCGGGGCCGGGCACAGCCCTGGGGGTGGCAGTGCCGGGGCTGCAGCAGGGATAGGCCAAGTAATATAAATAATTTGTAATATAAATCATCATCTTGGATAGTTCTTTTGGATTTGTCCTTTTTTCCCCCTGTGTTTTAGTTTTTTATTATTGTCCACAAAGTAAAAGCATTGTTTGTGCTATTTCTCATTTTGTTTCTCTGCACCTTCCCTGTGTCCACAGACTGTGTCAATGAGGGGCTGTGGTCTTGGTGTCTTTAAAGGAGCTAAATGATCTCCCAGCGAAGTTTTCTGCAGTGATCCCCTTGTGTTCCCTATTCTGGAGCTGCAGCAGCAATGTCTGAGTGCAGAGCGTGGGCCACATCAGTGCTGAGTCCATCAGCTCTGATCCTGCTGGCCACACCATTCCTGAGCCAGGCCAGGAGCCACTGGCCTTCTTGGCCACCTGGGCACACTGCTGGCTCATGTCCAGCCTGCTGTCCAACAGTGCCCCAGGTCCCTTTCTGCCTGGCTGCTGTCCAGCCACTCTGTCACCAGCCTGTTGCGCTGCAGGCGTTGTTGTGGCCAATGGGCAGGACCCGGCACATGGACTTGTTAAACCTCACCTTGTTGGATTTGGGCCCTGGATCCAGCCTGTCCCTGTGCAGAGCCCTCCTACCCTCCAGCAGATCCACACTCACACCCAGTTTGGTGTCATCTGCAAATTTGCTGTTGCTGGACTCAGTCTCCTCATGCAGATCATCAGTGCAGATATTGAAACCCACGCTGGCTGGCTCTGATCCCTCGGCCATCCTGTGGGTGCCCTGTGATGGCACTCAAGGTGATCTGTTCCATAACCTTGCCGGGCACCCAGGTCAGGCTGACAGGCCTGGAGTTCCCCAGCTCCTCTTTCCAGCCCTTCTTGGGGATGGGCTCACACTGGCACCTCCAGTCCTCTGGGACCTCCCTGCTGAGCCAGCCCTCATGGTAAATGATGGAGAGCAGCTTGGGGAGCTCATCCACCAACTCCCCCACCCCCCTAGGATGGATCCCATCTAGTCACAGAGACACCTGTGAGCATCTGAGAGGATCAGCAGGTCAACAACTTCTTCCTCATGGATTACAGGGACTGTTCTGCTCCCTGTGCCCATCCATCAGCTCAGGAGAACACTTGTCCTGAGGAAAACCTGTCCTAATATTGAAAATTGAGAGAAACAAGGTGTTAAGTAGCTTAGCCTTTTATCTTTAATTACTGTATACTCCACTGCATCCAAAAAAGGAGTAGATGTTCTCCTCATCCCATGTTTTGCTATTAATTTATTTGCAATACCATTTTTTATTATTTTTTACAGAAGTGGTCAGGTAATGCTCTAATTGAGCTTTGGCTTCTCAACTTTTCTTTCTGCATCACTAAATAACATTCTTAAACACTTCCTAAGTTTCATGACATTCTGTCAAAAGTTGCGTCCTTTTTTTTCCCCTGAGTTCCCATAAAAGCTCCACAGCCAGCCAGGCCAGTCATTTTCCTCACCAGCTCATCTTCTGCCACACTGGCACAGGCTGCTCCTTCCCCCCTTAAGATTACTTCCTTGAAATGTGTCCATCCTTCCTGGATCCCTTGGTTTTTAAGGGATGTTTTCCTTAAAAAAAATCAGTGCCTGATTCAGTACTCCCCAAATCAGCATCCTAAATAGGCCAAAGTCTGCCCTTCCTAATTCCAGTGTAGAAGTTTTGTTGCTGTCCCTCCTTCTTTCACAGAACACTGAAAACTTAATTATTTCATGGTCACTGTGCCCCAGGCAGCCTCTGAGCCCCACATCTGCCACCAGCCCTTCTCTGTTTGTGAACAGCAGCAGACAGAGCTTTCCTTGGCAGTGGGACTGTTACCAAAAATTCAGCAAAACAGAAAACTCCTTAACCCCAGTATAGCATTAAGAAGCAGCATTCTTTATTCAGCTGGATGCATGGGGGATAGCTCCTCCCAAAGCCATGCAGGCTGAGTACAGGAAAGTTTCTGTTTATATTCTGTATATTGCACACATATTCATTGATTTTCCCAGACTAAACATAAATATGATAATAATTTCCCCAAAATCATTCACATATTTCCCCTCCCCTTTTCCCATGTGTTCTTGTGTCCTGGTGTCTCTCTGGTGGTCCCTGGTGGTCGTGGACCCCAATGTTCCAGTGGGGCAGGCTGAGCTGGCAGGAGGCTGGTAAACTTTTAGTTCCTCTTCTCACACAATGGGCATTGTGTGGTTTCCATCTGTGACATCAGAGACCATCTGTGTGACATTAGAGAATGGGCTGTGACATCACAGAGAAGGCTGTGACATGACAGAGCAGGCTGTGACATCACAGAGCGTTGCCGCCACTACAGGGGCTATGGTGTGGTGTCCCGGGTCGAGCACGGCTCTCTGGCAGCACCCGTGCCACACGGACCAAGACACGCTGACACCAATGTGGTGGACAGTGAAATGGCCTTTATTAACTGCCAACAGGGGTAATTTATAACGGGGGTAATGGCAGGGCAAAAGTAAAGGGAGAGGGGTTAGGTATAATATCGCGAGATCTCCCAGATAACACGATATATTAAACCCACATTCCCCCCCCCTTCATGACCTATTAAAAACATAGGAAACGGTAATGTTAAAACTGCCTCGTGGGACAGTAACAAACTTGTAATTTCAACAAAACAAACAACTGTAGCAACTTTTAACAAACTTGTGAGTGTAAATATTTAACAAATGAAAAGTTAAACAATGTAACGCACACAAAAAACTAATTACCTCTAACTGGTTTTCTACGAAAAAAAAATATGAACTTATTTAAAACACAGGGCGATCTGTCAGGGGGCTGATTGAACTGTGACTTCGGGCATTCTTGCAGGACTTGCTCAGCTTATGTGTTGTCATCATAGCACCAAATTGTCCTCCCAGAATCTGTAATCTGTTTGACTTTAAAACTAGGGTGTTTTGGAGAGCCCATGTCTGGACTCATGTTCTCCCCAAAACACCCTTTGGACACCTTGGCGCAGGAAAAGTTCTGGGTTGACTGGTATTCCATCTAAGTAGAGTCAGAACTTGGCCAGAGTTCCAACTCCACTTGGCGGATACTGTTGGGAAATTTAGGAGACTAGAGAATGGAAAATACAAAACCGTGGCTAATTCCAAGTCCTGCACCTGTGAGATAAAGTGTCCTTGGGCCTAGCTGTAGTAGGATAACAAATAGTGAAAGAGACATGAGAAAAGAGAGATGTAACCCCTAAGGAATGAGGAAGAGTTCATGGTATAGTTTAACCAATAGATTGCTTGGCTTACAGAATATTCATAAGCTTATTATTTGCTGTATAAGTGTTTGATACTTTCTTCAATAAACTGGACCTGTGATGAACTATCTGGTGTCCTGGTCTCCTTCCTGTGACAAATGGTTGACCCCGAACACTGACCCCTCGTCTCAACTAAAAGAAAAAGGGGGAGAACACGCCACGGTCGAGGAAGTTGGAGTTGGGTCCTGAGCAGCCAGGATGGTGCCAGAATTTTGAAGCACCCTTGGGGTTCACATCGGTGACTCAAGCCATTTACGTGCTGACGGAGCCTGGAAAGCTGCAAGAGTGCGCACGAAAGAGGTATGAAAAGGCAAGCAGCATATAAGTTATCCGCCGCGTATCTAGAATGGCGAGGGATAAAGGGGATAGATTTGTTATTAGCCTACGGATACGCTGAAGAAACTTTCCTTAACACACATGAACTTTCAGAAGGGAGAAAATCTGGGGATATACTGTGGGAAGCAGTGTTAGAAGATGATAAGTCAGCAAAGAAACTGAGCAAGCCATGGCGGGTGATATACAATACACTTCAGCATGTCTGAGTGCACAGCAGCAGCTGCGGCTCGGGACGCCTGCGAGGCTGTGCTGCTCCGAACTCGGCATGGGCGCCCCCTCCGACACAAGCGCCGCGGGACCGGAGCGCTTCTTCCAGCAGGAGCGCTCTCCCTCTGCCCCGCACCCGACAAAAGCTTCAGTGTGAGACCTAACAGCTTAATAAAAGTGACTCTTGTCAACAAAAGAAAGATTTCTACTGCAATTAAGAAGCCAGTGATAATAAACAAAGGACACCGAGGAGATTACGGTCAAGATGTTTTTCACCTAAGTTAAAAGGACTTTTTGTTTTTCCTAGCAGAGACTTTAAATATCAGAAGCCCAACTAACTCAGTCAGTAGAACATTAAACTCTGGAATTATATTTTGAAAAAATTTAAAAATGTTAAAAATGTGTTAAAGTGGTTGTAGAAGTAAGATGTAATGAGTGTGGCTTTTGTATATTTTAAGCTTTGTTTAGATGTGGTAAAAATAAAAGCAAGCACTGAATTTAAAAGCATTTTTCCACAGGTATACCTTGAACAAACTTCTTGTGTTTAAGTGCATTCAAGTATAAAAATGCTGCAGCAAATACATGAAGAAACTTGTTTTAGTTTAGTATTTTAGAATCAGGCCTGTAAGTAAGTTATAGTAAATGCTATATTTTATATCTATAGTAAGTATTATCCGTTGCTAAGTAGTTTAAGTTAAATTATCTATTAAGTGCCATTAAATGTTAAATACTGTTAAGGTTTAGTTTTGTTAAGTTTATCTCCTGTTAAGTTTAAGTGTTATTAAGTTTAGGTAGATCTAGATTCTGTTTAAATTATATTAGGTTTAAGTTATGTAGAATTTAAAGTCAGTTAAGTTTTGTTAAAGTTTTGTTAGATTTAAGTGATTTTACATGTAAGTTCTGTTGATTTTAAAATCTGTTAAGTTTAAGTAAAGATAAGTTTAAGTAATGTTAAATTCTATTAAATTTAAATATTTTAAGTTTAAGTATTTTAAGTCTAGGTACTATTAAGTGATGTTAGATAGATTTATCCTTTTACGATAGGCGTTTATTTTTATGACTTGTGTGTAAAGTGTTGTTGTGAACATCAAAGAAACTCTAGTTAAAAAAGGACAATCAGAAGCATTTGTGAGTAGAGCCATTCCTGTTTGAAGTATATCTGCTGTTTGAGAATAGAAAGCAAACTGACCAGACAGGTGACATGGGTGAAACCTGCGCACATGTTACTCCTTTAGCTTATTTTTGTAGGTTGTATTAGCACACCTGAGTTTGGTTTGAGCCTTGTAGCACATAGAATCCTTTTTGTATCTGTTATATAGCATATCCTATAAAAAGTGACAGCCTTTTTGGTTTGTTTCCCTGGCTTAGATCCCTTGTAAGGGAGAAACCTTGCTAGCTGAGAACACTGTTTGAAATACTGTTTAGTTGTTAGAATTGCCTATTTTTGTGTTGCAAAGAGTGTGACACAGTTAGCCCATAGAATTTTGCTTTTCATAAAAAATAAAAACAGGGGAAGTGTTGGGAGATTTAGGAGGCTGGAGAATGGAAAAGTACAAAGCCGTGGCTAATTCCAAGTCCTGCACCTGTGAGATAGCGTGTCCTTGGGCCTGGCTGTAGTAGGATAACAAATAGTGAAAGAGACATGAGAAAAGAGAGATGTAACCCCTAAGGAATGAGGAAGAGTTCATGGTATAGTTTAACCAATAGATTGCTTGGCTTACAGAATATTCATGAGCTTATTATTTGCTGTATGAGTGTTTGATGCTTTCTTCGATAAACGGGACCTGTGATGAACCACCTGGTGTCCTGGTCTCCTTCCTACGACAGAACCCCATAACCACATGACCGTGATGGACCTCCATAACCCCATAACCTTGATGGACCTCCATAACCACATCACCCTGATGGACCCCCATAACCACATGGCCTTGATGGACCTCCATAACCCCATGACCTTGATGGACCCCGAGGACCTTGATCGACCCCCATGACCCTGATTGACCCCCATAACCACATGACCTTGATGGATCCCCATAACCCCATGACCCTGATGGAACTCCATAACCCCATGATCCTGCTGAGCCACCATGACCTTGATGGACCCTCATGACCCTGATGGACCCCCATGACCCTGATGGACCCCCATAACCCCATAGCCTTGATGGACCTCCATAACCACATGGCCCTGATGGAACCCCATAACACCATGACCCTGGTTACTCTCATGATCTTGCTGGACCCCCATAACCACATGACCCGATGACCCTGATGGACCCCCATAACCACATGTCCATGTGTGGGATGTCCACATGCGGGATGTCCGCGTGCGGCGCGAAGCCACCGGCGCCCCACAGGAACACCGGGGGCAGCTGGGCCACCACCAGGAGCAGCGCGTCACCCGCCAGGACAGGGTGGCAGGACACTGGGGACGAGCCTGGGGGAGAGGGGACACGAGTGAGGAGACCTTGGAGACCTTGGGGACCTTGGAGATGTTGGAGATGTTGGGTCGATGGGGATCTTGGGGACCTTGGGGACCTTGGGGACACTGGGGACCTTGGAGATGTTGGAGATGTTGGAGACCTTGGGAATCTTGAGGACGTTGGGGACTTTGGGAGTATGGAGGTTGTTGGGCACATTGCAGATGTTGGGGACCTTTGGGACCTTGGGCACATTGGAGATGTTGGGGACATTGGAGATGTTGGGGTGATGGGGACATTGGAGACCTTGGGGACATTGGGATGATGGGGACCTTGGGCACACAGGAGATGTTGGGGTGATGGGACATTGGAGACATTGGAAAACACTGGGGACATTGGAGATGTTGGGGCAATGGGGACCTTGGGGACCTTGGGGACATCGGAGATGTTGGGGACCTTTGGGACCTTGGGGACATTGGGGGCACTGGGGACATCAGGTGCACTGGGGTGATGGGGCCTTGGGGACCTTGGGGACATTGGAGATCGTTGGGGACACTGGAGATGTTGGGGTGATGGGACCTTGGGAATACTGAGGACATTGGAGACCTTGGGGACCTTGGAGATGTTGAGGTGATGGGACCTTGGGGACATTGGAAACCTTGGAGACCTTGGAGATGTTTGGACATTGGAGATGTTGGGGTGATGGGACACTGGGGACCCTGGAGATGTTGGGGTGATGGCACTTTGGGGACCTTGGGGACATTGGAGATGTTGGGTTGATGGGACCTTGGGGACATCTGAGGACCTTGGGGACCTTGGAGATCTTGGGGACATTGGAGACCTTGGGGACCTTGGGGACATCTGAGGAGATCTCGGGGCCATCGTTCTCCCCGAGGCCACTTTGGTGTCCTTCAGCCCATCCTGGTGTCCCCAAGGCCATTCCTGGGCTGGCATTGTCACCCTTGGTGTCCCCAAGGCAACTCCTGGGGTGGCATTGTCACCCTCGGTGTCCCCAAGGCCGTTCCTGGGCTGGCATTGTCACCCTCGGTGTCCTCGGGCTCCATCTTGATGTCCCTCACCCATTGTCACCATTTCCACCCAAATTTCACCATTTTTAACCCAATTTTCACCATTTTAACCATTTCCCACCCCATTTTTCACCATTTCCCCCCAATGTTTTCAGAATTTTAAACAATTTTTCACCATTTTAACCAATTTTTCACCATTTTTAACCCATTTTCGTCATTTTTAACCCAATTTTCACCATTTTTAACCCATTTTCACCATTTCCCACCCATTTTTCACCATTTTAACCAAATTTTCACCATTTTTAACCCATTTTTCACTATTTTCCCCCAATATTTTCATCACTTTCCACCCAATTTTCCCCATTTCTTCACTCTTTTTCCATTTTCACCATTTTTTCCGATTTTTCCCTCTTTTCCCCTCCCTTTTCCCCCTATTTTTTCCCCTATTTTTTTTCCCATTTCCCCAATTTTTCCATTTCCCCCCGATTTTCCCTGCTTTCCTCCATTTTTCCCTGTTTCCCCCCAGTTTCCCCATTTTCTGCAGTTCTTTCCATTTCTTCACCATTTTTTCCAATTTCCCTCCATTTCCCCCCATTTTTCCCTGGGTTTTTCCTATTTTTTCCCCATTTTTCCCACATTTTTTCCTGTTTTTTCCTATTTCCCTCCATTTTTCCCTGTTTTTTTCCTTTTTTTCCCCATTTCCCCCCATTTTTCCCTGTTTTTTCCTATTTCTTCCCCATTTTCCCACATTTTTTCGTGTTTTTTCCTCCCATTTTTTCCCCATTTTTCCCTCTCTTTTTCCCACATTTTTTCCTATTTTTTCCCCATTTTCCCCACATTTTTCCCTGTTTTTTCGTATGTTTCCCCATTTTCCCTGTTTTTTTTTCCCATTTTTCCCACATTTTTTCCTCACATTTTCCCCACATTTTTCCTTTTTTTTTCCTATTTTTTCCCCATTTCCCCCCCATTTTTCCCTGTTTTTTTCCTCCCATTTTCCCCCCATTTTTGCCCACATTTTCCCCACATTTTTTTCCTATTTTTTCCCCATTTTCCCCCACATTTTTTCCTGTTTTTTTCCTATTTTTCCTCCCATTTTCCCCTGTTTTTTTCCCATTTTATCCCCATTTTTCCCTGTTTTTTTTTTCCTATTTTTTTCCCCATTTTTCCCACATTTTTTCCTGTTTTTTCCCTTCTAAAGTCCCAATTTTTAACCCTTAAATCTCCATTTTTTAACCTTAAAATCTCCGGATTTTTGCCCCCAGTCACTCCCAGTATAAACCAGTATAACCCAGTCCCCTCCCAGGCCCATTTTCCCCTCTAAAATCCCCATTTTCACCCTTCAATCCCCATTTTTAACCCTCCAATCTCCGGATTTCCCCCCCCCGCCCCAGTACAAACCAGTATAACCCAGTATAACCCAGTCCCTCCCAGTGCCTCCCAGTCCAAACCAGTCCCATTTTTAACCCCTAAATCCACGTTATTAACCCTGAAAAAAAAAATCGCCATTTTTACCCTAAAATTCCCACTTTTAACCCTTAAATTCGCGGGTTTTTTCCAAAAATCCCCGGATTTTTCCCCCCAGTCCCTCCCAGTCCCTCCCAGTTTGTCCCAGTTTGTCCCAGTTCCTCCCAGTATATCCCAGTCCCTCCCAGTATAACCCAGTCCCGTTTTCCCCTCTAAAACCCCAATTTTTAACCCTTAAATCTCCATTTTTAACCCTTAAATCCCCAATTTTTAACCCTAAAATGCCCGGATTTTTTCCCTTTAGTCCCTCCCAGTCCCTCCCAGTCCCTCCCAGTATAACCCAGTCCCATTTTAACCCTTCAATCCCCATTTTTAACCCTAAAATCCCCATTTTTTGACCTAAAACCACCAAATTTTCACCTCCCAGTCCCTCCCAGTATAACCCAGTTCCCTCCCAGTCCCATTTTCCCCCTAAATTCCCCATTTTTAACCCCAAAATCCCCGGATTTTTTCCCTTTAGTCCCTCCCAGTCCCTCCCAGTCCATCCCAGTACAAACCAGTTTGTCCCAGTATAACCCAGTTCCCTCCCAGGCCCATTTTCCCCTATAAAACCCCCAATTTTTAACCCTTAAATCCCCAAATTTTGACCTAAAACCACCAAATCTTCACCTCCCAGTTTGTCCCAGTCCCTCCCAGTATAACCCAGTCCCGTTTTCCCCTCTAAACCCCCGATTTTTAACCCCTAAATCTCCATTATTAACCCTAAAATCCCCATTTTTTAACCCTTAAATCCCCGGATTTTCCCCCAGTCCATCCCAGTCCCTCCCAGTATAACCCAGTCCCATTTTTCCCTGTAAAATCCCCATTTTTAACCCTAAAATCCCCAAATTTTAACCCTTAAATCCCCGGATTTTTTCCCCCCAGCCCATCCCAGTTTGTCCCAGTCCCTCCCAGTATAACCCAGTCCCGTTTTCCCCTCGAAAGCCCCGATTTTTAACCCTTAAATTTCCATTATTAACCTTAAAATCCCCAATTTTTAACCCTAAAATGCCCGGATTTTGTCCTCCCAGTCCCTCCCAGTGCCTCCCAGTCCAAACCAGTCCCATTTTTAACCCCTAAATCCACGTTATTAACCCTGAAAAAAAAATCGCCCTTTTTAACCCTAAAATTCCCACTTTTAACACTTAAATTCCCGGTTTTTTCCCAAAAATCCCCGGATTTTTCCCCCCAGCCCATCCCAGTTTGTCCCAGTCCCTCCCAGTCCCTCCCAGTATAAACCAGTATAACCCAGTCCCGTTTTCCCCTCTAAGGCCCCAATTATTAACCCCAAAATCCCCATTTTAACCCTAAAATCGCCATTTTTAACCCTTAAATTCCCATTTTTATTTTCCAAAAATCCCCGGATTTTTTCCCCCCAGTCCATCCCAGTATATCCCAGTTTGTCCCAGTCCCTCCCAGTCCCCGCGCCTGCGCACTGGAGCCGCGGGGGGCGGGGCCTCGCCAGGGCCACGCCCAGCTGGGGGAGGGGCAACAAACGGGGGCCAAATGGCACCAAAATGGCACCGAAATGGCACCAGAGTGGCACCAAATGGCACCAAAGTGGCGCCAGGTGGCACCAGGTGGCACCATGTGGCACCAAAGTGGCACCAGCAGCATTAAAGTGGCACCAAAGTGGCACCAGCAGCATCAAAGGGGCATCAGATGGCACCCAGGTGGCACCAGGTGGCACTGAATGGCATAAAGTGGCACTAAAGGGACATCAGGTGGCACTAAATGGCACCAGAGTGGCACCAAGGGGCAGCAAAGTGACAAAAATGGCACCAAATGGCACCAGGTGGCACCAAAGGGCATTAGAGTGGCACTGAGTGGCATCAAATGGCACCAAAGTGGCACCAGATGGCACCAAATGGCACCAAAGTGGCACTAAATGGCACTAAGGTGGCACTAAAGGGACATCAAGTGGCACCAGGTGGCACCAAATGGCACCAGAGTGGCACCGAGTGGTGCCAGGTGTCACCTGAGTGGCACCAAAGTGGCACCAGGTGGCATCAGAGTGGCATAAAGTGGCACCAAATGGCACCGAGTGACATTAGAGTGGCACCACGTGGCACTGAAGTGACATCAAATGGCACCAAATGTCACCCAGGTGGCACCAAAGTGGCACCAGAGTGGCATAAAAGTGTCAAAAATGGCACCAAAGTGGCATTAGAGTGGCATAAAAGTGACACAAAATGGCACCAGGTGGCACTGAGTGGCATCAGAGTGGTGCTAATTGGCAATAAATGGGCAAAGAATGGCACCAAAAAGGCACCAAAGTGGCACCAAAGGGGTGCCAGGGGTGCCAGGGGTGCCAGGGGTGCCAGGTGTCCCTGCGTGGCACCAGAGTGGCACCGAGTGGCACCGAAGGGACAAAAAGTGGCACCAAGTGGCACCAAAGTGGCACTAAAGGGACATCAAGTGGCACCGAATGGCACCAGAGTGGCACCAAAGTGACAGAAAGTGGCACCAAAGTGGCATCAAATGGCACCAGGTGGCACTAAATGGCATTAGAGTGGCATAAAGTGGCACCGAATGGCACCAAAGTGACAAAAATGGCACCAAAGTGGCACTAAAGGGACCAGGTGGCACTAAATGGCACCAGAGTGGCACCAAATGGCATCAAAGTGACAAAAAATGGCACCAGATGGCACCAGGTGGCACCAAAGTGGCCACTAAAGTGACAAAAAATGGCATCAAAGTGGCACCAAAGTGGCATTAAGGGGCATCAAATGGCACCAGGTGGCACCAAAGTGGCACCAAATGGCATCAAAGTGACAAAAAATGGCACCAGGTGGCACCAAAGTGGCACCAGGTGTCACTGCATGGCATTAAAGTGGCACTGAGTGGCATCAGAGTGACAAAAAAGTGGCACCAAATGGCACCAAAGTGGCCAAAAGTGGCACTAAAGGGACATGAAGTGGCACCAGGTGGCATCAAATGGCATCAGAGTGGCACTGAGTGGCATGAAATGGCACCAAAATGGCGCCAAAGTGGCACCAAATGGCACCAGGGGGCACCAGGTGGCACCAAAGTGGCAAAAAGTGGCATTAAAGTGGCACCGATTGGCATCAAATCAGCAAAAAGTGGAACCAAGTGACACCAAAGTGGCCAAAAGTGGCACTGAACGGGCGTCAAGTGGCACCAGGTGGCACCAAATGGCACCAGAGTGGCACTGAGTGGCACCAAAGTGACAAAAATGGCACCAAATGGCATCAGGTGGCACCAAAGGGCATTAGAGTGTCACTGAGTGGCACCAAAGTGGCACCAGGTGGCACTAAAGGGACATCAAGTGGCACCAAATGTCACCAAATGTCACCAGGGGGCGCCAAAGTGGCACCAAAGTGGCAAAAATTTGCATTGAAGTGGCACCCATTGGCATCAAATCAGCAAAAAGTGGCACCAAATGTCACCAAAGTGTCACCCGGGGGTGCCAGGTGGCATCAAAGTGGCACCAAATGGCATTAGAGTGGCAAAAAATGGCACCAAATGGCACTCAAGAGGCACAAAAGTGACAAAAAGTGGCACAAAAGTGACAAAAAGTGGCACCAGGTGGCACCAGAGTGGCACCAACCCCCCAATGTCCCCAATGTCTCCCCAATATGCCCCAATATCCCCCCAATGTCCCCAATGTGTCCCCAATGTGTCCCCAAATGTCCCAAAATGGCCGCCAAATTGTAGGGACAATTTTGGGGACAATTGGGGACATTTTCAGGATATTTGGGGACATTTTGGGGACAATTTTGGAGTTGAATTTTTAGCAAATTTGGGGACAATTCTTGGTTATTTGGGGGAAAATTTGGGGTCAATTTTCAGAATATTTGGGGACATTTGGGGACAATTTTGGGACATTTTGGGGTCAATTCTGGGGACAAATTTGGGGCATTTTGGAGCCATTTGGGGGAAAATTTGGGGCCAATTCTGGGACTGTTGGGGTCAATTTGGGGCATTTTTGGGGCAAATTTGAGACATTTCGGACATTTTGGGGACATTTGGGGACAATTTTGGGACACTTGGGGACATTTGGGGTCAATTTTGGGGTAAAATTTAGGGGAAAATTGGGACATTTTAGGGACAATTCTGGAGGAAAATTGGGGCAAACTTGGGGCAAAATTTGGGGACAAATTTGGGAGAATTTTGGGACAATTTGGGGTCAATTATGGGGAAAATTTGGGGTCAACTTTGGGGGCATTTTGGGACATTTGGGGACAATTCAGGGTCAATTTGAGGCAATTTTGGGACAAATTTGGGTCATTTTGGGGACATTTGGGGAAATTTTGGGGACAGTTTTGGGGATTTGGGGGCATTTGGGGACAACTGAGGACATTTGAGGGGCAATTTTGGGATATTTTGGGGTCCATTGGGGACATTTTGGGATCAATTTTGGGGAAACTTGGGGGCATTTTGGGGTCATTTGGAGCAATTCGGGTGAGTTTGGGTCATTTGGGACATTTGGGATTTTTTGGGGGAATTTTGGGATTTTTTGGGTTCACACACAGCAGGGTCAGTGCCAGGAGTTCAATTTGGGATTTTGTGGGAATTTCTGGGACTTTTTGGGGTAAATCTTGGGGTTTTGGGGGTCATTTGAGGACATTTTTGGGTCACTCCCCGCAGGTTCAGCATCAGGGGGTGAATTTGGGATATTTTGGGGTAAATTTTGGGGTGAACTTTCAGATATTTTGGGGTGAATTTGGGATATTTTGGGGTGAATTTGTAATATTTTGGTGTAAATTTTGGGGTGAATTTTAAGATATTTTGGGGTGAATTTTGGGATGTTTTATGACATTTTTGGGGTGAATTTTTGGGTAAATTTTGGGGTTTTATGGGGGTGAATTTGGGACATTTTGGGGTGAATTTGGGGGTTTTTGGGGTGAATTTTGGGGGTTTTGGGTCACTCACAGCAGGGTCAGTGCTGGGAGGTGAATTTGGGATTTTTGGGGTGAATTTTGGGGTAAATTTGGGATTTTTGGAGATAATTTTGGGGTAAATTTTGGGATGAAATTCGGATCTTTTGGGGGTAATTTTTGGGTGTGTTGGGAATTTAGCTGCTAGAGATTGGAAAATTACAAAGCTGTGGCTAATTCCAAGTCCTGCACCTGTGAGATAGCGTGTCCTTGGGCCTAGCTGTAGCAGGATAACAAATAGTGAAAGAGACATGAGAAAAGAGAGATGTAACCCCTAAGGAATGAGGAAGAGTTCATGGTATAGTTTAACCAATAGATTGCTTGGCTTACAGAATATTCATAAGCTTATTATTTGCTGTATAAGTGTTTGATGCTGTGATAAATAGGTATGATTTGTGCTGATAAAAATTGAAACAGTAATCAATATTGATACAGTAATTAATATTTGAGAATAATAAAATAGTTCATAGCTAAAAGTTGTAATGCCAAAGAAGAGAGGGAAAGGAGAGGCTCCACCCACCCACCCCCTTCCCAGCAGATGTTCACAAGGACAGGAGGAAAGAAGCTGAAGATACAGTTGCTAAAAATGGCCAAGAACCTGGTTGGGTCCCAGAAAATGCTAATTATAAGGGACTTATTGCTTTGATATGTAGATGCAGTGATACGTTAGTCTTGGCTTACATTGTACTGGCTTGGTGCGCGTGTGTAACCCAAAGGTGAATTAAAGGACAACGAAGAAGACTACAGGGCCTTCATCAGTGACGACCCCCAAAGACTTGTGCGACCACCAAACCGAGTGGTGGCGCATGCGTGATAAAGGTGGTAATGAAGGCGGAGACAGAAAAGTGACAAACCGAAAATAGGAGGAGATGGCATTGACACATGGCATATAAGGGGTGACTTTCACTTGGCAAGCCTGTACGTGAAGTGGCAAGGGTCATTGAACCCTGCCCTCCGTACCCCGCGGTTGTTTTTGCTTATGCACTATTATTTGAACCAAATTATCCCTTGTTTAAATATTTTCTAAACTATTTAATTAAAATTGTTACTACTTTTAATACTGTTTGGCCTTTTTATGATGGGATAATTGGGCAAACATAACAATACTTTCTTTAATAAATTGGACCTGTGATGAACCACCTGGTGTCCTGTTCCCTTCCTACGACATGGGCCCTGCCAAGCTGTCCCTGCCTCACGCTGGCCTCGTTTCCCCTGGCACAAGTGCCGGGCCTGAAGGAGCTGCCCTGTGCTCCAGCCTGCCGAGCAGCCCGGCTCCCTGCCCTGGTGCCCAGAGTGCTGCACACACTGCTGGCCTTTGCCAGGAGTTGCAAGGCAGCCGGCAGAAGAGGAGGAATCCTCAGGCAGCCCAGCGGCCCACGGCTGCCCTTGGCCTTTCTCTGCTCCTGGGCACACTCCAGACGGCCATGGCCCCCAGGCCAGGCTGTGCCCAGCACGGCTGCGCTTCCCCTCAGGAGCAGCCAGCTGCCACCTGGGCTCTGAGGGCGGAGGATTCGCCCGCTCCCAGGAAGAGGCACCCAGGGCCCGGCTGCTGCCTCTTGCAGCTCCAAGGGCCTCCTTCCAGCCTGCCTCTGCCGGGGCTCAGGCTGCTCCGGCCTCTGCCGGGGCTCTGCTTGGGCTCCAGCCCGGGCAAGGCCGGGCCCGCTCTCACCTCACAGGCGCTGACAGCTCTGCGCCACAGGAGACCTTCCCGAGCACCCTCTCTGATCTTTCTGCTTTCTCACTTGAGCAAGGCTTTCCTCCAGCCAAAGAGATGATTGCATTTAGGGATCCAAATCCAAGTGGCAGGAGCCCAAATGCTCTCCAGTCACAGCTGAAGGCCTGCATCTGCACAGGGTGTTTGGGCTGCCTCATTCTTCTTTTGGTTTTGCCTTCAAATGCCATTGCCCCTTCTGCCTCAAACAGAAGTACTAAAGCTGGCCAAAAACAGACCAGTGGGCCATATTCCAAAGGCAGTGTGGTCTGGAGAGGATGAATGAAGAACATCCTTCCCCACTTTCACACCATGCCAAAGACACTGTGTCACCTTTAAGAAACAACAGACAATTCAGAAAGAATTTTTGATCTTATTCGCAGAGTGAGAAGGAAGGGAATTTTCAAGGTGACGTGTGGTTTTAGAAACTTTATTCATTTCCAATCCTACTCTGCAGTCCTATTAGACAATCCTACTCTAACTCTAACTCTAACCCTAACCCTAACCCTAACCCTAACCTGAACCCTAATCCTAATCCTAATCCTAATCCTAATCCTAACCTACAATCCTAGTCTAAACTGGTTGAGGAATAAATGGTCCTGATGTGATTGTCACGTTCTTGTCTCCCTCCTCTTCTTCACTGAAACAATCAGTGGCACCAGGCTGGACGCAGGCTCAGCAAATGTTACAAATGGATGCTGCCCAAAGGGAAAAAAAAACAAATCAACAAAAAACAATGGACCATGACTTTCCAAGCTCAGTGCTTCAAAGGTTTCCTCTGGCTCCTAGAAGGATGCAGGAAGAGGACCAAGGGGACCATCTACACCTCCAACTTTATGTGCAGGACTTTGCCATCACAGGCAAACCTGGCCCAGAATCCCGCTCATCCATTTATCCAGGTGTCCTCAACTTGCTGAGATTTTTGCCCTGCCAGTGCTCTAGAAATGGTGCTTTCTGTCCTTGGAGTTTCAACTTTTCAGGAAACTCCAAAGCCTCACACTGGTCCCTCTCTTTGAAAGACAGGCACTGTGCTGATTCCCACAGGGAGACAGAGCAGTGTCTACCGTTCCATGCCCTGCCCCTCGTGTGCTGGATGGCACCTTCCTTCCCAGCAGGGCCAGCCCAGTGGCACTGGGCCCTGCAGTTCCCTCTCTGCCACACAAGCTGCCAGTAACCCTGGCACAGTTCCCATCTGCTTGAGCGTGCCAGGCAGCAGATGGGGCTGGGACAAGTCCCTCCCAGCTGTCCCTGTTTGCATGGCAGAAACCTCTGAGGGTGGGCTGGGGGGCACAAACCAGGGCCCCTCAGAGGCTCACAGTGAGCCCCCCACAGCCCCTCCTGCCCACAGCCAAATCTCTGACCCCTAGGCTGGGACTGGCTTCCTTGGGCTCCTCCACCACCATTTCATGTCTCTGTACCCTGCATTGCTCTACTTCAATTCTTTTGCCATTAGATAAAACTGAACACCCCACCAAATTACAAAAGAAGGTGACAGAAACAGCCAGAGGACCTCTCTGACTCAGGAAATGCAGAGAGATGTGGGGTTATTCAGTTTTGTGAAGAACAGGCCCCAGGGAGACTTTATTGCCAATTTCCAAGACTTCAGAGTGGCTTTGAAGAAAGTGGGCGACATCTTTTTTAACAGGGCCAGTTACAATAGGATGGGGGTGAATATTTTTTAACACAAATAGGATCTAATCAGAACTTGTTTACTCCGAGCATGGTGTGACCCTGGCACAGCTTGCCCCAAGAGCTTGTAGGAGCCCCATCCCTGCAACCATTCCGGCTCCGGTGGCAAAGGGCTCTGAGAAACTTGATGTCTTTAAAGATGTCCCTGCTCATTGCAGGACACTTGCACCAGAGGACCTTTACAGGACCCTGCCAGCCCAGCCCAGTCTAGGATTCCTCACCATTTTCATTTGAAGAGCAGCAAGAGTGGAGGTGAGGAGGAAGGGGGCTCATCTGCTGCCTTGGACTTGAGTGGAGGAGGAGCCCATCCCTCAGAGCCTGTTTCACCTGCAGCCCCTTCACATTTTACCTGCAGGAGCTCCTTGGCAGACCAGCACCGCGCCTCGTCTGTCTGCAGGCAGCAGCTCAGGAAGTCACGCAGGCAAGATGAAAATAGGTTGGGCTGCTTCAGCTTTTGTCTTCCTCCTGTGGCTATCAGGAGTTGGGGCTGGGGAAAAAGGAGACACCAGGCTCCACCTGCTTCTTTCCCATCTGCCACTGCTCTCCCAGATCCCATTGATTAAGCTCCACTCTGCAGTGGCAGTTTCTGCCCTGGCAGAGACCCAGAGATGACTTTTCTTTACCAACCAAAACCACAAACCCCGATGCAACCACAGACTCTCCAACATCCCACAGATCTTGCCTCGGCAGCTGATTTCATTGACTGACCTAATTAGTGGGAACTACATCACCACAAGCAGATTTCCTTCTCTGAGGATTCATACCAACTTGAGAGGCTTTTTGGAAGAAGGACTTTGCTATACTAACTCTACTCTATCCAAGGGTTAGTATATGAAAAGTATCTCTGCAGTGCTTCTTGTCCCTTAAGCACAGCTGCCATAAAACAAATTGAATCAATCTTTTTGCTTTGTTCTTGAAAAGAATGGGAATTGGAAGAAAAGAAAGGAAATCCACCGGGTATTCCTCAAGTAAGGAAATAAAATCTTTGGAATCTCATCTTCAACACAGACACATTAAGATCCATGCACAAATGTACTGGCATGAAAACGCCTGCTTGGACACACAGGAGCCACCTGCAGCTCTGTCTCTCAGCAGTCTGAAAATTTCTGCTTTCCTTACATGGAAAAGAAAAACTTTTCATGGTCAAATCAGAAGGAGAGGTTCCATCCCTACGGTCACCCTCTGCTCAATTGGCTACTCAAGTCAATGCATGAATGGTAGGCCCATCCCAGAAAGTGCCAGGAAACAAATGGGAGGTTCTGGCAGGCTCTCCACATCACCAGGCTCTGGCTTGGTGATGGGCAGAATGTGGCTTGGGCTAGGAGAGAAACACGGTCACTGAGTGTTTCAGCAGCACTGCACAAGAAGCAGAAGAGACTCTGTGGCCTTTACACCCTCATGCCCAGGTTTCAGGCACGTTTCCCAGTGAGAAGAAACTGCACAGGGGTTTAAGTTCCTCTCTAAAAACCAGTGCCTTAGCAACTTTCTTGTGTTTGGGCTTCTTTTCTTCATTTCTGGAAATGTAAGACCAGTTCTGAGAGGCTTGCCTTGTGGTTTGAGGGGCATCTTCACAGACAGATAAGTGGGAACAACTTGAAACCCAAAGCAAATGTTGCCTGAGAAAAGCTGGGGAGTGTTTGCCTGTGGTGAGGCTTGAGCTGTCTGGCAATCCCTTTCCATGATGTGCAGAAACATCCAGCTGCTCCCCAGAACTCAGTCCCTCTGGGCACGCAGGCCTCTGGAAACACCTGACAATTCTAGCCTTTCTCCTGCTCAAGAGCATCTAACCTAAGCTGAGCTCCAGTTTCTTCAGCAAGGCCAAGGATGCTCACTTCCATGCAGCTGACAGTGTCCGTGGAGCTCAGCAGGTCTTTCTGATACTCCTCAGGCCAAGGAATTACAGTGTAGATTGGCAAGACATCAGCTGATCATTATCCAGTGTGGTTCATGTGGAACCAAGCTCTAACACGCTGACAAGTCAGAGGGAGAGAGCTCATTCTGCTTTTGCAAGATGGTATTTAGAAACATAAGACACCGACTTGGAACTATTCAAACCTCAACTTGCAGAATCCATCTCAAATAGACAAAAATAAAAATGGCAAGAGGCCTTGGAGTCTCCATAAAAATGCCCACCACTGTCATGATAACTCTGTGCTCGTGGCGCTGAAATAGATGGTGACCAAAGAGACTTTGCTATTATCCTCTTTAACCCAAAGGAGAATTTCAAAGCCAGAAATGGCAATGCACTCCCCTTGTGTACAAATAATTGATGCGGCTTTCTGTCCTTTTCCCACATCACCAGAGGTGACAAAGAGGGTTTTATCCTGACTCTCAGCTGAGCTCAGCCACTGGCCATGGTGGGGAGCTGGAGCCCTTCCTGTCATTAGAACTGTGCAGGCCAGGGATGGCCCTAATCCTGTGGTAAAGAAACACAGCAACCGTGTCAACTGCCCACGCTGGATCCCAGCCCAGGCACCTGCCTGCAAGCTCATCAACTTGTTAAAGTACCAAGAAACAGCCAAGGGTTTGGCAAACAATTCTAACTGCAGTCGGAGAAAAACACATCCTACACTTATCCAGGCCACCCACACACATGACTGAACAATGTACAGATGACTTGAAAGCCTGAAAGTTTCAACAACCACAGGATTTGGAAAAGATGCTACAGAATGGAAGAGAAGAGCTGCGTTTAAAAAATGATAAAGCAAGCAGAACTGCTTGGGCATTGCTTTGGTAGTAGGTTTTTTTCTCTTTTCCTTTTTGTTTAGTTTTCTTTTTCCTTTTTTCCTATGTTTTCTATGAAATTTAAACTGGAAAGGTCTAACCTCTATTTCTCAGGATATTTATCACATGTCTACCCTGTCCACTGAAAAATTCTTGTCCTTCAGAAACAGACTTCCAACATTGTTCAAAAATCAAGTGAGAAATGTCAGGCACGGCTGGAGGCCAAAATGGCAGGTTTCTGAACTGGTTAGGTTTCTGAACTGCCACTTCCCTTTCTGATACAACCAAAGCTACAGCAGATGCTGATGTGTTGCAGGGGCATTTTTAGAAGGCGACCTTGGTGGAAGTGGTGCCAGAAGATGGCGATGGGATTTTGTCCAATGGCACACAGAACATGGGACAGGTGAGAAAGACAGTGGGATCAGTGAGTATTTGCACCTTACCAAGACAGGAGTTGCATTCCAGGAAGGAACTTCTCGTTCCACCATTTCGATGCCCACGATTCCCAAAGACCATATGTCCACTTTGGGGCCACATGGTTGACCTGTCACCACTTCAGGCGCCAGCCACCCAGCAGCGCTGGCCACGGAGCTCCGTCTGCCCTGCTCAGGGCTGAGCTGAGCAAAGAGGCCAAAGTCAGCTGTGGAGAAAACAACAAACCATGAAAGCCAGCTCCAGTTAGGAAACCAAGCAAAAGAATTCCCCACTCTCAGGCTAACAATGTGCTGTTGAATCTCCTGGAGAACTGTTCATGCTGGATTTTCTTGGGGCTTTAGCCAAGGGAGTACGGAATTGGCCACTTCCAAAACATCCCAGGTTTCTTAACACTGCTCACAGCAGCGGACTTCATTCCCCTGAAGCTTTAGATTGTAGCTCCCTCTGTCTGGAAGGGACACACACAGAGCAAGGCCACTCTTGACTGCTTGTGGTTCCTTATACCTCTGTGCACATTCCAACTGTGCCCTCAGCTCGCAGCAGGGGTCCCTGCACTGCCACCAGCACCATTTCTGGGGAGCTGGCAGTCATTCCAAGCAGCCCCACACCCACATCCCTGGAACGCTGCACCTGACTAAGAATATACTGACCCAGCTTGACAGAGCCGTCAGTTCTGAGAAGGATGTTGCTGCTCTTCACATCTTGGTGGATGATGTGGTTTGAATGAAGAAAATCCAGTCCTTGCAGGCACTGAGAGAGAAAACAGAAAGAGGAGGGCAAAAATGAGTGATGTGATTTCATCACACAAGAAAGGAAACAAAGAATCTAAAAGATTCCCTCTCCAGGGGAATGGGGAGTAATGGCAGAACAGTAATGGCCACTGAGAGGAAGAGCTTGCTGCTCCAACACTTGCAGAGCAGGACCTTTCTGAGAAAAGGCATGTCAGCTTTTGAAAGAGCAACAGCACCTGCTGGTGTAGGCTGTCCCCTGCAAACCAGCCAGGACGACTCCTGCTGCAGTGGACGTGCTTTTTCCATGCAGAGGACAAAGGAGGGGTTTTGAAAGGAAAAGTGCTTCCCTTTGGTGTTTAGTGGATCACTTTTGGGTGGGAGGCTGCATGGAAAAGATTTTCTTGCTGGCCTCAGCACAGGCGTGTAAGTATCACACCAGTCACTTTGTGGAAGCAAAGAGCATTTTGGCTGCACTACTATCCTTTTCAGCTGAGGACTGTGAGAAATGAGTCTTTTTTCTTTGCTGGTCATTTCATATCCTGCCACCAGCTCCTTTGCTTTTACTGGCAAGGAATGCAGTGAAGACAGACTCCAGGCAAATGTTTAGAGAGGCAAGGTAGAGAACAGCAAATAAAAATACAACTACAAATACAAGAGACAGAGCGAGAATACAACAGCAGGAGATAAGAGTACTGGCACAGAGTACAGGGAGTGAAGGGGCAATGGCAGGCCTTTCACTTGAGATGCTTTTACTTGCCCATAGAATAGCAGCAACACAGAAACAAAGCTTGGCACGGGAAATCACTCCAGCTCTGAGCCCCCGTTTCCCAGACAATCCTGCCCAAGCCCCTGGAAACACAGATGGGATTGCTGACCTCCCGACTGATGGCTGCCATCTCATCTTCCGACAGGTAGGTCTGGCTGATGACATTGCTCAGAGCGCCTCCATCCATGTACTCCATAACCAGGGACAGTTCCTTACCTACAAGGTAGCTGAAAGAAGGAAACAAGGGCATGGAGATGAATGTACATGGCTAGGTTGCTGTTTGGAAAAGAAGGGTTGATTCTTCTTTTCAGGTCCCTTTGAGACAAAGACAAAAAAAAGGAATAGACATTCCCTCTTGGCTGTGCATTGTTTGCCATCTGTGCAGTCTCAAAGAGAAAGGCACAGCTGCAAAAAAGGAGATGTCTTAGATGGGCAGTAAGCAAAATGTGCAGTTTAGAAACAGCCCAGGTAAAAAACCTGTCATGCATGGTGTTTCTGGAAAAAAGCACCTAGCCTTCCTGGCATGCATAGCAATGAAAACCAGTGGCAACAATCCAAGGGAAATCCTTGCTAGTTTACCTGGACATAGGAAGACACTTGAAAAAAATCAAGCTCTAAAATGAAGTGGTGGCTGTGAATATAGAGATCATTGATTTAGTAAGACACAACTCATCCGGGTTTTTGAACAATTTTCAAATACCATGTGCCAGTGAAGACTCAAGCAGACAAAATGCAATCTCTTCCCATCCACTGGAGATGAAAAGAGCAATAATAATTAGCCAATAATTACAGCTCTATTTTCTGCCACTGACCAAAGTGGGATTTTACCTTGCATGTTTGCAATATGTAAACAAACAATCATGGGACAAAAGCACAACTCACCTGTCTAAACAGTTAACCAGGTTGGGATTTCTATTCACCTTCATGACCATGAGTTTGTTGACTTTTAGTTCCTCCTTCCTCAGTCCTTGAAGCTGTATTTTCTTGATGGCCACCTAAAATGACGTTGAAAATCAGTAATTTGAGAGGTTGGTGGCACGAGACCACAAGGCACATGGAGCGAGTGATTTTGCAATGACACAGCTGAGCTGTGCCAAACTGCCTTGTGATCAGGCACTGCAGTAATCAGGAACTGACATTCCAACAGCCCATTTCTCTGCTCCCTTGGGAGCCAGTTACAGGACATGTGGGAGCACTGACATTTTGCCTTGACCACTTGGTAACAGCGGTGTCTCAGTTATCATCCACAAACCTCTGACCACACTCTCTGCTGCTTGGTTTGGGATTCAGAAGAAGTAATCCATGTCTTAATACTCTGGATACATCTTGTGATATGGGCAGGGCTTAGGGCTTTCAGGGACGCCTTGCAGATCTCTCCCTATGTGCAGTTCCCAAGTGCAGCACTGCAGGTGGCTAAGGATCTGCCAGTAACTTTCAGATGGATTTGCTGGCAGCCAGAAATGAGAATCCAGGACTCTGAAACTGTAGCCCCAAAGAGCAGGGAGGTGCTCGAAGGCATCACCTTTGTTTTAGCAATGGAGAGTGAGTGAGCGCGTCCTTCTCTGAAAGGAACCGCTGCCCTCCGTGCCTTCCTTCGGGCAGCTGAGGAGGACAAAGTCCCAAATGTGTTCTGTGAGCTGGCACCAGTCTGTGCTTCTTGTGCCTTTTCAGCACAGCTCTGCCCAAAGCTCCAGCCACAGCTCACACCAGAGGGGAAAGCCCTCGAGTGCAGCAGAGTCTGCAGGGGCTGTTGATATTTACCTCTCCTCCTGTGGCAGTGTCGAGCGCTCTATAAACGTCTCCAAAACTCCTAGAAGCAAAACAGAAGCAAAGAAAGGAGAAGCCATTTAGACCTTGCAGTGAAAGCCAGCCCACACAGGAGATCAATGCTGTAAATGCCTGCAGGACACTGGAAGCATGAAGATGTCTTTGACAATGCCTTCTGAGCACACCTAGAAATTCTGATCAGCACTGACAATCTAAGCCCAGTGCCTGAACACATTTGCAGTTTGTCTGACTTCACGCTTGATACCTATTCCACCAGCAAAACACCTGATGCATAGTTTTGTACCATTAACATTGCTTGGACTCACCCACTGCCAATATTTTCCAGTTCAATGTATTTTAGAATAGGACTTTCCATCTTCACCATTCTCCCTGAGGGAAACAAAATGCAAGATGTTCACTTTGAAGCAGAGATCCCACCTTCTAGGAGATACAAAAGGCAGCCCCACTGTCTGGAGCTCTGAGCCTCCCTTGGTGGACAGCGGGCTAACAACAACAGGAACAGCAACTGGAACAACAAGAAAAGAACAGCAGGCCCACAGAACAAGTGGCTGGCACAGAGACTGATTTCCAGCATCTTTTGAAGTGAGAGACATCTTGACAGCAGGTACATAGGGAAGCACAGGGAGATACATTCAGAGGAGACTGAGACCAGAAGAGAATACCTACCTAGGCAAGTAAGTTTGTCATCTAGAAACATTAAGGAGAGCTGGAACTAACAGTGCCTTTGTTTTCTTGGGAATAAACACTGTGAGATTTAGAAAAGGTTTCCTACTTGCTAAGATTAAATGCACCTGGACATGTAGAATCATTTCCTCTGAACAGATGTCAAGTTCAGAACAGGAGGAATATTGCCAAGTGTTCCCATCTTTTCCACCTTGCAGCAGTTTGCCAGAAGAATGACTCTGCGTTTGTAAACCAGAGCAGCTCATGCTAGAACCAATCCCCACGGGGCTTTCAGCATCAGGACCCTCACCCTTTATGAGCAGGCTGAGCTCAAAGACGCCCTTGCCCGTGCCCTACGTGAAGAACCGTGCCACTTCTCTTCACCCTGACAGCGCGGATCAGTCGCTCCCATTGCACTCGCCCTCTCTGCACTGCACACGTCCCCATCTTCCCAACCCGGCACGGCGGGCACGGGCACAGAGGACAGCAGTGCTCCTCAGGCGTCCCTGTGACACAGAGAGCTGCCCAGAGGAGATGCTGACCCTCTGGTGAGTCCAGGCCGTGCGAGGCAGAAGCTGGCCCAGAGAAGGGGCTGCTGCCTCAAGCAGCTCCGCGCTGCAGCAGCCAGGCAGCAGCGGGACCCTCCCAGCTAAGGAAGGCTCCAGCCTCTGCATTCCCACAGCCCTCAGGGGCAGGGCAGCAACCACAACAAGGCTGGCAAAGCCCCAGCATGAGCACTGACAGGCACTGATGGGAAGAAGCCAGAGTGAGCCTGAGCCCCGGACAAGCTGTTGCCCCCATTCAGGACACAACAGGATGGGCTTTGAGATCAGCCACACCCAGGTACAGATCAGTGCCCTTTTTGTCCCAACAGGTGATGGTAGACACAGAATCCACTGGGCTCTCTTCTCAACCCTACCAGATCTTATCTGAGAGCACAGCACTGGCAGCCCTTAAGGGCAAGAAGCAGATTCATTGGGTTGTGCTGCAGAATCACAAAGGGCTTGATGTGGTCTCCTAGAGATTGATACCAGCAGGGCTTCTGCCAGTGGCTGGGACTCAAGCAGTCACAGCCTTCTGCTGATCCAGGAACAATCCCTGCTTCTGCCTTTGGAAGAGAGAAGGGAAGCCCAGGCAAACTCCGGCCAGTCTAAGCTGCCCTCAGAGGCAGCAGGAACACCCAGAGCTCTCTCTTGCTGCCTCGGAGCACTGCCAGCACTTCTGTGACACTAAACTCAGGAGAACCCTTTGGTACAGCTATGCTGACACGTGCACACAACTCACTGTCCCTCAGATAAGAAAGATAGCAGACGTACTCTGTTGCTCCAGGGAGTCACCCGCCATCTCCTGTTGCTGAGCAGCAGCTGGGTCAGCACGGGAGGTGAACCAAGGGCTCAGGCTCCACTTCTTCAGCTGGGGAGCAAAGGCTCCTTGGGATGGCACTGCTGCTTCTGCTGAAGCTTCAGTGTCAAAGTCGGTGTAGATCTGAGACAAGAAATGAGTTGATGTCAGGAAGGTCTGGCAGAGATTGCCCTGAAATGCAAGAGAGATTGCCATTTGAAATGCAAGCCCTTAGGAAGCTGCTGTCAGCTACATGCAGAGCTCTTCAACTGGATTGCTTTGGATGTCCACTTGTGAAACCAAATGGTCAAAAGCAAAGGCTGGTTTGACTCGAGTTCATAGCCAGTTTCTTGTTCTGAAGGATGACTGCAGCAATGACCGCTCCACTTCTCCCAAAGACTCCTTTCCCCCTCCTAGGTCTGCAGATACATTTGCAGCTCCTCATTCTAATGTTCTACCTCCTGCCATGAAATTCTCTTTTTCTGCACCTTCCTCGGGATGTGCTTATCCTGCAGCATCTCTGGATGGGTCAGTTCCTGGGCCTCATGCCAGCCTCCAGGCTCTTGGTTGCCCGTCATTTGCTGGAACTCTCTGCAGGCTGCCAGGTAGGATGGCGACACTTCCACCTCAAGTCAAACAGAACAGAGCAGTCAGAGACTACAGCTTGTGCCCGTCAGCCAGGAGTCATCGACTGGGAAGAAAGGAAAGTACAGGAGCAGATTTTCAAGGGATACAGACAGCTTGTAGCTCATATTCCAAATCTATGTGAGTGACCATGTTCACCTGCAAAAACACCTCAAGAAACAAGGTCACCTGGAAGAAGCCAGCAGGAGTTCATTCGGATGACTGCTGGCTAAATGGCCAGAGGAGTAATGCCACTGTCTAGAGCATCAGCTGAGATCCAGCAGAGCAGGAAGTGTCCCTGAGAGCAGCTCTGACAGAGGCCTCATCAGGATGGCACTCAGAGGCATCACCCACCCCCTGCTTCTGCTCTGCACTGGAAAGGCAGGGCAGGCAGAAACCACCCCTTGGGTGACTGCAGTGCCTAGTGCTATTTCACTCGCTTTTCTAGAGCCTTTTGCTCCTGAAGGAGGTGATTCATTTTCTCTTTGATGATTTTAATTTTTTCATCTAGCCTCTTCTTCCTTGCCTTTATCCTAGTCTCAGTTTCTTGCAGCTGTGCCTCCATCTGTTCGTCAATTTTCTGTAAACAACAATGGAAAGGACTCTCTTTCATGAGTGGAGTGGCTGCCATTCCTTCATTCACCTGTTTTTGTTGATTGCCCCTCTGCATAGGGAGATTCTTCTCCTCTTGGATGTCTTCATTCCTCCTCTTCACTGCCATGATGGCACTCGGAGCTTCAGGCAGCTCTGCTTGTGGCTCTGCCTTGATGTTCTGTGCACACAAAAGCAGATCAAGGGACTGAGAGCTGCCATCAGGCTCAGCTTTTCCCTCTTTTAGCCTCAAAATCACATTTATTCAGCCCCTTCTTTCTGCTTCCCTACCCAGCTCTGCTTCCACTGTAACCTTCCTGTCCTGGTGCTGATCTCTGCAGATTGCAAGGCTCTGTGCTTCCAGTGTCTGTGGGACTCCTGGCCTCCTCAGTCCCAAGAGCTCTGGTTTATGCCCCTCTTCCTGCCCTTCCCTCTGTCACCTGGCCAGTCAGGCTTACCTGGCCATTCTCCTGTGGCTCTTCCACCTGCTGCCTGAGCTGCTCTTCCTGCCCTCCGGCAGGGAACAGCTCTCCCTGAGTCTGGCATGGCAGCTCAGATGAGGCAGTGTGCTCCTGCTCTTTCCCTAGAAGCACCTGCACAGAAAGCAAGAGAAGATGGGTTTCAACTTCCCATACGCCCTTTGTGGGCCAAGACTCACAGACTGCTGGGCTCACAGGCTCCCAAAGCACTGTGCTGCTGCTCTCCTGGGTCCTTCTCTGCCCGAGGGGAGGCACAGATTCCACAGTGACCCTGGCCCTACAATCAGGAGCCATCTGGGACTGAAGCTCCAACAGCCTCTCAGGCAGCTGACAGGGAAGGGGTGGCATTTCTCAAGGGTCTGGTGAGAGCCTCCCTCTGCTTCTGCCATGTCCTGTTTGTCTTTCAGAAGTGACTGACTCCCCGCCCTGTCCCACAGCTCCATCCTGGCTCTGCAGGGGCTTCCTGGGTGAGCTCACTCCTTGTGAGAGACACTTCTGGAGTTCACCTTCTCGTCAGGCCGGCACCAGCATTCCTCCCTCCTGACATCCACACACTCGTTAGAAAACCGGGTCATTCAGGAGATAAGGATGCACGCAAAGATCTCTGATGGAAGTCAGAGAACCTCTATGGCCACCTCAGTATATGGAGGAGGACCAAGGTGTTTCTTCTCCCTCTTTTGTCAACTGAGAATTCTGACCAGCACTAACAGAGTTTCTCATAAGGCCCCATTAACGAAAGCACTTACACAGCCCTGGGGATGCCAGCGAAGGAAACCATGTGCCATGTAATGCAAACCATGCGTCATGTATGAGCAAAGTCACCAGACCCCAGCTACAGCATGGGATAGTTCTACTTCCTCAGGACATGCAAAAATTTAAAGGATAAAAAGAAGGCTTCAGGGCACAAGAGGCTGGAGGAGGAAAACATGAGGGGAAAAAACAACCATCTCTGGAGGGGGAAACATCTCTGCCTGCTCAGGATCAGTCAATGGAACTTGTCTCTACTCCTCTCCTGAAGGGATGCCTTTAGGTGAGCTTTGCATCTTCCACTGCTTTGGAGCTGAGCCAGGAAGATGCAATAGAAAGATAGATAGACAGATCTCACTTTTTTAATCTCTCTTTACTGTGCTGTGGCATTTACATTCTTTGAATACAGAGAGATATAGTTCCTCTCTCTCTCCTAGGTTTTTTTTAAGGGAAGGTAGTGAGAAACTTAGAGAAGAAGAGAAAACAATTATCTCTACTGGCTGTTCTTTTTGTTTAGTACATGTAGAATGTGTTATAGTGATTGTTTACTGAAAGTGATTTGTTAATTGGATTTTAGTGGTAGTTGTTCAGCTTGATTAGCTAATTAGATAAAATCTGTGTTGTGACTGTCTGGAGACAGTCACAAATTTTTCTTCTGTAGCTTTTTAGTATAGTATCTCAATAGTATAGTTTTAATATAGTACTAGTGTAATATAACATAGCTTAAGAAAGCATTTGTTTAACCTTCTAAATCATAGAGTCAAAGCACATTATTCGCCACATGGGGCGAATTAATCCTGAATCAATCCTGTCCTTTCTGTCGCTACACACATCAGCACTCGGTAGCAGTGCCCCAATCAGCAGCCATCCTGAACTTGCTCTCCTGTTGCTTCAGTAACCCACACTCTTGGGGAATCTGGAGCGTGTGGGTCCTTATGGAATGCAATCAGACCCAGAGCATTGCACTGGGAACTGCACTCTTTGTGCATCTGTGCTTGGGCAAGTTCTTCTCTTGGACTCGACCACACTGATTGTGCTAAAGTGGCTGGAATCCGAAATGCAGCCCAGCCCCTCCCAGCTCCTGTGATCTCTGAGCACCAGCTGGAATGCAAGGGCATTGATTTCCTGCTCAATTCTCAAACACAACACACACTGATTCCCTGGGCTGCCAAAAGAGACGGAGCTGTTAACCTGAAAGTGATGTGTTTCTGCCAGTGCTGGAAAAGGGCAGAAAAGACTGAGAAAAAGCTCCCTGGAGAAGGAGAAATTACACAAAGCTTCTCCTTCTAGCAAACAAACAAACAAATAAACAAACAAAATATGAAAGTGTTACCCACTCCAGTGTCTAAAGCACTTGGATGCAGTGAAGGGATGTTTGGCAGGGAAACAGCCCTTGTGCTGAGCATTGGCTCTATGGATCCAAGGAAGGGATCAATGGCAGTCTGCCTGAAGGTCCCTCAAGAGCCCCCATTGTCCAGGCTAAAGCTCCCTCAGCACCTCCTCCCTGGCCTTGTGCTGCACCCCTTGCCCAGCTCCCCTGTCCCTCTGTGCCCACGCTGCAGCCCCTCCATGACTTTCTGCTTCCCAGGGCCCACAGCTGCACACAGCACTCCAGCTGTGGCCGCAGCGCTGCCCAGCACAGGGCCACGCTCCCTGCCCTGCTCCTGGTGCCCCACTGCTGCTGGCACAGCCACCGTGCCCTTGGCCTTCTGGGCCCCCTGGCCCCACGCTGCCTCCTCTTCAGCTGCTCACGGCCGCCAGCCCTGCGTCCTTTGGGCCCACGCCGCTCCCCAGCCACAAAGGTGCCCATTGCACTTCAGATACTGCAGGCACCATTGCAAGATGGCCTTCCTGTTCTACAACGATATCTTCTAAGTAGATATCATAAAGTTTGATAGGAATAGAATCCTAAGGGACTCTGACTAAATTAAAATGGTCTAATTCAACTGTACAGGAAATTGCTCCTATGTAAATATTCCACCCTATCTGTCGTCAGCAAGCAAGGTTCTCTCTGCAACACTAGGTTTGTAGTTCTTCAAAGCTCTGATATAGAAATTTAAAAAAACCATTTCGCACTTTGTTATTTTTCTTCAGGCATGAAAATGGATTTTCTTTTGGCCTTCCCAGCTGGCCCTCTACACTCTACTGCTACTGGCCCAGCTCACATCATGTTCTACAATTCTTAAACACCAGGAACTTGAAATGTTCCTTTCTCACTCACCTCAGGATCTTCAGCACTGCTGAATACACGCTTCAGGTGACCTGTAGTGGGAAGGGAAAATGAACCAGATGCTGTCAGAAAACTGCCTGGGCTGCTGAATCCCACAGAACAAGTCAACCCAAACAGAGATGATTTCCCGTTTCACAACATCCCTCCAGCAGACACATTTCATTCACACAGCCAGCAACGGATCAGGACAATATTCTTGATTGTGCCTACACTTCAGCCTGTTTTGCCAGTAAATGAATACAAATATGACCAAGAAAATGCAAATTGTTCTTTAACACTCAGTGCTCCTGTTCTACCAAAGACATAAGACAGCTTCTGAAATCCTCTCCTTGAGATTCTTTTCTTTTTTTTAATCTGTTGCATGCACCGGTTCTCATTAACTTGCTTGAAACAGTTGCTCAGAAAAGCTTCCCTAAAATCCCTCTGAGCTGTGGCAGACACTCACTGCTTTGGAGTTTGCATTTCCTTGCAAAGGGAATCACTATTTTAGCACTTTGAAAAAGGTCAAGTTAGACAGTCAAATCCTTTCATGACAAAATTTAAAAATAAATAAGCTTTCTCTGAATTCTGGGAACAGCTGCAGAGTTTTAGAAGGCCTTCCAAGAAGCTCTGCCAGTCTACAATCTCAAAGGTGTCTTGCTTGTCCCAGCAAACTGAGGAAATGGCAGACACTGCTGCCACAGACTCTCCCCTGGAGGGAATGGAAGCCCTGCAGGTTCCCCTGCAAATGCTGCCCCTGTGGCTACAGACACCCCCTTTTTAGCTGAATGTCATGACAGGAGCTTTACCACACCAGTGGCATCCTAAAGCTCTTTCCCTTTCAAAATCATTAACTCAGCCACCAGCAGGAAGACATACAAAAGCCAGGTTAGGATACACCCTAACCTAAGTAGAATGGAAAATTCTACTTACGTGCAAAGTGTGTAACGTAATACGTGGAAAAACAAACACCATAAGCAGCAAAAGCTGCTGTGGCCAGATGGTGGATCATATTCCCAGAGCTGTGCCAGTCTTCTCCAACACTAGAAAAACAAATGGCCTCTCAGAGTGCAACTACCCACTGACCAATGCTCCAACCAGGAGGGTTCTCCTAATGTGAGCAAGGCTGCTCTGACACTCAGGCCTTCTGTGCACCAAGGCAACCTTCTGATGTCACCACAACGATGTGGCAACCATGCTGTGACATCACAAAGCAAAGTATGACAAAGAAAAGCATCACAAAGCATGTTGGTCTGTGAATTTATGCAAAGCAATAACCAACCTTCCCTACAGCAAACACAAAAGAGCCAGGGAAGTTCTTCTCTGTTACAAAGAAGCACAAATTCCCCTCATGGTTCAGGGGATCCAAGAGGAACTCCAAGAGTGCCTCAAGCACCTACAGCCTGTACCCCAGCTGAGCACTCAGATGGGACACAAGCAAAGGAAACCAGAACAAGACAATGGCCCACAGCATTGCACATGTGAGAAATGACTCTCACTTTTAACATTTTAAAGGTTTAGTAAACCTTAACAAAGGACTGAATAAGGAAAAATTGCAGCATTGGGAGTCTCTGTGACTAGCAGCCACGTTCTCATCTACAAAAAGGATGCTCTGCCTTTTATACCCTTAGCCCCTCCAAAAGTATTGTCAGTCAACTCTTTCTCTGCTTTCCACTGGAGGAGATTACTTTCCTGCATCCCGACTGGAGGTCAGGCGTTGTTACACCCTGCCTGCTGGTCACAAGCCAGCCCTCCCCAAATGCCCTGACTGCCCAGGCTGTTACAAGGGGGACTGGAAAGAGGACTATGGGAGGATATATTACAATATAATCACTACTCATTTGAACATCCACATAACATCTGCTTCTCAATTGTCAGACCCAACCATTGCATTCCTCATCCAGAACACACAGAACCAGGAGAGAAGCCACTGTTGGCATCACAGCTGAAATGTTTCCGAACAAATCTCCCCACATATTTGCACCTTTATTGGACATGCCCAGGGCTCCGGTGCGGGTACATCTCTGCCTCTCTTCCCCTTTGGCAGCAGTTGAAATGGCAGCATCTGCCCGCCAGCAGCAGCTGCTCCCAGCTGGGAACGCCACTGGCCGTGCTGATTTCCAGAGGCTTCTGTGTGCCAGGGGGAGCCAAGGCAGGAGCGGGTTGAACGGTGCTGGCGCTGCTGCTGCTCTGTGCCAGAGAGCCCCGGCTGGGCAGGGCACGGTGCCCACTGCGCTGCGGGCTCCTTCTCCTGCCACAGCTGGGCACACCTGGCAACAAGGCATGACAACCTGTGGGCAAGCCAAGGGGTTTCTGCGGCTGCACTGCTCTGCACACACCCAGCACACCTGCAGCACAGAATTTTACACCTCAAACAGGTAAACCAAAGGGAAACAGCTGGAAAAGATTTCATTTCAACCATTCTTTATGCTTCAATAGAAATGACCAAAATGAACGTTACCGAGCAGGGCCGATCCACACTGCCAGCTCAGTGTGAGAAAAGAGGCATTACTTTATTTCAGTGCTGGGTGTGTGGGAATCACTGCCCTGAAACACGCACACCCACGGGTTAGTATCCATGGAACTAAGACATTACTTTCATTACGTTTATTCATTCCTTTGCTCAAACTCACAGGCTAAACATTCTCACAAAGTGTTTGACATGGTTAAATCACTTCCCCAAAATTACTGACATTTAGAGTAGGGGTCTCTTGAGGGTCTCTGGTGGTCATGGGGTGAACATCCCGTTCCTCAAATTCTCCTTCCATGGTTAAGAGCCTTCTTCTGCTTGAATGCATTGCAGCTACCTCCTCAGCAGGCCCATTGTCTTTATTCTCAAGGCTAAGACATCCACTTGCACACATTAACCACTGCTGTGAGGGAAGGTATGACTAAGCACTGCCTGTTAAAGCTTAACAAATTCACAATTTGTTGCAGGTCAACACTTCCCCAACATCTCTTGTTCCTTCTCTGGGAATCAAACACAAGCATTTTGTGATCCCTGAGCCCAAGGCCGCCTCCAACCCTCCTGTCACCCAGCAGCCCTTCTCCCCTCACAAACAGCAGGCCCAGCAGGGCCTTCCCTCACTGGCCCAGTCCCCAGCTGTGTCAGGAGTTCTCTGTCACACACTCCAGGACCATCCTGGACTGTTTGCTCTCCGCTGCACTCTGTTGCCAGCAGACATCCCTACCCTGTTCCATGCCCCTTGCAGAACCTGCACCTGCTGTCCATGGGCACCTGGCAAGGGAGGCACTCACGGCAGAGATGCACCAGCTGCACTGGGCAGGAACCAAAACCCTCTGGGGCACAGCTGCTGGCCTGGGTCTGGCACAGCTCTGCACGCCCCACTCCTCACGGGCTTTGGGCTGGAAATGCAACTGCACTTTCTGCCTCAGGGAGAAACACCGGGGCTGCACAAACAATGGCCAGCAGGCCACATCCCAAAGGCACTGCAGCACGGAGTTGAGAAGGAAGAAGACCCTTCCCCAGTTCCTAACCACACCAAAACCACCATCATTGGGACTTTTAATCTTCTGAATGTAGAATTGATTCACAGGGTGACAAGGGAATCTTCCAATGGAGTTGAAGTTTGGTAGAGTTTTTATTCTGAGTCCTACTCAGACTGTTGATTTGAAAATTTATTTTAAAATATTTTTTAAAAGGCTGTGCAGTCATATGGTTTTGTTCTAATACAAAATGGCTGGATGAAATGTACTGGCATTTTAATTACATCCAAACTGATTAGTCTGGAAAAGCTTTCCTGCAGAATAGCCACTAAACAAGAAATGAAAATCTGTGGACTGTTGACTTTGCAAATTTCTACTAAACTTATCAGACAATGAGGCATTTTTAGGTATATCATAGAGCAAATTAATTCCTATGGATAACTTGATTTGGATAAACCTGTTGATTTCAAATTAAAACTGCCAGCACATACTAAGTAGAAATCTGAATACTCATTTCTATGAGCTCTGAATTATTAGATAGTCATTGTCTGCCATATTAACAAAAATTATCATTCTGGCTATTTTTTTACTTACAGTCAGCTTTTCAACACTCCTTGTAACACCAGAAAGAGAGTTTGTAGCAATGTGAACCATGGGTTGGTAGAGCATTGCAGAAGGCTCCTATGTCAGCACTAGATGTTCACATTTACCATGGCATCCCTTCTTGCCTTTAATTCCAAGCTATAGCTCAGTTCCTGCAGTATAGATTCACACTTGTAGTCTGTATTTGCAGCTGGTTCTTACTTCCCTGTCCAGAAATAAATCATGCTTGGATCTCAAATCAAAATAAAATGAGGAGAGAGTCAGGTTCTGGATAGGTATAGCAAGAACTAAGAGATTTTTTTGCAAATATGTTGAAAAGTTGTTTATACATGCTGCAAAAACAGCAGATTAAAGACTTGCACTCTAACTTGCAAGCTGAGGTTTGCCTGTTCTCTCTGGACTGATTTCTTGAGGCCAGACACTGAACCTAATCAGTAAGAAAATCAAAACCACAGGAGTAGTTTGGAGAATATTGTAAATTATTCTGTCATGATGCTTTTTGCCTAAAAGTTCTGGCCATCATCCAATTGGAGTAATTAGAGGAGATCGAAGCCATCATACTGTGCCTGGGCACACAATTCCTTCCCAGGAGTAATCCATGAAGCAACGCTGACAAATCCACACCAGCAGCTGCTGCCACACAGCCATGAAGCAGAGAATATGTATTTCTGCTACACTGGGAAAGCTGAAGATGCCTCTGCTGAGCTAATTTTAGTGACTGCCCACCACAGATGAGACCTTGTGGTCAGTCTCCAGCAAGTGAGGGCAGTTAATATTCTGCCTAGATGAAGTAAGTCTAGCAATACATAGACCATGGAGCCTGAGGAAAGCCAGCAGCTGTGAGAGATTAAATTTGTTTCCGTATCTTTCTTTTTACTCTTTAATTACAATCAATTATTTAAAGAATGGAAACTTTTGGCATACCATTGGCTGGAAGGTTGGTCAGTCTTCCATTCATGACTCCTCTGAAAGCATCACCCCATTGTTTTTATCAGTAGCTCTTCCATCATCATGGCTCACACAGCATTTCCTGCAGCTCTTGCTGGAGTCAGGGAAAGGCACCAGGAGAAGGGGGAGAAAGCTGTGTGCAGAGACTGTGTCAGCTGAAGAGACATTTGTTTCCTCTGATTTGACTGAATGGCTGCAGGAACCTTGCTGGCACTGCTGGCGGGGTGGCCTTTTGCAAGGCTGGGCAGAGTTTGGGGCCCAGGATCCCTCCTCTCGGTGGGACACCAGGGTGAGCAGCCCCTGTCCCAGCCAGGAGCAGAGGTTCTGTGGCTCTGCCCTGGGCACAGGGACCTGCCACTGCCCTGAGCTCCTGCCGCGGCTCCTCTGGGGCAGCTCCTGCTCTGCAGCGATGATGGGCGCAGCTGGGGGGGCTGCAATGGAGGGTGGCTTCCAGTGGGCTCTGCTGGTCTGCCACACTGGAGCCAGCAGAGCTTCTGGAAGGAGTCTCCTCTTGTGAGCTGCTGGAGCTGGAGCTGGCACTGGCCACAGAGCCGCTGTGTTCATCCCTGACAGGCCCAGAGCACAGCAGCCTCTGGGCCTCCTTGCTGCACGATGGCACTGAGGAGGCCATGGACCAGAGGTTCAGTATGTGTGACTCAGTTTCCTGATAAACTGTGCTAAGAAAACCCTGCATCCCTCCTGCCAGCTCTAAGACACTCCAAGAAATCTGTTGGCACATTGGGAACTCAGAATTGTTTGAATTTTGAACAGTTGTCCTGTGAGCGCTTTTGATGGTTTTTGTCATTTTGTGTTGATTCAGTTGATCCTTCCGAGAAGCTTTCCTAATAATATAAAACAGGAGGAATTGTGGAGACCCTGGGGGGGCATTCCCTCGTCTAGGGAGACACAAGAAGCTTCCCTCAAACGCTGTTAGACCCCATTGGCTCCTTCCCCTGTTCCTGTCTGTTCCTGTGTTCCTGAGCCACACCTTCCCTATTCCCTGATTTCCCCCCTTATCTTTGTACTGCCCCGAGATCAGGGTCAGCCCCCAGGCCCCTGTGGAGACAAAGTGAGACCCTCTGTGTGTGGGTGCTGGGACCTGAACATCTCCCTGCACAGCTGAATAAAACATCTGTGGAGATTATGCAAAGGTCCTTTTTGCTTCTTTACCCTGGACTGTGCTAGCAGCAATTCAGACTGCTACAGAGGAGAAGCTGCAGTACTGGCACCAAGAGTTTGGCAACTTGACCATAGGCACAGAGGGCGTGCAGGATGCTGCTCCATGAATTCCTTAACCAGCCATCTCTGGTGCTGGCATATTCCCTCCAGCTTCTGCTGCAGCCAGGGCCACCTTTGGTCCAGTAGATGACATTGTTATTTGAAAAATTAGGCCACTCCTTGGGCAGGAGGCCATCCACAGGCTCTGGTCCTGCAGCCCCTGCTCAGCTGGGGACAGTGTTCCCTGTGGGGAAGATGGAGCAGCCATCACAGGGTCTTGGGGGCTGCTTTCAGCAAGGTGGCCAGGCTCTCTCCCTGCTGGGCTCTAGCAATTGTTTGGGGGAGCTGATGGCAAATTGTATGTAGTCCTGTTCATCCTACTCAGAACACCTGACAGCTTCTATCACTCTTCTGCAGAGTGGGCTGGATTTCTCTTTGCCCACTGCAGGATGCAGCCCAGGCAGAACTGGTGGTGACAGTCGTTCTTAGTGCCCTGGCAGATGGGGCAGCTCCATTCTGTCCCCATGGCCATGTCTGTCTGTCCCAGCAGCAGGGAAGAGCTGAGGACCATGAGGTGCTCTCATCAGCAATCTTGCTTGGCCAGAGCCCAAGCTCCAGCCAGAGTGCTCCAGGCTCTGTCAGTGCCCAAATAGAAGCAGAAAGGGATGTTGTATCACAATGCATTCCTTGATGAAGGAGGTCCATAGCAGCCTCAAGAGGCGCCTCAGACACTCAACAGTCAAGGCAGTAACATATGGACAGGACACAGATGGCAGTTCATGGCTGGGAGAGCATTTGTAGATATATCCCAGGACCAATTTCCCAGGAACTCTCCACAGCTCTGGGATCTGCCCATCAGCTCTGTCAGAAGCTTCAGCAGAACAACCAAATTCCTAAAAAGCAGCTCCCAGACACTTTTCCTACCACCCTGCCTGAGTAGCCGGGTTGCTTGCTGCAAAACACTCTTTTTCTCCTCTTCCCCAATGCCCTGTGGACACTTGCAGCCAAAATAAAAAGCTCCTGGCCCTCCGTGTGATGTGATAATACAGTTTTTATATTTCCATGCCGGGATGAAAAAAGCTGTGCTGTGGGTCAGGAGAGGCCAGGACCCACTTGGCCTTCCTGCAGGCTGAGGGGGTCCCAGCAGACATCCTGCTGCTTTTTTGGGGAATGTGTGAGGGGGAGTGGAGGGAGTGACAGAGAGCCTGAGATCCTAGAGTGGAAACTCAGCTCCAGAGAGCCAGTGCAGACTGTCCCTGCTGAATGCCTGCTGGGGCTGACAAAGAAGGAAATTGCCCCAGTAACAGCCCGGTGGCACTGTGTCTCAGGGACAGGTGCAGGGAGGTGACAACAAACAGCAGCATGGCCCGGTCTCACAGCTCCTAGGAAGCAGTGACAGAGGGGCCTCATGTGCCAGAGATTTCAGAAACGCTGTCTTCTCAAAAGGCCACTCTGAAACCCCTCTCTTTGCCTCTTGGGTTTGTGTGTGCTTTTGACAGCCACAGCATCCTGGGGCAATGCATTCCATGATTTCATTAAGCACTCCTTGAAAAGCACCTCCCATTGTTCAACTGAGCTGCCAGCCTGGTCATTTCAGAGGGTGCTGCCTTGGTGGAGAGAAAAATCAGTCTTCAGCCTTTCAGGGAGCTGAAGCAGAAGGGACTCTTCACCATCCAACACCTGGCTGGGTCCCATTCAGAGGTCCTGCTTTGAAGCCTCCGTCAGGTTTGCTTGGCAGTTACCAGCGAGGTGAGAACATTGTTCTGAATTGTCCCCTATACTTCATACACGGTGTGTAGAGTAGGTATGTGCTTGTTCATCTCCATGTGTGCTCAGGGTCTGCCTTCATTTCTGGTTTTAGACCTGAGATTTCTAATTTCTGTCAGCTATCTGTAGGATCTGTGGGCACATGCAGCTGTATTTACTGCCAGGTCGGGTATCTGACACTCATCTTTGAGTGCAAATGCAGAAACTGAGACGCTACTGATTTTATTTCCCAGAGTCCCAGTCTCTGCCCAAGCTGTAATTCAACACTGCAAATTATTCTGTAGACCTGAGCCTGTGTTTTCTGTTTCCTGGCTGAGTGCTTCAACTGCTGCTGTTAGTTTTTTGAACAGGAGCACCTGACTCTTTTATCTTTATCACCTGTGCATTTATGATTTGAAAGCAGCCCTTGTTTAATTTTCTAGTAAAAGGGCCTAAAATCAAAGCTGTGGACATTTAGAAGGGTTAAGTAGAACACTGAATGAAATTTTTATTTTAGGCCCACAGTGAGCAGGTCTGAGGCCGGAAATTGGTGCCAGAGTAAGTTCCTTTCTGTGCTTGCGCTCTCCTGCTCTTGTAATTTTATGTTCCTCTGGACACAATGCGATGTGTTGTCATTTCCTGGGACTTTTGCTGAAGGCAACTGGTTTTCTTTTCAAGGTGATTCTTATGTTTCCCCTCATGGCTTTCCCAGGGGACCAACCTCCGTTCCAAGGTGTCCTGCTCTGCCATTGTCACTCTGGGAGAGCTCTCTGTGACCTTGAAGAAGGACATGGACTCTGAGGTGGATGAGGGTGCTCGGGTCCTTCTCCAGATGGTGTCCAGCTCCCCAGAATTTGTTCAGAAAGCAGCCAGTCAGAGCCTGGGGATCCTGGTGGAGAATGTGACTCCTGCAGGAGCAATGACTGCTCTCATGGACATGGGAGTCAAGTAGGTTCTTCTTCTTTTAGTGATATTCTTCACCTTTGTGTGTGTGGGAGGGAGAAGGGATGAGACAGAGAATGGGAATGGTTGGAGGGAAGGGTCCTGTATCCTGCATCTTCTGGGAACTCAGTGACTTGATTCTCCAACCAACCTCACTTCTTTCTTCTCTTCACCTATTTCTGCCCTCCTGCAGCCCATCAGTTCTCAGAA
Source organism: Melospiza melodia melodia (assembly GCF_035770615.1). Classification (NCBI taxonomy): domain Eukaryota; kingdom Metazoa; phylum Chordata; class Aves; order Passeriformes; family Passerellidae; genus Melospiza; species Melospiza melodia. Next base: position 1,657,523 of record NC_086218.1, on the reverse strand, counting down.
TCACAGAAGTGTAGAATATGGGGAGCTGGAAGGGGCCCATCAGGACCATGGAGTCCAGCTCCTGGCCTTGCCCAGAACAGCCCAAGGGTCACACCAAGTGCCTGAGATTGCTGTCCAAATGCTCCTTCAGCCCTGTCAGGCTTGGTGCTGTGACCACTGCCCTGGGGAGCCTGTTCCAGTGCCCAACCACCCTCTGGGTGAAAAACCCTTTTTCCTGATATCCAAACTAAAGCTCCTCTGACTCAGCTTCCTGCTGCTTCCTGCAGTTCTCCCAGTCTGTCAGATTTTCCTAGATGTGGTGACTGATGGGGAAGTGAAAGTGCCTGCAAAGGCCAAGGATAGAGCCTTGTGCTTTTGTGGGCAGAGGGGCAATTGCAATTGCAGCTGTGAGCAGTGTTTGGTATTTCACAGTGCTAACCACAGAGGCCCTGGGAAAACCATGTCTCCTCATGATGCCACTAACTTGGGAAATGAGGAGGGTCCTTGCTGGGGCGTGGAGCACATGGGGGACAATCTGCTGGGTGTGGCACAGCCTGCACAGCAGGTGCAGCTCCTGCCAAAGGAGTCTTGTATGACTGTCCATGCTTAGAGCTCTAATTTCTATGGAAACTGATGTTTCATGTTAGCCTTGAGAAGATGAATCACTTTACAGGCACCTCCACAGGCTGACAGCCATGGGACAGTTGCAGCAAATGCTGCCTTAAATGTTGGTGCTGGGCCTGATAGTTCCCAAGAGACACTCTCTAGAACAGGACAGCCTGGCTAAACTGCCTGCCACCCTTTCCTCAGCTTTGCAATAGGATAAAACATTCAGATGCATCCATTGCCAAGCCCCACAGAAGAAACAGGCTGCATTGCTGGATATTCTGCAACTTCACAGCCTACCACGTGTTTTCCCTGCATTTGTTGTTTTCCAAAGGTCTGCAGATTTGGGGATAAATGGGTGGAAAGAGCCTCAGTCCTGCTGTAGCTCTGTGTACTGGGTGCCCTCTGATGGGTCAGCATCAATTGTCCTTAATTTCTAAATTATTCATATGTCATCTATTTCTTTAATCTTTCTCCAAGTAAATACTGTGAGAGAAACTGAGTATCAGACAGTGCAGGGAGACTGAATTCCTCCTTCTCCCGTGCCGGCAGGCCTAGTGTGCAATGCTACCTTTGTGTTTAGCTGAGGACAGAGCCTTGTGCAGGTGTCTGAAGGTGCAGGGAGAGCCCAGGCTCCTTCCCCCAGCAAGGGCAGGGAGCGGCTCTGGCCAAGGCCGGCGCTGCCGCTGCTCCTTGTCCCTGTGCCCAGGGTTTGCTCTCTCCTCCCCAGCAGCCGCCCCGCCCCGGTGCGCGAGTGTGCGGCCCAACTCCTCCTGTCCCTGGTGGAGAGAATTGGAGTCACCCAGCTCGCAGGCACCCCCGGGGCTGAGAGGCTGCCACACGTGGCAGGGAAGCTTGCTCAGGACTGTCACAAGGACACAAGTAATGATCTTCATTTCACCTCACAAAACAGGAAAACCGCTTTGTGTCTGGCTGTAAAGGTGAAACCACACAAGAGTGGAAACTAAAGGGAATATGAAGTTACCTCACGGTGTGAATAAGGGTCATAGAATCATGGAATATGCTGAGTTGGAAGGGCCCATCAGGGTCATCGAGTCCATCTCCTGGCCATGTGCAGTGACCCCAAGAGTCACTCCATGGGCTTGAGAGCATTGTCCAAACTCTTCTTGAGCTCTGTCCGCCTTGGCACTGTGACCACTGCTCTGGGCTGCCTGGGCAAATGGCTGTACTGGAAAACCTTGGGTTGGCCAGCAAAAAGGAGCATTGCCACCTTTTTGCTGTGGCTTGAAGGATTCTTTACTGAGATCAAAAGAGCTCAGATCAGCCAGTCCAACACTTTTGTTTGGCCTTAGGTGCACAACACAAAGCCAAAGTGTTGGCTAATGTTCATCACTGAAGGATCCCAACATCCATTTTTCATTAACTTCAGACTTTCTAGAAATATTTCAGGGGTCTCCAGCCAAAATATTCATTCTTTCTAAGCCTGTTCTGCAGATTTCTAGAATGCTGTTATCTGTGGCTCAGTGAGCTCTACATGTCTTCTTGAAGAAAACTGTAGTTTCCTAGTAGCAAAATCAACTCAAACCACAAAAATCCCCTTCCTTTGGTGATTAAATTCCTATTAATACCTGCCAAGAGCAACTAGCAGAGCAATTAGCTGTCTCTGTGCATACCCATAGTATAGAATAATCAATAGGATGCATGAGGTGTTTTGTCCTGGCTTCCCTGCCAGGTAAAGAAAGGCAAATTATTGTGCAATGGCAGCAAGACACTGCTAATAAGCTTTGACAACAAAGCAGATATGTTTTGCTTGCTCCCTGGGATCCTTTGAAGCCACAGAAGCACACCCCCAGTTTCAGAGTGAAATGGTATTTTTCTGTGGCCCCACATTCTCCTCTTGCCTCTTGTGTTCAGCTGACAGCACTGTGCAGTGTCAAGTGAGGTAAATCTCCCTCTTTGCTGAGTAGGCAATGCCTTCTTATGCAGGGATTGCACCTGATGAGTTTAAGGGATCAGTCTCTTCTGGTAACGCTCTTCCTGTGTTTGTTCACTTTTGTTTTGTTTCCTTCCTTCCTTCGTTCCTTCCTTAGGCATTATGGACAGGAGATGGTGAAGATGTTGCTCAATCATCAACAATTTAAAACAGTTTTGGAACAATCTCTTTCCCCACGTGACCTGGAAGGTGTTCTGACAAGAATTAAGAAGAAGAAAATAAGTGCTTGGCAGGAGAAATGTCTCCTTTGTGCAAGTATTGCCTTTGCTAATATGAAATCAAACATACCCAATCTGTCTTTAGCTATTCCTCTTCTGCTGAATCATTTTGCTCCTGGGAATGAACTGTTAATCCTCAGCCTGTTCATCTGCAGACCACAAAGGAACTGATATTACTAGGGAAAAGTGGGGTTTTGAATATTTTCAATATTGGTCACAAAGAGGAAAGGGAAAGAGGAGAAAATGGGTTTATATTGAAGCGTAAGCCCCCACCATGCTCTCCCTACCCTGCCCCCTGTAAAGCAATTAAGTGAGAATTGTGCTTCTGAAGATAATAGAGTCTTTGCAAAGGACACTGGAAGTAGTAGTGCCAAGAAAATTCCCAAATTTACAAAAGATGTCCAAGTCAATCCTAGTTACTACAATGACTGTCTGTCTTTTGGGAATACCGCCCTGCTGTCCAGCCATGTGGGGCTGGCAGAAGCTTGGAGAATTCAGCAGCATCCAGTGGAAAATCCTTTGTTTGCTTGAGGGAGGATTTTATATTTTGTTATCAACATTATAGAAGGGAGCCTGCCTTTGTGTAGGCACAGGGAGAGTTAATGTTGAACCAAATCGACTTCCAACACAATGGGCCAACCCCCAAAGAGTCCAATTTATTCTGTTGATTCCTTCACAAACACTTGTTGCCTACCAGTTTGCATTATTCCCATTTATGCTCAAGACTAAGGAATTTGGGATTTTAGACTGCTGCTCAGTCTGGTAGCACCCATAACCTGCCTTGGGCTATTGAAAACAAAGAGTTGGCATCACTGAATCTCTGGTCTGTTTCCATCTGTAAGTTAGGAAATGTTTCCCTAAGCCTTGGTAGCAGTGATCCTGGTTTTAACTTGTGTTTTCAACAGGGAATTTCCTGTTTTATACTCTAAAGATTGATGGGGTTTCTCTGTGTCTTTGTAGGGGATGGAAAACCAGAAGGCTGAAGGCCCATCTGTCAAGGAGCCAGTGAAGGAGAGGAACGATGGCTCAGAGGAGCCCCGGGCCACATTGTCTGCTGGCAAACGGTGCTGAGCACTTTTGTCAGATGTGACAAAGCACATGACAAGCTTTACATGCCTCTTCCTCAGGAAAAACTGTCTGGCAGAGATGACCAAAGCCACAGATTGTTTCCTTTCCCTACTCTAGGATAAAAAATGTCTACTTGTGCATTGTGCTGAACACAACTTCTCTGGAGGGGTGTCCACAAAAATGGAGAGACAGACACCCATTGGTGGCAGCTCAGACGATCCAGTGCAGTGGCAAGGGCAGTGTTGTGGAGGCTGGGAGAGAGCCAAGGTTCTGCTGCATGACTTGGGACAAGTAAATTCAAACAATGTTGTAATCATATTGTTGTATATCATATTGCCAGAGACTCATACCTTCTTGGTGGTTTTCTCACAGCAGCTCTTCACAGCAGTGCCATTGTTGCTTCTCAGCCAGGGCTCCTCTGCAGCCCTCCCTGAATGCCTCACCCCCTTTTATCCCAGCTACCTCCACAGGCCAAAGCTGCTGCCCAATTAAGGACATCACAGCTGCAGCCCATTTACAATAACTAGAATCAGGGCAGAGTCACTTATACAATACAGAGATCTTTTACTGCCATACATATATTTACTCAGGCCCCTATAAAACAGGGCTTTTTTTTTCACCTGAATGGAGTCTTTTTCAGATGGGTGTTTTGATGAGAAATCTCAGTCTGGAAGCAAGATGCCATTCCACAAAGATGCAGTTCTCATCTGTGAGGTTTGGCCTGGCTGAATCATGATTTTCTTTCCCTCAAACAGTACCAAGTTTGAGTAGTAAGTAGCACGGCAATTCCTGAACAACTTCAGTCAACAGGTATCAGAATGTGGACTTTTTGCCTTGATATTCCTGTCCTTCAAGTAATTTGCTTTGATGGACAGCATGTTTGGTTTATTTCCCCCTGTGCTGCAATCAGCATTTAAGACAGGAATTTGCTCCTTTCTGTCTCTTCATGGCAGTTGCAGAGCTGCTTGTACCTGTTCTCCTCTGATAGCAGAGGGGATTTATTGAGCTCTGTCCTGCTCAGCAGTGGCAGGAAAGTGACCACATGCCTCAGTAGCACAGCTGGCATCTTCCTGTGCTCATGGAAGAGACAGGTTGATCAGGAGAATTGTTCCCAGTGGGGTTGTTAAGCTGTGCATCTGATCTCCAGGGAAGCAAATGAAATGTGAGCATAGTTCTGGGATGTCTGGCTTCTGTTTTTATCTCTGTTACTGATTTTCTGAATCTTTCAAATATGGCCCTGTTTATCTGTTCAGAATGCATCTGAGCTACTTTTCCAGATTGTCATGTCTGGTTGCAGAGACACTTCTCCAGAGTGATGAGTTTCCTTATTCTAAGACACACACGTCCCATATGAGGAGGCATTTAAACTTGGCAGTAGTGTCTCTCTTTCTCCACAAAGCAAAGTGACCTGTGTGCCCTGGCAGCCATCTGAAGATAGATCAGATGCATCTCATCCTTGGTTTTCCTGAGTGAGCAGTGGTGAGAATGTCACTTGCAGATTGTCAGCCATACTGATTATCATGAGGTCCACATTGTTCTTCAGATCCTCATGATTTTCCAGCTTGAAATCACATGATTAGGAAAGCTGCTCAAGATGTTTTGCTCACAATTAACTGCAGGTATTGTCTGTGGCTGCAGCTGTCTCCATAGAGAGCAGCAGGCACAACTTTGCCAGGCATTGTCCTGGGGAAGGCTGTGAGAAGATCAGAGAAAAGGATGAGAAACAATACTTATCTTCACTTGCTGCACCTGTTGTTGTGAACATGTGGATTGTGTTATGGAGATTTGTTTACCAAAGGGTAATTTCTTAATTGGCCACTGGTGATGGTGTTTTGGATTCAATTGCCCAATCTGGTCTGTCTGTATCAGACTGTCTGTGAGGGCAATGAGTTTCAGCATAGCAGAGCATAGCAATTGATCAGCCTTCTGGAATCATGGAGTCAGTGCTAATTATTTCCACCATGGGGATGCCATGCTATGATAATTATCACCACCACGTCCTCTTTGGTTTTATTTTCCAGGATGAAATCTCCCTCTGTTGGACACCTCCTACCCTGTGCAAAAGCCCAGGTCACGTCACCTCCAGCTGTGGAAGAAACGGAGCTGCTCCAGAAGCTTTACCATCTCCTGGAAGCCAGGGGGTTTCAGGCACGGATGGAAGGAGTGGAACTCCTCCTAGACCTGTGCAAAACCAGCCCCCAGCTCATCTCCACTAACATTGCCCAAGTATGTAAGGTACCTTCACTGCTCCTTTCCTTTAGCTCCTTTCCTAAGCCTGTAGCAGCAAAGTTAATTCAGTGTGTCTTGGCACTCTGTCCTGGCTGTTTGGGACACGCTGGTCCCTCTCACCCAGACAAATGTAATTCAGGTCCAGGCTTCAGGACAAGTTATTTCAGTCCAGCTGTATTTGTCTGGCAGGTGCCTATTGATGCTGTTCATCAGATGATGGCAGAATTTTCTGCTGGTGTAACTGCTGCTCTCTCCTACTCCCAGCTGGGTGAAGTGAAGGGAATCCAGCCCCTGAAAGCATGGCAATTGTTCTCTAGACCAAAAATGGGTTTGCACAGGGAAGAGAAGTATCAGGCTGGGTTGGTTTAAACCCAGTTGTTTTATTTAAGAGTACTTCTATATACTCCATCTTGTCTTACACAGGCACAGCTCTGGCTACTCATTTCCATCCTTGTTCCTATTCCTCTTGGTAAAGACAGTGCTCTCCCTTCTTGGGGGTCTGTTTTTCTCTTTGGAAAAGGAGGAAAACAGCTAAGGACTCATCTCTGCCTTCTCCTCCCAGTAGCTGCTTTTTCCCTTTTTCCAGGGAAAGGTGCCTGATAATGAGGCTGTCAAGGGACTGAACCTGCTCTAATGAGAGCTGTACAGCACATTACATTTCAGAAGTCCACCTGTCACTTAGAGAAATTGTCTGGATCCTGGAAGAGTTGATCAGAGCCCTGCACTTCTCCAGACACTGGCTCAGAAACAAACATAAGAAAACTTAGATCTCTTCCAGCCATAGTTTTGGCAAAATCATCATTGCCCTCAGTACTTGAGGCAACTGTATAGAAAACCAGGCATTGTAAACATCTGCTTCCATTCAAAGCAAAGGTACTCTTTAGCATTAATAAATGGAATTGATTTAATGATTTATAGATGGAGAGAAATACCATGGGAACCATTCAGTCCCCAGCCAAACCTCCTAAAAACGGAAGAAAATCTTTCAACCAGCATGAGGTTGTGCCACCATTCCAGTGAGTGGCCCACAGGAAAACAGTGACATTGTGCAAGCGAGTGCTGACCTGACAGAAAGGATCACTTTCATCTTTGACATTGCTGACTGCTACAGCCACTCTTCAAAAAGGGGCATTTCAATCCAGCTTTCACGTTGCTTGTTCTCTTCAGAGATTTTTGATTATTTTGTCCTGAGAATACCTGACAGCCACAAGAAAGTGAAGCAGAGGGCGCTGGACGTGCTGGCTGAAATCACAGGAGCCCTGAAAGATGCCTTGAACCCGGTGATCATTGGTTTGGTGGAAGGAATGACAAAGAACCTGAACTCAAAGGATCCCAGGGTTCGTGCGGCAGCTGTGAAAGCACTGGGAGAATCCATTGCTCATTTGGGTAAGGCTGAGCCCTGTCAGGGACTCTCCTCAGCTTCGTCTGTGTCTCTCCTGCACAAGAGAGCGCTGAGTGCCTTGACAGCTGCTCTTGTCTGGGGAACCCTCCAGCTGACACCCACCAGAAGCTGTGCAGGTGCAGTCCTTATGCACCATCCCCAACAGGCTGGAATGGGATCAGCATTTCCCAACAGTCCCAGGAGCCCTTGGCTCTGTGCTGCTTGTCTGAAGAGCAAGTCCTGGGCTACAGCTCTGCTACAGTTCAGGGGCAAAGGGGGTTTGGAGTTTGCTTGGGCCCCCTCTGACTTCCCAAATGAACAGCTTTGCTGTTGGCATGAAGGGACACTCACCCATCAGAGCTTCTGCAGGGCAGCCACCTGCAAGGCTCTACCTTAGAGGCATTAGCTGCCTATTTCCCACTTTTCTTCTTTGTCTTCTATGTACAAAGGGGAACTTGTGATTCACCAAGTTCATTTCTTTATATCAAACAGGTATAAACCCAGCTGTCAATGATGCCTTGTTCCACGTGTTGTTTTGCGTGGGGCAAGATGGCCACAGCAATTAACTACATAGGCAAGGGCTGCTCTAAATTCCTTTGCCACACAGATTTATGTCAGCTCTGAGAGTGCTGCACTGGGTGAATATGCCTGAAAAAAAGAGTGTTGAAGAGGCAGGTCTTCAAGGGGAGCTTCCACTTTCTCCTCCCCAGCTGCTCTGTGAACTCAGGAACTGCCTGACTCAGTGCCTTTCTGTGTCCCAAGTATGGGGCTCTTCCTTTGTGCTCTGGGATGCAAAACCTTTTCACTGCTTCCATGTGACTGAACTCCTGAGGTCCCTGATGTGAAATGTTTTAACACAGCTCCTGCTACAGCAGACAACTTTGGATTTACAAATGTGAAAAGAGAGCTTTTCTTTTGGAATTTAAAACCCTGCCAAGTAGGCTGGAAGGAAAGAAGAAAAGGATTCAAAAATCCACAGAAATGTACTTTATTTTATAAAAAGGGGTTGGCCCTGCCCTTTCTCCTATGACCTGAGCAAAGTGAGCAGAAACGTGTGTTTCCCTTGTAGATAAAGTGTCCCTGCTGAAAGAGTTCAGCTACCAATGGAATCACCTGAGTGGCCAAGCCCTGCTGGATGTCACCGAGCGTATCACAGGCATGGCCTCCCCTTCTGAGCCCAGAGCTCTTCCCAGGGAGCATTTACAGGGAATGCCTGTGAGCAGACAGCAGAGCAGCTCCTCCAAACCAGGAGGTGCTGAGCTTGTCCCTGCTGCCCCATGGCCAAGGCAGGTGGGTTTGGCAGGTTTTCCCTGGCTGCTGCAGGGCTGGGCAGCACCTGAGATGGGGGCGGCGCTTGGCCTGGGGCTGAGCTCTCACTGGGGCATCTCAGAACCACCTCCAGCAAAGGGAGGGCTAAAAATGCCCCAGCTGGCTCCTCTCTGGGGAGCTCAGGGACATCTGTGATCTTTGAGGGGAAATGGTGGCAAATGCTGTTTCAGGGCATCAGTTTGTTTTGTCCTCACAGAATTCTTGTTTTCCTCTTGGAAAGTTTTGAGGCTGAACCGTGCAGGGCCTGGGGGTCACAGCTTAGGCCACAACTCAACAGAGGTACCAGAGGCACGGGTTTAGTGCAAGGCAGCCTCTGGGGCACAGGGACAGAAGCAGAGTGCTGAGGCTCCCTGCCTGTGCTGTCACAGTGGCCTTGGACTGAGCCTTTCAGGGTGTGCAAACAGTGTCTGCCTGTGTCAGCGCTGCCCAAAATGCTACACATGCAGCTGATAATTGATTCCTCAGAGGAGCTTGCTGTGTCAGCAAGAGCCAAGGAATGGAAAAAGTATAATCTCAATATATAGCAGAGAAGATGATTGATAGCCTTGCTTCAACTGGGGCTAAATCCACTGCTAATTATGCCAATTTCTTTGAAGGTAAGGTTTAATACACTTTGAGTCTTCATTAGGAATCTCAAAAGAGCATGTTCTGAGATTGGGAATATCAAAGGCCCTTTAAAGAGCATTTGAATAAAGTAGATCTCCAGCAATAGGAAATTTAGTTTAGCAGTTCTTTTGATCTCTTTTTCAAATAAAGAAATTAACCATAAATTAGGACTACTTTAGAAAAAGCAGATGTTCTCTCTGAGATTTAGCAGGACCGGACAGCTGTTCCTCACATTCAGTAGTCTCCGATGTCTTTAATTGCATTTAAACTGAAATGAATTCCCATTTTAAATGGGTACCATAACCCTTTCCTGCTTAGCAGAATTGGTTTTGGGTACTTGCAGGAGCTCTTTCAATGTTGATGTCTGCTGATGGATTAAAAGCATAGAGAAAATGAAGTCTCTTCCACCACAGAATATTAAATGGCTGCTAGATAACATTTTGTCTGATCAGAAAATAAGAATGGTCTCCAGAGCATTTCAGGTTTTCATATCTTAGCCAAATCTGCCTGTTGCAAGGAGCCTGTTGGTAGTAAGCTTTTATCTATGTTTGATACAGTTCATTTAGGAAAATGGGCAGAGAGATTTCAGAGACAATGTGAGAAAACACTCGTGTTTTGGTTACATTTCAGTCCCCTGTGTAGCATTTTTCTTTCTCTATGCCCATATTTGAGTGGACATTATAGGAAAAAATGCCATTAAGATTGAGAGGGGAAATGGCATTAAAATGTGGAGATGCCCAAATGCCAAGGCAATGGGGTCTGGGTAATTCTCTAAGACACCCTGAGGTTTGAAACAGCTCTTTGTTGGAAGCCCCAAAAGCATTCTGCCAAAGACACCAGCTGGCCACTGATGTTTCTCATCCAGCTGTCAGGCAGCAGCCATCTCTGGTGGGCTGGAGTTTTGAGGTGTGTTCTAATCCTGCCCTTTGCTGTGTGCCACTGAGCACAGGGAAGAGCCAGATTAGACATTTGGCACTTGGCATCAAAGTTACAAAAATGGAATCATCCCTTTTATTAGAAATCTCTCCATTTCCTCTCTATGGTGCATTTCCAAATCTTCAGTGCGGGTTTAGACAACTTCTTAATGGAAATCAAAGGCACTTGGACATTTCATTCATTGTTCATGCAGAGATTGTGAAATAATTTAGTAAAGGTAGGAAGTCTGCCGCAGGGACAAGGCTCTGGTTGGAGCAATTAGTGCTGAGGGGTTGGTGGTTCTGTTTCCAGGATGATCAGCTGCTTTGCCCGTTTCTGGACCAAGGGGCTCTGGGTGCTATTTTGCTGCTCTTGGCCAGAGAGGCTGGCAAGAAGCAGAAGCAGATCCTTGTTGCAGTGAGGCTGGTGGGTAAGGAGCTGTGTCTCTGTCCCGGCAGTGCTTGTGCAGGGGGTTCATGCCAGGAGCCCTGAAGTCGTCCAGCGCGACGCCCTGCCCGTGCTCTGGTCCTGCCTGGAGAACAAGGCGCTGCCTGTGCGCCGCGCCAACGTCCGCACCGTGGCCACCAAGCTGGCCTCTGCCCTCTGCAAGGTGATGGGCACCCAGCTGAAGGAATGTGCTGCCAGCAAGCCTCCACATGTGCAGGAAAACCTCTCCAAAATGCTGGGCTGGTGAAGGCGAGATTTTCTCCAGAAAGCTGAGGAAGCGCTGAGTTGGACACCTCTGGATTTGCCTTTTGAGCTGTGCCAAAAATGACAAAATCCTAAGGAAGGGTGTGCATCTGCCCCGCTCTCTCCATTGCCCTTCCTAGTCATGGCATGGGGACCTGGAGCAACTCCAGATTAATGACAAGGTGAAGGCAATCATGGCTCAGCCGCACGCAGAGGTGAGGGGGGAGCTGGGCCACTCTCTGCTGGGAGGAAGGGTCTTGTGGCAGCCCAGAGAGGCTGTGCACATTGCCAGGAACAGCTGTGCCCTGCACGTGCCCCTGCAAGGAGCTGTGCTGCTGCCAGTGCCCCTGGAGCTGTGGGGCTGCTGAGCTGTGGGGCAGGCAGAGGAGCAGGAGGGTGCATGTGCAGCTGAGCCATTCCTGGGGAGCACAGGGCTCTGGGCTCCCTGCTGTCCCAGGGCAGCCCCGAGGCCAGGCTGTGCCTGTGCCAGCTCTGGGCAAGTGGCTCAGGGTTTTGCCCCAGCCTGCCTCAGTGTCTGCCAGCAGGAGCATGTTTCCCTGTGCAGCTGTTTACACATCTCCAGGAAATGTGTCCCATGAAATACAGAGCTTCAGATGCTTTAGGTTTGCATGGTGGCCTCTGCTAAACTTTGCCTCTCTGTTAAACTTTGTGTCTCCATTTTGCAGATCTGACTGGTTACAGTCTTACTGAGAAGTTTTCTCTGGACACTTTGGATGTTCCCTCACCCACAAAGTCCTCGCCTCCCCTCCAGAAGAGCTCTCTTTCCTCCAAGCTCAGGAAGAAGCTGCCGCCTGTATGAAGAGTGTTTGCAGATTAGGATTGATGTGTTAGGCTTCATAGTTACAGCTGTACATATGTTCTGATCTTTAGATACAGTTCTGAATTAATGTGTTTTGATTGTATCTTTAAAATTTGATGACATATTTTTAATTGTATATATTTTATTTTGATGATGAAAAAAAGTAAGTAAATAAATAAAATTTAAATAAACCAAGAGGAGAATGTGAGACCAGCACCTGCTAGCCTAGAGATTATGGGATTTCAGCTCACTCGGTGTGCCAGTGTCTCACCACATCCTTTCCTCATTGGGCCTCTCCTCTTCCTCTTTGGCCATGCTTTCTTTGTGTCATCTGTGCTGCTCTTTGTTACTTGGCATTACAACGGGGCCACACTTTGACATGTTTGGGGGACAATGGCTCCAAAAGTTCCTATCTAGTCAAAGGTTTTCTACCTAGGTGTGTTCTGTGCTCACCAAAGGCCTGAGCAAAGAAACCAAGAGAAGTGTGCCCAAATCCCAAAGCTTTGCTCCTTTGCAACCTCCCACAGATCTGGCTCACAGGTGTCTTCAATCACAATTCCATAGGTAAGAAGAAGTCATGTATTTCACTGGGAAATGATGCACTGCTTTGGCACATGTATATTTATCAGGGACAGCAGTGCAGCTGTGTTGTTTGCACCTTGTTTGCAGAAGGATGAGTGCCCTGGGAGGCCCATAACAAGTGACAAGGGTTCCTCAAATCTGCACTGCAGCCTGGGTGCCATTGAGCCCAGAGCTAGGGGATCATTTGTTCCCGTGGACCAGTGCTTGCCAGTGGAATGAATTCCTGCACAGCTGGAAGAAGCAATTCTGGATTCAGCTCCAGCTCTTGGTGGGCTGCATGATCATTGACAATGCTGCACTTCCAGAAATTATTCTGCAGTTTCCTTTCATAGTCATTTGAAGCTTTTAAACTTCACATTTCAGTTTGTTTTGCCTTAGGGAAAAACACTTTTGGGCCCAGTGCAAACTGTAACCTTTTGGCAGCAAAGTCCTCATGGTTGCCTGTTGAAAGCGAAGGAAGCCAACCCACCTTGTCATTGATCAGCATTGACTTCGATTTATTGATCAATCAGCCACTTTATATAAGTGTTAATTAACTTCATGCATATTGCAAAATCCAAGCTCACGATAGGTTACAGAGAAAACTCTACCCCCTCCTTTTGTTTCAAATACCTGTAGTTTGTCTATTGAAAACAGGATCAGTGTTCTCAGAGAGCCCAAGGACAGAATGTTTGCCTGTTATGGGAAGACTGTCTGAGAATCTTATTGTTTATAAAGTGGTGCTTGAGAGAGCCTAATGATTTATAGAATCAAGCCTGGGAAATGCTTTACAACTACCTTTTACTTTTCCCTCATCTGTATACCTTCATGGCCTCTTTCTTTAAGCCATGCTAGAACCAGACTCTCCACAGTTGCCAGCTTCTGATGTTACACAATGTCACCTGGCTGCATGTGTTTGCTTAGCTCTGGGTCTAGTCCCGGCCTAGTAAAGCCCAGGCAGGGTGGCACATTGCAGGGAAAATTGGTCCATGAGCTTATGGGGTTGCCATCAGCAGCAGAGTCAATGTGCCCTTTGGGGATTCCTCTGGAGACAAAATTAGGGACCTACTCCATGCCACAATATTCTCTTAGATCTTTCTGAAATATCCTTCTGAAACATCTCCTTGCACAGCCAGTGTTTGAAGTGGGGCATTTTTGTCCCTCCTCAAAGTCATTGCTCTTGCACACCAGAAACATGAACATCCACCAACAGGAATGATGCATGGTCCTGCTGCTGCTGCTTCAGAGCACTGGGCAGTGCAGACCTGGGTATTACCAAGATGAGCACTTAATTAGCATTTCATGCTCCTTCAAACTATCCAGATCTCAGGGCTTTTTGTTTCAAAGCAGCCACTGCACCATCTCTAGGGAAGAACAGGAAATGGGAAACAGTGACTGCCAGCCTTGCAGGGGTGTGAGAGAAAACCTGAAGTGTCTGCATCAAAAGATGAATGGGAAGAGTGTAATGGCCAAAGCAAATGCTTCGTTAGGACAGCAGGAGCAGTTCTTTACTGCATGCTTGCATGAAGATCATTTGGGATCTCCTTTTTGTGTCTCATGCAGAAAAGGAACTCTTAATAATACCACGCTACATAAACCAGATTGGGATGCAGCTCTGTAGTGGTTCACAATGAAGCAGACGGCCTGCATTGTCACTGGCAGTCCTGCTGAACCTGCGAGGGACTGTAGTGTATCCCATGCCTGTTTTGCCTCCAAGCAGAGCTTGGTTTTCCTTATTAGTGTGGAGTAAATACAAGAGTAATAATATGGGCAATTAAACTGGCCACTTTGGAGGATATGCTCATGCTTTGGCATGTCAGTCCTGTACCTCATGCACCCAAGGCTTGTTACTCATCATGAAATATTTTAACAAAAATGCTCAGCGCTCATGTTACATCTGAATAAAACTGCATCAGATCATCAAGAATTCTGCTGTCAGGAACAAGACAAGAGCCTTCCGACACTCACTTGCAGCTGTCCTGGATTGCTGCAGCCCTTTGTGAAAAGCTGCTGCAGACAGAGTGTTTGGAGTTGGTTTGGGCCTTTATGAAAGATCAGTGGAGCAGTGTGCAGGGCTCTCCTGGCAGGAAACTGTTTGTCCAAGCCCAGGGACACGGTGCCGGCAGGAGCGGAGCGGCCCCGCTCCCAGCCCGAGAGTCTGTGGGCTGAGCCAAGCCGGGGAGACAAGGCAGCGAGGGGCTCCAGCCCAGCTGCTTCACTGCCCTGCCCGCTCCATGGAACTCTGCCGTGGGGGAAAGCCGACACCGGATGAGTCTCCGAGCTTCCATCAGCTGCTGGAACTGCTCCGTGACAGCTCCTGTTCTTCCGAGAGAGACCCCAGCGCCTTCTTGGAACGCGTGTCATGGGGGGATTCTGTTTGATAATAAACTGTTGGGGGTTTTCCACTTCCATCCATTAGTAATAATTTCCTATTGCTGGAAAGGGATTGTTGGCACACTTTGGAGGAGACAACTTATTGCACAATATCCTGTTTGAAGTTGTCTCAAACTGTGTGAGACAGATGGCTTCACACAGGAGCATCCCCAAGGCTGCTGAGGGGAAGGCACAGAGGAAGACAAACCCAGTATTTCTGAGGGAACTCCTTGACACAAACCCAACCTGAGTTGTCAAACAGCAGACCTGATGTTTTGAGACATGGGCCACAGGGGAAACCTTTCAGTGTGTTTGGTCCAGGCTGGGCTATGCTCGAGGCAAAGGTGTGTCAGTGTGTTGGATAATACTCTTTTCTTGACCTAGAGATGGGGCAACTGAGAGGTGTTTTAAAAACTTTTATTCTATTTTCAGTCTCATGAGAATGGTGAGACAATACAGATGTTATAATTCACGCCATCACCATCAGAAGCCAGCTACTTCCTAATTATAATACATTATAAGCGTTTCTTGGTCTATCAGCCTTTTGCCATGCCATGTTGTAGATGCCTTGAAGCCAATCCTTTAAAAATACTCTTTGTGCGTCTCACTACAATGCATCTTTCATAGCTCTGTTTTTCCAAAATCTTATTTGCAAGGCCATCTTTTGAAACTTTTCCAGCTCCATTTCTCTCTCAACAATATCTGTCCTATTCCATGGAAATTTTTAAGTTAGCGTTTCTTGTCTCAAGATTTATATACAGATTCATACTGTGTGGGCCTTCTATTAGGTCCTAAAAACTTTCTACATATCCATTTCCCACATCAGTGCACTTGGCTCCTTCTCTCCTCATTGTGCCTGGCAAGCCCAGGAGCCCAGAGCTCCTGCAGAACCAATCACAGCAGTCAGTGGGAGCAAACTTGTGTCCAGTCCTCACCTGGAGCTGCGGTGCCCAGCATTCCACCACACTGGAATGAGGAACTGTTCCTGCTCTTTCAGAAGGAGCTAAGGAGGTTTGGCCTTCAGATCAATTGTCTGCAGGCTCCTGCAGTGCCTGGTGCTGCTCCCTTGCCAGCGGCACCCCAGGGCAGGGGGGCACATCTGGGCTGCTGTGTCTGGCTCTGGGGCTCCCTGTTCTGGGCAGTGAGGAGGAGCTGCAGAGGCTCTGCAGGACTGACAGGATGGGCTTTGGGGCGGGCAGGAGAAGCTGAGGGACCTGGGCTGCTGGAGCTTCTGAACAGGAGGCCCAGGGCTCATCGATCAACTGCTCCAAGTATTCTTTCAGAGAATCCCAGAATCAGCAAGGGTGGAACAGGCTATGGAGATCATCAAGTCCAATCCGTGCCCTGACACCACCTTGTCTCCCCTGGGCCTCCTCTCCTCCAGGATAAACAACCCCAGCAGCTCCCTCAGCCGCTCCTCACAGATCTTGTGTTCCAGATCCCTCATCAACCTTTTTGGCCTTCTCTGGACACACTCCAGCCCCTCCATGTCCTTCCTAAATTGGGGCCCCAGAACTGCAAACAGCACTCGAGGTGCTGCCCAGGGAGTGCGGAGCACAGGGGAAGAATCCCTGCCCTGCTCCTGCTGGCCACACCATTCGTGATCCAGGCCAGGAGCCATTGGCCTTCTTGGCCACCTGGGCACACAGCACAATTCCAGCAATTTGCTGGCACAGAAAATTACCATCTGGCAATTTCCCAGTGCTGGCACATTCCCCACCCAGACCTGGTGTGCACTGGCACTGCCAGTGCCCACATCTGGAAATTTTCCTCTTCTGGCACAACCCATATCCAGAATTTACTGGCAAAGAAAGCTAAAACCTGGCAATTTCCCCTTGCCAGCACTGCCCAATCTGGAGTTTGTTGGCAGCAGGATCCCAAGAAAGAAGGAAGGAAAGAAGGAAAGAAAAGAGGAAGGCATCCAGATCCAGTCCTTCCTGGAGCCTGGAGCCTGAAATGGGCTGTTTGCTGGCACTGCCAGTGCCCAGATCTGGAAATTTCCCTATTCTGGCACAGCCCAAGTGCAGCAATTTGCTGGCACAGAAATCCAAAAGCCGAGGTGTCGCAGACATTTTTTCACAGAAATCCTTTCTTTCAGATTTCTGCCTCTTCTGGAAGGCAGAGGCCTCAGAAGAGAATGTAAACAATTGTTATCAGCTGCTGTGAAATGCAATAGGATGCACCTATTTTGACCTGTCATTGGTTCATGTTCCCATGTTTATAATTAAGGGCCAATCACAGGAACAAGCTAGGGACAGAGTCCCTGGACACAACTTTGTTATAGATTCTTTCTTTCTATTCTTAGCTTAGCAGCAGCATCTGGAACTTCTCTCTCTTTATTCTATTTAGTATAGTCATAATGTATTATATATCATATATCAATAAATCCAGCCTTCTGATTAAGAAACAAGATTCACCATCCATCTCTCACCCTCAGCGATCCACTCAGGTCCCAGTAATATCTGGTGACCCCTCGTGTCAGAGCAAATATTAATTTCATAAGACCAGAGGAGCAAAATTGCTGCACTGGGTAAAAATCCTGTATGTGTAGCTTGTGATGGTTGCTTTGAAGTGACCACAGAAGTGGATTCAAGCCAGGAGCTGAAGAACTGAAGATCCTGATATGGACAGAGTTCACAGCCAAGGCTGACCACAAAGAAAACCTTCTTCTGGAAAACCTTCAGGAAACATGGTAGACAAGAGCAGCATACCTGCAGAGCTGGCCAGAGCAAGCTGGACTTTTGAAAAAGGTACTGTTCACTTTTCTATCCCTGAGGGTTCAGCCGCAAGAAAATTATGGCTGTTTATATGGGGGAGATACCCCTTGAAGTACGTGGTTCGTTTTACTCCTTCAGAGGAGAATATTATTGCCCTCTGGAAACACTGGTGTAGAGAAGATGTTTTTTTCCTGTCAGCAACAGATCTCTATGAGTTCTTTTGATGGGCAAACCTTTTTGGGTTCTTTACTGATGTCCTATACGCTTTGGATATTTTTGTCTGGGGGTGCATGAATTCCATTCTCCAGTTCGTCTGGAGCCAGGGACGTGGCCTTCCTTCTATCTACCCAGCATTTATAAAGCTCTTCCCAGTTCTGAAACGCAGAGCAGCTGCTTTTCAATGGATTTCTAACTGCTATGGGCAGGCTCCGTTTCCACCGTCCCCGGGAGAAGACCCCGTTGGGGATGAGATTGGGCTTTCCGGCCCCCCCGGCTTCGCGGCAGGGGGGGCTGAAACTTCGCCGTGCAAAGAAGTTTTTTTTACTTTTTGTCCCGAGCCTGCGCAGATGGGATTTTCCCCTTCCGCCCCTTCTCTCTCTCCGGGGGGATGGGAGGAGGCGGTGCTGCCACAGCTGGCAGACTCCGCCTTCAGACATGGGGGCGGCACCGGTCTCTGAGGCCTCTTCGGCCCTGCCAGCGCCGTCACTCCAGGCCAGCCCGTCTCCGCCTCTCCAGGCGGTCCCGCCCACGGCTTCACAGGCCTCCCCCCCCCACCAGCACCTGCATCAGAGACTGCAGAGACGGCACTTCCGGTCCCGGCTGAGTTGCTAGGCAACGAGGATGCGTCTCCAGCTTCCGGCTCAGGGGAGGAGGAGATCTCATCAGCCCCTTCGGCCCCTCCGCCGCTTCCATCGGCCTTCCCGCCGCCTCAAGCCGAGACGGTCCCTGTTCAGGACGGTGTTGGAGACGGTGCTGAACCCGCTGGAACCTCAGGGCAGCCTGTGGCTGATCTTACACTCAGCGTGATTCCCTCCCCGGTTCCGCCTTCCCCCCCGCTGCTTCCGCTGGCCGTCCCAGCGGCTCTGCCATTGTCGGAGGCTCTGCCCTCCGTGTCGGCGTCAGAGACTGCCCTGGAACCAGCGGCTTGTTCTAGCTCCGACCATCCCGGACTGGCTGCTGTAGCAGCCGCCCCGGCGGGGGTCTCTCCTTCCGTGGAGCGGGGGCTGCCCGCCAGCTGACTGTTGCGGCAGTCCAGCTGCCTGTTTTTGAGATCAGCATTCTCGGCGGTTTGGGGGGTGGTTTTTCGGGGATGATCCCATGGAGGCCGCCACCTCTCCTGCGTCCTAGTGGCATGGGGGGGCAGGTGCATCCCGAGAGTTCTGCCTTACCTGATGCATTGCAGAGGGAGAGGGCACAGTTGGAGGAGACCATAGCTGGTTTGCTGTGGGGAACAAACATCTCCAGACCCCAGATGGGATTTCTGGGGAAGGCTTCTATTTCCCTGCTGCTGGCATGCCTCAGTGGTTTTGGGGAAATGAAGCATCTCACTACCCGTGCTGCCATTGTACTGGCAGCAGGGTGCAGGCCTGTGGGAATGCAGAGCCTGTGTCATGGGTTTGGCCTGGGCCGTTGGGCTCAGGAAGTTCTTGGGCCGGGCCCACTGCGTGGCCTCCTTATGTTTCTGGGAATTCTGGTTTATCCTACCGGTCCTAGTCCCCCTTTGTGGGCCAGTTTTAGGGTTCCTGGTCCAGCGTGGGACAGGGCCCCCAGGGCCTTTCCTTCTCTGGCACTGCTCTGCCCGGCTGCTGCTCTTTTTTTTTGATTAAAAAAAAAATAATTTAAAATTAAATAAAAAAGATTGAAAATAGCGGGCAGCAGCTCCGAAGCACTGAAATACTGAAGGGCCAGAAAAGGACATTCCAAAAATTGTTCAAATTGTTTGAAATTGTTGTAAGAGTGTCAATGGTTTTTTGATAACTATTGCAGCAAGTCTGTTTTCAGGACCAAAAAGGACTCTCAGATGATCAAAAGAAACAACTTCAGCTGGTGGACTGTTCATGAAAATCAGCTGCATGGACTTGAATTCTCTTTGCATTGTTTTTGCATTTCCTTAGATTGTAGGATTGTTTTAGTGATTTGTTAATATTGTACATTTTACAGGTGAAGAAATTTCCAGTTCATTTCACATCAGCATTTTTTCTTTTAATTTATACAATTTAGAAAGGTGAGATGTAGCAGACATTTTTTCACAGAAATCCTTTCTTTCAGATTTCCGCCTCTTCTGGAAGGCAGAGGCCTCAGAAGAGAATGTAAACAATTGTTATCAGCTGCTGTGAAATGCAATAGGATGCACCTATTTTGACCTGTCATTGGTTCATGTTCCCATGTTTATAATTAAGGGCCAATCACAGGAACAAGCTAGGGACAGAGTCCCTGGACACAACTTTGTTATAGATTCTTTCTTTCTATTCTTAGCTTAGCAGCAGCATCTGGAACTTCTCTCTCTTTATTCTATTTAGTATAGTCATAATGTATTATATATCATATATCAATAAATCCAGCCTTCTGATCAAGAAACAAGATTCACCGTCCATCTCTCACCCTCAGCGACCCACTCAGGTGCCAGTAATACCGAGGCAGCTTCCTGCTACTGGGTCTGCCACCACCCCCACATCTTGTGTTTCATGTAACCAGAACCCAGATTTGGAAATTTCTCAGTGCCAGCAGAGCCCAAATCTGGCAGATTTCTGTTGCTGGCAATGACTCCACCCAGATCTGGTGTTTGCTGGGACTGCCAGTGCCCAGATTTGGAAATTTCCCAATGCCTTCACAGCCCAGGTCTAGCAATGTGGTGTTAGCTAGCTTAGGAAGAGAAGTTCCTCA
This sequence comes from Melospiza melodia melodia, assembly GCF_035770615.1. Classification (NCBI taxonomy): domain Eukaryota; kingdom Metazoa; phylum Chordata; class Aves; order Passeriformes; family Passerellidae; genus Melospiza; species Melospiza melodia. The sequence continues at coordinate 1,637,194 of NC_086218.1, read as the reverse complement.
GACTGTGACTTTCCTTTTTCTTGGAACTGTTTAAACCTGCTCTGGACTGAAAACCCAGACAAACACTGGCAGCTCACACCTGTGGCACATCGAGCTCTGGGATACTGCATTCCAGCACCAGAGGGATTTAGAAGAGACCGAGGGAGCCAACTACAACCCACAAAAAGGACTTCCTGAATTTGCCATCTCTTCAGCACTGTCAGAGGTTTTATTTAATATTTTTTTAATATTCATTTTTCATCCTTGTGAATACTTTACTTGTTAAATAAACTGGGGTTTTTCACTTTTCTCAAGGGAAGTCTTTTCCTGAACTAGTAGGGGGAGAGGCCGCTTGAACTTGCTTTCTAGGCGGACCCCTTTTGGAGGTTTCCTCCCAAACTTTGCCCTCAGCCAGCACAAACGGTCATCATGAAAATTGTACCTACCAGTGGCGTAATTTCCTGGTGGCAAATCTTGTGACAGAAGCTTGACCTTGTTCTCCATGAGAGATTCTTGGGAAGAGCAGACAGGAGAAGATTCCTGGAAAACTGAAACAGCTTTCCAGATGTGAAATGGAAATGAAAGAAACAATCCAAGATGTTTTCCTCTATTTATTTCTATGCTCCCCTTTTCCATGTTACACTACTTCTCCATCCCAGTGATTCCAGATGCACAGCACCTCTAAGATTGGTGACTTAGTGATTTTTAGACACTCTAAAATAGCATGAGCCACACACAGTTTTTCTTCCCCTGTTTTTACTGGAAGGCAACACTGGAGGTGTAAGTGCAGTGCTGGGGTCAGGTAGGAATCCTACCCCAAGGGAAGGTGGCCCAGCAGTGTTTGACCCTCAGCAAGGACAATGCACAGCAGTGAGCGAGAGGATCGCTGTGCCAGCGTGCAGGAGTCAGGGCTCTGCATCTGGGCTCAAGGCCGCAAAGTTCCCGTGTTTGGATAGACAGAGGGGCTGTCCCCGGGGCGCGCGGGGCTCGAACGTGGGGCTCGTGGGGCGAGCGGGGAACGGACACAGGGACGAACGGCCCCGGTGCTTCAGTTGCAGCGGCGACAGCGGCCACAGCGGCGGCAGCAGCAGCAGCGGCAGACCAAGTAGCGGCGGCAGCAGCGGCGGTAGCGGCGGCAGAGGCAGCAACAAAATAGATAATTTCGAATGCTCTTTCTCTTTTTCTTTTTCTTCCTCTTCCTCTTTTTTTTTTTTTTTTTCCCTCCCTTTCCTGCTGTCGGGAACACTTCTCTCGGGGTCCCTTGCCCGGCGTCCCTCTCCTCTCCCCACCTCCCTCTCCCCTTCCAGGCCGGGCCATGCCCCCGGCCCGCCCCTGGCCCCGGGCGGGGCTGCCCCGTGCCCGGCCCCGGCCGTCCCGCCGTGGTCTCGCCTCCGCCCGGCTCTGACCGTACTGGCAGTGGTGTTGCCGGGCGGGCATCACCGCCCTTTGCCTCCGCCTGGCCGGGGCGCCATCACTGCCCTTTGCCTCCGCCTGGTCCGAGCCTGGCCCCGGCCCTGGCCCCGGCTCCTCCCGGGGCCCGTGCAGCACACACGCAGTGCGGCCGCTCCGGCCACCTGCGCTGTGGCTTTCCCGGCCCGAGCTCCGCTGCTCAGCAGCACGGCCGCCGGCCCCGAGCCTCCTGTGTCCCGTTCCCGGGAGCGAATGCCTGGGCATGGCCGGCCCGGGGCGGGTGAGGGGCGCTCGGGGGCCGTTGCTGGCCCCGGGCCAGCGCTGACCACCGCGTCCCGCCTGCAGGGACGGCGCAGGAGGCCCTGGAGGAGCGTCACCGGCTGGGCTCGCTGCTGGGGCGCGCTGCAGGAACAGCCATGGGGCAGAGAGCCCCGAGAGTGCGCAAGCTGGTCTGGGTGGAACAGGAGGAGGAAGAAGGCCCTGCAGCTGCCCCAGCACATGACATGGAAGAGGTGGTGCCGTTCAATCCACCGCAGGAGGGTGAGTGGCTGAGCTGGGCTGCAGGGCTGGAGGCTGCAACCAGCTTGGCCCCATGCCATGCCATGCCATGCCATGCCATAATATGCCATGCCATGCCATGCCATGCCATGCCATGCCATGCCATGCCATGCCATGCCATGCCATGCCATGCCATGCCATGCCATGCCTTGCCATGCCATGTCATCCCATCCCCTGGGAAATGCCCACGGACAGGACGGAAGAGGGGCCGAGCAGACACCCTGCAGTGGCCATGCTCCATCCCCTGGAGCATCCCGGGGCTCTCTCGGCCTGGGGAGCGCAGGGCTGGCCCGTGTTCTCCGGCCTCTCCCGCAGCCCCTCATCTCTGGCTGCGCTCGCTCTTTGCCAGATGCAGCCCTGGAGCGCACACAAGAGCAGGAGTCCAGCCGTGGCGGCTTCCGCAGAACAGCGCAGGTACCTGCAGCCACCGCCACCTGGGCTGGGCCTGCTGTCCCTGCTCAGCCCAGCACCGTGTGTGGAGCACTCCATGCAACATCCCCGGCTTCTTGGCCTTCTCCTACAGCTTGTTTGAGACTTCATCAGGAGCATTTGGCAGGAAGAGAGCAGCACCATGGGCGCTGGGCTCAGAGCTCGCTCAGAGCTCCTCAATCATGAGACCAGTGCTGCCCTGCTGGATTTGCTCCTGGAGAAGGGTGTTGCCAGGCCAGAACAAGTAAGCAGCTGGGGCCAGGCTTCAATTCCCCCATGAGTCCCGTGGCTTCCCCAGCCATGCCTACTGGTCCCTGGGAGCCTTTGAGGCCATGGCAGTGGGGTGGGAAGGGAAGCACTTCTCTGGGGACCCTGGGGAAATTGCTCCCTCTGGCAGCTTTCCAAGGCTCCCCGTGCCTTCTCCAGGTGCCCGTCATGGTGAGGTACATTCACTGCTGGCTCATGGCCGATGATTCTTCTGAGCACAGGCTGGACAAGGCCCTGATGGATCTCACCAAAGCACATCCAGATGACGCAGTCATGATGCTCCTGCCTGTGGCCCCGTCCTGTGACAGGTATGGCGCCCACCTGCCCACAGGGCTCAGGCCTCCCCAGCCCATCACCCTGTACCACCTGTCCAAGGTGTCTCACCAACAGAGTTCCAGGGCCCTCTGGCTGCTCCCTTTCCCAGCCCTGGCACGTCAGCCCCCAACCCTGCTGCCATGCTCCCTTGCTGCCTCTCAGGGCTCTGTCCCCACAGGGCTGGGCTGCCTGGCTGCTGCTGGCCAGGGCCAGTGGGCAGAGGCAGCACCAATGGTCAGCCCGGGCCCCTAGGGATGCCCAGGCCACCGTGCTGTGTCTGACAACCCCCCTGAGACAGAGCTCTAACCCTGCAGAGCTGCCATCACCATGTGGAAGACCATCATGTGCTCGTCCAGTACTGCGGAGCCAGTGCAGCTGATACTCCTGGATGTGCTGGGGAGCTGGCCAGAGTGCAGCATGTGCACCTCCGATGGGGACGAAACGGGTGTTTTAGCTCTAGCTGTGAGTTTCTGCAACTGGCCTTTGCAGGCCCCAAGGCTGCCTCTCCAGCAGCTCTCCATCCTCCTTCCCTCACTGCATCTGCCTGCCTCAGGCATTGGCCTGAAACCTGGCCCAGAGGCAGCTTCATGCCCACCAGGCCCCGTGCTCCCCCTGCCAAGGTCTCTCCTGGCCTCTCCCTGCCACGCTCGGGCCCAGCCACACGCACACCTCGGCACTGAGCGCTGTCTCGGGGGGCTTTGCACCTTGCAGGCAACGGTAGTGGTGTGGAAGATCCTCCAGGAACCCCCTGTCCCACCTGTAGTAGAGCCATATTTCCCCCACCTCTTTGTGCATCTGCTCTTCCAAGTGCTCTTCAGCACTCTGGATATGCGAGAGGAGGTCGATACCTTCTGGAAGGGATGCCAGGAAGAGCACGGCCTTGCCACCATGGAGCCCCAACAGGTGCTCCATGCCACTCCTCCTGTCCCTGCCACATCCCTGGGCAGGAGCCCGTGCTCCCAGCATGACCTGGGCTTTGCTGTGCACACAGGTTTGCCATGCAGACCCTGAAGTCCCTGCCAAATGCAGCACGAGGATGTGGTGGTGGCAATGGAATGCAGGTGTAGCTGGGACACGCTGCTGTGTGCTGACACCCACCACTATGCCGTGGGTCTGCTGGCCAGGTGAGACCCCCTTCTCCCCACTGCCTTTTGACATGTGTGCTCTGTGCCCAGGGATCTCCACACAGTCCCCGAGGTCGTGGGCCAGAGGGCCTTGTCACTGAGGGATGGCCAAGCAGACTGGAAAAGGCTGGGAGAGGGGGGTGCCCACAGGGAGCCACCTCCCAAATAGCCCAGGGCCCCTTGCAGGATGCTGGGGAAAGACCAGACCTGTGTGTGTCAGTCCTGACAGAGGTTTGTCCCCCTGGCCCACAGTCTTGGTTACTTTATCTCCTGCCAGGAAGATGTGCTGTGTCTACATCCCCTTGTGTTCCCGGATCGCTCGCTACCTGCTCTGGCTGCTCAGCACACAGGAGCCACGCTGGGAGCTGCCCGCCCTGGCGTTCCTTGTGGAGGTGAGCCTGATGGCCAGCACTGCCTGGCTGAGCTGCCTCCCAGCTCTCTGCCCTCCTGGAGCCACAGCTGCCAGGACAGTGCCCGTGCCCTGTGCTGCTGCCTGGGCCCAGCCCTATGCGGCTCCGGGTTCCTGCCGGCCGAGTCCCTGTCACTGCCCTGTGCCTTTCAGGTCCTCGAGTGCCTGGACTTGAGTGAACGCAGCGTTAACAGAGTCCTGCAAATCTTGTCAAGGCAGCTGCAGAGTGAATGCAGGGAGAGGCGTCGCCTGGCACTCAGGGCCCTTCTCAAGCTCACTGATGATCCCTGCATGGTGAGAAGGGGGCAGCAGCTGAGGCTGAGCTGCAGAATGCAGTCACTTGGCCTTGGCTGGGCTTTGGGTGCTGGAGCAGCTGCTCCCAGCTCTCCTGCCTCCCGGTTCAGCTGCCCAAGTGCTTTAGGACAGGCCTTTGGCCTCCAGACCCTGTGGCAGCAGGATAGCATTTCATAAACTTGTATTCTGCACAGACCAAAAGCATGCAGACCCTGACTGAAAGTCTTGTGGAGCTCCGGTGGGATGGAGAGGTAGTTATGATGACAGTCATGCTACTCAACTCTATCATCTTGGACAGTGACAGGCTGCTGCCCAGCCCCATCACACTGCAGCTGCTTGAGGCGCTGCTGCCACTCTTTGACCACGTAAGGCTCACTGCTCCCAGCCACAGCCCCTGGGTGCTGCCCAGACACTTTATGCCCTGTGAATTTGCAGGCTTGCGCCAAGCTGAGCTCCGTGCACCAATGCTGAGGTCTTTTTTTCTTCCTTTCATACAGGACAATAGCCAGGTGCAGCTGATCTCCATACTGCTCTTCCAAACATTGGTGACTCATCCAGAGGAAAAGGCAAAAAAGGACCTGAAGACAGCCCTGCGCCAGAGCCTGCTGCCACTCTTCTTCCACTGCCATGATGAGAATCAGCGTGTGGCAGAGGTGAGGACTCGTGGGCTGCTGCTGTCCCCCTGGCAGGGGGCTCGGCTGCCTCCTGCCCTGGCTCCTGCTGGACTGCAGCCTCCTCAAGGCCTTGGCACAGGGACGCGGGTCCTGTGCCCTGAGCTCTGGGGCCATCTCCACATCTCTGCTGCTCTGCAGGCTTCTCAGGAAACGCTGCTTTGTGTGGCTGAGTTTCTGAAGAGGAGGGATCTTGAAAGACTGCTGAAGAACAAGCTGTGGAAGTTGGCTGAGTTCCTGGTAAGGAGGGCCTGCAAGCCCCAGCCTCGGGCTGGAGAAGGCCCCTGAGGGCGGCGCTCAGTGTGCGGGGCTGGCAGCTGTCCCCCTGTAGGACCGTGCCTGAGTGGGTCGCAGCTGGTGAGAGAGAGACGGTGAATCTTGTTTCTTGAATCAGAAGGCTTATTTATTAACATATTATATATAATACATTACTACTATACTAACAGTATATAGAGAGAGGTTTGCAGAGCAGCTAGGCTAGGCTAAGAATAGATAGAAAAGAATCTACAACAAAGTTGTGTTCAAGGACTCAGTCCCCTAGCTTGCACTGGTGATTGGCCCTTAATTATAAACATAGGAAATGAGCTAATCAAGGTGTGCCTGTTGCATTCCCCAGCAGCTGATAATAATTGTTTACCTTGTCTTCTGAAGCCTCTGGCCTCCAGAAGACGCAGAAATCCGAAAGAAAGGATTTCTGTGGAGAAATGTCTGCGACATCTCACCTTTCTAAATTGTATAAAATAAAAGAAAAATGCTGATGTGGAATGAACAGGAAATTTCTTCACCTGTAGAATATAGAAGACTAATAAATCACTAAAACAACCCTACAACATAAGAAAATTGCAAGAAACAATGCAAAGTGAATTCACATCCATGCAGCTGAGGTTGTTTCTTTTGGACATCTGAGAGTCCTTTTTTTCCTGAAACAGCATAACAAAATTTCAAACAATTTAAAACAATTTGAACAATTTTTAGAATGTCCTTTTCTGGCCCTTCAGCGCTTCAGCGCTTCAGAGCTGCTGCCCGCTATTTTCAATCTTTTTTATTTAATTTTAAATTTTTTTTTTTTTGATTGAAAAACAAAAGAAGCGGCAGCAGAGCAGGCCCCTGGGGGCCCTGGCCCATGCTGGACCAGGAACCCCAAAACTGGCTCACAAAGGGGGACCAGGACCGGTAGGAGAAACCAGAGTCCCCAGAAACATCAGGAGGCCTCGCAATGGGCCCAGCCCAAAAGCTTTCTGAGCCCAACAACGGCCCAGGCCAAACCCATAAGGCAGGCTCTGCATTTCCACAGGCCTGAACCCTGCTGCCAGCACAATGGCAGCACGGGTAGTGAGACGCTTCCTTTCCCCAAAACCACTGAGGCATGCCAGCAGCAGGGAAATAGAAGCTTTCCCCAGCAATCCCATCTGGGTTCTGGAAATGTTTGTTTCCCACAGCAACACGGCACCACCCCCACCGGGCTGGGGACCGAAGGCAGAACTTTCGGGAGCCCCCTCCCCCTCGCCCCTAGGGCACAAGAGGGGCGGCAGAGATGGCAGCCTCCATGGGACAGCAACCGAAACACCACCCCCCAAACCGCCGAGCTTGAAAGCCGGCAGCTGGACTGCCGCAAGAGTCAGCTGGCGGGCAGCCCCCGCTCCACTGAAGGAGAGACCAGCCTCCGGGGCCGCTTCCTGGGGCGGGCCTGGGGCTGGCGGGCCGGCCATGGGGGGCGCCGGGCCGGGGTGGGGGCCCGCAGGGCTGTGGGTGACGCTGGGGCTGGCCTGGAACACGGCAGTGACTCTGGCCACGGAGGAGCCGGCCGAGGAGGGAATCACGCTGATCGTGGGATCAGCTGCAGGCTGCTTCAAGAGTCCCGCAGGTTCAGCGCCGTTTTCTGTCGCTGACTCTGGGACTGTCTCAGCTTGAAGCGGCGGCAGGCACGGCACGGGGCCGGCGCCGTCCCCAGCCGCTGACTCCGGGGTCCGCTGCGGAGACGCAGTCGCAGTCTCCGTCGCAGCGCAAACAGGCAGCAGCGGAGCCGGGAGAAGCGGCGGAGCATCGCTGTTGCTTAGCAACAGGTCAATCGCCGAAAGTGCTGTCTCTTGTGCAGTCTCCGACACAGGCTCTGGTGGGGGCGGGGAGGCCGGTAAAACCGCAGCCGGGATCTCCTGGAGTGACGGCTCTGGCAGGGGCATGGAGGAAACCTCAGAGACCGGTGCCGCCTCCTTGTGTGAAGGAGGCGGAGTCTGAGAGGCCGGCGCCGGCTTGAGCGGCCACTCCCATCCCACCGGAGAGAGAGAAGGAGGGGGAGGAGAAGGCTCCATCTGAGCATGCTCCGGAGCAAGAGTAAAAAAAGCTTCTTTGCCTGGCGAAATTTCGCCCCCCCCCCCCCCGCGAAGCAGGGGGGGCTGGGAAGAAAAATGTCCTCCCCCACCGCGCCTTCTGCCAAGGGGGGTGGAAACGGAGCCTGGCCATAACAGTTAGAGATCCATTGGAAACAAGCTGCTCTGCGTTTCAGGACTGGGAAAAGCTTTATAAATGCTGGGGAAATAGAAGGCAACACGCGTCCCTGACTGTAGACGCACTGGATAATCGAGTCCATGCACTCCCAGACAAAAATATCTAAAGCGTACAGGGACATCAGTAAAAAACCCAAAAAGCTTTGCCCATCGAAAGAATTCACAGATATCTGTTTCTGACAAAAGGAAACCGTCTTCCCTGCACCAAAGTTTCCAGAGGGCTATGATTTTCTTCTCTGAAGGAGTAAAATGAACCACGTACTTCAAAGGGTATCTCCCCCATATAAACAGCCATAATTTTCTTGCGGCTGAACCCTCAGGGATAGAAAAGTGAACAGTACCTTTTTCAAAAGTCCAGCTTGCTCTGGCCAGCTCTGCAGGCCTGCTGCTCTTGTCTACCATGTTTCCTGAAGGTTTTTCAGAAGGAGGTTCTCTTGTGGTCAGCCTTGGCTGTGAACTCTGTCCATATCAGGATCTTCAGTTCTTCAGCTCCTGGCTTGAATCCACTTTTGTGGTCACTTCAGAGCAACCATCAAATGCTACACATACAGAATTTTTACCCAGTGCAGCAATTTTGCTCCTCTGGTCTTATCAGATTAATTTTTGCTCTGACACGTCGGGTCACCAGATATTACTGGCACCTGAGTGCGTCGCAGCTGGTGAGAGAGAGACGGTGAATCTTGTTTCTTGAATCAGAAGGCTTATTTATTAACATATTATATATAATACATTACTACTATACTAACAGTATATAGAGAGAGGTTTGCAGAGCAGTTAGGCTAGGCTAAGAATAGATAGAAAAGAATCTACAACAAAGTTGTGTTCAAGGACTCAGTCCCCTAGCTTGCACTGGTGATTGGCCCTTAATTATAAACATAGGAAATGAGCCAATCAAGGTGTCTCTGTTGCATTCCCCAGCAGCTGATAATAATTGTTTACCTTGTCTTCTGAAGCCTCTGGCCTCCAGAAGACGCAGAAATCTGAAAGAAAGGATTTCTGTGGAGAAATGTCTGCAACACCCCTGCCCGGTGCTGCACCCAGAGGCCGCGCGGGCTCTGCTCCAGGCTCCCGTGGGCCCAAACCGGGTGCCCATGGAGCCCCGGCCCGGCGGGGCTGCGGGCTGGCACCGCGGCTCCCCAGGCAGCAGACGGCCTGCTGCCCCCTGCCCTCGGGAGCCCTTGGCCAGCGGCTGCTGGCCGCGCCTCAGGGCTGTGCGGGGATGGGGGGCCGGGGCTGGGCGCAGGCAGCGCCCGGCCCAGAGGCTGAGCCCACACCAACGCTTCCCTCCTGCTGCTCTCTCCAGCTGGCAGAGGACAGGAGCCGAGCGGCCGAGCACCTGCGCTGGGCCCTGCGCTACCTGCAGAGCCCACAGGAGCCCCTGCGAGAGGCGGCCGTCATGTTCATGGGTGAGTCCCGAGCCCGGGCTCCCTCCCAGGCCTGCCACAGCTCGGCCCCGGCCCCACCTGCTGCCCCGGCAGCGCCAGCCGGGCCCGGCGCCGTGGAGCCCCGCCTGGCCCGGGCATTGCTGCTGCCGCCCTCTGGCAGCCGTGCCCTGGGGCGGCAGCGTGCAGCAAGGGCCCGGGCTGAGCCCTGCCAGGCCAGCAGCCCGTGTGGCCACAGCGCCGGCAGCGCCGCTGGCAGGGAGCTGTGCCGCTGGGGCCGTGACAGGCTCTGTGTTCACAGGCATGGCCGGGCAGCGTGTGAGGGGGCAGCAGCAAGAGCTGCAGCTGATCTGCACTGGTGAGTGTGTGAGGGCAGCGGGCTGACAGCGCGGGCTGCCGAGGGGAGCTGCAAGCCCTGCCCCAGCTGCGGAGGGCTCTGCTCCCGTGGGCAGAGCACAGAGAGATTTCAGGGCCACGTGGGCCATTGGTAGCCAGCAGCTTTGGGCTGATCCCCTTGCTCCTTACTCCCTCCTGGCCATGGCAAGAGCCGGCTGGGAAGGCCCTTGCAGGGGGCTCTTCTGGGCTCCTCGCAGGTCCGGCTCTGACCGTGCCTCTGTTCCTCTCTCTTGCAGCCCTGGAACTCCTGACGGAGGACACGAGCAGTGCCGTGTCACAGCTGGCGCTTGAAACACTGCATGTCCTCCGGGCAATAGAGCGTGGGCGATATTCCACCATCCAGCGGCTGCAAGATCAGCTGCGCAGGGCATGGAGGACTCGGCCTCGCCTGTCGGGGCTTGGCTGCTGTGCTGCCAGATGACTTAGGAGGAGAGCTGATCTAGGAGGCTGTCTTTGCTGGGGCAGCCTGAGCCAGAGGTAATTTTCCTTTTCTTTAAGATTTTTCTTTTCTTCTTTTACATTTTTATCTATATTGTAAATAAATAAATTATGGAGGATATAGAATTATATATATTATTATAGATTATAGATTACTATAAATAATTCTAGAATGTGTTATGATACACAGACTGCCAGGAGCTTTTCTTTGCTGCTCAGGGTCTGCAGGACAAGAGGCAGGAAAGGGTGAAAAGGGTGCTTGTGCTCAGCAGCACAGCAGGCTGAGGGGTGATGAGGCCCTGTAGGAACAATTGTTCAGAAGGAACAATGAAGGAGGAAAAGGGTGCTTGTGCTCAGCCAGCTGCCCAGGCATGCAGGGAAAACGGCCAGAAGCCCCATGGCCTTTGTTGGTTCTGCTGAAGCCTTTGTGCTGAAGCCCACAGAGTGGCTGGGCAGGGCCGGAGCTGCGGGGATCCCAGCCAGAGCGGTGCCTGGCAATGGCCACAAGCCCTGTGCCGGGCAGGAAGCGCCATCCGTGTCCTCCTGCCCGTGTGCTGCTGGCTGCCTTGCTGAGGGCTCCCAGGTGCCTCTGGATGGGGCTGTTCTGGAGCTGCTGTGGGGCTGCGGCGCTGCTGCCGGGCAGCTTGGCCGGGCTGGGGCAGCCCCTGAGGACTCTTAATGCTGGCTCTTTGATTTCAGAGCAGCTGCTTTAGAATCTTTTCCATAACCCTGTGTAGTTATGTGCCAGAAATGGATCATTTGAAGAAACTTTCCCAACTGACTTGCATGGAGATTTGTCTGAAGGGTATTTGAGGAGAAAGGCTCCCAGCAGAGGTCTGGGCTTTGGCCTAGCTGTGTCCCCTGCTGATTGTGAAGTGTGCCATCAGCAGCAGGGCTTTCTGGGCTAAAAATATCATCAAGTTACTTGGACTTGCTCTTTTTGGCCTCTGAAAGCTGGACCCAATTTCAGGGCAATTCTGGAGACCTCATCTATGGGTGGATGGAGCACCTAGGATTTTCCCAATTGCTGGGAATGGTTCTCCAGGTCCCTGGAGTATCCCGGGCCGTGGTAAGTTCCAGCTGCACACGTGCCTTGGCAATGAGAAGCAAAGGAACCCAGCCCTTTTTGTGCTGCCTGTGTTGCTTCACCTGGCTTATGGGATGGCAACACACAGCCCTTGTGCTGGAGCTGAGCTGCTCTGCCCAGCACTGGTGGCCGCCATCCAAGCTGGTTTTGCTTGTCCTGGTTCCCTGACAGCTGGGGCCCTGGGCAGAGCCCTGAGAGCCTGGTCTTCCCCCAGGGAAGGAGAAGGAGCCTCTAGAGGAGCTGTACCAGGTGGGGATGCTGCTGCTGCTGCTGCCGCTGCTGCTGCTGCTGCTGCTGGAGACAGCGAGGGTGACATCAAGGATGACAAGCCCTTCCTCAGCCTGGCCACGGGAGGCTGAAGGTGATGCACTTTGATTTTGGCACCTTCTTCAAAGCCAAACTCCACAGGGAATTTGCAGATGAGTCTCCCCCTGGGGAAACTCTGCCAGATTTGGGCATTGCCCAGCATGGCGGGGAGCCAAAGGCTCCCCCTTTGCTGGGCACATGCAACTCATTCTTCAGTGGCTGCCCAGCTGCTTTTGGCAGGGCTGGGGCATGGGCTGGGGTGGGTACGAAATGGGAGTGGGCTCCTCCCTGCCAACAGCCCCCAGCACCCACCGTGCCCTGGGCTGGGGCTGGGGCAGCCAGCCCGACACAAACCAACCACGTGGTGGGAGCAGAGGTGGGACTCCAGAACCTGTGCACAGCTGCTTTGCTGTGCAGGCAAGGAAGGGCTTGGGCTGCTCCACTTCCCTTGTTTGCTTTGGGGTCACCGTGATTTTGGGGGGCAGTGCAGGGGGGAAGAGAGAAAGTGTGGGCTTCCCTCAGCCATGGCTGGGTTTTTCCCTGGCACGCAGGGGTTGGGCCTTCCTCAAGGCCCTGACAGAGATAAGAGTTTTTACCATTTGTCTTTTTTTCCCTTTTTGCATCCAACCTCTTTTCAAGAATGTGTTGTTTGTTTTTCCAGAGGAAGCATTCCAGATGGTCCAGTGTGGATGGGGAAGTGTTGGGGAGCAGCTGTGGCATGGATGGGCCGTGCCCTTGGAGAAGGCTGAGGCCATGGTTTGGGAGCAGCTTTTCTTGCAGCCGTGGCTGGCGTGAGGTGGGTCCCTGTGTGCTTGGCAGGGTGGGATCAGAGCTTTTGGGAGATGGTAGAGAGCACAGGAGCATCCTGCTCTGGGCAGCTGCTGAGGGCTGGATGTGCCGTGGCTGGCTGCAGGCTGGGCACATGTGCTGCCCTCCTGCTCTGCTGCCAAAGGCAGCAGGGATGGGCAGCTCTGGGCACAGCTCCGGGCACAGCCAGCATGGCTTGGGCACCGCAGGCCTTGGCACAAGGGCACAGGAGCCCTCAGCTGACTGGCACTTTCTGCTTTCTCTCCTTGCAGCCGGGCTCTGCGGGTGCTGAGGCTGCTCTGGGCTCTGCCAGGGCTCTGCTGGGCTCAGCCCTGGGCCCAGCTGGGGTGGCTCTGCCCTCACATTGCTCTGACAGCTCTGCATCAGACGAGCCTCTTGCGAGCACAGCGCCTGAGCTTTCTGCTTTGGCAGGTGAGTGAGACTCTGCTGCAGGCCCAGAGATTGCAGCTGGGGACACACATCCAATTGGCAAGGACCCAAACTCTCCACAGTCCAGCTGAACACCTGGATCTGCACAGGGTGTTTTGTCTGTCCCATTCTTCCTTCCTGACTGGCTGGAATTGTGCAATTGCACTTTCTTCCTCCTCTGGCAGTGCCACGAGTGGGCCAAAGCTGGCGAGTGGGCCGTGCTCCTGAGGCAGTGCAGTCTGGAGCTGGTGGATGGAGAATTGCCCTTCTGCACTGCCAAACCAGAGCAAAAAGCCGTAAGTGGGACTTTGTGTCTCTGAGAAACACCTGGCAGTTTCAAAGGGAATGTGCAGCTCATTCCCAGGCTGAGAAGGAAGGTCATCTTCTAAAGGATTTGGGTTTTGACAGAGTTTCCATTTCCAGTCCTGCTTGGAGCTGGAAGGGCACAAAGCAATTTCCTCTTGCTTCGACCACAATTTAAAATCAAAATATTGGAAACAATCACCAAAAACTTCTTAAAAAACTGCTGAGTTTAGTAAGAAGGATCCATGCCATCAGCACATTTACAAAATAAATCACTGAGTTCTGTTTCAAAAGATCAGTTGCCTCTTAATTCAAAGTTAGAGAAGATTTTTAACTGCACTCTTGGGTTTTGTTTTTATCTTTCACGTTTTATATAGTTTTTTCTTACTTTTTCCTTTTTTTTCCTTTCAATAGAAAACATGTCCTATAAAATGAGTGTCATTTGCTCCTGGTTCCCGTGTGGAGCAGCTCCCTTCCTGCTGGCTGAGCTGCTCTTCCCTCCCGTGTGCAGCGGTGTCACAGCAGACTGAGGCACCTGGGAGCCCCCAGTGCCAGCAGGGACTGGAGATGGCAGGCCTGGGCTCCTGGAGGCTGTGCAAGGAACAGAGCTGGGCACTCCTTGTCCATGGGGAGCTTCCAGATGGAAAAGGCTGCTGTGCTCAGGCAGCCCCAAGGGCACAGAAAGGAGGTTCTGGAGCACTGGATCTGTGCCAGTGCCACAGTCCTGGGCAGCAGCCAGCGAGCCCTGGGGGAACAGAGGGCACAGCAAGAGGGACAGAACCAGGCAAGGGCAGAGACTGGAGAGAGCCAGGCCTGGGAGCAGGAACAGCTGCTCCATTGCACTCTTGGAGAAAGCTCTTGGCTGGTTCAAAGCGCTGAAAGGCGTGAAGGGTAGAGAGGAGGCCACAGCAGACAATGCTCCTGTTTGCACAGCCTCCCCTCTCCATGTCCCAGAAGGAATTGCAAGGACTATGTTCTGCTCTCCGAGCCGTCTCATTCACCATGAGCAGCTCAGCACCTGGAGCTGAAGGAGCTGAAGCCTCAGGCCACAGGAGCTGGGCAAGAGGGAACTTTTGGAGCAAAGGAATGCTGCTAAAATAGACCCAGCTGAATGCAGTGGATAGAATCATGGAATCACAGAACACAGAATCCTTTCCGTTGGAAAAGCCCTCTGAGCTCAGCCATTTCAGCTGGGCATCCAGCAGTGCCAAGCCCAGCACTAAACCACGTCCCTCAAGTGCCAAGGCCTGGACACCAGCCCTGAGTGAGGCCTGGACAGCAGGCCCTGAGCCAAAGGTGGCCTCTGGATGAACCACCTAGCAAAGGTTATCTTTGTATCTGCTCCCTGATGAAATATGCATGGTCATTAGCACTGAGATAGATGTAGCCACTCATTAGTGAAACATGGATTGACCTTTGTGTATTTAGAAGCCAGACAAGGCCATGAAATCTGACATCTGGCCTTGTTTGGGGCTGTATGGTCAAAGTCAGCTCCCTTGGTTCCTCCTTGAGCCCTGACCAGGCTTTGGAAGGGACCCAAGAGGAGGATGAAAGCAGATGTTGCCACACTAGCAGTGCTGTCAGTTTGTTCATTCAGCACTGTCAGAGCTGGGCCCTCTCCCAGCGGGGTTGGAGCCTCACCTGGGGCTGGAGGCACCTGCAGGAATTCCCAGTGCCCAGGAGTGGCTCTGCAGCCCTTGGCTGTGACAGCTTCCCCAGCTGCTGTGTGGATCTGGGGGATGGTAAAGGCTGAGGGTAAATGCTGCTGGATCTTTCTTAATCACTGCAGGCAATCTTTGGTGGGGATGATTGGGTGCATTGCTGAGCTGCTCCTTTTGTGATTCTTTGCTGCTCTGAACTGCAGGAAATGACACTGATTCCTTCAGCTGGAGTCTGTGTCTTTGGTGCTGACCCTGCCCACTGGCAAAACAAAACTGGCACAGTTGTTCAGTGTAAATGTGAGGAATCTGTCCCATCAGAAATTGCCAGCTGGGAAGCCCTTCCCTGGAGTTCCCTGGCTCTGGAGTGGGCTGAGGTTGGAGCCCTGTGGGAGTAGTGAGGCAGTCGGGTAAAAGAAGCTGCACCACTGGATGTCTTCAAATGCATCCAAAAATTGCACATGGAAAAGGAAACAACCTTGTGGGTTTGGGCAGACAAAGATGAATTTGTTGAGAGTACATGGGAAACAGCACCTTCAGAAGGAGCAATTACTGTTGGAATGCTCCCACATGGAGCAAGAGAAGAAGGTTTTAATCTTGAGCTCAGATGCACTTGTGCAAGTGAAATATCAATATAATAAATAAGTATATACATATTTCTAGGATAATAAGACCTTCATGTTTATATTTATAGATATATATATATATATGTCTATATCTACGTATCTATATTTCTATATCAATATGTACATATAAAATAAGAATAATGTGAAATAGTGCTGACAATACTAATTTGGTATCTTTGGCTGCTCAGGGATGTAACACAAAATACCCTACAGAACAGGATTGGCCCGGACTCTAATGTCAGTGGTCAACTTTGTGAGATTGTATACAATGAAAAAAGGAGGAAGGGAGGAAATTGGCTATTTTTACAGGGTGTGCTGATACTGTGATGCAGAGTGCTTTGTCTGTACCTGTGAAAAATACAGTGATTTTGCCTGCAGGATTTTTCATGTACCACACTATCCACAAGCTGCAGGATTGGTTGAACGGGTGAAGGGGTCGTTAAAAGAGCAGTTGAAAAAATGAGGAGATGGGAACCTTTGCCCATGGAGAACCCATCTCCCAGATGTGCTCCATGCCCTTCACAATGGCCCACTGGGGAAATGGAAACCCCCTGGCTGTGCACGGCTGTCCCCAATTTGCAAATCCAGCCATGGGCAGTGAGACTTGGGGTGCCTGGGAAATTGTTCTGGCTGTGATGGCCCCTGGCAGGGCCAGCCCAGAGGCTGCAGGGCTGGGCCTTCATGCATTGGAATTCATTAGTATAAATTCAAAGCCAATGAGAGCTATCAATACTGAAACAGGAATTCAGATTCCTCCAGGACATTTTGCTTTGGTAACTGCTCCTTTGCAGCTTGGCCTTGCAAAGTGTTCCTGTCGTGGCAGGAGGAATTGATGCAGAATATCCAGGAGAAATTACAGTAATTCTGTTAAACAATAATGAACAAGATTGGATTATTAAACCCCATGACAGGGTAGCACAATTATTGACTTCAGTCTTAACTGTGTTATTGAAAGAATTGTTAGGAAGGTTGTAGTTCATTGTAGGTCTCAGGCCTGATCAAAGTACCAAGGCCTGAGCAGGCTGTGATCATGGCCTGAACAGGCCCTGAGGTAAAGTTCACCTCTAGAGGAACCTTTCAGCCAAATGTTATATTTGTATCCAATCCTTAAGGAAGCATTATTACCAACATGATCAGTGTATGCGTTCTTTGATAAAACAAGGATTCATCTTTCTGTGTTGAGAAACCAGACCTGGCCCCATCTGGCCTTGTTTGGGGCTGAAGGATCAAAGTCAACTCCCTTGGTTCCTCCTTGAGTCCTGGCTGTGGGAGGAACCAATGAGGAGAATGAAAGCAGATATTGCCACAAGTAGCAGTGATGTCAGCTTGTTTGTTTAACAGTGGAAAAGCTGTGTCCTCTCCCAGTGGGGTTGGAGCCTCCTTGCCTGCAAAGGTGGAGACACCTGCAGGAGTTCCCAGTGTCTGGGAGTGGCTCTGCAGTCCTTGGCTTCCCCAGCTGATGTGTGGGTCTGGGTGATGGTAAAGCCTGAGGGGAACTGCTGATGGATCTTTCTTTAATCACTGCAGGCAACCTTTGGTAGTCATGACTGGATGGATTGCTGAGCTTCTTTTGTAATTCTTTGCTAATAATGATGTGCTTTGTTGAGTTTATCCTTTTGTAAATCTTTGCAGCTGTGCATGATATAAATGACACAATTCCTTAACTTGGTGTCTGTGTCCTTGGTAGTGACCCTGCCCACTGGAGAAACAGGGCCCCCTCTTGCCTAAGTGTTCCCTGGGAAGGCAAAAGCCCTCACTCCAAAATTCCCCCCTTCCTCCTTGTTCCCCCCCCTTCATACCCTGTGCATGATGTGCTCTGCTCTGGGCTATGCCCGGGGTCAGTTGGGGTCCCCTGTCCTGGCTGTGTCCCCTGCCCAGCTCCCCCGCAGCCCCAGCCCCTCCCCAGCGTGGCTGACGAGGGGCAGGACAGGCCTTGGCTGTGCTGCAGCTCAGCAAGAACAAAACCATCTCTGCGTGCTCAGCCCTGTGCTCAGCACCCGGCCCAGCAGTGTCTCAGTGCCAGGGGCTGTGCCCTCAGTCCCTGCCAGGGGTTTCCATGGCAACTGCCAGGCCAGGTGACCCAGGGGTCCCCCACAGTGCCGGTTGCCATGGAAACAGTGCCCAGCCCTGCCCCTTTCTGTCTGGCTGAGCTGGCCTTTGGCCCTGGCAGTGCCGGTGGCTGCTGGTTCCTGGTGCCAGAGCGGCCAGCGCGGCACAGGGCAGGTGGCCATGGCACAGCCCCCAGCAAGGGATCCCCTCTGGCTCTGGGCACTGACACCAGCCCTGAGCAAGGGACCAGGGCAGCTTTCCAGATCAGCAATAAAGAGATTTAACTGACCTAGCCCCAGTCCTGAGCCCTGGCGACATCCCTGGATGTGACTCCATTCCTCAGCTGCTCTGAGTCCCAGGGCTTGGATGGGAGAAATAATGGGGTGGGGGTAGGGACAACAATCTGAGTGATTTTCAGCCATGAAGGGTCTTGATTTTCATATCTGTTCAAACTGCATTAGGAGGTGCTGGGGGTCAATATCAATTGGACATTGCTGATCTCAGTCTATGAACAAAACTGAACAGGACAAAACAATTCTCTCTTCATTGTTTTCAATATAGTAGATTCACATTGAGTAGAGTTGTGAAAGATGTGTAATTAACCACAGAAGGATTAAAGACTTGAATTATTCCCAAGGGCTTGTCTTGTTTGGGTGTTTATAAGAAATGTTTATGAGCTTTTCTCACTCAATTCCTGAACTGAAGAGCCCAATAAAGAAGTGGCCTATGGAGTAATAAAATTCATCAGCAACCTTCAAGTGGCTGAGGATCCATCCCCATCAGAGCAGCAATGAACAGAAATGGGCACAGCTTTGTGGCTGCCCCAGCTTTGGCCTGGGCCCTGGGCCTGGAGCAGGAGCAGCTCTTGAGGGCCCCAAGGCCGTGTCTCTTGTGCTGCCCTGGGCAGATGGGATGGCAGCAGGGGCTGCAGAGCTCTCAGCACCTCAGCCCAAGGGGAGCAGGGCAGCCAGGGAGCCTCCTTTGGCCTTGACCAAGCACCTTCCCCCATGGCTGGGGCTGCGTCCTGTGGCAGCTGCAGCTGCTGCTGTGCCCTTGCCAGGGGCTGAGGCCGTGGGGCACTGCCCAGAGCAGCCTGGCCTGAGCAGAGCTGTGGGGCCAGAGCCGGCTGGGCTGGGCTGGGGAGAGGCCCTTGGTGCTGCCCAGAGCTCAGGGCAGCTGGCGGTGCTTGCAGAGAGCTGGGCTGGACTCAGAGAGCCTGGCCCAGAAACCATCAGTGTCCATCTCAGCCTGGCTGAGCGTGCAGGGGCAGGACTCAGGCCAGGCCTTGTGGGGCAGGGCCAGTGCCTGTGCAAGGCATTGCAAACAGGCAAGTGGCCCAGAGAGGAGGCTGCTCTGTGCCCTTGGTGGCATGGACAGAGCAGGGAGGGGGCCCAGCACATTTGTCAGCGCCGGTGTCTGTGCTTAGCCCTTGGCAGCCCTGGCTGCTGAGCCCAGCTTTGGCCTGGGCTGAGTTTGGCTGTGGCCCAGCTCCATCCTCCTGTGGGGCTCAGGGCCTGCTCCCGGCCATGGCCAGCCCTGGCTGCTCTCAGATGGCCCAGGGGCTGGCAGAGCCCGGGGAAGGGCGGTCTGTGCAGCCCCACAGGTGCCACGGGCTCTGCAGGAGCTGGCAGAGGCTGCCCAGCAGGGAGGCCATGGGGCACAGAGCCCCAAGGCTGCTGTGGGCACCACGGCACGGGGGCCGTTCCCAGCCGCAATGCTGCTGGCCTGGGCTGGGCCTGCACAGGGGCTGGGCCACCATGGCTGGGCCAGCACAGGGCCACAAAGGGGCCATGCAGACGCTACCAGGGCTGACAGCAAGGCCAGGCACACAGAAGCAATTGCTGAGCACGGCCTGCGCTGGCCAGGCGTGACTGTGCCAAAGGCAGAGCTCAGCTGTCCTTGGGGGCTGCAGGAACAGTCCAGAGCCCAAAGAGCCTCCATGGCTGTGCTGGAGACCAGGGCTACAGGTGGGAAATGCAGGGATGCTGAGGGATGGGACAGGATGGAATTCCAGCCGACTCATCAGCTTGCAAGGGGCCAATCTTAGCTTGGCACCTCAGAGCATATCGGCCCTACAAGTAGAACTGCCTGGATGAACAGAACATCAGAACAACTGATGTCTGCCTGGAAAGGAGCACAGGTTTTATTACCTGTTGTGTCCTCTGAGTTAGATGTAATGCAGAAATACCAACAAGACATTCTCAGGAGCTCAAAACAACCAAACAGCCATTACTGAGAAATTTAGAAAATCATTGAAACTTTGGCAAAAGATTTAATATGACAGTCAATCAACAAACACTTCTCAAAGCATTAACTTGGCCCATTCAACTTCAGGAACCCAAGCCTTTTCAATTTTAAGTTAATCAAAATTTGCAAGGGGAAAGAAATAGAAGTAGACACAGAAAGAGAGAAAGAAAAATAAGATATAGAGAAGCACCCACGCCCGGATTCCAGTGTTGTTCAGAAGGAAATTCCAAGAGGAGGTAGGGTCAAAATGTGTGCTTGCCTTGTGGTCAGCCTTAAATACCCCTTGGTCTTCCTGGGCCCTGCCCCCAGGTGGGCCTTGGGGTCATTTGGTCCTTCAGGAGCTGGGCTGGGGGCTCCAGAGGTGGCTGTGGAGCATTGCCTGTGCTGTGCCAGGCACTGGCAGACACTGCTGGGCTGGGATAGAGGCTCTGGGGGGGATTGGAGTTGCAGGGCAGGGCAGGGCTGGGGTTCCAGGGCAGGGCACGGCTGGACCTCCCCCTTCCTCCCCACACATGAAATGACTCAAGCCAACAATCTCCTCCAGTTTGTCACAATAGGCAGCGCTGGAGATGGAACCCAAATTTGGCCATGGGCACCTGGCCGAGAAGGACAGTTCCTTTCCACAGGACAGAAAGCACAGAGCCTTCCCCAGGGTTTTGGGGACAGATGAGAGGTGACCCTTGTGAAACCACTGCCAGACAGATTTGTCCTGGCAATATTGCTGTGGGAACAATCCCTGCATATAAGGAAATTTGGAGGTGAAATTCCAGTTCTGGCCATGGGCGCCTGGAGGACAAGGACAGTTCTTTCCCATATGAAGGAAAGCACAGAGCCCCAGTGTTTCAGCAGCAGATGAGAAGAGACCCTCAACATGCCAAGGTCAGCTGGACCAGTCAGGTGGCCCACGGGAGGCCAAACCAGCCAGACCTGTTCTGTCTTCCCTTGGTTTTGTGGGGCCCTGACGTGTCACAAGGGTGTCTTGGTTCCATGGGGTCCCCCAGTGTCACAATGGCCCCCAGGTTCCTGAAGGTCCCGCAGTGTCTCAATGGTCCCAAGGATTCCACGGGGCCTTGCAGTGTCACAATAGTCTCTGTGGTTCCACAGGCCCCACAATGTCATGTCACTCCTCTGTTCAGTGAGGCCTGCACTGTCACAATGGACCTTTGGACCATGGGGGTTTGTGGTGTCACAATGGTCTCCTTTGGCTCCACAGTGTCACAATGGACCGTTGATGACAGGAGGCCACTCTGTGTCACCCTGGAGCTTTGGTTGCATGCAGCCCTGCCGTGTCACAATGGTCCTGCTTGGTTTCTTAGTGTCAAAATGGACCACTGAGGACAGAAGGCCTCGCAATGTCACAAAGGCCCCTTGGTTCCATGCAGCCCTGCAGTGCCACAAAGGCCTCTTGGTTCCATGGTGCCCCACAGTGTCACAATGTTTCCTTGGTCTCACAAGGCCCCGCAGTGTCACAATGGTCTCCATGATTCCATGAGTCCTCTCAGTGTCACAATGGCTGCCTGGTTCCATGAGGCCGTGAAGTGAGTTAATGGTCTTTCCATGGATCCATGAGGCCTTGCAATGGCACACTGGACCTTTGGTTCCATGGAATCTCACAGTGTCACAATGGCCCCTTGGTTCCATGACACCCCCAAGTGCCATAATGGTCTCCAGGGCTCCATGAGGCCCAGCAATGTCACAAGGGCCCCTTGGTTTGATGGGGCCTCTCAGTGTCACAAGGACCCCTACATTCCATGGAGTCACACAGCATCAGTACAGTTCCCCTGGTTCCATGAGGCCCAGCAATGTCACAGTGCTCTCCATGATTCCATGAGGCCCCACAGTGTCACAATGGTCCCTTGGTCTCACAGGGCCCCACAGTGTCACAATGGTCCCTTGGTCTCACAGGGCCCCACAGTGTCACAGTGGTCCCTTGGTCTCACAGGGCTCACAGTGTCACAATGCTCCCTTGGTCTCACAGGGCCCCATAGTGTCACAATGGTCCCTTGGTCTCACAGGGCGCACAGTGTCACAATGGTCCCTTTGGTTCCATGGGCCCTGTGCTGCTACATTCCCCCCTCCCCTTCTCAGGCCACCCTGCCAGCTGAGAAATGCTCCCTGGGCCTCGGCCTTGGCCAACAGCCCCTGGGCACAGCTCCTCTGCAGCTCATCACAAACACTGTCTGCTCCAGGCACTGCTGCTGCCCGACCAGCTCCTGGTTCCTGTATGAGCAGCCCTGGGACCTGTTTGTGTTCCCTGAGTGGCACAACATCCCTGTTCTCACACTGCCAAAGAAAGCTGCTGATGCCAAGTGCAGCCAGGATGAACCATTGCTGGGACTGAAGCCCCTCTCTTGGGGCCCTGCAAACAGTGCTCCAAAAGGAGCCCTTGGAGCTCTCCTGGGCCAGCCACTCCCTCTGAGTGGGGCCTCTCCCAGCCGGGAACTCTCCCGTTTGCTGCACTCGGGGATCCTGAGCAACGACGGAGCCTGGGCCGATCCCCCCACTCCTCCAGGCTCAACCCTTCACCCACTGGGGACATGCCAAAGGATCCACAGGGAACATTCCGTGCCCTCAGGGGAATTGCTCACAGGTGCCTTGCACTGACTCTTTGTGTCTTTGTGCACACAGGAGTGCCTGTGCTGAGGAAATGTGGCAGAAATGCTGCACTCTGAGGGGCTTGAGTGCCTTGGATAGCTGAGTCAGTCAGGCCTGCAAGGAAGGGTGAGTCACAAGCTGTAAACTATGTTAAATGCTCCTAAGGGTTGTTCTTTTACTAAGTAATGAAGTTTAGTATAAGTTATAAGATAAGTTGAATATTGTTAAGAGTTATTCCACTGTGAAATCATTAAGTCCTAGGTTATAAGTAAGGTTAAATACTGTCAAGTGCTGTTCTTTTGCTAAATGCTGAAGTCTAAGGTATCAATCAAGGTCTGTTAAGCTTGAGCTCAGCTTAGCTTTTTGCCTGCATTCCTTTTATCCTTGCCCACACTGTCCTTTAGTCACACACACATGCATGCACACACACATGGAGAGTTCAGGGTTCATTTCTGGTTTACTGCATGAATTTTCTTTAGTTTTGTAGTTGCTTTGTTTCCTTGGTGTGCCTGAAGTGCCCAGTCAGGAACAGAGTGACTCTTGCCAAGGAACTTTGGTCTTCTGTCCCTTAATATTAAATCTGGTTTTGGCTGATCCCTTGCCAGGGGTTTTTCAGCGCTCTCAAGGCCGCGTTTGTAACAGGGTGAAGGAGCCCTGGCCCAGGCTCTGGCCCTGGTGGACACGGGGACGCTGCCAGGGGGTCCCTGCCCCCCTGTGCCACATCCAGGGCCCCGTCCCCCTGTCCCTGTGTCAGGCTCTGGGGTTGATCTCGTGGAACATCCTCTGGGGGAGGCTGCGGGGCCGGGGGCGGGGGGGACCCGGGGGGACAGGGGAGCCCGCTGTGCACGAGCAGGGTAGGACTGCTCTGGGGGGAACTGTGAGGGGGGCCGGGGCAGAGTGACCTCCCCAGTGCCCTCACACAGCCGCCGTGATGTCACACAGCTCCTGAGATGTTACACAGCCCCTGAGATGTCACACTGCCCCTGTGATGTCATCCGTCCCCTGTGATGCCACACAGCATCCTTTTGAGGTCACACAGCCCCTGTGATGTCATAGGCTACCAGTGATGTCACACAGCCTCCTATGATGTCACACAATCACTCTGTTATTTCACACCGATTCCATACGATGCCATTCAGCTGATATGTGATGTCACAGAGCAGATCTGTGATGTCATAGTTTCCATGTGATGTCACAGCCTTCTTTGTGGCATCACACAGCTGCCCTATGATATCATGCTCTATGTCACAACCCACGTTGTGATGTCAAAGAACCACCTTCGAGGGTGTCACAGCTGGCTCTGTGATGTCACTCCCCCCTCAGTGTTGTCACACAGCCCATTCTGTGCTGTCACACAGCCCCTTGCTGACATCCCAGCTGCTCTGTGCCTCTGTGACACAGCCCCAGAGGTGCTGCTGTGACACAGCCCCCTCGGGGACATGCCACAGCCCCTGCCAGTGCTGAGCCCCTGTGAGCTCTGTCTGTGCCCTGCTGGTGTCCCTGAGGGGCCCTGGCAGCGTCCCAGCCCTGCTGGGCTGTGCTCAGGAGCTGCTCCTGGCCAGAGCTGTCTCTCTGCAGTGCTGCCCTTGCCAGGAGCTGCCTCTGGGCCAGGAGCCCGGCCCAGCTCAGCAGCACAGACACAGCACAGGGACTAAATGACCCTCTGGGACTTTGGTGCTCTTTGCATCAGACCCAGTCCCTCAGAGTGGGCTAAAAAAACTTCTCAAGAGCTCAAAGTGAGATTGAAACACTGAAGTTTCTTGTACTTTAAATAGATCCCTGTGAGGGACAGGACTGAGAAAGTGTCCCCAGGTTCCAGGGAGAGCAGAACACTGGAGGCAGTGGTGACAGCTAGGGACAAGCAAGGCAAAGATATCTCTGTGCTGAGCACACATGGATGAGTTTCAGGAATTCAAAGGGCCAAGGCTTGAAACCCAGCCCCTGGCCAGGCAGATCCTGTCGCGCCCTCCTTGCTCAGGGCTCTTTCCAGGATGGGCACTGGCATGTGGGCATGTGCAATGCCAGGGACCGGAGCATGGGGCGGCCCCAGCCAGGCTGCTGAGCAGGGACGAGGAGGCAATGAGGCCCCAGGCCTGCAAGGGTCACTTGTCCCATCGTGGCCTCAGGCCCAGGCCCAGAAGCCATGGCCAAAGTGCTGCCCATGTTGGCTCTGGCAGGGCGGTCTTGCAGCTGCTGCCCATCCCTGTGCCCTGTGCAGCCCAGGCTGTCCCACGGTGTCCCTGCCCTGCGCCTCTGTCCCTGCAGGCTGTCGGCATCCCCCGGCTGCCCCACCTGGCTGGGCCCTTCCTTTGCTGACAGCTCTGCCTCCTGCCTGCCCCTGCCTGCCCACACAAAGCCTTGGGCTGCTTCAGGCTCCTGCTGGGGACGTGCTGCACCACAGCCCTGCCCTGCCAGGGAAATTCCTTTCTGCTGCTGCCCAGGCTGGGCCTCCCCAGCTGCCCTTGTGCGGGGTGCGGAGGTTCAGGGATATCACACCACAACCAATATGATCCAGTGAAGCCAAATTTATTATCCCTAAAAAGACTATATTTATAATAAATCTCTACTGTCCACGTGTCTCTAGCTAATACATGATTGGTTAATCCTAGCTGTTTACACATCTAAAATAGAATGCTGATTGGATCACCTAATTTTTCACGCGTCTTGCTGTCGTCTTCTGGCCCACTCATGGTTCAATGTTTTCCTTCTTTCCCAAGCTTGCTGTCAAACTTGCTGAGTCCTGATGACTCTTCTTGTATTTTTCTCAAGGATATACCAACCCCATTTCTGAATATGTCCATTATCCATTGTTTGTGAATGTGTCCACTGTCCATTAGTACAAGCAGGTTGGATTGTGCATCGGCTGAATATGGCCCTTGTCTAGCAAGAACTCCTCAATCTGCAAAAAACTCTCAACAGTTCCCCGGTTTTGTCTTTGCACAAGCCAGACTGATTTAAAAGCACGCTCAATTATTTTCTGCACAGCAAGGCACTACAAGCAGAATTGAAAATGAAGACAAAGTATCATTATGCAAAAGGGTACTAAATCCTTGAGCCAGCCTGTTATTCCCCAGGATTTTAGCCACTCATCAAAAGAATTCTCAACCACTGTGAGCTTTTTCATATTCTCCTTAAGCAATGACAATTTCTTGTCAATAGATCCAGAGTGGTCAGAGAGATTCATGCAACACATCCCTTCAAAATCTTCATACTCATCTCCTTGTGGTAGCAACAAAAAATTTATAGCAGTCCTATCCTGTAACACAGCGTGGTGTATGCTACCTACATCAGTGGTAAGCTCATTACGGATTGCAGATGTAATGTTAATTTGTTTTCCTGTCCAACAAGCCAATCGTTTGAATGATGTAAGGGCCTGTGATGAAGTTAATCCTGGTGGAAAAAGTGATGCCAGGATAACCAAAGGCCAATTCCACAATTCTACATTATCCTTGCAGTCTGAGCCTAATAGATGCTCACTACATTTTGGACGTTGGAATTTGTGCCTGATGTCAAGCATCTGTTGAATGCTAGGGGCAAACAGTGTCAATTTCCCAAACTAGCATGGTCCCCCTAATCCTTTCTGAGGAATTGCAGGCCAAGCTTTATCTCCAACAAAGAGAAACAAAAGTAGAAAAAAGTTATTGCAGAAGCTATTGTAGAAGGGACTTTTCTCTCCAATGATGTAGAAGCTTTTCTTGTAGTAACTAATGCTGCAAGTAGAGTTTGAGAACCTTTCGATTGGAAGATTTTAGAAAAGATGAGAGCTGCATTTTCACAATTTGGTTGAAAATGCCAACTTGAACAGTCACTTCTGCAGTATATTTTTCCATCTAACGCATTAATTCCAGCTGATAAGTATACCCTAATAAGTCTTAGAATGCCACCCCATCAGCAGGTGATGTTTCATAAAAGCTGGGAGGAAAAGTGTGCTCAAGAAGCTGCAAGAGCTAGAGTGCAGGGTGATCCTCTGTATGGTTTAACAGCACAACAGTTACTTGGCAAAGGGCCCGGGGCTACTGCCACTGCCCAGGCTAGGAGCATTGATCAAGTCTTACAGATGAGGCAACAACTAGCATGTAATGCATTTCTTGCACTTCCAGATAAGTTACACACTATGTCTTTTACACAGATTTGTCAAAGAAAGAATGAAGACTTTGATAAATTTGCAGACAAATTGCATGAAGCTATCTATAATCATTCTGATTTCAATTCAGACACAAAGATACAATTGGATGGACTTTGGGATCATTTCTCCATTCCAAATGGCTTTCCCTTCAGTCACAAGAGCCTTCCATCTCTTCCAAAAATTGCCTGCTGAAACTCTTCTGCTCCCATCCAAATCAGTTCACTACTCCAGCATAACCCTTGAAGCACGGACAGATGACTCTTCAACTAATTATAGCAGAAAAGAAGGGTATTTATTGCAGCCGTGGTCACATGTGAACTAGTTTCCAGAGACATGTGCAAGGAGTTGCAGACTCCGGCTATCTATTTCTACAGAAAAGGTTTTACATTAGGTTTCTAAGGACCCATAATACATAATTATTACCTGCCTGCTTCGCATTTTTATCAGCTGAATATCTATTACAGCTGCACAATTGCATTCCCTTAACTGGATTGGTGGGATTTTGAAATGAGGGAGTGGTTGTATGGGAGGAAGAAAGCAGTCTTCCTCATGGTGAACTCTCCTGCCGTGGCCAGTTGGCAAGACCTTTTGACCTGCTGCTCATGGTCCAAGCCTCTCCTAACTGTTCAATTATTCTTAAGGCAAGGTCTTTCTATGGTCTCAGCTTCTTCACAATTGCTTCCTCTATCCCTGTCACTCCTAGCTTTATGTTCCTAATATATTTGGTACTCTTTAACTAAGGCACATGATTTCTGCTACCTGTATTACTAACTTAGCTTCTTATCTCATTTTAAAATCTTAACTAAAATATGCAATCTTCTACTATCCCAATTCTATTCCCAGCTGGGCCCTCGACCCATCTGCACTTTTCAATTTTCCTCATTACATTTCCAGCTAAGCCCTTGACTCACCTCAGGCACATCCCCGACTGCCTCTCTCCCAGCAGCTCAGAGCTGCATTGCACAGAGCTTGCTGTGCACCACAGAGCCCAAAGCAGGCTGGCCTGGTGGGCCTGAATATTTCTGCCAAACACTCTGCATCTCACACCTTTGCTCTGGCTCAGTGCAAAACTGCAGGGTTGCAGGCGCTTCCTCCCAGAGCTGCGTGAGGCGCTGGCTCCTGCAGATGGGCCCTGCCAAGCTGTCCCTGCCTCACGCTGGCCTCGCTTCCCTGGCACAAGTGCCGGGCCTGAAGGAGCTGCCCTGTGCTCCAGCCTGCCGAGCAGCCCGGCTCCCTGCCCCAGTGCCCAGAGTGCTGCACACACTGCTGGCCTTTGCCAGGAGTTGCAGGGCAGCCGGCAGAAGAGGAGGAATCCTCAGCCAGCCCAGCGGCCCGCGGCTGCCCTTTGCCTTTCTCTGCTCCTGGGCACACTCCAGACGGCCATGGCCCCCAGGCCGGGCTGTGCCCAGCACGGCTGCGCTTCCCCTCGGCAGCAGCCAGCTGCCACCTGGGCTCTGAGAGCGGAGGATTCGCCCGCTCCCAGCAAGAGGCACCCAGGGCCCACCTGCTGCCTCTTGCAGCTCCAAGGGCCTCCTTCCAGCCTGCCTCTGCCGGGGCTCAGGCTGCTCCGGCCTCTGTCGGGGCTCTGCTGGGGCTCCAGCCCAGGCAAGGCCGGGCCCGCTCTCACCTCACAGGCGCTGACAGCTCTGCGCCACAGGAGACCTTCCCGAGCACCCTCTCTGATCTTTCTGCTTTCTCACTTGAGCAAGGCTCTCCTCCAGCCAAAGAGATTATTGCATTTAGGGATACAAATCCAAGTGGCAGGAACCCCAATGCTCTCCAGTCACAGCTGAAGGCCTGCATCTGCACAGGGTGTTTGGGCTGCCTCATTCTTCCTTTGGTTTTGCCTTCAAATGCCATTGCCCTTTCTGCCTCAACTAGAAATACCTCAGCTGTGCCATAACCAGCCAGTGGGTCATATTCCAAAGGCAGTGCGGTCTGGAGAGGATGAATGAAAAAGAGCCCTCCTCACTTATGAAACCATTCAAAAAAAGCCATATGTGTGACTTAGTACCAATAAAAAACAATTGGTAATTCAGAAAAAAATGTGGAATTTTCTGAAGGGGTCAGAAGGAGGAGAATCTTCCAAGTGAGTTGATGTTTCAGAAACTTTATTAATTACAACTCTAATCTATAATTCTATGCTACAAATCTCTTTAGCAACCCTACTCTACAATGCTACTCTAAATTGGTAACAGAGATAACATCTTGAGATGATTGCTATGTTCTCGTCTCCTAGGGTTAGGGTTAGGCTTAGGCTTAGGCTTAGGCTTAGGCTTAGTCTAAGGTTTAGGCTTAGGCTTAGGCTTAGATTTAGGTTCAGGTTTGGGTTTAGGTTTAGGCTTTAGCTTAGGCTTAGGGTTGGGGTTAGGGAAAGGGTAAGGGAAAAGGTAAGGGATAGAGATTGGGATAGGGCTAGGGTTTGGGTTAGCATTTAAGGTTAGGGTTAGGTTTTAGGTTTAGAGTTTAGGGTTAGGGTTATTCGTCTTCTTCACTGAGTTGATGACTTGTGCCAGGATGAATGGTGGCTTGGCTGAAGTTACAAATGGATGCTGTCCACCGGAAAAAAAAATACAACAAAGAACAGTGAACCATTACTTTCCAAGCTCATTGCTTCAGGGACTCAATCAGGATACATCAAGTTCCTGGAAAGACCCAGAAAGAGGAGCAATGGGACCATCTGCTCGCCAGTCATCCCCAATGTGCAAGACCTTGCCATCACAGGCAAACCTGGCCCAGAATCCCACTCATCGGTTTATTGTGATGTCTTCATCATGCTGGGATTTTTGCCCTTCCAGTGCTCTACAAATGGTGCTTTCTGTCCCAGAGTTTTCTTCCTTTCATGAAACTCCAATGACTCACATAGATCCCTGCCTTTGAAAGACAGGCACTGTGCTGATTCCCACAGGGACTGAAAGCAGTGTCTGCCTTTCCATGCCCTGCCCCTCGTGTGCTGGATGGCACCTTCCTTCCCAGCAGGGCCAGCCCAGTGGCACTGGGCCCTGCAGTTCCCTCTCTGCCACACAACCTGCCAGTAACCCTGGCACAGTTCCCGTCTGCTTGGGCGTGCCAGGCAGCAGATGGGGCTGGGACAAGTCCCTCCCAGCTGTCCCTGTTTGCATGGCAGAAACCTCTGAGGGTGGGCTGGGGGGCACCAACCAGGGTCCCTCAGAGGCTCACAGTGAGCCCCCCACAGCCCCTCCTGCCCACAGCCAAATCTCTGACCCCTAGGCTGGGACTGGCTTCCTTGGGTTCCTCCACCACCATTTCATGTCTCTGTACCCTGCGTTGCTCTACTTCAATTTTTTTGCCATTAGATAAAACTGAATACTCCACCAAATCACAAAAGAGGGCAACAGACACAGTCAGAGGACAGAGCACCTCTCCTCACAGGAAATGCAGAGGGAGCTGGAGTTATTCAGTTTTGTGAAGGACAGGCCCCAGGGAAACTTTATTGCCACTTTCCAAGACTTCACAGTGGCTTTGAAGAAAGTGCGGGACATCTTTTTTAACAGGGCCAGTTACAATAGGATATGGACAAATATTTTTAAACACTAAGGGCATCTAATCAGAGTAGGTCTAAGGAAGAACTTGTTTGCTCAGAGCATGGTGCCACCCTGGCACAGCTTGCCCCAAGAGCTTGTAGGTGCCCCATCCCTGCAATCATTCCGGCTCCGGTGGCAACGGGCTCTGAGCAACCCGATCTCTTTAGAGATGTCCCTGCTCATTGCAGGACACTTGCACCAGAGGACATTTACAGGGCCCTGCCAGCCCAGCCCAGTCTAGGATTCCTCACCATTTTCATTTGAAGAGCAGCAAGAGTGGAGGTGAGGAGGAAGGGGGCTCATCTGCTGCCTTGGGCTTGAGTGGAGGAGGAGCCCATCCCTCAGAGCCTGTTTCACCTGCAGCCCCTTCACATTTTACCTGCAGGAGCTCCTTGGCAGACCAGCGCTGCTCCTCGTCTGTCTGCAGGCAGCAGCTCAGGAAGTCACGCAGCAAAGCCGAGAGGAGCTTGGGCTGCCGCAGCTGTGGAGTCCCTACTGTGGCTATCAGGTATGTAGCCTGGAGAGAAAGGAGACACCAGGCTCCACCTCCTGCTTTCACATCTCTAAGGCTCTCCCAGATCCCTTTGTTTAACCTCTGTTCTTCAGTGGCAGTTTCTGCCCTGGCACAGACCCAGATGTGACTTTCCTTTACCAACCAAAAACCCAAACCCCAATGCAGCCACAGCTTTTCCACCATCCTGCAGATCTTGCCTTGGCAGCTGATTTCATTGCCTGACCTAGTTAGTGGGAACTACATCAGCAAAAGGACATTAGCTTCTCTGAGGATTCATGCCAGCTTGAGATGGTTTTTGGAAGAGGGACTTTGCTATACTAACTAATTTCAAGGGTTACTACATGAAAGGCATCTCTGCAGTGCTTGTTGGTCCTTTAAGCGCACGTGCCCTAGAACAAAACTCATCAAGCTTTTTGTGCTGTTCTTGAAAACAATGGGTATTGGAAGAAAAGAAAGGAAATCCATCAGTTAATACCCAGGTAGGAAAACAAACATTTACAATCTCCTCTTCAACACAGACACATTAAGATGCCTGCACAAATGTATTGGGATGAAAATGCCTGCTTGGGCACGCAGGAGCCACTTGCAGCTCTGTCTCTCAGCAGTCTGAAAATTTCAGCTTCCCATTTTTGCAGCCAAAGAAAAATTGTCTAGGTCAGAAGAAGGAGAGGTTCCATCCCTATGGACACCCTCTAGTCATTTGGCTGCTCAAGTCAATGCATTAATGGTAGGCCCATACCAGAAAGTGCCAGGAAACAAACAGGAGCTTTTGGCAGGCTCTCCACATCACCAGGCTCTGGCTTGGTGACGTGCAGAATGTTGCTTGGGCTAGGAGAGAAACACGGTCACTGAGTGTTTCAGCAGCACTGCACAAGAAGCAGAAGAGACTCTGTGCATTACACCCTCATGCCCATGTTTTCCAGTGAGAAGAAACTGCACACAGGGTTAGGTTCCTCTCTAAAGACCACAGTTTTAGAAACTTTTTTGGGTTTGGGTTTCCTTCCTTCATTTCTGGAAAGATAACAACACTTTTAAGATGCTTTTTCCCTGTTATTAAGGCCATCTACACAGACAAAAGAACTGGAACCACTAACCCAAAGGAAAGTGTTGAGTGAGAATGGAGTTTGTTTGGAGTTTGTTTGCATGTGGTAAGGCTTGAGTTCCCCCACTGATGCAAGCAGAAGTCCAGCAGATGCTGATGTGTTGCATGGACATTTGTAGGAGGGGACCTTGGTGGAAGTAGTTCCAGCAGATGGCAATGGGATTTTGTCCAGTGGCACACAGGACATGGGACAGGTGAGAAAGACAGTGGGATCAGTGAGTATTTGCTCCTTACCGTGCCAGAACTTTCGCCCAAGTAAGGAGGTTCTTGTTCTATCATTTCAATTCCCACAATTCCAAAAGACCATATGTCCACTTTGGGGCCATATGGTTGACCTGTCACCACTTCAGGCGCCATCCACCAAGGAGTCCCGGTTACCGAGCACCGTCTGCTCTGCTCAGGGCTGAGCTGAGTAGCGAGGCCAAAATCAGCTGAGGAGAAAACAAAATACTGGTTTTATCTGAATTCTGTGCAATTAGGAAAGCAAGCAAAAGAATTCCCCAGTAGAAGTTTGAAATTGCTCTGTTGAATCTCCTGGCGTTGGCGACTTTAAAAATCCCCCCATGTTTTACACTGCCTCTAGCAGTGGCTTTTGTTCTTTGGAAACTTTAGACTTGTAACTCCCTCCCTCTGGAAGGGACCCACACAGAGCAAGGCCACTCTTGACTGCTTGTGGCTCCTTCTACCTCTGTGCACGTTGCAGCTGTGCCCTCAGCTCGCAGCAGGGGTCCCTGCACTGCCACCAGCACCATTTTTGGGGAGCTGGCAGTCACGCCAAGCAGCCCCACACCCACATCCCTGGAATGCTGCACCTGACCAAGAATATACTGACCCAGTTTGACAGAACCGTCCGTTCTGAGAAGGATGTTGTCACTCTTCATGTCTCGATGGATCACATCGTTTGAATGAAGAAAATCCAGTCCTTGCAGGCACTGAGCGAGAAAACAGAAACAGAAGGGCAAAAATGAGTGATGTGTTTTCATCACACAAGAAAGGAAACAAAGAATCTAAAAGATTCCCTCTCCAGGGGAATGGGGAGTAATGGCAGAACAGTCATGGCCACTGAGAGGAAGAGCTTGCTGCTCCAACACTTGCAGAGCAGGACCTTTCCGAGGAAAGGCACATCAGCTTTTGAAAGAGCAACAGCACCTGCTGTTGTAGGCTGTCCCCTGCCAACCAGCCAGGATGGCTCCTGCTGCAGCGCATGTGCTCAGAAGCAAAGAGCATTCTGGCTGCACTCCTATCCTTTTTAGCTGAGCACTGAGAGAAACGAGTCTCTCTCTTCTTTCTTTGCTCTTTGTTTCAAATCCTGCCACCAGCACCTTTGCTTTTACAGGCAAGGAATGCAGTGAAGACAGACTCCAGGCAAACATTTAGAGAGGCAAGGTGGAGAACAGCAAATACAAATACAAGAGACAGAGCGAGAATACAACAGCAGGAGATAAGAGTACTGGCACTGAGTACAGGGAGTGCAGGGGCACTGGCAGGCCTTTCACTTGAGATGCTTTTACTTGCCCATAGCATACCAGCAACACAGAAACAAAGCTCGGCACAGGAAACCTCTCCTGTTCTGAGCCCCTGTTTCCCAGACAATCCTGCCCAAGCCCTTGGAAACACAGATGGCATTGCTGACCTCCCGACTGATGGCTGCCATCTCATCTTCAGACAGGCAGGTCTGGCTGACGATGTCGCTCAGGACACCTCCATCCATGTACTCTATAACCAGCAAGAGTTCCTCGCCCAGAAGGTAGCTGAAAGAAGGAAACAAGGGGGTAAAGATGAACATGCATGGCTACATTGGTTTTTTGCTTCCAGGTTTCTTATTTCCAGATGCCTTTGTGACAAGGACAGAATCAAAGGAATGGACATTCCCTCTTGACTGTGCATTATTTGCAATCTGTCCAGTGTCTCAAAGAGAAAGACACATCTGTGAAAAAGGAGATGTCTTAGATGGGCAGCAAATGAAAAGAGCAGTTTAGAAACAGCCCAGATAAAAAACATGCCAGGCATGGTGTTTCTGGAAATAGGCACCTAGTCTTCCTGGCATGCATAGCAATGGCAAAGAGGGGCAACAATCCAAGGGAAATCCACTGTAGGATGGTTCATCTGCACTTAAGAAACTTTAAAAAATCAATCCCAAATAAATGTGGAGGCAGTGAACTTTGAGGCTATTGAGTTAGGAAGATATAGCTGATCCAGGTTTTGAATAATTTTGGAGTAATTATCAAACTAGGTGTGCCAGGGAAGACTCATGCAGACAAGATGCACTCTCTTCTCATCCATTGGAGATGAGTAGAGAAATATGAATAAATAAAAATTAACAGCTTTACTTGCTGCCACTGACCAAAGTGGGTTTTTAACCTTCCATGTTTGCGATATGTAAATACACATCCATGGGATAAGACCATGACCTCTCACCTGTCTAAATAATTCACAACATTGGGACTCCTATACTTCTTCATGATCATTATTTCATTAAAGGTTAGCTCCTTCCTCCTCACTCCTTGAAGATTTATTTTTTTTATTGCCACCTAAAATGACATTGAAAATCAGTAACTTGAGGGGTTGGTGGCACGAGACCACAAGGCATGTGGAGCGAGTGATTTTGCAATGACACAGCTGAGCTGTGCCAAACTGCCTTGTGATTAGGCACTGCAGTAATCAGGAACTGACATTCCAACAGCCCATTTCTCTGCTCCCTTGGGAGACAGTTACAGGACACGTGGGGCCACTGACATTTGGCCTTGACCACTTGGTAACAACGGTGTCTCAGTTATCCCCCACAAACCTCTGACCGCACTCTCTGCTGCTTTGGTTGGGACTCAGAAGAAGGAATCCATGCCTTAATACTCTGTGGATACATCTTGTGATATGGGCAGGGCTTAGGGCTTTCAGGGACGCCTTGCAGATCTCTCCCTACGTGCAGTTCCCAAGTGCAGCACTGCAGGTGGCTTAGGAACTACCAGTAACTTTCAGATGGATTTGCTGGCAGCCAGAAATGAGAATTCAGGACTCTGAAGCTGTAGCCCCAAAGAGCAGTGAGGTGCTCGCAGGCACCACCTTTGTTTTAGCAATGGAGAGTGAGTGAGCGCGTCCTTCTCTGAAAGGAACCGCTGCCCTCCGTGCCTTCCTTCCGGCAGCTGAGGAGGACAAAGTCCCAAATGTGTTCTGTGGGCTGGCACCAGTCTGTGCTTCTCGTGCCTTTTCAGCACAGCTCTGCCCAAAGCTCCAGCCACAGCTCACACCAGAGGGGAAAGCCCTCGAGTGCAGCAGAGCCTGCAGGGGCTGGTGACATTTACCTCTCCTCCTGTGGCACTGTCAAGTGCTCTGTAAACATCTCCAAAAGTCCTAGAAAAAAAGCAGAAACAGAGAAAGGAGAAGCTGTTTAGATCTTGCAGTGAAAGCCAGCCCACACAGGAGATCTCTGCTGGAAGTGTCAAAACCTGCAGGATGCAGGAGGGCTCTGCCAGAAGGGAGATGATGCATTTTCCTCTCAAGTGCATGGGCACTGGGCCTGTTCCTGAAGCACTGGGGTCCAATTTCTAAAGGGAGTTTAGTCTTTCCTCTTGGGTTTCACTGTCTAAATGGTGTGGTTCCTATCCTGACCACAGAATGTTTCCCTCTTCAAACCGGGGGAAAGAATTGTTCCTGGGAACTGTTATCTCACAGCTTTGATAGGGCATAGGTTGCTCTTTCCGGCAAGCAAGTTTCTTCTCTTTTCATTAGTGTGCCAGTATGATTTTGAGACACACAAAAAATGCTAAAGAAATTAACACAGAGCTGCCCCACACTTGAGAGACAAGGAGACCTTCCAGGTCCTGTTCCTTGATGCAGGCAAGACCTCGGTAGCAAGGCATCTCTGACAATGCCTTCTGAGCCCACTCACAAATTCTGAGCAGCATTGAGAGATGGGACGATCTATCCCCAGTGTGTGATCATCTTTGCAGCTGGCCTGACTTCACGCTGGATAGACATTCCACCCCCAAAACACCTGGCCCACAGCTGTGCAGGAGTAACTGCTGTTGGACTCACCCGCTGCCAATATAATTCAGATGCGTGTATTTCATCAGGGGATTTTCAGTGGTGTTCACCATTCTCCCTGAGGGAAACAAAATGCAAGATGCTGACTTTAAAGCAGAGATCCCAGCTTCCAGGAGATACAAAAGGCAGCCCCAGCGCCTGGAGCTCTGAGCCCTTTGTGGTCGGCTGGGGAACAACAACCACAACCAGGCAGACAGCCCTGCAGCACAGGTGGCCAGCACAGAGACTGATTTGTACAGTCTTTTGAAGAGTTCTCTTGACAGGAAACAAAGCACAGGGACATACAATCCCAGGAGAGGAGGACATCTTCCCCACCTTTCAGCAGTTTGCCAAAGGAATGCCTTCCCATTTGTAAACCAGAGCAGCTCCAGCTGTAACCGATCCTGATGGGGCTTTCAGCATAAGGACCCCGACCTGTTTGTGAGCAGGCTGAGCTCAAAGATGCCCCTCTCCCAGCTAAGGAAGGCTCCAGCCTCTGCAGTCCCTCCAGCCCTCAGGGACAGGGCAGCGACCACAACAAGGCTGGCAAAGCCCCAGCAGGAGCACTGACAGGAACTGATGGGAAGAAGCCAGAGTGAGCCTGAGCCCCAGACAAGCTGTTACCCCCATTCAGGACACACCAGGATGGGCTTTGAGATCAGCCACCCCGAGGCACAGATCAGTGCCCTTTTTGTCCCAACAGGTGATGGCAGACACAGAATCCACTGGGCTCTGGTCTCAGCCCCACCAAGTCTCTTATCTGAGAGCACAGCACTGGCAGCTGTTACGGGCAAGAAGCAGATTCATTGGGTTTTGCTGCAGAATCACAAAGGGCTTGATCTGTTTTCCTAGAGACTGATTTGAGCAGGGCCTGGGCCAATGGGGAGGATTCTAACAGTCATGGGAAAGAGTGGGAATCAGGTATGGAAAAGTGCCATGGATCTGAGGGATATACCATGGCTGGGCTGGAGGCTCTCTCCTGAGAAATGCCTGCAGTACAGTTTTATCTGATCACACCACTTGGATGTGTCTCCTGGACACATCTTGATAAGCATAAAACTAGAAGATTAAATAAAGTTTGTTATCAAAGTCTCTGTTTTTTCTTTGGCGGCACATGGAAAATACCTTGTGCTCTCTATTTGTCCGGTAACCTGATGTTCTGTCAAAGTAGTTCTTATTGACAAAAAGATAGCATTCTCTTCTTGACAAAAATATAGCATTCTCATGAAAATAAACTGTAGATGTAGTAGTGGAAACAGTAACAGTCATAAAAATGACATTAGTAAAACGTGGGGTAGAAGGGCTCCTTCAGGATGGAGAAAAACACAACAAAAAACCCCCACCAAAAATGAACAACAGAAAAGCAATCCCACCCCACCCCCCCAAAAATAAAATCCCCAACCAAAACGACAAAACTCCAAAGTCAGTCCATTTCTGTGAAGTTTTTTTGCTGTGATGACTGGTTGCAAGTCAGGAGTCTAAGGAGAATTTAGGAAGCTAAAAATTCTGTTCAGTTTGGCCACTAGCGCACAGGACTTGCCTAGATCATTTGCTAGGTCACAGCCTTCTGCTGATCCAAGAACAATCCCATCTTCAGCCTTTAGCAGAGAGGGAAGCTCAGGCAAACCCAAGCCAGTCCCAGGTGCCCTCAGAGGCAGCAGGAACACCCAGAGCTCTCTCGCTGCCTCGCAGCACAGCACTGCCTCTGGGGAGTCCTAAATGGCCCTGTGACACTGAGCACAGGAGGAGCATTTGGTACAGCTCTGCTGACACCTGCACACAACACACTGTCCCTCAGATAAGAAACACCCCAGACGTACCCAGCAGCTCCAGGTACTCCTCCTCAATCTCCTGTTCCCGGGATGTGCCCCAGCCTGAGTTCCCAGGTTTCACAGAAGGGCTTCCTCCAGGTGATGCTGCTGCAGCAGCAGGTTCAGAGCCCATGATGTGCTGGACCTGGAGCATTTCTGGTGGGCACTGTTCCTGAGCCTCACTCCTCACTTGGGGTCCTTCATTGCCACACATTCCCTGCAAGTCTTCGCAGGCTGCCCGGTGAGATGTCAACACTTGCACCTCAAGTCAAACAGAACAAAGCAGTCAGACACTACAGCTTGTCCCTGTCAGCCAGGAGTCATCGACTGTGAGGAAAGGCAAAGAACAGACTGACAGGGGATACAACAGCTTGTTTCAATCCTCCTTCTGGGTCACCAAGTTCCACTGTAAAAACACCTCAAGAAAAAAGGAGAGCAGGAACAGGCCAGCAGGAATCAATTTGGATGACTGCTGGCCAAAAGGCCAAAGGACAAGTTTCACTGTCCAGGGCAGATGTTGAGATTCAGCACACCGGGAAATGTCCTTCAGCGTGACTGTGATACACACACTACAGCAGCATGGCACTCAGAGGCATGGCCCCACTCCCTGCTGCTCTGCACTGGAAAGGCAAGAAGGGCAGAAACCACCAGATTGGTGACTGCAGTGGCTGCATCCCTCTTTCACTCACTTGGTTTTGCAGAGACTGACGGAAGCGATTAAGTTTCTCTCTGATGATTTTCATTTCTTCCTCCAGCTGCTTATGCCTTGCCTTGATCATACTGGGAGCTGTCTGAAGCTCTGCATCCAGCTGTTCCTTCATGTTCTCTAATAAACAAAAGAGAGGACATTTCATGAGTGGAGTGGCTGCCACTCTTTCATTCACCTGGTTTTGATGATCGCCCCTCTGCTGATGGAGATTCTCCTCTTGAATTCTTCCCATGTCTTCCTTGTTCTTTCTCTTCACTGCCATGATGTCACTCTGAGCTTCGGGCAGCTCTGCTTGTGGCTCTGCCTTGATGTTCTGTACACACAAAAGCAGAGCAAGGGACTGAGAGCTGCCATCAGGCTCAGCTTTTTTCCTCTTGCAGCCTCAAAATCACATTTATTCAGCCCCTTCTTTCTGCTTCCCTCCCCACATCTGCCTCCATTGCAAACCTCCTGTCCCAAGGCTGATCTCTGCAGATTGCAAGGCTCTGTGCTTCCATTGCCTGTGGGACTCCTGGCCTCCTCAGTCCCAAGAGCTCTGGTTTATGCCCCTCTCCCTGCCCTTCCCTCTGTGCCCTGGCCAGTCAGGCTTACCTGGCCATTCTCCTGTGGCTCTTCCACCTGCTGCCTGAGCTGCTCTTCCTGCTCTCGGGCTGGGAACAGCTCTCCCTGAGTCTGGCATGGCAGCTCAGATGAGGCAGTGTGCTCCTGCTCTTTCTCTAGAAGCACCTGCACAGAAAGCAAGAGAAGATGGGTTTCAGCTTCCCATACGCCCTTTGTGGGCCAAGACTCACAGACTGCTGGGCTCACACGTTCCCAAAGCACTGTGCTGCTGCTCTCCTGGGTCGTTCTCTGCCCGAGGGGAGGCACAGATTCCAAAGTGACCCTGGCCCTACAATCAGGGGCCATCTGGGACTGAAGCTCCAGCAGCCTCTCAGGCAGCTGACAGGGAAGGGGTGGCATTTCTCAAGGGTCTGGTGAGGGCCTCCCTCTGCTTCCGCCGTGTCCTGTTTGTCTTTCAGTAGTGACTGACTCCCCGCCCTGTCCCACAGCTCCATCCCGGCTCTGCAGGGGCTTCCTGGCTGAGCTCACTCCTTGTGAGAGACACTTCTGGAGTTCACCTTCTCTTCAGGCCTGCACCAGCATTCCTCCTTGCTGACATCCACACTCTTGTTAGAAAACCGGGTCATTCAGGAGATAAGGATGCATGCAAAGATCTCTGATGGAAGTCAGAGAACCTCTATGGCCACCTCAGTATATGAAGACCAAGGTTTTTCTTCTCCCTCTTTTGTCAACGGAGAATTCTGACCAGCAGTAACAGAGTTTCTCATAAGGCCCCATTAACGAATGCACTTACACAGCCCTGGGGATGCCAGTGAAGGAAACCATGTGTCATGTATGGCATGGCATGTATGACCAGAGTCACCAGACCCCAGCTACAGCATGGGATAGTTCCACTCCCTTAAGACATGCAAGAATTTAAAGGACAAATGAAGGCTTCAGGTCAGAAAAGGCTGGAGTAGGAAAACATGAGGGGGAAAAAACAACCATCTCTGGAGGGGGAAACATCTCTGCCTGCTCAGGATCAGTCAATGGAACTTGTCTCTACTTCTCGCCTGAAGGGAGGCCTTTAGGTGAGCTTTGCATCTTCCACTGCTTTGGAGCAGAGCCAGGAAGATTAAAATAGATAGATAGACACATCTCACTTTTATCATCTCTCTTTACTGTGCTGTAGAATTTACCTTCTTTGAATGGAGAGAGATATAATTCTCTCTCCTAGGTTTTTTTTAAGGGAAGGTAGTGAGAAACTCATAGAAGGAGAGAAAACAATGATTATCTCTACTTGCTGTTCTTGTTTTTTAGTACATGAAGAATGTGTTATAGTGATTGTTTACTGAATATGATTTGTTAATTGGATTTTAGAGATAGTTGTTTAGACTGATTAGATAATTAGATAAAAGGCTGTGTGGAGACAGTCACGAGTTTTTCTTTCGTATGTTTTTAGTATAATATCTCTTTAGCATAGTTTTAATATAGTACTAGTGTAATATAACATAGCTTAATAAAGCATTTGTTTAAACTTCTGAATCATAGAGTGAAAGCACATTTTTCGCCACGTGGGGGTCACCCTGAATCAATCCTGTCCTTTCTGTCGCTACACACATCAGCACTCGGCAGCAGTGCCCCAACCAGCAGCCATCCTGAACTTGCTCTCCTGTTGCTTCAGTAACCCACACTCTTGGGGAATCTGGAGCATGTCGGTCCTTATGGAATGCAATCAGACCCAGAGCACTGCACTGGGAACGGCTCTCTTTGTGCATCTGTGCTCGGGCAAGTTCTTCGCTTGGACTCGCCCACACTGATGGTGCTGAAGTGGCTGGAATCAGAAGTGCAGCCCAGCCCCTCCCAGCTCCTCTCATCTCTGAGCACCAGCTGGAATGCAAGGGCATTGATTTCCTACTCAGTTCCCAAACACAACACACACTGATTCCCTGGGCAGCCAAAAGACACGGGAGCCATTAACTTGAAAAGGATGGGCAAGCCCTACTGGCTGGTCTGGCACCAGAACAGCTCGTTCTGCACCAACATCCCTGCCCCAAACGATGTGTTCTTGTGCAAAAATACTGCATTGTCCAGAACTGCCCCCTTGAAAACTGAAATTCTAGCAGAATTTCTGCCAGTGCTGTAAAAGGGTAGGAAAGACTGAGAAAAAAGCTCCCTTGCTCCCTGGAGAAGCAGAAATTGCACAAGGCTTCTCCTTCTAGCAAACAAACAAATCAACAAAATATGAAAGTGTTACCCACACCAGTGTCTAAAGCACTTGGATGCAGTGAAGGGATGTTTGGCAGGGAAACAGCCCTCGTGCTGAGCATTGGCTCTATGGATCCAAGGCAGGGATCAATGGCAGTCTGCCTGAAGGTTCCTCATGAGCCCCCATTGTCCAGGCTAAAGCTCCCTCAGCACCTCCTCCCTGGCCTTGTGCTGCACCCCTTGCCCAGCTCCCCTGTCCCTCTGTGCCCACGCTGCAGCCCCTCCATGACTTTCTGCTTCCCAGGGCCCACAGCTGCACACAGCACTCCAGCTGTGGCCGCAGCACTGCCCAGCACAGGGCCACGCTCCCTGCCCTGCTCCTGCTGCCCCACTGCTGCTGGCACAGCCACCGTGCCCTTGGCCTTCTTGGCCCCCTGGCCCCACGCTGCCTCCTCTTCAGCTGCTCACGGCCGCCAGCTCTGCGTCCTTTGGGCCCACGCAGCTCCCCAGCCACAAAGGTGCCCATTGCACTTCAGATACTGCAGGCACCATTGCAAGATGGCCTTCCTGTTCCACCACCTCATGTTCCAAGGAGATATCATCAAGTTTGACAGGAAAAGGATTCTAAGTCCCTCTCTTTAAATAAAAATGATCTAATTCAACTGTACAGGAAATTGCTCTTCATTAAATTTTCCCTATCTGCTGTCTGCAAGGATCGTTCTCTTTTCAAAACTAGGTTTTTAGTTCTTCAAACTCTGAGAAGGAAATTTAAAAATATCTATCTCTGCCTTTATTATTTTTGTTACAGGCATGAATTTGGTTTTTCTTTCGGCCTTCCTAGCTGGCCCTCTACAGTCTACTGCTACTGGCCAAGCTCTCAGCTTGCTCTACAAGTCTTAAACACCAGGAACATGAAATGTTCCTTTCTCACTCACCTCAGGATCTTCAGCGCTGCTGAATACACGCTTCAGGTGTCCTGTAGTGGGAAGGGAAAATGAACCAGATTCTGTCAGAAAACTGCCTGGGCTGCTGAATCCCACAGAACAAGTCAACCCAAACAGAGATGATTTCCCATTTCACAACATCCCTCCAGGAGACACATCTCATTCACACAGCCAGCAAGAGATCGGGACAATATTCTTGGTTGTGCCTACACTGCAGCCAGTTTAGCCAGGAAATGAATACAAATATGATCAAGCAAATGCAAAGTGTTTTTAACACTCAATGCTCCTGTTCTACCAAACACATAAGACAGCTTCTGAAATCTTCTCCTTCAGGTACTCTTTTTTTATTCACTCAGTGTCATGCACCAATTCTCATTAACTTGCAGGAAACCGTTACCCAGACAAGCTTCCCCAAAATCCCCCAGAGGTGGCGCAGTTCTATTGTGGAAAAGCACAGCAGCACTTCCTTTCAAAGGGAACAACTATTTTAGCATTTAGTAAAAGGTCAAGTTAGTCAAATCCTTTCATGAGAAAATTTAAAAAGAAAGAAGCTTTCTCTGAATTCTGGGAACAACTGCAGAGTTTTTGGAAAGCCTTAAAGAAGGTCTGCCACTCTATATTTTCAAAGGTGTCCTGCTTGTCCCAGCAACCTGAGGAAATGACAGACTCTGCTGCCACAGACTCTCCCGTGCAGGGAATGGAAGCCCTGCAGGTTCCTCTGCAAATGCTGCCCCTGTGGCTACAGACACCCCCTTTTAGCTGAACCTCTTGACAGGAGCTTTAGCAAACCACTGGCATCCTAATGCTCTTTCTGTTTCAAAATCAGAAACTCAGCCCCCAAGAAAGAGCAGGAAGACATACAAAAGCCAGGTTAGGATACACCCAAACCTAAGCAGAAGGGAAGCCTCTACTTACGTGCAAAATTTGTGAAATAATAAATGGAATAAGTAATGCCATATGCAGCAAAAGCTGCAGTGGCCAGATGGTTAATTATTGGCATTTCTGCAGTTTTTCTAAACGCTAAAAAACAAGCCTCTTGTCAGTGGGCAGCTGCCTACTGACAGATGCTTTGACCAGGAAAGTTCTCCTGATCTGAGCAAGGCCTAGGGCTGCTCTGACACTCAGGCCTTCCGTGCACCAAGGCAACCTTCTGATGCCACTATGACGACGTGGCAACCATGCCCTGACATCACAAAGGGACAGCTCTGTGTTGGTCTGTGAGTTTATGCAAAGCAATAACCAACCTTCCCTACAGAAAACACAAAAGAGCCTGGAAAATTCTCATCTGTCATAAAGCACCAAAAATTCCCCTCAAGGGCCAAACCCTGTTGTTCAGGGGATCCAAGAGGAACTCCAGGAGTGCCCCAAGCACCTACAGCCTGTACCCCAACTGAGCACTCAGATGGGACACAAGCAAAGGAAACCAGACCAAGACAATGGCCCACAGCTTTGCACGAGTGAGAAATGACTCTCACTTTTAAAATTTTAAAGGTTTAGTAAACCTTAAGAAAGGACTGAATAAGGAAAAGTCGCATCACTGGGAGCATTTTCTTTCAAAGGTAATAACTATTTTAGCACACAGTAAAAGGTTATTAAGTTAGACAGTCAAATTCTTTCATGACAAAATTTAAAAAGAAAATAAGCTTTCTCTGAATCCTGGGAACAACTGAAGTGTTTTTAGAAGGCCTTCCAAGAAGCTC
The DNA here is from genome assembly GCF_035770615.1 of Melospiza melodia melodia. Classification (NCBI taxonomy): domain Eukaryota; kingdom Metazoa; phylum Chordata; class Aves; order Passeriformes; family Passerellidae; genus Melospiza; species Melospiza melodia. The sequence goes on along the minus strand of NC_086218.1, from coordinate 1,593,692 downwards.
TGCCAGTCTAAATTTTCAAAGGTGTCCTGCTTGTCCCAACAACCTGAGGAAATGACAGACTCTGCTGCCACAGACTCTCCCGTGCAGGGAACGGAAGCCCTGCAGGTTCCCCTGCAAATGCTGCCCCTGTGGCTACAGACACCCCCGTTTTAGCTGGACCTCTTGACAGGAGCTTTAGCAAACCACTGGCATCCTAATGCTCTTTCTGTTTCAAAATCAGAAACTCAGCCCCCAAGAAAGAGCAGGAAGACATACAAAAGCCAGGTTAGGATACACCCTAATCTAAGTAGAATGGAAACCTCTACTTACGTGCAAAATGTGTAATGTAATACACAGAAAAAGAAATGCCATAGGCAGCAAATGCTGCTTTAGCCAGATGATGAAACATTATAACAGTGTTGAATGAGTTTTTCCTAAACTAGGAAAAACAAGGCTCTTGTCAATGGGCAGCTACCCACTGACAAAGGCGCCAGCCAGGAAAGTTCTCCTGATGTGAGCAAGCACTAGGGCTGCTCTGACACTCAGGCCTTCCGTGCACCAAGGCAACCTTCTGATGCCACTATGACGACGTGGCAACCATGCCCTGACATCACAAAGGGACAGCTCTGTGTTGGTCTGTGAGTTTATGCAAAGCAATAACCAGCCTTCCCTACAGAAAACACAAAAGAGCCTGGGAAGTTCTTCTCTGTCACAAAGCAGCACAAATTCCCCTCATGGGCCAAACCCTGTTGTTCAGGGGATCCAAGAGGAACTCCAGGAGTGCCCCAAGCACCTACAGCCTGTACCCCAACTGAGCACTCAGATGGGACACAAGCAAATGAAACCAGACCAAGATAATGGCCCACAGCTTTGCACGTGTGAGAAATGACTCTCACTTTTAAAATTTTAAAGGTTTAGTAAACCTTAACAAAGGACTGAATAAGGAAAAGTCGCATCATTGGGAGTCTCTGTGATTAGCAGCCATGTGCTCATCTGCAAAAAGGATGCTCTGCCTTTTATACCCATAGCCCCTCTAAAAGTTTTGTCAGTCAACTCTTTCTCTGCTGCCCATTGGTGGAGATTACTTTCCTGCATCCCGACTGGAGGTCAGGCGTTGTTACACCCTGCCTGCTGGTCACAAGCCAGCCCTCCCCAAATGCCCTGACTGCCCAGGCTGTTACAAGGGGGATGGGAAAGAGGACTATGGGAGGATATATTACAATATAATCACTACTCATTTGAACATCCACATAACATCTGCTTCTTAATTGTCAGAGCCAACCATTGCATTCCTCATCCAGAACACACAGAACCAGGAGAGAAGCCACTGTTGGCATCACAGCTGAAATGCTTCCTAAGAAACCTCCCCACATATTTGCACCTTTATTGGACATGCCCAGGGCTCCGGTGCGTGTACATCTCTGCCTCTCTTCCCCTTTGGCAGCAGTCGAACTGGCAGCATCTGCCCACCAGCAGCAGCTGCTCCCAGCTGGGAACGCCACTGGCGCTGCTGATTTCCAGAGGCTTCTGTGTGCCAGGGGAAGCCAAGGCAGGAGCGGGTTGAACGGTGCTGGCGCTGCTGCTGCTCTGTGCCAGAGAGCCCCGGCTGGGCAGGGCACGGTGCCCACTGCGCTGCGGGCTCCTTCTCCTGCCACAGCTGGGCACACCTGGCAACAAGGCATGACAACCTGTGGGCAAGCCAAGGGGTTTCTGGGGCTGCACTGCTCTGCACACACCCAGCACACCTGCAGCACACAATTTTAACCCTCAAACAGGTAAACCAAAGGAAAACAGCTGGAAAAGATTTCATTTTCACCATTCTTACCTGCTCAACAGAAGTCTTCAAACTGAACGTTACCAAGCAGGGCCCAATTCCTGCTGCCAGCTCAGGGTTAGAAGAGAGGCAATCCTTGATCTCAGCACTGGCTGTGTGGGGAATCACTTCCCTAACACGTGCACACCTAGCAATCTCACTTACTAGTTTGTATCCATGGATCTAAGCCATATTCAATACTTTGCTGAAACTCACAGGCTAAATATTCCCCTAAATGATTTCATTTACTGATTGATACTTATTGACTTCTTGATACTTAAATCACTTCTCCGAATTTACTTCTTTACTTCTCCGACAAGAGAATAGGAGTGTCCTGTAGGTCCCTACTGGTCATTGCCCCAGGTTCAGGAGGAGACCCATGCAGAAAATAATCCAGGGCAAAACTGGGATTGCAAAGCAAATTCATTCTATTTGTTGCAGTAGCAAATAATACATACCAAGCCCTGGATTCCTAAAAAACTGCTGAGCAGGAGAAGGAGGTCGAGCGTGGTGCTCGGCAGCAGGGGCAGGTAGGCAGTGCACTTTCAGGACATCCCCTGGAGCAAAACCACGTGCATCTCATCCTTCTCACCCTTCCAGCTCAGAGCCAGGCCTGGCATCTCCTGCTCAGGAGTGGAATTTCCCAGTTACAGCATCGGCTCACCCATGGTTGGTGTGTGAGATGAAGCCATGAATCCAGGATTTAAAAGAACTGGAAGAGTTAAAATTTTAGCAAGATTTAGTTAGGGGGAAAGAGTATAGCAAGAAGAGTAGAAATAATAAGGGATAATTAATTTTTATCAGATAAGGTAGTTAAGGCTAGGGTAATATATCACTTGCCTGTCTTTACTATGTTTAAAGAAGCGGGATGGGATGTGGATTTATTTGTGACAAAGAAGAGGACCATAGCCTGCACCTGGGCCCTGAAACTACAACTATAGCTGTCCTGGTTTAGGACAAATTATGGGAAATCTCCAAAAGGGAGCCCCCCAAACAAAACAAACCTCCAACCACCCCTCCCCCAACACCGGGTTCGGGAAGGAATTTCTTGGAGGAGCAAAGTGGAAAGCAAAACCTATTTATTTACAAGTAACAAAAGAACACTCCCCAACACAAGAAAAGAAAAGAAAACACAGTGTGTTGTGAGGGCGCCAAGCTTCTCTCACAAGCTCCAGGTGTCCTGGACATCTCAGGTCAGGTCCGGAGCCGGTCCAGTATCTTCAGGGGAGGGTAAGAAAGAGGGAAAAAAGAAAAGGAAAAAAAACAGCGCAAAAAGCAGAAAGCAAGCAAGCAAAGCAGCTAGCCAAGCCAAGAAGCCAAAAGCCCCAAAAGCAAAAAATGGCCTGGTCAAACACTCCCCCCCTCTCTTCCCCGCCCCGCTTCAGCAAGACGGCCGGGGGAGGAAGAGAGAAAAGGCACAGCTGCCAGACACAACACACGATATTGGGATAAAGGCTGTCAACCCACGACACTCCACTCCTTATCCCATATCGTGAATATACAATAAAAACTTTCATTTCACTTACTCACACCTTTGACACTTACGCATTCCTCTCATCTTACTTGCTCAGACCTTTGACACTTACAGTTTCCTTCTGTCTCACATTCAACAAACAATGACATTCATATATGAGTCTCATCCCACAATCAGGTCTCCCTGAGGCACACACCGTGTTGTTCCATCTTTCTGCATTATCCACCATGTATAACCTGGTCCTTGAGCAAAGACAATCCCACGGATGGGTTTGTCTGTACTCGAGGCAGAGTTGATCCATACTGTCTTTCCCAACAAACCTCTGACATGGGCCACTGGGGCTTTATCCCCATCTACTATATTAAGGAGCTCAGACTGAGCAGGACCCGCTCGGTTGGTGGAACCTCGAGTGTTAACTAACCAGGTAGCCTTTGCCAAATGCTGCTCCCAGTTTTTTAAAGACCCCCCACCCAATGCTTTTAAGGTGGTTTTTAACAATCCATTGTACCTTTCCACTTTCCCTGCAGGTGGTGCATGATAGGGGATATGGTATATCCACTCGATGCCATGTTCCCTAGCCCAAGTATTAATAAGATTGTTTTTAAAATGAGTCCCATTATCTGACTCAATTCTCTCGGGAGTGCCTCCAAAGGACCTGTTTTTCAAGGCCCAAGATAGTGTTACAGGCTGTGGCATGAGACACAGGGTAGGTTTCCAACCATCCCGTGGTGGCTTCTACCATGGTTAGTACATAGCGCTTGCCCTGGCGGGTTTGAGGCAGTGTGATGTAATAAATCTGCCAGGCCTCCCCGTATTTGTACTTAGACCACCGCCCCCCATACCAGAGGGGCTTCACCCGCTTGGCCTGCTTAACGGCAGCGCACGTCTCACAGTCATGAATAACTTGAGAGATACTGTCCATTGTTAGATCCACCCCTCGGTCTCGTGCCCACTTATAGGTGGCATCTCTACCCTGGTGGCCTGAGGCATCATGGGCCCATCGTGCTAAGAATAATTCTCCCTTATGCTCCCAGTCGAGATCTATCTTCAACTCCCCTATCTTTGCAGCCTGATGTACTTGCTGGTTGTTTTGCTGCTCTTCATTAGCTCTACTTCTGGGGACATGGGCATCTACATGGCGAACCTTCACAGGTAACTTCTCTAACCGAGTAGCGATATCTTTCCACTCTTCCGCAGCCCAAATTGGTTTTCCTCTTCGCTGCCAGTTCGCCTCTTTCCATCTCTTCAGCCATCCCCATAGAGTGTTGGCTACCATCCAAGCATCGGTATACAAATAGAGCCTTGGCCACTTGTCTCTCTCTGCAATACCTAGGGCCAGCTGAATAGCTTTGATTTCAGCAAATTGACTGGATTCGCCTTCTCCTTCAGTAGCCTCTGCAACCCGTTGTGTGGGAATCCATACAGCTGCTTTCCACCTCCGTTTCATCCCTATGACGCGACAAGAACCATCGGTGAATAGAGCGTAACGCGTTTCTTCTGCTGGTAACTGATTGTATGGCAGAGCTTCCTCAACCTGGGTCACTGGCTCTTGTTCCTCATCCGCGACACTAAAGCTTTCACCTTCGGGCCAATTTGTAATTATTTCCAGGATCCCAGGGCGATTTAACTTCCCAATTCAAGCGCGCTGCGTAATGAGGGCAATCCACTTACTCCAAGTAGCATTGGTGGCATGGTGGGTAGAGGGAACCTTTCCTCTGAACATCCATTCCAGCACCGGTAGTCGGGGTGCCAGAAGAAGTTGTGCCTCTGTACCAATCACCTCCGAGGCGGCTTGGACTCCTTCATAGGCGGCCAAGATTTCTTTTTCTGATGGGGTATAGTTATCTTCAGACCCCCTGTAGCTCCGACTCCAAAATCCCAGTGGTCGGCCTCGGGTCTCGCCAGGTAGCTTTTGCCAAAGGCTCCAGGGCAGCCTCTGGGGCACAGGGACAGAAGCAGAGTGCTGAGGCTCCCTGCCTGTGCTCTCAGAGGGGCCTTGGACTGAGCCTTTCAGGGTGTGCAAACAGTGTCTGCCTGTGTCAGCGCTGCCCAAAATGCTACACATGCAGCTGATAATTGATTCCTCAGAGGAGCTTGCTGTGTCAGCAAGAGCCAAGGAATGGAAAAAGTATAATCTCAATATATAGCAGAGAAGATGATTGATAGCCTTGCTTCAACTGGGGCTAAATCCACTGCTAATAATGCCAATTTCTTTGAATGTAAGGTTTAATACACTTTGAGTCTTCATTAGGAATCTCAAAAGGGCATGTTCTGAGATTGGGAATGTCAAAGGCCCTTTAAAGAGCGTTTGAATAAAGTAGATCTCCAGCAATAGGGAATTTAGTTTAGCACTTCTTTTGATCTCTTTTTCAAAAAAAGGAATTAACCATAAATTAGGACTACTTTAGAAAAAGCCAATGTTCTCTCTGAGACTTAGCAGGACCGGACAGCTGTTCCTCACATTCAGTAGTCACCGATGTCTTTAATTGTATTTAAACTGAAATGAATTCCCATTTTTAAATGGGTACCATAACCCTTTCCTGCTTAGCAGAATTGGTTTTGGGTACTTGCAGGAGCTCTTTCAATGTTGATGTCTGCTGATGGATTAAAAGCATAGAGAAAATGAAGTCTCTTCCACCACAGAATATTAAATGGCTGCTAGATAACATTTTGTCTGATCAGAAAATAAGAATGGTCTCCAGAGCATTTCAGGTTTTCATATCTTAGCCAAATCTGCCTGTTGCAAGGAACCTGTTGGTAGTAAGCTTTTGTCTATGTTTGATACAGTTCAGTTAGGAAAATGGGCAGAGAGATTTCAGAGACAATGTGAGAAAACACTCGTGTTTTGGTTGCATTTCAGTCCCCTGTGTAGCATTTTTCTTTCTCTATGCCCCTATTTGAGTGGACATTATAGGAAAAAATGCCATTAAGATTGAGAGGGGAAATGGCATTAAAATGTGGAGATGCCCAAATGCCAAGGCAATGGGGTCTGGGTAATTCACAAGACATGTCCTGAGGTTTGAAACAGCTCTTTGTTGGAAGCCCCAAAAGCATTCTGCCAAAGACACCAGCTGGCCACTGATGTTTCTCATCCAGCTGTCAGGCAGCAGCCATCTCTGGTGGGCTGGAGTTTTGAGGTGTGTTCTAATCCTGCCCTTTGCTGTGTGCCACTGAGCACAGGGAAGAGCCAGATTAGACATTTGGCACTTGGCATCAAAGTTACAAAAATGGAATCATCCCTTTTATTAGAAATCTCTCCATTTCCTCTCTATGGTGCATTTCCAAATCTTCAGTGTGGGTTTAGACAACTTCTTAATGGAAATCAAAGGCAATTGGACATTTCATTCATTGTTCATGCAGAGATTGTGAAATAATTTAGTAAAGGTAGGAAGTCTGCCGCAGGGACAAGGCTCTGGTTGGAGCAATTAGTGCTGAGGGGTTGGTGGTTCTGTTTCCAGGATGATCAGCTGCTTTGCCCGTTTCTGGACCAAGGGGCTCTGGGTGCTATTTTGCTGCTCTTGGCCAGAGAGGCTGGCAAGAAGCAGAAGCAGAGGCAGAACCCTGTTTGCAGTGAGGCTGGTGGGTAAGGAGCTGTGTCTCTGTCCCGGCAGTGCTTGTGCAGGGGGTTCATGCCAGGAGCCCTGAAGTCGTCCAGCGCGACGCCCTGCCCGTGCTCTGGTCCTGCCTGGAGAACAAGGCGCTGCCTGTGCGCCGCGCCAACGTCCGCACCGTGGCCACCAAGCTGGCCTCTGCCCTCTGCAAGGTGATGGGCACCCAGCTGAAGGAATGTGCTGCCAGCAAGCCTCCACATGTGCGGGAAAACCTCTCCAAAATGCTGGGCTGGTGAAGGCGAGATGTTCTCCAGAAAGCTGAGGAAGCGCTGAGTTGGACACCTCTGGATTTGCCTTTTGAGCTGTGCCAAAAATGACAAAATCCTAAGGAAGGATGTGCATCTGCCCCGCTCTCTCCATTGCCCTTCCTAGTCATGGCATGGGGACCTGGAGCAACTCCAGATTAATGACAAGGTGAAGGCAATCATGGCTCAGCCGCACGCAGAGGTGAGGGGGGAGCTGGGCCACTCTCTGCTGGGAGGAAGGGTCTTGTGGCAGCCCAGAGAGGCTGTGCACATTGCCAGGGAACAGCTGTGCCCTGCACGTGCCCCTGCAATGAGCTGTGCTGCTGCCAGTGCCCCTGGAGCTGTGGGGCTGCTGAGCTGTGGGGCAGGCAGAGGAGCAGGAGGGTGCATGTGCAGCTGAGCCATTCCTGGGGAGCACAGGGCTCTGGGCTCCCTGCTGTCCCAGGGCAGCCCCGAGGCCAGGCTGTGCCTGTGCCAGCTCTGGGCAAGTGGCTCAGGGTTTGCCCTGGCCTGCCTCAGTGTCTGCCAGCAGGAGCATGTTTCCCTGTGCAGCTGTTTACACATCTCCAGGAAATGTGTCCCATGAAATACAGAGCTTCAGATGCTTTAGGTTTGCATGGTGGCCTCTGCTAAACTTTGCCTCTCTGTTAAACTTTGTGTCTCCATTTTGCAGATCTGACTGGTTACAGTCTTACTGAAAAGTTTTCTCTGGACACTTTGGATGTTCCCTCACCCACAAAGTCCTCGCCTCCCCTCCAGAAGAGCTCTCTTTCCTCCAAGCTCAGGAAGAAGCTGCCGCCTGTATGAAGAGTGTTTGCAGATTAGGATTGATGTGTTAGGTTTCATAGTTACAGCTGTATATATGTTCTGATCTTTAGATACAGTTCTGAATTAATGTGTTTTGATTGTATCTTTAAAATTTGATGACATATTTTTAATTGTATATATTTTATTTTGATGATAAAAAAAGTAAGTAAATAAATGAAAATTAAATAAACCAAGAGGAGAATGTGAGACCAGCACCTGCTAGCCTAGAGATTATGGGAGTGCAGCTCACTCGATGTGCCAGTGTCTCACCACATCCTTTCCTCATTGGGCCTCTCCTCTTCCTCTTTGGCCATGCTTTCTTTGTGTCATCTGTGCTGCTCTTTGTTACTTGGCATTACAACGGGGCCACACTTTGACATGTTTGGGGGACAATGGATCCAAAAGATCCTATCTAGTCAAAGGTTTTCTACCTAGGTGTGTTGTGTGCTCACCAAAGGCCTGAGCAAAGAAACCAAGAGAAGTGTGCCCAAATCCCAAAGCTTTGCTCCTTTGCAATCTCCCACAGATCTGGCTCACAGGTGTCTTCAATCACAATTCCATAGGTAAGAAGAAGTCATGTATTTCACTGGGAAATGATGCACTGCTTTGGCACATGTATATTTATCAGGGACAGCAGTGCAGCTGTGTTGTTTGCACCTTGTTTGCAGAAGGATGAGTGCCCTGGGAGGCCAATAACAAGTGACAAGGGTTCCTCAAATCTGCACTGCAGCCTGGGTGCCATTGAGCCCAGAGCTAGGGGATCATTTGTTCCCGTGGACCAGTGCTTGCCAGTGGAATGAATTCCTGCACAGCTGGAAGAAGCAATTCTGGATTCAGCTCCAGCTCTTGGTGGGCTGCATGATCATTGACAATGCTGCACTTCCAGAAATTATTCTGCAGTTTCCTTTCATAGTCATTTGAAGCTTTTAAACTTCACATTTCAGTTTGCTTTGCCTTAGGGAAAAACACTTTTGGGCCCAGTGCAAACTGTAACCTTTTGGCAGCAAAGTCCTCATGGTTGCCTGTTGAAAGCAAAGGAAGCCAACCCACCTTGTCATTGATCAGCATTGACTTCGATTTATTGATCAATCAGCCACTTTATATAACAGTGTTAATTAACTTCATGCATATTGCAGAATCCAAGCTCACGATAGGTTACAGAGAAAACTCTACCCCCTCCTGTTGTTTACAATACCTGTGGTTTGTCTATTGAAAACAGGATCAGTGTTCTCAGAGAGCCCAAGGACAGAATGTTTGCCTGTTATGGGAAGACTGTCTGAGAATCTTATTGTTTATAAAGTGGTGCTTGAGAGAGCCTAATGATTTATAGAATCAAGCCTGGGAAATGCTTTACAACTACCTTTTACTTTTCCCTCATCTGTATACCTTCATGGCCTCTTTCTTTAAGCCATGCTAGAACCAGACTCTCCACAGTTGCCAGCTTCTGATGTTACACAATGTCACCTGGCTGCATGTGTTTGCTTAGCTCTGGGTCTAGTCCCGGCCTAGTAAAGCCCAGGCAGGGAGGCCCATTGCAGGGAAAATTGGTCCATGAGCTTATGGGGTTGCCATCAGCAGCAGAGTCAATGTGCCCTTTGGGGATTCCTCTGGAGACAAAATTAGGGACCTACTCCATGCCACAATATTCTCTTAGATCTTTCTGAAATATCCTAGAAAAGGCTGTGAAACTTCACATCTCCTTGCACAGCCAGTGTTTGAAGAGGGGCATTTTTGTCCCTCCTCAAAGTCATTGCTCTTGCACACCAGAAACATGAACATCCACCAACAGGAATGATGCATGGTCCTGCTGCTGCTGCTTCAGAGCACTGGGCAGTGCAGACCTGGGTATTACCAAGATGAGCACTTAATTAGCATTTCATGCTCCTTCAAACTATCCAGATCTCAGGGCTTTTTGTTTCAAAGCAGCCACTGCACCATCTCTAGGGAAGAACAGGAAATGGGAAACAGCGACTGCCAGCCTTGCAGGGGTGTGAGAGAAAACCTGAAGTGTCTGCATCAAAAGATGAATGGGAAGAGTGTAATGGCCAAAGCAAACGCTTCGTTAGGATAGCAGGAGCAGTTCTTTACTGCATGCTTGCATGAAGATCATTTGGGATCTCCTTTTTGTGTCTCATGCAGAAAAGGAACTCTTAATAATACCACGCTACCTAAACCAGATTGGGATGCAGCTCTGTAGTGGTTCACAATGAAGCAGACGGCCTGCTGTGTCACTGCCAGCCCTGCTGAGCCTGCGAGGGACTGTAGTGTATCCCATGCCTGTTTTGCCTCCAAGCAGAGCTTTGTTTTCCTTATTAGTGTGGAGTAAATACAAGAGTAATAAAATGGGCAATTAAACTGGCCACCTTTGAGGATATGCTCATGCTTTGGCATGTCAGTCCTGTACCTCATGCACCCAAGGCTTGTTACTCATCATGAAATATTTTAACAAAAAAACCTCAGCTCTCATGTTACATCTGAATAAAACTGCATCAGATCATCAAGAATTCTGCTGTCAGGAACAAGACAAGAGCCTTCCGACACTCACTTGCAGCTGTCCTGGATTGCTGCAGCCCTTTGTGAAAAGCTGCTGCAGACAGAGTGTTTGGAGTTGGTTTGGGCCTTTATGAAAGATCAGTGGAGCAGTGTGCAGGGCTCTCCTGGCAGGAAACTGTTTGTCCAAGCCCAGGGACACGGTGCCGGCAGGAGCGGAGCGGCCCCGCTCCCAGCCCGAGAGTCTGTGGGCTGAGCCACGCCGGGGAGACAAGGCAGCGAGGGGCTCCAGCCCAGCTGCTTCACTGCCCTGCCCGCTCCATGGAGCTCTGCCGTGGGAGAAAGCCGACACCGGATGAGTCCCCGAGCTTCCATCAGCTGCTGGAACTGCTCCGTGACAGCTCCTGTTCTTCCAAGAGAGACCCCAGCGCCTTCTTGGAACGCGTGTCATGGGGGGATTCTGTTTGATAATAAACTGTTGGGGGTTTTCCACTTTCATCTATTAGTAATAATTTCCTATTGCTGGAAAGGGATTGTTGGCACACTTTAGAGGAGACAACTTATTGCACAATGTCCTATTTGAAGTTGTCTCAAACTGTGTGAGACAGATGGCTTCACACAGGAGCATCCCCAAGGCTGCTGAGGGGCAGGCACAGAGGAAGACAAACCCAGTATTTCTGAGGGAACTCCTTGACACAAACCCAACCTGAGTTGTCAAACAGCAGACCTGATGTTTTGAGACATGGGCCACAGGGGAAACCTTTCAGTGTGTTTGGTCCAGGCTGGGCTATGCTCGAGGCAAAGGTGTGTCAGTGTGTTGGATAATACTCTTTTCTTGACCTAGAGATGGGGCAACTGAGAGGTGTTTTAAAAACTTTTATTCTATTTTCAGTCTCATGAGAATGGTGAGACAATACAGATGTTATAATTCACGCCATCACCATCAGAAGCCAGCTACTTCCTAATTATAATACATTATAAGCGTTTCTTGGTCTATCAGCCTTTTGCCATGCCATGTTGTAGATGCCTTGAAGCCAATCCTTTAAAAATACTCTTTGTGGGTCCCACTACAATGCATCTTTCATAGCTCTGTTTTTCCAAAATCTTATTTGCAAGGCCATCTTTTGAAACTTTTCCAGCTCCATTTCTCTCTCAACAATATCTGTCCTATTCCATGGAAATTTTTAAGTTAGCGTTTCTTGTCTCAAGATTTATATACAGATTCATACAGTGTGGGCCTTCTATTAGGCCCTAAAAACTTTCTACATATCCATTTCCCACATCAGTGCACTTGGCTCCTTCTCTCCTCATTGTGCCTGGCAAGCACAGGAGCCCAGAGCTCCTGCAGAACCCATCACAGCACTCAGTGGGAGCAAACTTGTGTCCAGTCCTTACCTGGAGCTGCGGTGCCCGGCATTCCACCACTCTGGAATGAGGAACTGTTCCTGCTCTTTCAGAAGGAGCTAAGGAGGTTTGGCCTTCAGATCAATTGTCTGCAGGCTCCTGCAGTGCCTGGTGCTTCTCCCTTGCCAGAGGCACCCCAGGCCAGGGGGGCACATCTGGGCTGCTGTGTCTGGCTCTGGGGCTCCCTGTTCTGGGCAGTGAGGAGGAGCTGCAGAGGCTCTGCAGGACTGACAGGATGGGCTTTGGGGCTGGCAGGAGAAGCTGAGGGACCTGGGCTGCTGGAGCTTCTGAACAGGAGGCCCAGGGCTCATCGGTCAACTGCTCCAAGTATTCTTTCAGAGAATCCCAGAATCAGCAAGGGTGGAACAGGCTATGGAGATCATCAAGTCCAATCCGTGCCCTGACACCACCTTGTCTCCCCTGGGCCTCCTCTCCTCCAGGATAAACAACCCCAGCAGCTCCCTCAGCCGCTCCTCACAGATCTTGTGTTCCAGATCCCTCATCAACCTTATTGCTCTTCTCTGGATACACTCTAGCCCCTCCATGTCCTTCCTAAATTGGGGCCCCAGAACTGCAAACAGCACTCGAGGTGCTGCCCAGGGAGTGCTGAGCACAGGGGAAGAATCCCTGCCCTGCTCCTGCTGGCCACACCATTCCTGATCCAGGCCAGGAGCCATTGGCCTTCTTGGCCACCTGGGCACACAGCACAATTCCAGCAAATTGCTGGCACAGAAAATTACCATCTGGCAATTTCCCGGTGCTGGCACATTCCCCACTCAGATCTGGTGTGCACTGGCACTGCCAGTGCCCACATCTAGAAATTTTCCTCTTCTGGCACAACCCATATCCAGAATTTACTGGCAAAGAAAGCTAAAACCTGGCAATTTCCCCTTGCCAGCACTGCCCAATCTGGAGTTTGTTGGCAGCAGGATCCCAAGAAAGAAGGAAGGAAAGAAGGAAAGAAAAGAGGAAGGCATCCAGGTCCAGTCCTTCCTGGAGCCTGGAGCCTGAAATGGGCTGTTTGCTGGCACTGCCAGTGCCCAGATCTGGAAATTTCCCTATTCTGGCACAGCCCAAGTGCAGCAATTTGCTGGCACAGAAATCCAAAAGCCGAGGTGTCGCAGACATTTTTTCACAGAAATCCTTTCTTTCAGATTTCTGCCTCTTCTGGAAAGCAGAGGCCTCAGAAGACAATGTAAACAATTGTTATCAGCTGCTGTGAAATGCAATAGGATGCACCTATTTTGACCTGTCATTGGTTCATGTTCCCATGTTTATAATTAAGGGCCAATCACAGGAACAAGCTATGGACAGAGTCCCGGGGCACAACTTTGTTATAGATTCTTTCTTTCTATTCTTAGCTTAGCAGCAGCATCTGGAACTTCTCTCTCTTTATTCTATTTAGTATAGTCATAATGTATTATATATCATATATCAATAAATCCAGCCTTCTGATCAAGAAACAAGATTTACCGTCCATCTCTCACCCTCAGCGACCCACTCAGGTCCCAGTAATATGTGGTGACCCCTCGTGTCAGAGCAAATATTAATTTGATAAGACCAGAGGAGCAAAATTGCTGCACTGGGTAAAAGTCCTGTATGTGTAGCTTGTGATGGTTGCTTTGAAGTGACCACAGAAGTGGATTCAAGCCAGGAGCTGAAGAACTGAAGATCCTGATTTGGACAGAGTTCACAGCCAAGGCTGACCGCAAAGAGAACCTTCTTCTGGGAAACCTTCAGGAACCATGGCAGACACAGAGATTTCAGGGCCACGTGGGCCATTGGTAGCCAGCAGCTTCGGGCTGATCCCCTTGCTCCCTGCTCCCTCCTGGCCATGGCAAGAGCCGGCTGGGAAGGCCCTTGCAGGGGGCTCTTCTGGGCTCCTCGCAGGTCCGGCTCTGACCGTGCCTCTGTTCCTCTCTCTTGCAGCCCTGGAACTCCTGACGGAGGACACGAGCAGTGCCGTGTCACAGCTGGCGCTTGAAACACTGCATGTCCTCCGGGCAATAGAGCGTGGGCGATATTCCACCATCCAGCGGCTGCAAGATCAGCTGCGCAGGGCATGGAGGACTCGGCCTCGCCTGTCGGGGCTTGGCTGCTGTGCTGCCAGATGACTTAGGAGGAGAGCTGATCTAGGAGGCTGTCTTTGCTGGGGCAGCCTGAACCAGAGGTAATTTTCCTTTTCTTTAAGATTTTTTCTTTTCTTCTTTTACATTTTTATCTATATTGTAAATAAATAAATTATAGAGGATATAGAATTATATATATTATTATAGATTATAGATTACTATAAATAATTCTAGAATGTGGAATGATACACAGACTGCCAGGAGCTTTTCTTTGCTGCTCAGGGTCTGCAGGGCAAGAGGCAGGAAAGGGTGAAAAGGGTGCTTGTGCTCAGCAGCACAGCAGGCTGAGGGGTGATGAGGCCCTGTAGGAACAATTGTTCAGAAGGAGCAATGAAGGAGTAAAAGGGTGCTTGTACTCAGCCAGCTGCCCAGGCATGCAGGGAAAACGGCCAGAAGCCCCATGGCCTTTGGTGGTTCTGCTGAAGCCTTTGTGCTGAAGCCCACAGAGCGGCTGGGCAGGGCCGGAGCTGCGGGGATCCCAGCCCGAGCGGTGCCTGGAGATGGCCACAAGCCCTGTGCCGGGCAGGAAGCGCCATCCGTGTCCTCCTGCCCGTGTGCTGCTGGCTGCCTTGCTGAGGGCTCCCAGGTGCCTCTGGATGGGGCTGCTCTGGAGCTGCTGTGGGGCTGCGGCGCTGCTGCCGGGCAGCTTGGCCGGGCTGGGGCAGCCCCTGAGGGGCTGGGGCGCTGGCAAGCCCTGGGCAATGGGCTGTCAGAGGCCACAAGCAGCCCCCTGGCAGCCGCCTTGATCCTGCCAGAGTTGACTTGCAAGAGGGATCCTGGGTACTCTGGAACCAACAGCATCGGTGTTGTTGGAAACCCAAATGCAGGGAAATCTCAGACCTTTGGTCTTGTCAGCAAAGCTTAGAATTAAACACAGGATTTGATCTGAGACCTTGGAAAGGGCTTCCAAACTTAGGTGCTAGAAGCAAGAATGAGGATTTCTAGATTCTAGCAGAGACAAGGGGAGGAGAGTTGAAGTGGAGGAAAGTTCAGAGTTTTAGAGTTCAAGATCTAGAAAAAATCAAAGTAGTTACAATGGTAAACAAGAAGCTTAGGATGCAGTGCTGTAGGTTTGTGTGTCATAACATGGTATTGGCTAAGGAAGCTTACACTGTAGCATGAGTCCATAAGATGAAATACTGAAGGGTTGGCTCCAAAACAAATATCCTTGTTGGCCGTGTCTTCTTGGCCAAGAAATCCTTCAAAGCTCTTGTAACTACAAGTCTTGCGCCCTTGTGAGCCATGCAGTGGAGATGTAAGCCAAACTCACCCTTCCTGTCAATGCAGAAGAGAAGAAAATGCAATGGCATCATCTAAAAAAATCAGAGGTCCACTCTCTAGCTCATTCAAAAGTCCTTCAACTCCCCCAAAGTGGAATTTAGCTACAAAGAGATGACAAAGACTCTTAGTGCTGGCTCTTTGGCTCCAGAGCAGCTGCTTTAGAATCCTTCCCATAACCCTGTGTAGTTATGTGCCAGAAATTGATCATTTGAAGAAACTTTCCCAACTGACTTGCATGGAGATTTGTCTGAAGGGTATTTGAGGAGAAAGGCTCCCAGCAGAGGTCTGGGCTTTGGCCTAGCTGTGTCCCCTGCTGATTGTGAAGTGTGCCATCAGCAGCAGGGCTTTCTGGGCTAAAAATATCATCAAGTTACTTGGACTTGCTCTTTTTGGCCTCTGAAAGCTGGACCCAATTTCAGGGCAATTCTGGAGACCTCATCTATGGGTGGATGGAGCACCTAGGATTTTCCCAATTGCTGGGAATGGTTCTCCAGGTCACTGGAGTATCCAGGGCCATGGTAAGTTCCAGCTGCACACATGCCTTGGCAATGAGAAGCAAAGGAGCCCAGCCCTTTTTGTGCTGCCAGTGTCACTGCACCTGGCTTATGGGATGGGAACACACAGCCCTTGTGCTGGAGCTGAGCTGCTCTGCCCAGCACTGGTGGCCGCCATCCAAGCTGGTTTTGCTTGTCCTGGTTCCCTGACAGCTGGGACCTGGGCAGAGCCCTGAGAGCCTGGTCTGGGAAGGAGGGAAGGAGAAGGAGCCTCTGGAGAAGCTGTACCAGGTGGGGATGCTGCTGCTGCTGCTGCTGGAGACAGCGAGGGTGACATCAAGGATGACAAGCTCTTCCTCAGCCTGGCCACGGGAGGCTGAAGGTGATGCACTTTGATTCTGGCACCTTCTTCAAGCCAAACTCCACAGGGAATTTGCAGATGAGTCTCCACCTGGGGAAACTCTGACAGATTTGGGCATTGCCCAGCGTGGCAGGGAACCAAAGGCTTCCCCTTTGCTGGGGCACATGCAACTCATTCTTCAGTGGCTGCCCAGCTGCTTTTGGCAGGGCTGGGGCATGGGCTGGGGTGGGTACGAAATGGGAGTGGGCTCCTCCCTGCCAACAGCCCCCAGCACCCACCGTGCCCTGGGCTGGGGCTGGGGCAGCCAGCCCGACACAAACAAACTCCCATGGTGGGAGCAGAGGTGGGACTCCAGAACCTGTGCACAGCTGCTTTGCTGTGCAGGCAAGGAAGGGCTGGGCTGCTCCACTGCCCTTGTTTGCTTTGGGGTCACCGTGATTTTAGGGGACAATGCAGGGGGGAAGAGAGAAAGTGTGGGCTTCCCTCAGCCATGGCTGGGTTTTTCCCTGGCACGCAGGGGTTGGGCCTTCCTCAAGGCCCTGACAGAGATAAGAGTTTTTACCATTTGTCTTGTTTTCACTTTTTGTATCTAACCTCTTTTCAAGAATGTGTTGTTTGTTTTTCCAGAGGAAGCATTCCAGATGCTCCCGAGTGGATGGGGAAGTGCTGGGGAGCAGCTGTGGCATGGATGGGCCGTGCCCTTGGAGAAGGCTGAGGCCATGGTTTGGGAGCAGCTTTTCTTGCAGCCGTGGCTGGCGTGAGGTGGGTCCCTGTGTGCTTGGCAGGGTGGGATCAGAGCTTTTGGGAGATGGCAGAGAGCACAGGAGCATCCTGCTCTGGGCAGCTGCTGAGGGCTGGATGTGCCGTGGCTGGCTGCAGGCTGGGCACATGTGCTGCCCTCCTGCTCTGCTGCCAAAGGCAGCAGGGATGGGCAGCTCTGGGCACAGCTCTGGGCACAGCCAGCATGGCCTGGGCACCGCAGGCCTTGGCAAAAGGGCACAGGAGCCCCCAGCTGACGGGCGCTTTCTGCTTTCTCTCCTTGCAGCCAGGCTCTGCGGGTGCTGAGGCTGCTCTGGGCTCTGCCAGGGCTCTGCTGGGCTCAGCCCTGGGCCCAGCTGGGCTGGCTCTGCCCTCACATTGCTCTGACAGCTCTGCATCAGACGAGCCCCTTGCGAGCACAGCGCCTGAGCTTTCTGCTTTGGCAGGTGAGTGAGACTCTGCTGCAGGCCCAGAGATTGCAGCTGGGGACACACATCCAATTGGCAAGGACCCAAACTCTCCACAGTCCAGCTGAACACCTGGATCTGCACAGGGTGTTTTGTCTGTCCCATTCTTCCTTCTTGATTGGCTGGAATTGTGCAATTGCACTTTCTTCCTCCTCTGGCAGTGCCACGAGTGGGCCAAAGGCTGGCGAGTGGGCTGTGCTCCTGAGGCAGTGCAGTCTGGAGCTGGTGGATGGAGAATTGCCCTTCTGCAAAAACCAGAGCAAAAAGCCGTAAATGGGACTTTGTGTCTCTAAGAACCTCCTGGCAGTTTCAAAGGGAATGTGCAGCTCATTCCCAGTGAGAAGGAAGGTCATCTTCTAAAGGATATGGGTTTTGACAGAGTTTCCATTTCCAGTCCTGCTTGGAGCTGGAAGGGCACATTTCCTCTTGCTTCGACCACAATTTAAAATCAAAATATTGGAAACAATCACCAAAAACTTTTTAAAAGACTGCTGAGTTTAGTAAGAAGGATCCATGCCATAAGCACATGTACAAAGTAAATTACTGAGTTCTTTTTCAAAAGATCAGTTGCCTCTTAATTCAAAGTTAGAGAAGATTTTTAACTGCACACTTGGGTTTTGTTTTATCTTTCACATTTTATATAGTATTTTCTTACTTCTTACGGGCACACAGAGGGAGCAGCAGCAGCTGCCTTTGGCCACCTGAGGCTCCAAGGCCCAAACTCTGAGCAGCCAGGGCTGGAAGAGACTGGCAGGATCTGATCCCTGACTCTGGGCCAGGGCTGCACAAATGACCCCACAGCAGCAGCAGCAGCAGCACATGGAGCTGACTTTGAGCACAGCCCCTGCCCCTCTTCCCTCCCGTGTGCAGCGGTGTCACAGCAGCCTGAGGCACCTGGGAGCCCCCAGTGGCAGCAGGGACTGGAGATGGCAGGCCTGGGCTCCTGGAGGCTGTGCAAGGAACAGAGCTGGGCACTCCCTGTCCATGGGGAGCTTCCAGATGGAAAAGGCTGCTGTGCCCAGGCAGCCCCAAGGGCACAGAAAGGAGGCTCTGGAGCACTGGATCTGTGCCAGTGCCACAGTCCTGGGCAGCAGCCAGCGAGCCCTGTGGGAACAGAGGGCACAGCAAGAGGGACAGAACCAGGCAAGGGCAGAGACTGGAGAGAGCCAGACCTGGGAGCGGGAGCAGCTGCTCCATTGCACTCTTGGAGAGAGCTCTTGGCTGGTTCAAAGCGCTGAAAGGCGTGAAGGGCAGAGAGGAGGCCACAGCAGACAATGCTCCTGTTTGCACAGCCTCCCCTCTCCATGTCCCAGAAGGAATTGCATGGACTGTGTTCTTCTCTCCGAGCCGTCTCGTTCACCATGAGCAGCTCAGCACCTGGAGCTGAAGGAGCTGAAGCCACAGGCCACAGGAGCTGGGCAAGAGGGAACTTTTGGAGCAAAGGAATGCTTCTAAAATAGACCCAGCTGAATGCAGTGGATAGAATCATGGAATCACAGAACACAGAATCCTTTCCTTTGGAAAAGCCCTCTGAGCTCAGCCAGTGCAGCTGGGCATCCAGCAGTGCCAAGCCCAGCACTAAACCACGTCCCTCAAGTGCCAAGGCCTGGACACCAGCCCTGAGTGAGGCCTGGACAGCAGGCCCTGAGCCAAAGGTGGCCTCTGGATGAACCTTCCTAACAAAGGTTATCTTTGTATCTGCTCCCTGATGAAATATGCATGGTCATTAGCACTGAGATAGATGTAGCCACTCATTAGTGAAACATGTCTTGACCTTTGTGTATTTAGAAGCCAGACAAGGCCATGAAATCTGACATCTGGCCTTGTTTGGGGCTGTATGGTCAAAGTCACCTCCCTCAGTTCCTCCTTGAGTCCTGGCCAGCCTTTGGGAGGGACCCAAGAGGAGGATGAAAGCAGATGTTGCCACACTAGCAGTGCTGTCAGTTTGTTCATTCAGCACTGTCAGAGCTGGGCCCTCTCCCAGCGGGGTTGGAGCCTCACCTGGGGCTGGAGGCACCTGCAGGAATTCCCAGTGCCCAGGAGTGGCTCTGCAGCCCTTGGCTGTGACAGCTTCCCCAGCTGCTGTGTGGATCTGGGGGATGGTAAAGGCTGAGGGTAAATGCTGCTGGATCTTTCTTAATCACTGCAGGCAGTCTTTGGTGGGGATGATTGGGTGCATTGCTGAGCTGCTCCTTTTGTGATTCTTTGCTGCTCTGAACTGCAGGAAATGACACTGATTCCTTCAGCTGGAGTCTGTGTCTTTGGTGCTGACCCTGCCCACTGGCAAAACAAAACTGGCACAGTTGTTCAGTGTAAATGTGAGGAATCCGTCCCATCAGAAATTGCCAGCTGGGAAGCCCTTCCCTGGAGTTCCCTGGCTCTGGAGTGGGCTGAGGTTGGAGCCCTGTGGGAGTAGTGGGGCAGTCGGGTAAAAGAAGCTGCACCCCTGGATGTCTTCAATTGCATCCAAAAATTGCATATGGAAAAGGAAACAACCTTGTGGGTTTGGGCAGACAAAGATGAATTTGTTGAGAGTACATAGGAAACAGCACCTTCAGAAGGAGCAATTATTGTTGGAATGCTCCCACATGGAGCAAGAGAAGAAGGTTTTAATCTTGAGCTCAGATGCACTTGTGCAAGTGAAATATCAATATAATAAATAAGTATATACATATTTATAGGATAATAAGACCTTCATGTTTATATTTATATATATATGTCTATATCTACGTATCTATATTTCTATATCAATATGTACATATAAAATAAGAATAATGTGAAATAGTGCTGACAATACTAATTTGGTATCTTTGGCTGCTCAGGGATGTAAAACAAAATGCCCTACAGAACAGGATTGGCCAGGACCCTAATGTCAGTGGTCAACTTTGTGAGATTGTATACAATGAAAAAAGGAGGAAGGGAGGAAATTGGCTATTTTTACAGGGTGTGCTGATACTGTGATGCAGAGTGCTTTGTCTGTTCCTGTGAAAAATACAGTGATTTTGCCTGCAGGGTTTTTCATGTACCACACTATCCACAAGCTGCAGGATTGGTTGAACGGGTGAAGGGGTCGTTAAAAGAGCAGTTGAAAAAATGAGGAGATGGGAACCTTTGCCCATGGAGAACACATCTCCCAGATGTGTTCCATGCCCTTCACAATGGCCCACTGGGGAAATGGAAACCCCCTGGCTGTGCATGGCTGTCCCCAATTTGCAAATCCAGCCATGGGCAGTGAGACTTGGGGTGCCTGGGAAATTGTTCTGGCTGTGATGGCCCCTGGCAGGGCCAGCCCAGAGGCTGCAGGGCTGGGCCTTCATGCATTGGAATTCATTAGTATAAATTCAAAGCCAATGAGAGCTATCAATACTGAAACAGATTCCTCCAGGACACTTTGCTTTGGTAACTGCTCCCTTGCAGCTTGGCCTTGCAAAGTGTTCCTGTCGTGGCAGGAGGAATTGATGCAGAATATCCAGGAGAAATTACAGTAATTCTGTTAAACAATAATGAACAAGATTGGATTATTAAACCCCATGACAGGGTAGCACAATTATTGACCTCAATCTTAACTGTGTTATTGAAAGAATTGTTAGGAAGGTTGTAGTTCATTGTAGGTCTCAGGACTGATCAAAGTACCAAGGCCTGAGCAGGCTGTGATCATGGCCTGAACAGGCCCTGAGGTAAAGTTCACCTCTAGAGGAACCTTCCAGCCAAATGTTATATTTGTATCCAATCCTCAAGGAAGCGTTATTACCAACATACCATCAGTGTATGCGTTCTTTGATAAAACAAGGATTCATCTTTCTGTGTTGAGAAACCAGACCTGGCCCCATCTGGCCTTGTTTGGGGCTGAAGGATCAAAGTCAACTCCCTTGGTTCCTCCTTGAGTCCTGGCCAGGCTTTGGGAGGAACCAATGAGGAGAATGAAAGCAGATATTGCCACAAGTAGCAGTGATGTCAGCTTGTTTGTTTAACAGTGGAAAAGCTGTGTCCTCTCCCAGTGGGGTTGGAGCCTCCTTGCCTGCAAAGGTGGAGGCACCTGCAGGAGTTCCCAGTGTCTGGGAGTGGCTCTGCAGTCCTCCTTGGCTTCCCCAGCTGATGTGTGGGTCTGGGTGATGGTAAAGCCTGAGGGGAACTGCTGATGGATCTTTCTTTAATCACTGCAGGCAACTTTTGGTAGTCATGACTGGATGGATTGCTGATCTTCTTTTGTAATTCTTTGCTAATAATGATGTGCTTTGTTGAGCTTATCCTTTTGTAAATCTTTGCAGCTGTGCATGATATAAATGACACAATTCCTTAACTTGGTGTCTGTGTCCTTGGTAGTGACCCTGCCCACTGGAGAAACAGGGCCCCCTCTTGCCTAAGTGTTCCCTGGGAAGGCAAAAGCCCTCACTCCAAAATTCCCCCCTTCCTCCTTGTTCCCCCCCCTTCATACCCTGTGCATGATGTGCTCTGCTCTGGGCTATGCCCGGGGTCAGTTGGGGTCCCCTGTCCTGGCTGTGTCCCCTGCCCAGCTCCCCCGCAGCCCCAGCCCCTCCCCAGCGTGGCTGGACGAGGGGCAGGACAGGCCTTGGCTGTGCTGCAGCTCAGCAAGAACAAAACCATCTCTGCGTGCTCAGCCCTGTGCTCAGCACCCGGCCCAGCAGTGTCTCAGTGCCAGGGGCTGTGCCCTCAGTCCCTGCCGGGGGTTTCCATGGCAACTGCCAGGCCAGGTGACCCAGGGGTCCCCCACAGTGCCGGTTGCCATGGAAACAGTGCCCAGCCCTGCCCCTTTCTGTCTGGCTGACCTGGCCTTTGGCCCTGGCAGTGCCGGTGGCTGCTGGTTCCTGGTGCCAGAGTGGCCAGCGCGGCACAGGGCAGGTGGCCATGGCACAGCCCCCAGCAAGGTATCCCCCCTGGCTCTGGGCACTGACACCAGCCCTGAGCAAGGGACCAGGGCAGCTTTCCAGATCAGCAAGAAAGAGATTTAACTGACCTAGCCCCAATCCTGAGCCCTGGCGACATCCCTGGATGTGACTCCATTCCTCAGCTGCTCTGAGTCCCAGGGCTTGGATGGGAGAAATAATGGGGTGGGGGTAGGGACAACATCTGAGTGATTTTCAGCCATGAAGGGTCTTGATTTTCATATCTGTTCAAACTGCACTAGGAGGTGCTGGGGGTCAATATCAATTGGACATTGCTGATCTCAGTCTATGAACAGGAGAACAAAACTGAACAGGAAAAAACAATTCTCTCTTCATTGTTTTCAATATAGTAAATTCACATTGAGTAGAGTTGTGAAAGCTGTGTAATTAACTACAGAAGGATTAAAGACTTGAATTATTCCCAAGGACTTGTCTTGTTTAGGTGTTTAGAAGAAATGTTTATGAACTTTTCTCACTGAATTCCTGAACTGAAGAGCCCAAGAAAGAAGTGGCCTGTGGAGTAATAAAATTCATCAGTAACCTTCAAGTGGCTGAGAATCCATCCCCATCAGAGCAGCAATGAACAGAAATGGGCACAGCTTTGTGGCTGCCCCAGCTTTGGCCTGGGCCCTGGGCCTGGAGCAGGAGCAGCTCTTGAGGGCCCCAAGGCCGGGGCTCTTGTGCTGCCCTGGGCAGATGGAATGGCAGCAGGGGCTGCAGAGCTCTCAGCACCTCAGCCAGAGGGGAGCAGGGCAGCCAGGGAGCCTCCTTTGGCCTTGGCCAAGCACCTTCCCCTATGGCTGGGGCTGAGTCCTGTGGCAGCTGCAGCTGCTGCTGTGCCCTTGCCAGGGGCTGAGGCCGTGGGGCAGTGCCCAGAGCAGCCTGGCCTGAGCAGAGCTGTGGGGCCAGAGCCGGCAGGGCTGGGCTGGGGAGAGGCCCTTGGTGCTGCCCAGAGCTCAGGGCAGCTGGCAGAGCTTGCAGGGAGCTGGGCTGGGCTCAGAGAGCCTGGCCCAGAAACCATCCATCTCAGCCTGGCTGAGCGTGCAGGGGCAGGACTCAGGCCAGGCCTTGTGGCGCAGGGCCAGCGCCTGTGCAAGGCATTGCAAACAGGCAAGTGGCCCAGAGAGGAGGCTGCTCTGTGCCCTTGGTGGCATGGACAGAGCAGGGAGGGGGCCCAGGACATTTGTCAGCGCCAGCCTCTGTGCCCAGCCCTTGGCAGCCCTGGCAGCAGAGCGCAGCTTTGGTCTGGGCTGAGTTTGGCTGTGGCCCAGCTCCATCCTCCTGCAGGCCTCAGGGCCTGTTCCCGGCCATGGCCAGCCCTGGCTGCTCTCAGATGGCCCAGGGGCCGGCAGAGCCCGGGGCAGGGCGGTCTGTGCAGCCCCACAGATGCCACGGGCTCTGCAGGAGCTGGCAGAGGCTGCCCAGCAGGGAGGCCATGGGGCACAGAGCCCCAAGGCTGCTGTGGGCACCACGGCACGGGGGCCGTTCCCAGCCGCAATGCTGCTGGCCTGGGCTGGGCCTGCACAGGGGCTGGGCCACCATGGCTGGGCCAGCACAGGGCCACAAAGGGGCCATGCAGACGCTACCAGGGCTGACAGCAAGGCCAGGCACACAGAAGCAATTGCTGAGCACGGCCTGCGCTGGCCAGGCCTGACTGTGCCAAAGGCAGAGCTCAGCTGTCCTTGGGGGCTGCCGGAACAGTCCAGAGCCCAAAGAGCCTCCATGGCTGTGTTGGAGACCAGGGCTACAGGTGGGAAATGCAGGGATGCTGAGGGATGGGACAGGATGGAATTCCAGCCGACTCATCAGCTTGCAAGGGGCCAATCTTAGCTTGGCACCTCAGGGCACATCAGCCCTACAAGTAGAACTGCCTGGATGAACAGAACATCAGAACAACTGATGTCTGCCTGGAAAGGAGCACAGGTTTTATTACCTGTTGTGTCCTCTGAGTTAGATGTAATGCAGAAATACCAACAAGACATTCTCAGGAGCTCAAAACAACCAAACAGCCATTACTGAGAAATTTAGAAAATCATTGAAACTTTGGCAAAAGATTTAATATGACAGTCAATCAACAAACACTTCTCAAAGCATTAACTTGGCCCATTCAACTTCAGGAACCCAAGCCTTTTCAATTTTAAGTTAATCAAAATTTGCAAGGGGAAAGAAATAGAAGTAGACACAGAAAGAGAGAAAGAAAAATAAGATATAGAGAAGCACCCACGCCCGGATTCCAGTGTTGTTCAGACGGAAATTCCAAGAGGAGGTAGGGTCAAAATGTGTGCTTGCCTTGTGGTCAGCCTTAAATACCCCTTGGTCTTCCTGGGCCCTGCCCCCAGGTGGGCCTTAGGGTCATTTGGTCCCTCAGGAGCTGGGCTGGGGGCTCCAGAGGTGGCTGTGGAGCATTGCCTGTGCTGTGCCAGGCGCTGGCAGACACTGCTGGGCTGGGATAGAGGCTCTGGGGGGGATTGGGGGTGCAGGGCAGGGCAGGTCTGGGGTTCCAGGGCAGGGCAAGGCTGGACCTGCCGCTTCCTCCCCACGCATGAAATGATTCAAGCCAACAATCTCCTCCAGTTTGTCACAATAGGCAGCGCTGGAGATGGAACCCAAATTTGGCCATGGGCACCTGGCCGAGAAGGACAGTTCCTTTCCACAGGACAGAAAGCACAGAGCCTTCCCCAGGGTTTTGGGGACAGATGAGAGGTGACCCTTGTGAAACCACTGCCAGACAGATTTGTCCTGGCAATATTGCTGTGGGAACAATCCCTGCATATAAGGAAATTTGGAGGTGAAATCCCAGTTCTGGCCATGGGCACCTGGAGGACAAGGACAGTTCTTTCCCATAGGAAGGAAAGCACAGAGCCCCAGTGTTTCAGCAGCAGATGAGAAGAGACCCTCAACATGCCAAGGTCAGCTGGACCAGTCAGGTGGCCCACGGGAGGCCAAACCAGCCAGACCTGTTCTGTCTTCCCTTGGTTTTGTGGGGCCCTGACGTGTCACAAGGGTGTCTTGGTTCCATGGGGTCCCCCAGTGTCACAATGGCCCCCAGGTTCCTGAAGGTCCCGCAGTGTCTCAATGGTCCCAAGGATTCCACGGGGCCTTGCAGTGTCACAATAGTCTCTGTGGTTCCACAGGCCCCACAATGTCATGTCACTCCTCTGTTCAGTGAGGCCTGCACTGTCACAATGGACCTTTGGACCATGGGGGTTTGTGGTGTCACAATGGTCTGCTTTGGCTCCACAGTGTCACAATGGACCACTGATGACAGGAGGCCACTCTGCGTCACCCTGGAGCTTTGGTTCCATGCAGCCCTGCCGTGTCACAATGGTCCTGCTTGGTTTCTTAGTGTCACAATGGACCACTGAGGACAGAAGGCCTCGCAATGTCACAAAGGCCCCTTGGTTCCATGCAGCCCTGCAGTGTCACAAAGGCCACTTGGTTCCAAGGTGCCCCACAGTGTCACAATGGTCCCTTGGTCTCACAAGGCCCCACAGTGTCACAATGGTCTCCATGATTCCATGAGTCCCCTCAGTGTCACAATGGCTGCCTGGTTCCATGAGGCCGTGAAGTGAGTTAATGGTCTTTCCATGGTTCCATGAGGCCTTGCAATGGCACACTGGACCTTTGGTTCCATGGAATCTCACAGTGTCACAATGGCCCCTTGGTTCCATGACACCCCCAAGTGCCATAATGGTCTCCAGGATTCCATGAGGCCCAGCAATGTCACAAGGGCCCCTTGGTTTGATGGGGCCTCTCAGTGTCACAAGTACCCCTACATTCCATGGAGTCACACAGCATCAGTACAGTTCCCCTGGTTCCATGAGGCCCAGCAATGTCACAGTGCTCTCCATGATTCCATGAGGCCCCACAGTGTCACAATGGTCCCTTGGTCTCACAGGGCCCCACAGTGTCACAATGGTCCCTTGGTTCCATGGGCCCTGTGCTGCTACATTCCCCCCTCCCCTTCTCAGGCCGCCCTACCAGCTGAGAAATGCTCCCTGGGCCTCGGCCTTGGCCAACAGCCCCTGGGCTCAGCTCCTCTGCAGCTCATCACAAACACTGTCAGCTCCAGGCACTGCTGCTGCCCAACCAGCTCCTGGTTCCTTTAGGAGCAGCCCTGGGACCTGTTTGTGTTCCCTGAGTGGCACAACATCCCTGTTCTCACACTGCCAAAGAAAGCTGCTGATGCCAAGTGTGGCCAGGATGAACCATTGCTGGGACTGAAGCCCCTCTCTTGGGGCCCTGCAAACAGTGCTCCAAAAGGAGCCCTTGGAGCTCTCCTGGGCCAGCCACTCCCTCTGAGTGGGGCCTCTCCCAGCCGGGAACTCTCCCGTTTGCTGCACTCGGGGATCCTGAGCAACGACGGAGCCTGGGCCGATCCCCCCACTCCTCCAGGCTCAACCCTTCACCCACTGGGGACATGCCAAAGGATCCACAGTGAGCATTTCCTGCCCTCAGGGGAATTTCTTACAGGTGCCTTGCACTGACTCTTTGTGTCTGTGTGCACACAGGAGTGCCTATGCTGAGGAAATGTGGCAGAAATGCTGCACTCTGAGGGGCTTGAGTGCCTTGGATAGCTGAGTCAGTCAGGCCTGCAAGGAAGGGTGAGTCACAAGCTGTAAACTATGTTAAATGCTCCTAAGGGTTGTTCTTTTACTAAGTAATGAAGTTTAGTATAAGTTATAAGATAAGTTGAATATTGTTAAGAGTTATTCCACTGTGAAATCATTAAGTCCTAGGTTATAAGTAAGGTTAAATACTGTCAAGTGCTGTTCTTTTGCTAAATGCTGAAGTCTAAGGCATCAATCAAGGTCTGTTAAGTTTGAGCTCGGCTTAGTTTTTTGGCTGCATTCCTTTTATCCTTGCCCACACTGTCCTTTGGTCACACACAGATGCACGCACACACACACGGAGAGTTCAGGGTTCATTTCTGGTTTTATTGCCTGGATTCTGTTTGGTTTTGTAGTTGCTTTGTTTCCTTGGTGTGCCTGAAGTGCCCAGTCAGGAACAGAGTGACTCTTGCCAAGGAACTTTGGTCTTCTGTCCCTTAATATTAAATCTGGTTTTGGCTGATCCCTTGCCAGGGGTTTTTCAGCACTCTCAAGGCCTCGTTTGTAACAGAGTGAAGGAGCCCTGGCCCAGGCTCTGGCCCTGGTGGACACGAGGACGCTGCTGGGGAGTCCCTGTCTCCCTGTGCCACATCCAGGGCCCCGTCCCCCCATCCCCATGTGAGGCTCTGGGGTTGATCTCGTGGAACATCCTCTGGGGGAGGCTGCAGGGCCGGGGGCGAGGGGACCCGGGGGGACAGGGGAGCCCGCTGTGCACGAGCAGCGTTGGACTGCTCTGGGGGGAACTGTGAGGGGGGCCGGGGCAGAGTGACCTCCCCAGTGACCTCACACAGCCCCCGTGATGTCACACAGCTCCTGAGATGTCACACAGCCCCTGAGATGTCACACTGCCCCTGTGATGTCATACTGCCCCTGTGATGCCACACAGCATCCTTGTGAGGTCACACAGCCCCTGTGATGTCACAGGCTACCACTGATGTCACACAGCCTCCTAAGATGTCACACAACCACTCTGTTATGTCACACAGATTCCATATGATGCCATTCAGCTGATATGTGATGTCACAGAGCAGATTTGTGATGTCACAGTTTCCATGTGATGTCACAGCCTTGTCTGTGATGTCACAGCCTTCTTTGTGGCATCACACAGCTGCCCTATGATATCATACTCTATGTCACAACCCACGTTGTGATGTCAAAGAAACACCTTCTAGGATGTCACAGCTGGCTCTGTGATGTCACTCCCCCCTCAGTGTTGTCACACAGCCCACTCTGTGCAGTCACACAGCCCCTTGCTGACATCCCAGCTGCTCTGTGCCTCTGTGACACAGCCCCAGAGGTGCTGTTGTGACACAGCCCCCTCGGGGACATGCCACAGCCCCTGCAGGTGCTGAGCCTCTGTGAGCTCTGTCTATGTCCTGCTGGTGTCCCTGAGGGGCCCTGGCAGCGTCCCAGCCCTGCTGGGCTGTGCACAGGAGCTGCTCCTGGCCAGAGCTGTCTCTCTGCAGTGCTGCCCTTGCCAGGAGCTGCCTCTGGGCCAGGAGCCCGGCCCAGCTCAGCAGCACAGACATAGCACAGGGACTAAATGACCCTCTGGGACTTTGGTGCTCTTTGCATCAGACCCAGTCCCTCAGAGTGGGCTAAAAAAACTTCTCAAGAGCTCAAAGTGAGATTGAAACACTGAAGTTTCTTGTACTTTAAATAGATCCCTGTGAAGGACAGGACTGAGAAAGTGTCCCCAGGTTCCAGGGAGAGCAGAACACTGGAGGCAGTGATGACAGCTGGGGACAAGCAAGGCAAAGATATCTCAGTGCTGAGCACACCTGGATGAGTTTCAGGAATTCAAAGGTCAAGGCCTGAGCCCCAGCCCCTGGCCAGGCAGATCCTGTCCCGCCCTCCTTGCTCAGGGCTCTTCCCGGGATGGGCACTGGCATGTGGGCATGTGCAATGCCAGGGACAGGAGCATGGGGCGGCCCCTGCCAGGCTGCTGAGCAGGGACGAGGAGGCAATGAGGCCCCAGGCCTGCAAGGGTCACTTGTCCCCTCGTGGCCTCAGGCCCAGGGCCAGCAGCCATGGCCAAAGTGCTGCCCATGTTGGCTCTGGCAGGGCTGTCTCGCAGCTGCTGCCCATCCCTGTGCCCTGTGCAGCCCAGGCTGTCCCACGGTGTCCCTGCCCTGCGCCTCTGTCCCTGCAGGCTGTCGGCATCCCCCGGCTGCCCCACCTGGCTGGGCCCTTCCTTTGCTGACAGCTCTGCCTCCTGCCTGCCCCTGCCTGCCCACACAGAACCTTGGGCTGCTCCAGGCTCCTGCTGGGGACGTGCTGCACCACAGCCCTGCCCTGCCAGGGAAATTCCTTTCTGCTGCTGCCCAGGCTGGGCCTCCCCAGCTGCCCTTGTGCGGGGTGCGGAGGTTCAGGGATATCACACCACAACCAATATGATCCAGTGAAGCCAAATTTATTATCCCTAAAAAGACTATATTTATAATAAATCTCTACTGTCCACGTGTCTCTAGCTAATACATGATTGGTTAATCCTAGCTGTTTACACATCTAAAATAGAATGCTGATTGGATCACCTAATTTTTCACGCGTCTTGCTGTCGTCTTCTGGCCCACTCATGGTTCAATTTTTTCCTTCTTTCCCAAGCTTGCTGTTAAACTTGCTGAGTCCTGATGACTCTTCTTGTATTTTTCTCAAGGATATACCAACCCCATTTCTGAATATGTCCATTATCTATTGTTTGTGAATGTGTCCATTGTCCATTAGTACAAGCAGGTTGGATTGTGCATCGGCTGAATATGGCCCTTGTCTAGCCAGAACTCCTCAATCTGCAAAAAACTCTCAACAGTTCCCCGGTTTTGTCTTTGCACAAGCCAGACTGATTTAAAAGCACGCTCAATTATTTTCTGCACAGCAAGGCACTACAAGCAGAATTGAAAATGAAGACAAAGTATCATTATGCCAAAGGGTACTAAATCCTTGAGCCAGCCTGTTATTCCCCAGGATTTTAGCCACTCATCAAAAGAATTCTCAACCACTGTGAGCTTTTTCATATTCTCCTTAAGCAATGACAATTTCTTGTCAGTAGATCCAGAGTGGTCAGAGAGATTCATGCAACACATCCCTTCAAAATCTTCAGGCTCATCTCCTTGCGCTAGCAACAAAAAATTTATAGCAGTCCTATCCTGTAACACAGCGTGGTGTATGCTACCTACATCAGTGGTAAGCTCATTCCGGATTGCAGATGTAATGTTAATTTGTTTTCCTGTCCAACAAGCCAATCGTTTGAATGATGTAAGGGCCTGTGATGAAGCTAATCCTGGTGGAAAAAGTGATGCCAGGATAACCAAAGGCCAATTCCACAATTCTACATTATCCTTGCAGTCTGAGCCTAATAGATGCTCACTACATTTTGGACGTTGGAATTTGTGCCTGATGTCAAGCATCTGTTGAATGCTAGGGGCAAACAGTGTCAATTTCCCAAACTAGCATGGTCCCCCTAATCCTTTCTGAGGAATTGCAGGCCAAGCTTTATCTCCAACAAAGAGAAACAAAAGTAGAAAAAAGTTATTGCAGAAGCTATTGTAGAAGGGACTTTTCTCTCCAATGATGTAGAAGCTTTTCTTGTAGTAACTAATGCTGCAAGTAGAGTTTGAGAACCTTTTGATTGGAAGATTTTAGAAAAGATGAGAGCTGCATTTTCACAATTTGGTTGAAAATGCCAACTTGCACAGTCACTTCTGCAGTATATTTTTCCATCTAACGCATTAATTCCAGCTGATGAGTATACCCTAATAAGTCTTAGAATGCCACCCCATCAGCAGGTGATGTTTCATAAAAGCTGGGAGGAAAAGTGTGCTCAAGAAGCTGCAAGAGCTAGAGTGCAGGGTGATCCTCTGTACGGTTTAACAGCACAACAGTTACTTGGCAAAGGGCCCGGGCCTACTGCCACTGCCCAGGCTAGGAGCATTGATCAAGTCTTACAGATGAGGCAACAACTAGCATGTAATGCATTTCTTGCACTTCCAGATAAGTTACACACTATGTCTTTTACACAGATTTGTCAAAGAAAGAATGAAGACTTTGATAAATTTGCAGACAAATTGCATGAAGCTATCTATAATCATTCTGATTTCAATTCAGACACAAAGATACAATTGGATGGACTTTGGGATCATTTCTCCATTCCAAATGGCTTTCCCTTCAGTCACAAGAGCCTTCCATCTCTTCCAAAAATTGCCTGCTGAAACTCTTCTGCTCCCATCCAAATCAGTTCACTACTCCAGCATAACCCTTGAAGCATGGACAGATGACTCTTCAACTAATTATAGCAGAAAAGAAGGGTATTTATTGCAGCCGTGGTCACATGTGAACTAGTTTCCAGAGACACGAGCAAGGAGTTGCAGACTCCGGCTGTCTATTTCTACAGAAAAGGTTTTACATTAGGTTTCTAAGGACCCATAATACATAATTATTACCTGCCTGCTTCACATTTTTATCAGCTGAATATCTATTACAGCTGCACAATTGTATTCCCTTAACTGGATTGGTGGGATTTTGAAATGAGGGAGTGGTTGTATGGGAGGAAGAAAGCAGTCTTCCTCATGGTGAACTCTCCTCCCATGGCCAGTTGGCAAGACCTTTTGACCTGCTGCTCATGGTCCAAGCCTCTCCTAACTGTTCAATTATTCTTAAGGCAAGGTCTTTCTATGGTCTCATCTTATTCACAATTGCTTCCTCTATCCCTGTCACTCCTAGCTTTATGTTCCTAATATATTTAGTACTCTTTAACTAAGGCACATGACTTCTGCTAGCTGTATTACTAACTTAGCTTCTTACCTCATTTTAAAATCTTAACTAAAATATGCAATCTTCTACTATCCCAATTCTATTCCCAGCTGGGCCCTCGACCCATCTGCACTTTTCAATTTTCCTCATTACATTTCCAGCTAAGCCCTTGACTCACCTCAGGCACATCCCCGACTGCCTCTCTCCCAGCAGCTCAGAGCTGCATTGCACAGCGCTTGCTGTGCACCACAGAGCCCAAAGCAGGCTGGCCTGGTGGGCCTGAATATTTCTGCCAAACACTCTGCATCTCACACCTTTGCTCTGGCTCAGTGCAGAACTGCAGGGTTGCAGGCGCTTCCTCCCAGAGCTGCGTGAGGCGCTGGCTCCTGCAGATGGGCCCTGCCAAGCTGTCCCTGCCTCACGCTGGCCTCGCTTCCCTGGCACAAGTGCCGGGCCTGAAGGAGCTGCCCTGTGCTCCAGCCTGCCGAGCAGCCCGGCTCCCTGCCCCGGTGCCCAGAGTGCTGCACACACTGCTGGCCTTTGCCAGGAGTTGCAGGGCAGCCGGCAGAAGAGGAGGAATCCTCAGGCAGCCCAGCGGCCCGCGGCTGCCCTTGGCCTTTCTCTGCTCCTGGGCACACTCCAGACGGCCATGGCCTCCAGGCCGGGCTGTGCCCAGCACGGCTGCGCTTCCCCTCGGCAGCAGCCAGCTGCCACCTGGGCTCTGAGAGCGGAGGATTCGCCTGCTCCCAGCAAGAGGCACCCAGGGCCCGGCTGCTGCCTCTTGCAGCTCCAAGGGCCTCCTTCCAGCCTGCCTCTGCCGGGGCTCAGGCTGCTCCGGCCTCTGCCGGGGCTCTGCTGGGGCTCCAGCCCAGGCAAGGCCGGGCCCGCTCTCACCTCACAGGCGCTGACAGCTCTGCGCCACAGGAGACCTTCCCAAGCACCCTCTCTGATCTTTCTGCTTTCTCACTTGAGCAAGGCTCTCCTCCAGCCAAAGAGATTATTGCATTTAGGGATACAAATCCAAGTGGCAGGAACCCCAATGCTCTCCAGTCACAGCTGAAGGCCTGCATCTGCACAGGGTGTTTGGGCTGCCTCATTCTTCCTTTGGTTTTGCCTTCAAATGCCATTGCCCTTTCTGCCTCAACTAGAAATACCTCAGCTGTGCCATAACCAGCCAGTGGGTCATATTCCAAAGGCAGTGCGGTCTGGAGAGGATGAATGAAGAAGAGCCCTCCTCACTTATGAAACCATTCAAAAAAAGCCATATGTGTGACTTAGTACCAATAAAAAACAATTGGTAATTCAGAAAAAAATGTTGAATTTTCTGAAGGGGTCAGAAGGAGGAGAATCTTCCAAGTGAGTTGATGTTTCAGAAACTTTATTAATTACAACTCTAATCTATAATTCTATGCTACAAATCTCTTTAGCAACCCTACTCTACAATGCTACTCTAAATTGGTAACAGAGATAACATCTTGAGATGATTGCTATGTTCTCGTCTCCTAGGGTTAGGGTTAGGCTTAGGCTTAGGCTTAGGCTTAGGCTTAGTCTAAGGTTTAGGCTTAGGCTTAGGCTTAGGCTTAGATTTAGGTTCAGGTTTGGGTTTAGGTTTAGGCTTTAGCTTAGGCTTAGGGTTGGGGTTAGGGAAAGGGTAAGGGAAAAGGTAAGGGATAGAGATTGGGATAGGGCTAGGGTTTGGGTTAGCATTTAAGGTTAGGGTTAGGTTTTAGGTTTAGAGTTTAGGGTTAGGGTTATTCGTCTTCTTCACTGAGTTGATGACTTGTGCCAGGATGAATGGTGGCTTGGCTGAAGTTACCAATGGATGCTGTCCACCGGAAAAAAAAATACAACAAAGAACAGTGAACCATTACTTTCCAAGCTCATTGCTTCAGGGACTCAATCAGGATACATCAAGTTCCTGGAAAGACCCAGAAAGAGGAGCAATGGGACCATCTGCTCGCCAGTCATCCCCAATGTGCAAGACCTTGCCATCACAGGCAAACCTGGCCCAGAATCCCACTCATTGGTTTATTGTGATGTCTTCATCATGCTGGGATTTTTGCCCTTCCAGTGCTCTACAAATGGTGCTTTCTGTCCCTGGGTTTTCTTCCTTTCAGGAAACTCCAATGACTCACATAGGTCCCTGCCTTTGAAAGACAGGCACTGTGCTGATTCCCACAGGGACAGAAAGCAGTGTCTGCTTTTCCATGCCCTGCCCCTCGTGTGCTGGATGGCACCTTCCTTCCCAGCAGGGCCAGCCGAGTGGCACTGGGCCCTGCAGTTCCCTCTCTGCCACACAACCTGCCAGTAACCCTGGCACAGTTCCCGTCTGCTTGGGCGTGCCAGGCAGCAGATGGGGCTGGGACAAGTCCCTCCCAGCTGTCCCTGTTTGCATGGCAGAAACCTCTGAGGGTGGGCTGGGGGGCACCAACCAGGGCCCCTCAGAGGCTCACAGTGAGCCCCCCACAGCCCCTCCTGCCCACAGCCAAATCTCTGACCCCTAGGCTGGGACTGGCTTCCTTGGGTTCCTCCACCACCATTTCATGTCTCTGTACCCTGCGTTGCTCTACTTCAATTCTTTTGCCATTAGATAAAACTGAATACTCCACCAAATCACAAAAGAGGGCAACAGACACAGTCAGAGGACAGAGCACCTCTCCTCACAGGAAATGCAGAGGGAGCTGGAGTTGTTCAGTTTTGTGAAGGACAGGCCCCAGGGAAACTTTATTGCCACTTTCCAAGACTTCACAGTGGCTTTGAAGAAAGTGCGGGACATCTTTTTTAACAGGGCCAGTTACAATAGGATATGGACAAATATTTTTAAACACTAAGGGCATCTAATCAGAGTAGGTCTAAGGAAGAACTTGTTTGCTCAGAGCATG
Source organism: Melospiza melodia melodia (assembly GCF_035770615.1). Classification (NCBI taxonomy): domain Eukaryota; kingdom Metazoa; phylum Chordata; class Aves; order Passeriformes; family Passerellidae; genus Melospiza; species Melospiza melodia. The sequence continues at coordinate 1,559,236 of NC_086218.1, read as the reverse complement.
GTGCCACCCTGGCACAGCTTGCCCCAAGAGCTTGTAGGTGCCCCATCCCTGCAACCATTCCGGCTCCGGTGGCAACGGGCTCTGAGCAACCCGATCTCTTTAGAGATGTCCCTGCTCATTGCAGGACACTTGCACCAGAGGACATTTACAGGGCCCTGCCAGCCCAGCCCAGTCTAGGATTCCTCACCATTTTCATTTGAAGAGCAGCAAGAGTGGAGGTGAGGAGGAAGGGGGCTCATCTGCTGCCTTGGGCTTGAGTGGAGAAGGAGCCCATCCCTCAGAGCCTGTTTCACCTGCAGCCCCTTCACATTTTACCTGCAGGAGCTCCTTGGCAGACCAGCGCTGCTCCTCGTCTGTCTGCAGGCAGCAGCTCAGGAAGTCACGCAGCAAAGCCGAGAGGAGCTTGGGCTGCCGCAGCTGTGGAGTCCCTACTGTGGCTATCAGGTATGTAGCCTGGAGAGAAAGGAGACACCAGGCTCCACCTCCTGCTTTCACATCTCTAAGGCTCTCCCAGATCCCTTTGTTTAACCTCTGTTCTTCAGTGGCAGTTTCTGCCCTGGCACAGACCCAGATGTGACTCTCCTTTACCAACCAAAAACCCAAACCCCGATGCAGCCACAGCTTTTCCACCATCCTGCAGATCTTGCCTTGGCAGCTGATTTCATTGCCTGACCTAGTTAGTGGGAATTACATCAGCAAAAGGACATTTGCTTCTCTGAGGATTCATGACAGCTTGAGATGGTTTTTGGAAGAGGGACTTTGCTATACTAACTAATTTCAAGGGTTACTACATGAAAGGCATCTCTGCAGTGCTTGTTGGTCCTTTAAGCGCACGTGCCCTAGAACAAAACTCATCAAGCTTTTTGTGCTGTTCTTGAAAACAATGGGAATTGGAAGAAAAGAAAGGAAATCCATCAGTTAATACCCAGGTAGGGAAACAAACATTTACAATCTCCTCTTCAACACAGACACATTAAGATGCCTGCACAAATGTATTGGGATGAAAATGCCTGCTTGGGCACACAGGAGCCACTTGCAGCTCTGTCTCTCAGCAGTCTGAAAATTTCAGCTTCCCATTTTTGCAGCCAAAGAAAAATTGTCTAGGTCAGAAGGAGGAGAGGTTCCATCCCTATGGACACCCTCTAGTCATTTGGCTGCTCAAGTCAATGCATTAATGGTAGGCCCATGCCAGAAAGTGCCAGGAAACAAACAGGAGGTTTTGGCAGGCTCTCCACATCACCAGGCTCTGGCTTGGTGATGTGCAGAATGTTGCTTGGGCTAGGAGAGAAACACGGTCACTGAGTGTTTCAGCAGCACTGCACAAGAAGCAGAAGAGACTCTGTGCATTACACCCTCATGCCCATGTTTTCCAGTGAGAAGAAACTGCACACAGGGTTAGGTTCCTCTCTAAAGACCACAGTTTTAGAAACTTTGTTGGGTTTGGGTTTCCTTCCTTCATTTCAGGAAAGATAACCACACTTTTAAGATGCTTTTTCCCTGTTATTAAGGCCATCTACTATTAAGGCCAGAGAAAAGAACTGGAACCACTAACCCAAAGGAAAGTGTTGAGTGGGAATGGAGTTTGTTTGGAGTTTGTTTGCATGTGGTAAGGCTTGAGTTCCCCCACTGATGCAACCAAAAGTCCAGCAGATGCTGATGTGTTGCAGAGACATTTGTAGGAGGGGACCTTGGTGGAAGTAGTTCCAGCAGATGGCAATGGGATTTTGTCCAGTGGCACACAGGACATGGGAGAGGTGAGAAAGACAGTGGGATCAGTGAGTATTTGCTCCTTACCGTGCCAGAACTTTCGCCCAAGTAAGGAGGTTCTTGTTCTATCATTTCAATTCCCACAATTCCAAAAGACCATATGTCCACTTTGGGGCCATATGGTTGACCTGTCACCACTTCAGGCGCCATCCACCAAGGAGTCCCGGTTACCGAGCACCGTCTGCTCCGCTCAGGGCTGAGCTGAGTAGCGAGGCCAAAATCAGCTGAGGAGAAAACAAAATACTGGTTTTATCTGAATTCTGTGCAATTAGGAAAGCAAGCAAAAGAATTCCCCAGTAGAAGTTTGAAATTGCTCTGTTGAATCTCCTGGCGTTGGCGACTTTAAAAATCCCCCCATGTTTTACACTGCCTCTAGCAGTGGCTTTTGTTCTTTGGAAACTTTAGACTTGTAACTCCCTCCCTCTGGAAGGGACCCACACAGAGCAAGGCCACTCTTGACTGCTTGTGGCTCCTTCTACCTCTGTGCACGTTGCAGCTGTGCCCTCAGCTCGCAGCAGGGGTCCCTGCACTGCCACCAGCACCATTTTTGGGGAGCTGGCAGTCACGCCAAGCAGCCCCACACCCACATCCCTGGAATGCTGCACCTGACCAAGAATATACTGACCCAGTTTGACAGAACCGTCCGTTCTGAGAAGGATGTTGTCACTCTTCACGTCTCGATGGATCACATCGTTTGAATGAAGAAAATCCAGTCCTTGCAGGCACTGAGCGAGAAAACAGAAACAGAAGGGCAAAAATGAGTGATGTGTTTTCATCACACAAGAAAGGAAACAAAGAATCTAAAAGATTCCCTCTCCAGGGGAATGGGGAGTAATGGCAGAACAGTCATGGCCACTGAGAGGAAGAGCTTGCTGCTCCAACACTTGCAGAGCAGGACCTTTCCGAGGAAAGGCACATCAGCTTTTGAAAGAGCAACAGCACCTGCTGTTGTAGGCTGTCCCCTGCCAACCAGCCAGGATGGCTCCTGCTGCAGCGCATGTGCTCAGAAGCAAAGAGCATTCTGGCTGCACTCCTATCCTTTTTAGCTGAGCACTGAGAGAAATGAGTCTCTCTCTTCTTTCTTTGCTCTTTGTTTCAAATCCTGCCACCAGCACCTTTGCTTTTACAGGCAAGGAATGCAGTGAAGACAGACTCCAGGCAAACATTTAGAGAGGCAAGGTGGAGAACAGCAACTACAAATACAAGAGACAGAGCGAGAATACAACAGCAGGAGATAAGAGTACTGGCACTGGGTACAGGGAGTGCAGGGGCACTGGCAGGCCTTTCACTTGAGATGCTTTTACTTTCCCACAGCATACCAGCAACACAGAAACAAAGCTCGGCACAGGAAACCTCTCCTGTTCTGAGCCCCTGTTTCCCAGACAATCCTGCCCAAGCCCTTGGAAACACAGCTGGGATTGCTGACCTCCCAACTGATGGCTGCCATCTCATCTTCAGACAGGCAGGTCTGGCTGACGATGTCGCTCAGGACACCTCCATCCATGTACTCTATAACCAGAAAGAGTTCCTTGCCCAGAAGGTAGCTGAAAGAAGGAAACAAGGGGGTAGAGATGAACATGCATGGCTACGTTGATTTTTTGCTTCCAGGTTTCTTATTTCCAGATGCCTTTGTGACAAGGACAGAATCAAAGGAACAGACATTCCCTCTTGACTGTGCATTGTTTGCAATCTGTGCAGTCTCAAAGAGAAAGACACATCTGTGAAAAAGGAGATGTCTTAGATGGGCAGCAAATGAAAAGAGCAGTTTAGAAACAGCCCAGATAAAAAACATGTCAGGCATGGTGTTTCTGGAAATAAGCACCTAGTCTTCCTGGCATGCATAGCAATGGCAAAGAGGGGCAACAATCCAAGGGGAATCCACTTTAGGATGGTTCATCTGCACTTAAGAAACTTTAAAAAATCAATCCCAAATAAATGTGGAGGCAGTGAACTTTGAGGCTATTGAGTTAGGAAGATATAGCTGATCCAGGTTTTGAATAATTTTGGAGTAATTCTTAAACTAGGTGTGCCAGGGAAGGCTCATGCAGACAAGATGCACTCTCTTCTCATCCATTGGAGATGAGTAGAGAAATATGAATAAATAAAAATTACCAGCTTTACTTGCTCCCACTGACCAAAGTGGGTTTTTAACCTCTCATGATTGCTTTATGTAAATACACATCCATGGGATAAGACCATGACCTCTCACCTGTCTAAATAATTCACAACATTGGGACTCCTATACTTCTTCATGATCATTATTTCATTAAAGGTTAGCTCCTTCCTCCGCACTCCTTGAAGATTTATTTTTTTTATTGCCACCTAAAATGACATTGAAAATCAGTAACTTGAGGGGTTGGTGGCACAAGACCACAAGGCACGTGGAGCGAGTGATTTTGCAATGACACAGCTGAGCTGTGCCAAACTGCCGTGCGATTAGGCACTGCAGTAATCAGGAACTGACATTCCAACAGCCCATTTCTCTGCTCCCTTGGGAGACAGTTACAGGACACGTGGGGCCACTGACATTTTGCCTTGACCACTTGGGAACAACGGTGTCTCAGTTATCACCCACAAACCTCTGACCGCACTCTCTGCTGCTTGGTTTGGGACTCAGAAGAAGGAATCCATGCCTTAATACTCTGTGGATACATCTTGTGATATGGGCAGGGCTTAGGGCTTTCAGGGACGCCTTGCACATCTCTCCCTACGTGCAGTTCCCAAGTGCAGCCCTGCAGGTGGCTAAGGAACTACCAGTAACTTTCAGATGGATTTGCTGGCAGCCAGAAATGAGAATTCAGGACTCTGAAGCTGTAGCCCCAAAGAGCAGTGAGGTGCTCGCAGGCACCACCTTTGTTTTAGCAATGGAGAGCGAGTGAGCGCGGCCTTCTCTGAAAGGAACTGCTGCCCTCCGTGCCTTCCTTCCGGCAGCTGAGGAGGACAAAGTCCCAAATGTGTTCTGTGAGCTGGCACCAGTCTGTGCTTCTTGTGCCTTTTCAGCACAGCTCTGCCCAAAGCTCCAGCCACAGCTCACACCAGAGGGGAAAGCCCTCGAGTGCAGCAGAGCCTGCAGGGGCTGGTGACATTTACCTCTCCTCCTGTGGCACTGTCGAGTGCTCTGTAAACATCTCCAAAAGTCCTAGAAAACAAACAGAAGCAGAGAAAGGAGAAGCTGTTTAGATCTTGCAGTGAAAGCCAGCCCACACAGGAGATCTCTGCTGGAAGTGTCAAAACCTGCAGGATGCAGGAGGGCTCTGCCAGAAGGGAGATGATGCATTTTCCTCTCAAGTGCATGGGCACTGGGCCTGTTCCTGAAGCACTGGGGTCCAATTTCTAAAGGGAGTTTAGTCTTTCCTCTTGGGTTTCACTGTCTAAACGGTGTGGTTCCTATCCTGACCACAGAGTGTTTCCCTCTTCAAACCAGGGGAAAGAATTGTTCCTGGGAACTGTTATCTCACAGCTTTGATAGGGCATAGGTTGCTCTTTCCGGCAAGCAAGTTTCTTCTCTTTTCATTAGTGTGCCAGTATGATTTTGAGACACACAAAAAATGCTAAAGAAATTAACACAGAGCTGTCCCACACTTGAGAGACAAGGAGACCTTCCAGGTCCTGTTCCTTGATGCAGGCAAGACCTCGGTAGCAAGGCATCTCTGACAATGCCTTCTGAGCCCACTCACAAATTCTGAGCAGCATTGAGAGATGGGACGATCTATCCCCAGTGTGTGATCATCTTTGCAGCTGGCCTGACTTCACGCTGGATAGACATTCCACCCCCAAAACACCTGGCCCACGGTTGTGCAGGAGTAACTGCTGTTGGACTCACCCGCTGCCAATATAATTCAGATGCGTGTATTTCATCAGGGGATTTTCAGTGGTGTTCACCATTCTCCCTGAGGGAAACAAAATGCAAGATGCTGACTTTAAAGCAGAGATCCCAGCTTCCAGGAGATACAAAAGGCAGCCCCAGCGCCTGGAGCTCTGAGCCCTTTGTGGTCGGCTGGGGAACAACAACCACAACCAGGCAGACAGCCCTGCAGCACAGGTGGCCAGCACAGAGACTGATTTGTACAGTCTTTTGAAGAGTTCTCTTGACAGGAAACAAAGCACAGGGACATACAATCCCAGGAGAGGAGGACATCTTCCCCACCTTTCAGCAGTTTGCCAAAGGAATGCCTTCCCATTTGTAAACCAGAGCAGCTCCAGCTGTAACCGATCCTGACGGGGCTTTCAGCATCAGGACCCTGACCTGTTTGTGAGCAGGCTGAGCTCAAAGATGCCCCTGTCCCAGCTAAGGAAGGCTCCAGCCTCTGCAGTCCCTCCAGCCCTCAGGGACAGGGCAGCGACCACAACAGGGCTGGCAAAGCCCCAGCAGGAGCACTGACAGGAACTGATGGGAAGAAGCCAGAGTGAGCCTGAGCCCCAGACAAGCTGTTACCCCCATTCAGGACACACCAGGATGGGCTTTGAGATCAGCCACCCCGAGGCACAGATCAGTGCCCTTTTTGTCCCAACAGGTGATGGCACACACAGAACCCACTGGGCTCTGGTCTCAGCCCCACCAGGTCTCTTATCTGAGAGCACAGCACTGGCAGCTGTTACGGGCAAGAAGCAGATTCATTGGGTTTTGCTGCAGAATCACAAAGGGCTTGATGTGTTTTCCTAGAGACTGATCTGAGCCGGGCCTGGGCCAATGGGGAGGATTCTAACAGTCATGGGAAAGAGTGGGAATCAGGTATGGAAAAGTGCCATGGATCTGAGGGATATACCATGGCTGTGCTGGAGGCTCTCTCCTGAGAAATGCCTGCAGTACAGTTTTATCTGATCACGCCACTTGGATGTGTCTCCTGGACACATCTTGATAAGCATAAAACTTGAAGATTAAATAAAGTTTTTTATCAAAGTGTCTGTTTTTTATTTGGGGGCACATGGAAAATACCTTGTGCTCTCTATTTGTCCTGTAACCTGATGTTCTGTCAAAGTAGTTCTTATTGACAAAAAGATAGCATTCTCTTATTGACAAAAATATAGCATTCTCATGAAAATAAGCTGCAGATGTAGTAGTGGTAACAGTAACAGTCATAAAAATGACATCAGTAAAACGTGCGGTAGAAGGGCTCCTTCAGGATGGAGAAAAACACAACAAAAAACCCCCACCAAAAACGAACAACAGAAAAGCAATCCCACCCCACCCCCCCCCCCAAAAAATCCCCAACCAAAACGACAAAACTCCAAAGTCAGTCCATTTCTGTGAAGTTTTTTTGTTGTGATTACTGGTTGCAAGTCAGGAGTCTAAGGAGAATTTAGGAAGCTAAAAATTCTGTTCAGTTTGGCCACTAGCGCACAGGACTTGCCTAGATCATTTGCTAGGTCACAGCCTTCTGCTGATCCAAGAACAATCCCATCTTCAGCCTTTAGCAGAGAGGGAAGCTCAGGCAAACCCAAGCCAGTCCCAGGTGCCCTCAGAGGCAGCAGGAACACCCAGAGCTCTCTCGCTGCCTCGCAGCACAGCACTGCCTCTGGGGAGTCCTAAATGGCCCTGTGACACCGAGCTCAGGAGGAGCATTGGGTACAGCTCTGCTGACACCTGCACACAACACACTGTCCCTCAGATAAGAAACACCCCAGACGTACCCAGCAGCTCCAGGTACTCCTCCTCAATCTCCTGTTCCCGGGATGTGCCCCAGCCTGAGTTCCCAGGTTTCACAGAAGGGCTTCCTCCAGGTGATGCTGCTGCAGCAGCAGGTTCAGAGCCCATGATGTGCTGGACCTGGAGCATTTCTGGTGGGCACTGCTCCTGTGCCTCACTCCTAACTTGGGGTTCTTCATTGCCACACATTCCCTGCAAGTCTTCGCAGGCTGCCCGGTGAGATGTCAACACTTGCACCTCAAGTCAAACAGAACAAAGCAGTCAGACACTACAGCTTGTCCCTGTCAGCCAGGAGTCATCGACTGTGAGGAAAGGCAAAGAACAGACTGACAGGGGATACAACAGCTTGTTTCAATCCTCCTTCTGGGTCACCAAGTTCCACTGTAAAAACACCTCAAGAAAAAAGGAGAGCAGGAACAGGCCAGCAGGAATCAATTTGGATGACTGCTGGCCAAAAGGCCAAAGGACAAGTTTCACTGTCCAGGGCAGATGTTGAGATTCAGCACACCGGGAAATGTCCTTCAGCGTGACTGTGATACACACACTACAGCAGCATGGCACTCAGAGGCATGGCCCCACTCCCTGCTGCTCTGCACTGGAAAGGCAAGAAGGGCAGAAACCACCAGATTGGTGACTGCAGTGGCTGCATCCCTCTTTCACTCACTTGGTTTTGCAGAGACTGACGGAAGCGATTAAGTTTCTCTCTGATGATTTTCATTTCTTCCTCCAGCTGCTTATGCCTTGCCTTGATCATACTGGGAGCTGTCTGAAGCTCTGCATCCAGCTGTTCCTTCATGTTCTCTAATAAACAAAAGAGAGGACATTTCATGAGTGGAGTGGCTGCCACTCTTTCATTCACCTGGTTTTGATGATCGCCCCTCTGCTGATGGAGATTCTCCTCTTGAATTCTTCCCATGTCTTCCTTGTTCTTTCTCTTCACTGCCATGATGTCACTCTGAGCTTCGGGCAGCTCTGCTTGTGGCTCTGCCTTGATGTTCTGTACACACAAAAGCAGGGCAAGGGACTGAGAGCTGCCATCAGGCTCAGCTTTTTTCCTCTTGCAGCCTCAAAATCACATTCATTCAGCCCCTTCTTTCTGCTTCCCTCCCCACATCTGCCTCCATTGCAAACCTCCTGTCCCAAGGCTGATCTCTGCAGATTGCAAGGCTCTGTGCTTCCATTGCCTGTGGGACTCCTGGCCTCCTCAGTCCCAAGAGCTCTGGTTTATGCCCCTCTCCCTGCCCTTCCCTCTGTGCCCTGGCCAGTCAGGCTTACCTGGCCATTCTCCTGTGGCTCTTCCACCTGCTGCCTGAGCTGCTCTTCCTGCTCTCGGGCAGGGAACAGCTCTCCCTGAGTCTGGCATGGCAGCTCAGATGAGGCAGTGTGCTCCTGCTCTTTCCCTAGAAGCACCTGCACAGAAAGCAAGAGAAGATGGGGTTCAGCTTCCCATACGCCCTTTGTGGGCCAAGACTCACAGACTGCTGGGCTCACACGTTCCCAAAGCACTGTGCTGCTGCTCTCCTGGGTCGTTCTCTGCCCGAGGGGAGGCACAGATTCCAAAGTGACCCTGGCCCTACAATCAGGGGCCATCTGGGACTGAAGCTCCAGCAGCCTCTCAGGCAGCTGACAGGGAAGGGGTGGCATTTCTCAAGGGTCTGGTGAGGGCCTCCCTCTGCTTCTGCCATGTCCTGTTTGTCTTTCAGTAGTGACTGACTCCCCGCCCTGTCCCACAGCTCCATCCTGGCTCTGCAGGGGCTTCCTAGCTGAGCTCACTCCTTGTGAGAGACACTTCTGGAGTTCACCTTCTCTTCAGGCCTGCACCAGCATTCCTCCTTGCTGACATCCACACTCTTGTTAGAAAACCGGGTCATTCAGGAGATAAGGATGCATGCAAAGATCTCTGATGGAAGTCAGAGAACCTCTATGGCCACCTCAGTATATGAAGACCAAGGTTTTTCTTCTCCCTCTTTTGTCAACGGAGAATTCTGACCAGCAGTAACAGAGTTTCTCATAAGGCCCCATTAACGAATGCACTTACACAGCCCTGGGGATGCCAGTGAAGGAAACCATGTGTCATGTATGGCATGGCATGTATGACCAGAGTCACCAGACCCCAGCTACAGCATGGGATAGTTCCACTCCCTTAAGACATGCAAGAATTTAAAGGACAAATGAAGGCTTCAGGTCAGAAAAGGCTGGAGTAGGAAAACATGAGGGGAAAAAACAACCATCTCTGGAGGGGGAAACATCTCTGCCTGCTCAGGATCAGTCAATGGAACTTGTCTCTACTTCTCTCCTGAAGGGATGCCTTTGCATCTTCCACTGCTTTGGAGCAGAGCCAGGAAGATTAAAATAGATAGATAGACACATCTCACTTTTATCATCTCTCTTTACTGTGCTGGAGAATTTACTTTCTTTGAATGGAGAGAGATATAATTCTCTCTCCTAGGTTTTTTTTAAGGGAAGGTAGTGAGAAACTCATAGAAGGAGAGAAAACAAAGATTATCTCTACTTGCTGTTCTTGTTTTTTAGTACATGAAGAATGTGTTATAGTGATTGTTTACTGAAAGTGATTTGTTAATTGGATTTTAGAGATAGTTGTTAAGACTGATTAGATAATTAGATAAAAGGCTGTGTGGAGACAGTCACGAGTTTTTCTTTCGTATGTTTTTAGTATAATATCTCTTTAGTATAGTTTTAATATAGTACTAGTGTAATATAACATAGCTTAATAAAGCATTTGTTTAAACTTCTAAATCATAGAATTAAAGCACATTTTTCGCCACGTGGGGTTCACCCTGAATCAATCTTGTCCTTTCTGTCGCTACACACATCAGCACTCGGCAGCAGTGCCCCAACCAGCAGCCATCCTGAACTTGCTCTCCTGTTGCTTCAGTAACCCACACTCTTGGGGAATCTGGAGCATGTTGGTCCTTATGGAATGCAATCAGACCCAGAGCATTGCACTGGGAACGGCTCTCTTTGTGCATCTGTGCTCAGGCAAGTTCTTCGCTTGGACTCGCCCACACTGATGGTGCTGAAGTGGCTGGAATCAGAAGTGCAGCCCAGCCCCTCCCAGCTCCTCTCATCTCTGAGCACCAGCTGGAATGCAAGGGCATTGATTTCCTACTCAGTTCCCAAACACAACACACACTGATTCCCTGGGTAGCCAAAAGACACGGGAGCCGTTAACTTGAAAAGGATGGGCAAGCCCTACTGGCTGGTCTGGCACCAGAACAGCTCGTTCTGCACCAACATCCCTGCCCCAAACGATGTGTTCTTGTGCAAAAATACTGCATTGTCCAGAACTGCCCCCTTGAAAACTAAAATTCTAGCAGAATTTCTGCCAGTGCTGTGAAAGGGTAGGAAAGACTGAGAAAAAAGCTCCCTTGCTCCCTGGAGAAGGAGAAATTGTACAGAGCTTCTCCTTCTAGCAAACAAACAAATCAACAAAATATGAAAGTGTTACCCACACCAGTGTCTAAAGCACTTGGATGCAGTGAAGGGATGTTTGGCAGGGAAACAGCCCTCGTGCTGAGCATTGGCTCTATGGATCCAAGGCAGGGATCAATGGCAGTCTGCCTGAAGGTCCCTCATGAGCCCCCATTGTCCAGGCTAAAGCTCCCTCAGCACCTCCTCCCTGGCCTTGTGCTGCACCCCTTGCCCAGCTCCCCTGTCCCTCTGTGCCCACGCTGCAGCCCCTCCATGACTTTCTGCTTCCCAGGGCCCACAGCTGCACACAGCACTCCAGCTGTGGCCGCAGCACTGCCCAGCACAGGGCCACGCTCCCTGCCCTGCTCCTGGTGCCCCACTGCTGCTGGCACAGCCACCGTGCCCTTGGCCTTCTGGGCCCCCTGGCCCCACGCTGCCTCCTCTTCAGCTGCTCACGGCCGCCAGCTCTGCGTCCTTTGGGCCCACGCAGCTCCCCAGCCACAAAGGTGCCCATTGCACTTCAGATACTGCAGGCACCATTGCAGGATGGCCTTCCTGTTCTACCACCTCACGTTCCAAGGAGATATCATCAAGTTTGATAGGAATAGGATTCTAAGTCCCTCTCTTTAAATTAAAATGATCTAATTCAACTGTACAGGAAATTGCTCTTAATTAAATTTTCCCTATCTGCTCTCTGCAAGCATCGTTCTCTTTTCAAAACTAGGTTTTAGTTCTTCAAACTCTGAGAAGGAAATTTAAAAATATCTATCTCTGCCTTTATTATTTTTGTTACAGGCATGAATATGGTTTTTCTTTTGGCCTTCCTAGCTGGCCCTCTACAGTCTACTGCTACTGGCCAAGCTCTCAGCTTGCTCTACAAGTCTTAAACACCAGGAACATGAAATGTTCCTTTCTCACTCACCTCAGGATCTTCAGTGCTGCTGAATACACGCTTCAGGTGTCCTGTAGTGGGAAGGGAAAATGAACCAGATTCTGTCAGAAAACTGCCTGGGCTGCTGAATCCCGCAGAACAAGTCAACCCAAACAGAGATGATTTCCCATTTCACAACATCCCTCCAGGAGACACATCTCATTCACACAGCCAGCAAGAGATCGGGACAATATTCTTGGTTGTGCCTACACTGCAGCCAGTTTAGCCAGGAAATGAATACAAATATGATCAAGCAAATGTGAAGTGTTTATAACACTCAATGCTCCTGTTCTACCAAACACATAAGACAGCTTCTGAAATCTTCTCCTTCAGGTACTCTTTTTTTTTTTCACTCAGTGTCATGCACTAATTCTGATTAACTTGCAGGAAACCGTTGCCCAGAAAAGCTTCCCCAAAATCCCCCAGAGGTGGCGCAGTTCTATTGTGGAAAAGCACAGCAGCACTTCCTTTCAAAGGGAACAACTATTTTAGCATTTAGTAAAAGGTCAAGTTAGTCAAATCCTTTCATGACACAATTTAAAAAGAAAGAAGCTTTCTCTGAATTCTGGGAACAACTGCAGAGTTTTTGGAAAGCCTTAAAGAAGCTCTGCCAGTCTACATTTTCAAAGGTGTCTTGCTTCTCCCAACAACCTGAGGAAATGACAGACTCTGCTGCCACAGACTCTCCCGTGCAGGGAACGGAAGCCCTGCAGGTTCCCCTGCAAATGCTGCCCCTGTGGCTACAGACACCCCCTTTTTAGCTGAACCTCTTGACAGGAGCTTTAGCAAACCACTGGCATCCTAATGCTCTTTCTGTTTCAAAATCAGAAACTCAGCCCCCAAGAAAGAGCAGGAAGACATACAAAAGCCAGGTTAGGATACACCCAAACCTAAGCAGAAGGGAAGCCTCTACTTACGTGCAAAATTTGTGAAATAATAAATGGAATAAGTAATGCCATATGCAGCAAAAGCTGCAGTGGCCAGATGGTTAATTATTGGCATTTCTGAAATTTTTCTAAACGCTAAAAAAACAAGCCTCTTGTCAGTGGGCAGCTGCCTACTGACAGATGCTTTGACCAGGAAGGTTCTCCTGATCTGAGCAAGGCCTAGGGCTGCTCTGACACTCAGGCCTTCCGTGCACCAAGGCAACCTTCTGATGCCACTATGACGACGTGGCAACCACGCCCTGACATCACAAAGGGACAGCTCTGTGTTGGTCTTTATGCAAAGCAATAACCAACCTTCCCTACAGAAAACACAAAAGAGCCTGGGAAATTTTCATCTGTCATAAAGCACCAAAAATTCCCCTCATGGGCCAAACCCTGTTGTTCAGGGGATCCAAGAGGAACTCCAGGAGTGCCCCAAGCACCTACAGCCTGTACCCCAACTGAGCACTCAGATGGGACACAAGCAAAGGAAACCAGACCAAGATAATGGCCCACAGCTTTGCATGTGTGAGAAATGACTCTCACTTTTAAAATTTTAAAGGCTTAGTAAACCTTAACAAAGGACTGAATAAGGAAAAGTCGCATCATTGGGAGTCTCTATGATTAGCAGCCATGTGCTCATCTGCAAAAAGGACGCTCTGCCTTTTATACCCTCAGCCCCTCCAAAAGTTTTGTCACTCAACTCTTTCTCTGCTGTCCATTGGTGGAGATTACTTTCCTGCATCCCGACTGGAGGTCAGGTGTTGTTACACCCTGCCTGCTGGTCACAAGCCAGCCCTCCCCAAATGCCCTGACTGCCCAGGCTGTTACAAGGGGGACGGGAAAGAGGACTATGGGAGGATATATTACAATATAATCACTACTCATTTGAACATCCACATAACATCTGCTTCTCAATTGTCAGACCCAACCATTGCATTCCTCATCCAGAACACACAGAACCAGGAGAGAAGCCACTGTTGGCATCACAGCTGAAATGCTTCCTAACAAATCTCCCCACATATTTGCACCTTTATTGGACATGCCCTGGGGTCCGGTGCGTGTACATCTCTGCCTCTCTTCCCCTTTGGCAGCAGTGGAACTGGCAGCATCTGCCCGCCAGCAGCAGCTGCTCCCAGCTGGGAACGCCACTGGCCGTGCTGATTTCCAGAGGCTTCTGTGTGCCAGGGGGAGCCAAGGCAGGAGCGGGTTGAACGGTGCTGGCGCTGCTGCTGCTCTGTGCCAGAGAGCCCCGGCTGGGCAGGGCACGGTGCCCACTGCGCTGCGGGCTCCTTCTCCTGCCACAGCTGGGCGCACCTGGCAACAAGGCATGACAACCTCTGGGCAAGCCTGTGGAGAAATGGCTGCATGACAGAGGTCACATGGACATTTGCTTGTTAGCCGACCAGGAGCTGGGAAAGTACCGAACACAGCTAGTTTGAGTTTTTGCACCTGCAAGACAGCGTGTCCTTGGGCCTAGCTGGGTATGATAACAAGTAGACAGAGAGACGTGGGAAAAAGAGAATGTAGGCCCAAAGGAATGAGGAAAAGTTGACGGTATAGTTTAACCAATAGATCTCTTGGCTAACAGAATATTCATAAGCTTATTACTTGCTGTATAAGTGTCTGATGATCTCTTCAATAAACGGAACTTGCTGTTGACTCATATTGAGCCCTGAGTTTTCCCAGCACCCGACAAATGGCTCATGCCCGACAAAGGCCTCATTCTGCAACACAAGCCAAGGGGTGTCTGGGGCTGCACTGCTCTGCACACACCCAGCACACCTGCAGCACAGAATTTTAACCCTCAAACAGGTAAACCAAAGGGAAACAGCTGGAAAAGATTTCATTTACACCATTCTTTATGCTTCAATAGGAATGACCAAAATGAAAGTTACCAAGCAGGGCCCGATCCACCCTGCCAGCTCAGTGTAAGAAAAGAGGCATTACTTTATTTCAGTGCTGGGTGCCTGAGAATCACTCCCCTGAAACCTGCACACCCACGTGTTAAGTATCCATGGAACTAAGACATTACTTTCATTACTTTTATTCATTACTTTGCTCAAACTCACAGGCTAAACATTCTCCCAAAGTATTTGACATGTTTAAATCATTTCCCCAAAATTACTGACATTTAGAGTAGGGGTCTCTTGCGAGTCTCTGGTGGTCATGTGGTGAACATCCCATTCCTCAAATTCTCCTTCCATGGTTAAGAGCCTTCTTCTCCTTGAATGCATTGCAGCTACCTCCTCAGTAGGCCCACTGTCTTTATTCTCAAGGCTAAGACATCCACTTGCACACATTAACCACTGCTGTGAGGGAAGGTACGACTAAGCACTGCCTGTTAAAGCTTAACAAATTCACAATTTGTTGCAGGTCAACACTTCCCCAACATCTCTCGTTCCTTCTCTGGGAATCAAACACAAGCATTTTGTGATCCCTGAGCCCAAGCCCTCCTGTCACCCAGCAGCCCTTCTCCCCTCACAAACAGCAGGCCCAGCAGGGCCTTCCCTCACTGGCTCAGTCACCAGCTGTGTCAGGAGTTCTCTGTCACACACTCCAGGACCATCCTGGACTGTTTGCTCTCCGCTGCACTCTGTTGCCAGCAGACATCCCCACCCTGTTCCATGCCCCTTGCAGAACCTGCACCTGCTGTCCATGGGCACCTGGAAGGGGAGGCACTCACGGCAGAGATGCACCAGCTGCCCTGGGCAGGAACCAAAACCCTCTGGGGCACAGCTGCTGGCCTGGGTCTGGCACAGCTCTGCACGCCCCACTCCTCACAGGCTTTGGGCTGGAAATGCAATTGCACTTTCTGCCCCATGGAGAAACAGCAGGGCTGCACAAACAACGGCCAGCAGGCCACATCCCAAAGGCACTGCAGCATGGAGCTGAGAAGGAAGAAGACCCTTCCCCAATTCCTAACCATACAAAAACCACCATAATTGGGATTTTTAATCTTCTGAATGTAGAGTTCATTCACAGGGTGACAAGGGAAACTTCCAATGGAGTTGAAGTTTGGTAGAGTTTTTATTCTGAGTCCTACTCAGACTGTTGATTTGAAAATTCATTTTAAAATATTTTTTAAAAGGCTGTGCAGTCATATGGTTTTGTTCTAACACCAAAATGGCTAGATGAAATGTACTGGCATTTTAATTACATGGAAACTGATTAGTCTGTGAAAGCTTTCCTGCAGAATAGCCACTAAACAAGAAATGAAAATCTGTGGACTGTTGACTTTGCAAATTTCTAATAAACTTATCAGACAATGAGGCATTTTTAGTTAGATCATAGAGCAAATTAATTCCTATGGATAACTTGATTTGGATAAACCTGTTGATTTCAAATTAAAACTGCCAGCACATACTAAGTGGTAATCTGAATACTCACTTCTATGAGCTCTGAATTATTAGATAGTCATATCTAATTAACACCATATTAACAAAAATTAACATTCTGGCTATTTTTTTACTTACAGCCAGCTCTTCAACACTATTTGTAACACCAGAAAGAGAGTTTGTAGCAATGTGAACCATGGGTTGGTGGAGCATTGCAGAAGGCTCCTATGCCAGCACTAAACATTCACATTTGCCATGGCATCCCTTCTTGCCTTTAATTCCAAGCTATAGCTCAGTTCCTGCAGTATAGATTCACACTTGTAGTCTGTATTTGCAGCTGGTTCTTAATTCCCTGTCCAGAAAAAAATCATGCTTGGATTTCAAATCAAAATAAAATGAGGAGAGAGTCAGGTTCTGGATAGGTATAGCAAGAACAAAGAAATTTTTTCACAAATATGTTGAGAAGTTGTTTGTACCGGCTGCAAAAACGGCAGATTAAAGACTTGCACCCTAACTTGCAAGCTGAGGTTTGCCTGTTCTTTCTGGACTGATTTCTTGAGGCCAGACACTGAACCTAATCAGTAAGAAAATCAAAACCACAGGAGTAGTTTGGAGAATATTGTAAATTATTCTTTCATGATGCTTTTTGCCTGAAAGTTCTGGCCATCATCCAATTGGAGTAATTAGAGGAGATTGAAGCCATCACACTGTACCTGTGCACACAATTCCTTCTCAGGAGTAATCCATGAAGCAACACTGACAAATCCACACCAGCAGCTGCTGCCACGCAGTCATGAAGCAGAGAATATGTATTTCTGCTACACTGGGAAAGCTGAAGATGCCTCTGCTGAGCTAATTTTAGTGACTGCCCACCACAGATGAGACCTTGTGGTCAGTCTCCAACAAGTCAGGGCAGTTCATATTCTGCCTAAATGAAGCAAGTCTAGTAATACATAGACCATGGAGCCTGAGGAAAGCCAGCAGCTGTGGGAGATTTGTTCCGTATCTTTCTTTTTACTAATTTATTGCAGTCAATTATTTCAAGAATGGAAACTTTTGGCATACCATTGGCTGGAAGGTTGGTCAGTCTTCCATTCATGACTCCTCTGAAAGCATCACCCCAGTGTTTTTATCAGTAGCTCTTCCATCATCATGGCTCACACAGCATTTCCTGCAGCTCTTGCTGGAGTCAGGGAAAGGCACCAGGAGAAGGGGGAGAAAGCTGTGTGCAGAGACTGTGTCAGCTGAAGAGACATTTGTTTCCTCTGATTTGGCTGAATGGCTGCAGGAACCTTGCTGGCACTGCTGGTGGGGTGGCCTTTGGCAGGGCTGGGCAGAGTTTGGGGCCCAGGATCCCTCCTCTCGGTGGGACACCAGGGTGAGCAGCCCCTGTCCCAGCCAGGAGCAGAGGTTCTGTGGCTCTGCCCTGGGCACAGGGACCTGCCACTGCCATGAGCTCCTGCCGCGGCTCCTCTGGGGCAGCTCCTGCTCTGCAGCGATGATGGGCACAGCTGGGGGGGCTGCAATGGAGGGTGGCTTCCAGTGGGCTCTGCTGGTCTGCCACACTGGAGCCAGCAGAGCTTCTGGAAGGAGTCTCCTCTTGTGAGCTGCTGGAGCTGGAGCTGGCACTGGCCACAGAGCCGCTGTGTTCATCCCTGACAGGCCCAGAGCACAGCAGCCTCTGGGCCTCCTTGCTGCACGATGGCAGTGAGGAGGCCATGGACCAGAGGTTCAGTATGTATGACTCTGCTTCCTGATAAACTGTGCTCAGAAAACCCTGCATCCCTCCTGCCAGATCTAAGACACTCCAAGAAATCTGTTGGCACATTGGGAACTCAGAATTGTTTGCATTTTGAACAATTGTCTTATGAGTGCTTTTGATGGTTTTTGTCATTTTGTATTGATTCATTTGATCCTTCAGAGAAGCTTTCCTTATAATATAAAACATGGGGAATCGTGGAGACCCTGGGGGGCATTCCCTGGTCCATGGAGACACAAGAAGCTTCCCTCAAAATGATGTTAGACCCCATTGGCTCCTTCCCCTGTTCCTGTGTCTGTTCCTGTGTTCCTGAGCCACACCTTCCCTATTCCCTGATTGGCCTCCTTATCTTTGTACTGCCCCGAGATCAGGGTCAGCCCCCAGGCCCCTGTGGAGACAAAGTGAGACCCTCTGTGTGTGGGTGCTGGGACGTGAACATCTCCCTGCACAGCTGAATAAAACATCTGTGGAGATCATGCAAAGGTCCTTTTTGCTTCTTTACAATGGACTATGCTAGCAGCAATTCAGACTGCTACAGAGGAGAAGCTGCAGTACTGGCACCAAGATTTTGGCAACTTGACCATAGGCACAGAGGGCGTGCAGGATGCTGCTCTATGAATTCCTTAACCAGCCATCTCTGGTGCTGGCATATTCCCTCCAGCTTCTGCTGCAGCCAGGGCCACCTTGGGTCCAGTAGATGACATTGTTATTTGAAAAATTCGGCCCCCACCTTGGGCAGGAGGCCATGCACAGGCTCTGGTCCTGCAGCCCCTGCTCAGCTGGGGACAGTGTTCCCTGTGGGGAAGATGGAGCAGCCATCACAGGGTCTGGGGGGCTGCTTTCAACAAGGTGGCCAGGCTCTCTCCCTGCTGGACTCCAGCAATTGTTTGGGGGAGCTGATGGCAAATTGTATGTAGTCCTGTTCATCCTACTCAGAAAACCTGACAGCTTCTATCATTCTTCTGCAGAGTGGGCACGCTGGATTTCTCTTTGCCCACTGCAGGATGCAGCCCAGGCAGAACTGGTGGTGACAGGGCAGAGAAAAATTCACATCCTTCTTAGTGACCTGGCAGATGGGGCAGCTCCGTTCTGTCCCCATGGCCATGTCTGTCTGTCCCAGCAGCAGAGAAGAGCTGAGGACCATGAGCTGCTCTCATTGGCAATCTTGCATGGCCAGAGCCCAAGCTCCAGCCAGAGTGGTCCAGGCTCTGTCAGTGCCCAAATAGAAGCAGAAAGGGATGTTGTATCACAATGCATTCCTTGGTGAAGGAGGTCCATAGCAGCCTCAAGAGGCGCCTCAGACACTCAACAGCCAAGGCAGTAACATATGGACAGGACACAGATGGCAGTTCATGGCTGGGAGAGCATTTGTAGATATATCCAAGGACCAATTTCCCAGGAACTCTCCACAGCTCTGGGATCTGCCCATCAGCTCTGTCAGAAGCTTCAGCAGAACAACCAAAGTCCTAAAAAGCAGCTCCCAGACACTTTTCCTACCACCCTGCCTGAGTAGCTGGGTTGCTTGCTGCAAAACACTCTTTTTCTCCTCTTCCCCAATGCCCTGTGGACACTTGCAGCCAAAATAAAAAGCTCCTGGCCCTCTGTCTGATGTGATAATACAGTTTTTATATTTCCATGCTGTGATGAAAGAAAGCTGTGCTGTGGGTCAGGAGAGGCCAGGACCCACTTGGCCTTCCTGCAGGCTGAGGGGGTCCCAGCAGACATCCTGCTGCTTTTTTGGGGAATGTGTGAGGGGGAGTGGAGGGGGTGACAGAGAGTCCGAGATCCTAGAGTGGAAACTCAGCTCCAGAGAGCCAGTGCAGACTGTCCCTGCTGAATGCCTGCTGGGGCTGACAAAGAAGGAAATTGCCCCAATAACAGCCCAGTGGCACTGTGTCTCAGGGACAGGTACAGGGAGGTGACAACAAACAGCAGCATGGCCCGGTCTCACAGCTCCTAGGAAGCAGTGACAGAGGGGCTCATGTGCCAGAGATTTCAGAAACGCTGTCTTCTCAAAAGGCCACTCTGAAACCCCTCTCTTTGCCTCTTGGGTTTGTGTGTGCTTTTGACAGCCACACCATCCTGGGGCAACGCGTTGCACGATTTCATTAAGCACTCCTTGAAAAGCACCTCCCATTGTTCACTGAGCTGCCAGCCTGGTCATTCCAGAGGGTGCTGCCTTGGTGGAGAGAAAAATCAATCTTCTGCCTTTCAGGGAGCTGAAGCAGAAGGGACTCTTCACCATCCAACACCTGGCTGGGTCCCATTCAGAGGTCCTGCTTTGAAGCCTCCGTCAGGTTTGCTTGGCAGTTACCAGCGAGGTGAGAACATTGTTCTGAATTGTCCCCTATACTTCATACACGGTGTGTAGAGTAGGTATGTGCTTGTTCATCTCCATGTGTGCTCAGGGTCTGCCTTCATTTCTGGTTTTAGACCTGAGATTTCTAATTTCTGTCAGCTATCTGTAGGATCTGTGGGCACATGCAGCTGTATTTACTGCCAGGTCGGGTATCTGACACTCATCTTTGAGTGCAAATGCAGAAACTGAGACACTACTGATGTTATTTCCCAGAGTCCCAGTCTCTGCCCAAGCTGTAATTCAACACTGCAAATTATTCTGTAGACCTGAGCCTGTGTTTTCTGTTTCCTGGCTGAGTGCTTCAACTGCTGCTCTTGGTTTTTTGAACAGGAGCACCTGACTCTTTTATCTTTATCACCTGTGCATTTATGATTTGAAAGCAGCCCTTGTTTAATTTTCTAGTAAAAGGGCCTAAAATCAAAGCTGTGGACATTTAGAAGGGTTAAGTAGAACACTGAATGAAATTTTTATTTTAGGCCCACAGTGAGCAGGTCTGAGGCCAGAAATTGGTGCCAGAGTAAGTGCCTTTCTGTGCTTGTGCTCTCCAGCTCTTCCTGTACTTGTATGTTCCCCTGGACACAATGCGATGTGTTGTCATTTCCTGGGACTTCTGCTGAAGGCAACTGGTGTTCTTTTCAAGGTGATTCTTATGTTTCCCCTCATGGCTTCCCCAGGGGACCAACCTCCATTCCAAGGTGTCCTGCTCTGCCATTGTCACTCTGGGAGAGCTCTCTGTGACCTTGAAGAAGGACATGGACTCTGAGGTGGATGAGGTTGCTCATCCAGATGGTCCTTCTCCAGATGGTGTCCATCTCCCCAGAATTTGTTCAGAAAGCAACCAGTCAGAGCCTGGGGATCCTGGTGGAGAATGTGACTCCTGCAGGAGCAATGACTGCTCTCATGGACATGGGAGTCAAGTAGGTTCTTCTTCTTTTAGTGATATTCTTCACCTTTGTGTGTGTGGGAGGGAGAAGGGATGAGACAGAGAATGGGAATGGTTGAGGGAAGGGTCCTGTATCCTGCATCTTCTGGGAACTCAGTGACTTGATTCTCCAACCAACCTCACTTCTGTCCTCTCGTCACCTATTTCTGCCCTCCTGCAGCCCATCAGTTCTCAGAATCACAGAAGTGTAGAATATTGGGGAGCTGGAAGGGGCCCATCAGGACCATGGAGTCCAGCTCCTGGCCTTGCCCAGAACAGCCCAAGGGTCACACCAAGTGCCTGAGATTGCTGTCCAAATGCTCCTTCAGCCCTGTCAGGCTTGGTGCTGTGACCACTGCCCTGGGGAGCCTGTTCCAGTGCCCAACCACCCTCTGGGTGAAAAACCCTTTTTCCTGATATCCAAACGAAAGCTCCTCTGACTCAGCTTCCTGCTGCTTCCTGCAGTTCTCCCAGTCTGTCAGATTTTCCTAGATGTGGTGACTGATGGGGAAGGGAAAGTGCCTGCAAAGGCCAAGGATAGAGCCTTGTGCTTTTGTGGGCAGAGGGGCAATTGCAATTGCAGCTGTGAGCAGTGTTTGGTATTTCACAGTGCTAACCACAGAGGCCCTGGGAAAACCATGTCTGCTCATGATGCCACTAACTTGGGAAATGAGGAGGGTCCTTGCTGGGGCGTGGAGCACATGGGGGACAATCTGCTGGGTGTGGCACAGCCTGCACAGCAGGTGAAGCTCCTGCCAAAGGAGTCTTGTATGACTGTCCATGCTTAGAGCTCTACTTTCTATGCAAACTGATGTTTCATGTTAGCCTTGAGAAGATGAATCACTTTACAGTCACCTCTACAGGCTGACAGCCATGGGACAGTTGCAGCAAATGCTGCCTTAAATGTTGGTGCTGGGCCTGATAGTTCCCAAGAGACACTCTCTAGAACAGGACAGCCTGGATAAACTGCCTGCCACGCTTTCCTCAGCTTTGCAATAGGATAAAACATTCAGATGGATCCATTGCCAAGCCCCACTGAGGAAACAGGCTGCATTGCTGGATATTCTGCAACTTCACAGCCCACCACGTGTTTTCCCTGCATGTGCTGTTTTCCAAAGGTCTGCAGATTTGGGGATAAATGGGTGGAAAGAGCCTCAGTCCTGCTGTCGCTCTGTGTACTGTGTGCCCTCTGATGGGTCAGCATCAATTGCCCTTAATTTCTAAATTATTCATATGTCATCTATTTCTCCGAGTAAATACTGTGAGAGAAACTGAGTATCAGACAGTGCAGGGAGACTGAATTCCTCCCTCTCCCGTGCCGGCAGGCCTAGTGTGCAATGCTGCCTTTGTGTTTAGCTGAGGACAGAGCCTTGTGCAGGTGTCTGAAGGTGCAGGGAGAGCCCAGGCTCCTTCCCCCAGCAAGGGCAGGGAGCGGCTCTGGCCAAGGCCGGCGCTGCCGCTGCTCCTTGTCCCTGTGCCCAGGGTTTGCTCTCTCCCCCCCAGCAGCCGCCCCGCCCCGGTGCGCGAGTGTGCGGCCCAACTCCTCCTGTCCCTGGTGGAGAGAATTGGAGTCACCCAGCTCGCAGGCACCCCCAGGGCTGAGAGGCTGCCACACGTGGCAGGGAAGCTTGCTCAGGACTGTCACAAAGACACAAGTAATGTTCTTCATTTCACCTCCCAAAACAGGAAAACCGTTTTGTGTCTGGCTGTAAAGGTGAAACCACGCAAGAGTGGAAACTAAAGGGAATAAGAAGTTTCCTCACGGTGTGAATAAGGGTCATAGAATCATGGAATATGCTGAGTTGGAAGGGCCCATCAGGGTCATCGAGTCCATCTCCTGGCCATGTGCAGTGACCCCAAGAGTCACTCCATGTGCTTGAGAGCATTGTCCAAACTCTTCTTGAGCTCTGTCAGCCTTGGCACGGTGACCACTGCTCTGGGCTGCCTGGGCAAATGGCTGTGCTGGGAAACCTTGGGTTGGCCAGCAAAAAGGAGCATTGCCACCTTTTTGCTGTGGCTTGAAGGATTCTTTACTGAGATCAAAAGAGCTCAGATCAGCCAGTCCAACACTTTTGTTTGGCCTTAGGTGCACAACACAAAGCCAGAGTGTTGGGTAATGTTCATCACTGAAGGATCCCAAACATCCATTTCTCATTAACTTCAGACTTGCCTAGAAATATTTCAGGGGTCTTTAGCCAAAATATTCAGTCTTTCTAAACCTTTTCTGCAGATTTCTAGAATGCTGTTATCTGTGGCTCAGTGAGTTCCAAACTTCTTCTTGAAGAAAACTGTGGTTTCCTACTGGCAAAATCAACCCAAATCACCAAAATCCCCTTCCTTTGGTGATGAAATTCCCATGAATAGCTGCCAAGAACACCAGAGCAACTAGCTGTCCCTATGCATACCCATAGTATAGAATAATCAATAGGATGCATGAGGTGTTTTGTCCTGGCTTCCCTGCCAGGTAAAGAAAGGCAAATTATTGTGCAATGGCAGCAAGACACTGCTAATAGGCTCTGACAACAAAGCAGATGTGTTTTGTGGCTCCCTGGGATCCTTTGATGCCACAGAAGCACACCCCCAGTCTCAGAGTGAAATGGTATTTTTCTGTGGCCCCACATTCGCCTCTTGCCTCTTGTGTTCAGCTGACAGCACTGTGCAGTGTCAAGTGAGGTAAATCTCCCTCTTTGCTGAGTAGGCAATGCCTTCTTATGCAGGGATTGCACCTGATGAGTTTAAGGGATCAGTCTCTTCTGGTAACGCTCTTCCTGTGTTTGTTCACTTTTGTTTTGTTTCCTTCCTTCATTCCTTCCTTCCTTAGGCATTATGGACAGGAGATGGTGAAGATGTTGCTCAATCATCAACAATTTAAAACAGTTTTGGAACAATCTCTTTCCCCCCGTGACCTGGAAGATATTCTGACAAGAATTAAGAAGAAAGTAAGTGCTTGGCAGGAGAAATGTCTCCTTTTTGCAAGTATTGCCACTGCTAATGTGAGATCAAACATACCCAATCTGTCTTTAGCTCATTCCTCTTCTGCTGAATCATTTTGCTCCTGGGAATGAGCTGTTAATCCTCAGCCTGTTCATCTGCAGACCACAAAGGAACTGATATTACAAGGGAAAAGTGGGGTTTTGAATATTTTCAATATTGGTCACAAAGAGGAAAGGGAAAGAGGAGAAAATGGATTTACATTTAAGCGTAAGCCCCCACCATGCTCTCCCTACCCTGCCCCCTGTAAAGCAATTAAGTGAGAATTGTGCTTCTGAAGATAATAGAGTCTTTGCAAAGGACACTGGAAGTAGTAGTGCCAAGAAAATTTCCAAATTTACAAAAGATGTCCAAGTTTATCCTAGTTACTACAATGACTGTCTGTCTTTTGGGAATACTGCCCTGCTGTCCAGCCATGTGGGGCTGGAAGAAGCTTGGTGAATTCAGCAGCATCCAGTGGAAAATCCTTTGTTTGTTTGGGGGAGGATTTTATATTTTGTTATCAACATTATAGAAGGGAGCCTGCCTTTGTGCAGGCACAGGGAGAGTGAGTGTTGAACCAAATCGTCTTCCAACACAATGGGCCAACCCCCAAAAGAGTCCAATTTATTCTGTTGATTCCTTCACAAACACTCGTTGTCTGCCAGTTTGCATTATTCCCATTTATGATCAAGACTAAGGAATTTGGGATTTTAGACTGCTGCTGAGTCTGGTAGCACCCATAACCTGCCTTGGGCTATTGAAAACAAAGAGTCGGCATCGCTGAATCTCTGGTCTGTTTCCATCTGTAAGATAGGAAATGTTTCCCTAAGCCTTGGTAGCAGTGATCCTGGCTCTAACTTGTGTTTTCAACAGGGAATTTCCTGTTTTATACTCTAAAGATTGATGGGGTTTCTCTGTGTCTTTGTAGGGGATGGAAAACCAGAAGGCTAAAGGCCCATCTGTCAAGGAGTCGGTGAAGGAGAGGAACGATGGCTCAGAGGAGCCCCAGGCCACATTGTCTGCTGGCAAACAGTGCTGAGCACTTTTGTCAGATGTGACAAAGCACATGACAAGCTTTACATGCCTCTTCCTCAGGAAAAACTGTCTGGCAGAGATGACTAATGCACAGATTGTTTCCTTTCCCTACTCTAGGATAAAAAATGTCTACTTGTGCATTGTGCTGAACACAACTTCTCTGGAGGGGTGTCCACAAAAATGGAGAGACAAACAGACACCCATTGGTGGCAGCTCAGACGATCCAGTGCAGTGGCAAGGGCAGTGTTGTGGAGGCTGGGAGAGAGCCAAGGTTCTGCTGCATGACTTGAGACAAGTAAATTCAAACAATGTTGTAATCATATTGCTGTATATCATATTGCAAGAGTGCCATACCTTCTTGGTGGTTTTCTCACAGCAGCTCTTCACAGCAGTGCCATTGTTGCTTCTCAGCCAGGGCTCCTCTGCAGCCCTCCCTGAATGCCTCACCCCCTTTTATCCCAGCTACCTCCATGGGCCAAAGCTGCTGCCCAATTAAGGACATCACAGCTGCAGCCCATTTACAATAACTAGAATCAGGGCAGAGTCACTTATACAATACAGAGATCTTTTACTGCCATACATATATTTACTCAGGCCCCTATAAAACAGGGCTTTTTTTTTCACCTGAATGGAGTCTTTTTCAGATGGGTGTTTTGATGAGAAATCTCAGTCTGGAAGCAAGACACCATTCCACAAAGATGCAGTTCTCATCTGTGAGGTTTGGCCTGGCTGAATCATGATTTTCTTTCCCTCAAACAGTACCAAGTTTGAGTAGTAAGTAGCACGGCAATTCCTGAACAACTTCAGTCAACAGATGTCTCAATGTGGACTTTTTGCCTTGATATTCCTGTCCTTCAAGTAATTTGCTTTGATGGACAGCATGTTTGGTTTATTTCCCCCTGTGCTGCAATCAGCATTTAAGACAGGAATTTGCTCCTTTCTGTCTCTTCATGGCAGCTGCAGAGCTGCTTGTACCTGTTCTCCTCTGATAGCAGAGGGGATTTATTTAACTCTGTCCTGCTCAGCAGGGGCATAAAAGTGACCACATGCCTCAGTAGCACAGCTGGCATCTTCCTGTGCTCATGGAAGAGACAGGTTGATCAGGAGAATTGTTCCCAGTGGGGTTGTTAAGCTGTGCATCTGGTCTCCAGGGAAGCAAATGAAATGTGAGCATAGTTCTGGGATGTCTGGCTTCTGTTTTTATCTCTGTTACTGATTTTCTGAATCTTTCAAATATGGCCCTGTTTATCTGTTCAGAATGCATCTGAGCTACTTTTCCAGATTGTCATGTCTGGTTGCAGAGACACTTCTCCAGAGTGATGAGTTTCCTTATTCTAAGACACACACGTCCCATATGAGGAGGCATTTAAACTTGGCAGTAGTGTCTCTCATTCTCCACAAAGCAAAGTGACCTGTGTGCCCTGGCAGCCATCTGAAGATAGATCAGATGCATCTCATCCTTAGTTTTCCTCAGTGAGCAGTGGTGAGAATGTCACTGGCAGATTGTCAGCCATACTGATTATCATGAGGTCCACATTGTTCTTCAGAGCCTCATGATTTTCCAGCTTGAAATCACATGATTAGGAAAGCTGCTCAAGATGTTTTGCTCACAATTAACTGCAGGTATTGTCTGTGGCTGCAGCTGTCTCCATAGAGAGCAGCAGGCACAACTTTGCCAGGCATTGTCCTGGGGAAGGCTGTTAGAAGATCAGAGAAAAGAATGAGAAACAATTCTTATCTTCACTTGCTGCACCTGTTGTTGTGAACATGTGGATTGTGTTATGGAGATTTGTTTACCAAAGGGTAATTTCTTAATTGGTCACTGGTGATGGTGTTTTGGATTCAATTGCCCAATCTGGTCTGTCTGTATCAGACTGTCTGTGAGGGCAATGAGTTTCAGCATAGCATAGCATAGCAATTGATCAGCCTTCTGGAATCATGGAGTCAATGCTAATTATTTCCTCGACAGGGATGCCATGCTATGATAATTTTCACCACCAGGTCCTCATTAGGTTTTATTTTCCAGGGTGAAATCTCCCTCTGATGGACACCTCCTACCCTGTGCAAAAGCCCAGGTCACGTCACCTCCAGCTGTGGAAGAAACGGAGCTGCTCCAGAAGCTTTACCATCTCCTGGAAGCCAAGGGGGTTTCAGGCACGGATGGAAGGAGTGGAACTCCTCCTAGACCTGTGCAAAACCAGCCCCCAGCTCATCTCCACTAACATTGCCCAAGTATGTAAGGTACCTTCACTGCTCCTTTCCTTTAGCTCCTTTCCTAAGCCTGTAGCAGCAAAGTTAATTCAGTGTGTCTTGGCACTCTGTCCTGGCTGTTTGGGACACGCTGGTCCCTCTCACCCAGACAAATGTAATTCAGGTCCAGGCTTCAGGACAAGTTATTTCAGTCCAGCTGTATTTGTCTGGCAGGTGCCTATTGATGCTGTTCATCAGATGATGGCAGAATTTTCTGCTGGTGTAACTGCTGCTCTCTCCTACTCCCAGCTGGGTGAAGTGAAGGGAATCCAGCCCCTGAAAGCATGGCAATTGTTCTCTAGACCAAAAATGGGTTTGCACAGGGAAGAGAAGTATCAGGCTGGGTTGGTTTAAACCCAGTTGTTTTATTTAAGAATACTTCTATATACTCCATCTTGTCTTACACAGGCACAGCTCTGGCTACTCATTTCCATCCTTGTTCCTACTCCTCTTGGTAAAGACAGTGCTCACCCTTCTTGGGGGGTCTTTTTTTCTCTTTGGAAAAGGAGGAAAACAGCTAAGGACTCATCTCTGCCTTCTCCTCCCAGTAGCTGCTTTTTCCCGTTTTCCAGGGAAAGGTGCCAGATAAAGAGGCTGTCAAGGGACTGAACCTGCTCTAATGAGAGCTGTACAGCACATTACATTTCAGAAGCCCACCTGTCACTTAGAGAAATTGTCTGGATCCTGGAAGAGTTGATCAGAGCCCTGCTCTTCTCCAGACACTGGCTCTGAGACAAACAAAAGAAAACTTAGATCTTCTCCAGCCATTGTTTTGGCAAAATCATAATTGCCCTCAGTACTTGAGGCAACTGTATAGAAAACCAGGCATTGTAAACATCTGCTTCCATTCAAAGCAAAGGTACACTTTAGCATTAATAAATGGAATTGATTTAATGATTTATAGATGGAGAGAAATACCATAGGAACCATTCAGTCCCCAGCCAAACCTCCTAAAAACAGAAGAAAATCTTTCAACCAGCATGAGGTTGTGCCACCATTCCAGTGAGTGGCCCACAGGAAAACAGTGACATTGTGCAAGCGAGTGCTGACCTGACAGAAAGGATCACTTTCATCTTTGACATTGCTGACTGCTACAGCCACTCTTCAAAAAGGGGCATTTCAATCCAGCTTTCACGTTGCTTGTTCTCTTCAGAGATTTTTGATTATTTTGTCCTGAGAATACCTGACAGCCACAAGAAAGTGAAGCAGAGGGTGCTGGACGTGCTGGCTGAAATCACAGGAGCCCTGAAAGATGCCTTGAACCCGGTGATCATTGGTTTGGTGGAAGGAATAAAAAAGAACCTGAACTCAAAGGATCCCAGGGTTCATGGGGCAGCTGTGAAAGCACTGGGAGAATCCATTGCTCATTTGGGTAAGGCTGAGCCCTGGCAGGGACTCTCCTCAGCTTCGTCTCTGTCTCTCCTGCACAAGAGAGCGCTGAGTGCCTTGACAGCTGCTCTTGTCTGTGGAACCCTCCAGCTGACACCCACCAGAGGCTGTGCAGGTGCAGTCCTTATGCACCATCCCCAACAGGCTGGAATGGGATCAGCATTTCCCAACAGTCCCAGGAGCCCTTGGCTCTGTGCTGCTTGTCTGAAGAGCAAGTCCTGGACTACAGCTCTGCTACAGTTCAGGGGCAAAGGGGGTTTGGAGTTTGCTTGGGCCCCGTCTGACTTCCCAAGTGAACAGCTTTGCTGTTGGCATGAAGGGACACTCACCCATCAGAGCTTCTGCAGGGCAGCCACCTGCAAGGCTCTACATTAGAGGCATTAGCTGCCTATTTCCCACTTTTCTCCTTTGTCTTCTATGTTCAAAGGGGAACTTGTGATTCACCAAGTTCATTTCTTTATATCAAACAGGTATAAACCCAGCTGTCAATGATGCCTTGTTCCACGTGTTGTTTTGCGTGGGGCAAGATGGCCACAGCAATTAACTACATAGGCAAGGGCTGCTCTAAATTCCTTTGCCACACAGATTTATGTCAGCTCTGAGAATGCTGCACTGGGGAAATGTGCATGAAAAAAGGAGTGTTGGAGAGGCAGGTCTTCAAGGGGAGCTTCCACTTTCTCCTCCCCAGCTGCTCTGTGATCTCAGGAACTGCCTGACTCAGTGCCTTTCTGTGTCCCAGGTATGGGGCTCTTCCTTTGTGCTCTGGGATGCAAAACCTTTTCACTGCTTCCATGTGACTGAACTCCTGAGGTCCCTGATGTGAAATGTTTTAACACAGCTCCTGCTACAGCAGACAACTTTGGATTTACAAATGCGAAAGGAGAGCTTTTATTTTGGAACTTAAAACCCTGCCAAGCGGGCTGGAAGGAAAGAAGAAAAGGATTCAAAAATCCACAGAAATGTACTTTATTTTATAAAAAGGGGTTGGCCCTGCCCTTTCTCCTATGACCTGAGCAAAGTGAGCAGAAACGTGTGTTTCCCTTGTAGATAAAGTGTCCCTGCTGAAAGAGTTCAGCTACCAATGGAATCACCTGAGTGGCCAAGCCCTGCTGGATGTCACCGAGCGTATCACAGGCATGGCCTCCCCTTCTGAGCCCAGAGCTCTTCCCAGGGAGCATTTACAGGGAATGCCTGTGAGCAGACAGCAGAGCAGCTCCTCCAAACCAGGAGGTGCTGAGCTTGTCCCTGCTGCCCCATGGCCAAGGCAGGTGGGTTTGGCAGGTTTTCCCTGGCTGCTGCAGGGCTGGGCAGCACCTGAGATGGGGGCGGCGCTCGGCCTGGGGCTGAGCTCTCACTGGGGCATCTCAGAACCACCTCCAGCAAAGGGAGGGCTAAAAATGCCCCAGCTGGCTCCTCTCTGGGGAGCTCAGGGACATCTGTGATCTTTGAGGGGAAATGGTGGCAAATGCTGTTTCAGGGCATCCGTTTATTTTGTCCTCACAGAATTCTTGTTTTTCTCTTGGAAAGTTTTGAGGCTGAACCGTGCAGGGCCTGGGGGTCACAGCTTAGGCCAGAACTCAACAGAGGTACCAGAGGCACGGGTTTAGTGCAAGGCAGCCTCTGGGGCACAGGGACAGAAGCAGAGTGCTGAGGCTCCCTGCCTGTGCTGTCAGAGGGGCCTTGGACTGAGCCTTTCAGGGTGTGCAAACAGTGTCTGTCTGTGTCAGCGCTGTCCAAAATGCTACAAATGCAGCTGATAATTGATTCCTCAGAGGAGCTTGCTGTGTCAGCAAGAGCCAAGGAATGGCAAAAGGATAATCTCAATATAGAGCAGAGAAGATGATTGATAGCCTTGCTTCAACTGGGGCTAAATCCACTGCTAATTATGCCAATTTCTTTGAATGTAAGGTTTAATACACTTTGAGTCTTCATTAGGAATCTCAAAAGGGCATGTTCTGAGATTGGGAATGTCAAAGGCTTTTAAAGAGCATTTGAATAAAGTAGATCTCCAGCAATAGGGAATTTAGTTTAGCACTTATTTTGATCTCTTTTTCAAATAAAGGAATTAACCATAAATTAGGACTACTTTCGTAAGAGCCAATGTTCTCTCTGAGATTTAGCAGGACCGGACAGCTGTTCCTCACATTCAGTAGTCACCGATGTCTTTAATTGTATTTAAACTGAGATGAATTCCCATTTTAAAATGGGTACCATAACCCTTTTCTGCTTAGCAGAATTGGTTTTGGGTACTTGCAGGAGCTCTTTCAATGTTGATGTCTGCTGGTGGATTAAAAGCATAGAGAAAATGAAGTCTCTTCCACCACAGAATATTAAATGGCTGCTGGATAACATTTTGTCTGATCAGAAAATAACAATGGTCTCCAGAGGATTTCAGGTTTTCATATCTTAGCCAAATCTGCCTGTTGCAAGGAGCCTGTTGGTAGTAAGCTTTTGCCTATGTTTGATACAGTTCAGTTAGGAAAATGGGCAGAGAGATTTCAGAGACAATGTGAGAAAACACTCGTGTTTTGGTTACATTTCAGTCCCCTGTGTAGCATTTTTCTTTCTCTATGCCCCTATTTGAGTGGACATTATAGGAAAAAATGCCATTAAGATTGAGAGGGGAAATGGCATTAAAATGTGGAGATGCCCAAATGCCAAGGCAATGGGGTCTGGGTAATTCTCTAAGACACCCTGAGGTTTGAAACAGCTCTTTGTTGGAAGCCCCAAAAGCATTCTGCCAAAGACACCAGCTGGCCACTGATGTTTCTCATCCAGCTGTCAGGCAGCAGCCATCTCTGGTGGGCTGGAGTTTTGAGGTGTGTTCTAATCCTGCCCTTTGCTGTGTGCCACTGAGCACAGGGAAGAGCCAGATTAGACATTTGGCACTTGGCATCAAAGTTACAAAAATGGAATCATCCCTTTTATTAGAAATCTCTCCATTTCCTCTCTATGGTGCATTTCCAAATCTTCAGTGTGGATTTAGACAACTTCTTAATGGAAATCAAAGGCACTTGGACATTTCATTCATTGTTCATGCAGAGATTGTGAAATAATTTAGTAAAGGTAGGAAGTCTGCCGCAGGGACAAGGCTCTGGTTGGAGCAATTAGTGCTGAGGGGTTGGTGGTTCTGTTTCCAGGATGA
Organism: Melospiza melodia melodia; assembly: GCF_035770615.1. Lineage (NCBI taxonomy): Eukaryota > Metazoa > Chordata > Aves > Passeriformes > Passerellidae > Melospiza > Melospiza melodia. The sequence continues at coordinate 1,527,363 of NC_086218.1, read as the reverse complement.
TCAGCTGCTTTGCCCGTTTCTGGACCAAGGGGCTCTGGGTGCTGTTTTGCTGCTCTTGGCCAGAGAGGCTGGCAAGAAGCAGAAGCAGAGGCAGATCCTTGTTGCAGGGAGGCTGGTGGGTAAGGAGCTGTGTCTCTGTCCCGGCAGTGCTTGTGCAGGGGGTTCATGCCAGGAGCCCTGAAGTCGTCCAGCGCGACGCCCTGCCCGTGCTCTGGCCCTGCCTGGGGAACAAGGCGCTGCCTGTGCGCCGCGCCAACGTCCGCACCGTGGCCACCAAGCTGGCCTCTGCCCTCTGCAAGGTGATGGGCACCCAGCTGAAGGAATGTGCTGCCAGCAAGCCTCCACATGTGCGGGAAAACCTCTCCAAAATGCTGGGCTGGTGAAGTTCTTCAGAAAGCTGAGGAAGCGCTGAGTTGGACACCTCTGGATTTGCCTTTTGAGCTGTGCCAAAAATGACAAAATCCTAAAGAAGGGTGTGCATCTGCCCCGCTCTCTCCATTGCCCTTCCTAGTCATGGCATGGGGGCCTGGAGCAACTCCAGATTAATGACAAGGTGAAGGCAATCATGGCTCAGCCGCACGCAGAGGTGAGGGGGGAGCTGGGCCAATCTCTGCTGGCAGGAAGGGTCTTGTGGCAGCCCAGAGAGGCTGTGCACATTGCCAGGGAACAGCTGTGCCCTGCACGTGCCCCTGCAATGAGCTGTGCTGCTGCCAGTGCCCCTGGAGCTGTGGGGCTGCTGAGCTGTGGGGCAGGCAGAGGAGCAGGAGGGTGCATGTGCAGCTGAGCCATTCCTGGGGAGCACAGGGCTCTGGGCTCCCTGCTGTCCCAGGGCAGCCCCGAGGCCAGGCTGTGCCTGTGCCAGCTCTGGGCAAGTGGCTCAGGGTTTGCCCTGGCCTGCCTCAGTGTCTGCCAGCAGGAGCATGTTTCCCTGTGCAGCTGTTTACACATCTCCAGGAAATGTGTCCCATGAAATACAGAGCTTCAGATGCTTTAGGTTTGCATGGTGGCCTCTGCTAAACTTTGCCTCTCTGTTAAACTTTGTGTCTCCATTTTGCAGATCTGACTGGTTACAGTCTTACTGAGAAGTTTTCTCTGGACACTTTGGATGTTCCCTCACCCACAAAGTCCTCGCCTCCCCTCCAGAAGAGCTCTCTGTCCTCCAAGCTCAGGAAGAAGCTGCCGCCTGTATGAAAAGTGTTTGCAGATTAGGATTGATGTGTTAGGCTTCATAGTTACAGCTGTACATATGTTCTGATCTTTAGATACAGTTCTGAATTAATGTGTTTTGATTGTATCTTTAAAATTTGATGACATATTTTTAATTGTATATATTTTATTTTGATGATAAAAAAAGTAAGTAAATAAATGAAAATTAAATAAACCAAGAGGAGAATGTGAGACCAGCACCTGCTAGCCTAGAGATTATGGGAGTGCAGCTCACTCGATGTGCCAGTGTCTCACCACATCCTTTCCTCATTGGGCCTCTCCTCTACCTCTTGGGCCATGTTTTCTTTGTGTCATCTGTGCTGCTCTTTGTTACTTGCCATTACAACGGGGCCACACTTTGACATGTTTGGGGGACAATGGATCCAAAAGATCCTATCTAGTCAAAGGTTTTCTACCTAGGTGTGTTCTGTGCTCACCAAAGGCCTGAGCAAAGAAACCAAGAGAAGTGTGCCCAAATCCCAAAGCTTTGCTCCTTTGCAATCTCCCACAGATCTGGCTCACAGGTGTCTTCAATCACAATTCCATAGGTAAGAAGAAGTCATGTATTTCACTGGGAAATGATGCACTGCTTTGGCACATGTATATTTATCAGGGACAGCAGTGCAGCTGTGTTGTTTGCACCTTGTTTGCAGAAGGATGAGTGCCCTGGGAGGCCAATAACAAGTGACAAGGGTTCCTCAAATCTGCACTGCAGCCTGGGTGCCATTCAGCCCAGAGCTAGGGGATCATTTGTTCCCATGGACCAGTGCTTGCCAGTGCAATGAATTCCTGCACAGCTGGAAGAAGTATTTCTGGATTCAGCTCCAGCTCTTGGTGGGCTGCATGATCATTGACAATGCTGCACTTCCAGAAATTATTCTGCAGTTTCCTTTCTTAGTCATTTGAAGCTTTTAAACTTCACATTTCAGTTTGCTTTGCCTTAGGGAAAAACACTTTTGGGCCCAGTGCAAACTGTAACCTTTTGGCAGCAAAGTCCTCATGGTTGCCTGTTGAAAGCAAAGGAAGCCAACCCACCTTGTCGTTGATCAGCATTGACTTCGATTTATTGATCAATGAGCCACTTTATATAACAGTGTTAATTAACTTCATGCATATTGCAAAATCCAAGCTCACGATAGGTTACAGGGAAAACTCTACCCCCTCCTGTTGTTTACAATACCTGTGGTTTGTCTATTGAAAACAGGATCAGTGTTCTCAGAGAGCCCAAGGACAGAATGTTTGCCTGTTATGGGAAGACTGTCTGAGAATCTTATTGTTTATAAAGTGGTGCTTGAGAGAGCCTAACGATTTATAGAATCAAGCCTGGGAAATGCTTTACAACTACCTTTTTTTACTTTTCCCTCAACTGTATACCTTCATGGCCTCTTTCTTTATGCCATGCTAGAACCAGACTCTCCACAGTTGCCAGCTTCTGATGTTACACAATGTCACCTGGCTTCATGTGTTTGCTTAGCTCTGGGTCTAGTCCCGGCCTAGTAAAGCCCAGGCAGGGTGGCACATTGCAGGGAAAATTGGTCCATGAGCTTATGGGGTTGCCATCAGCAGCAGAGTCAATGTGCCCTTTGGGGATTCCTCTGGAGACAAAATTAGGGACCTACTCCATGCCACAATATTCTCTTAGATCTTTCTGAAATATCCTAGAAAAGGCTGTGAAACTTCACATCTCCTTGCACAGCCAGTGTTTGAAGAGGGGCATTTTTGTCCCTCCTCAAAGTCATTGCTCTTGCACACCAGAAACATGAACATCCACCAGCAGGAATGATGCATGGTCCTGCTGCTGCTGCTTCAGAGCACTGGGCAGTGCAGACCTGGGTATTACCAAGATGAGCACTTAATTAGCATTTCATGCTCCTTCAAACTATCCAGATCTCAGGGCTTTTTGTTTCAAAGCAGCCACTGCACCATCTCTAGGGAAGAACAGGAAATGGGAAACAGCGACTGCCAGCCTTGCAGGGGTGTGAGAGAAAACCTGAAGTGTCGGCATCAAAAGATGAATGGGAAGAGTGTAATGGCCAAAGCAAACGCTTCGTTAGGATAGCAGGAGCAGTTCTTTACTGCATGCTTGCATGAAGATTATTTGGGATCTCCTTTTTGGGTCTCATGCAGAAAAGGAGCTCTTAATAATACCACGTTACCTAAACCAGATTGGGATGCAGCTCTGTAGTGGTTCACAATGAAGCAGACGGCCTGCTTTGTCACTGCCAGCCCTGCTGAGCCTGCGAGGGACTGTACTGTATCCCATGCCTGTTTTGCCTCCAAGCAGAGCTTGGTTTTCCTTATTAGTGTGGAGTAAATACAAGAGTAATAAAATGGGCAATTAAACTGGCCACTTTGGAGGATATGCTCATGCTTTGGCATGTCAGTCCTGTACCTCATGCACCCAAGGCTTGTTACTCATCATGAAATATTTTAACAAAAAAACCTCAGCTCTCATGTTACATCTGAATAAAACTGCATCAGATCATCAAGAATTCTGCTGTCAGGAACAAGACAAGAGCCTTCCGACACTCACTTGCAGCTGTCCTGGATTGCTGCAGCCCTTTGTGAAAAGCTGCTGCAGACAGAGTGTTTGGAGTTGGTTTGGGCCTTCATGAAAGATCAGTGGAGCAGTGTGCAGGGCTCTCCTGGCAGGAAACTGTTTGTCCAAGCCCAGGGACACGGTGCCGGCAGGAGCGGAGCGGCCCCGCTCCCAGCCCGAGAGTCTGTGGGCTGAGCCACGCCGGGGAGACAAGGCAGCGAGGGGCTCCAGCCCAGCTGCTTCACTGCCCTGCCCGCCCCATGGAGCTCTGCCGCGGGAGAAAGCCGACACCGGATGAGTCCCCGAGCTTCCATCAGCTGCTGGAACTGCTCCGTGACAGCTCCTGTTCTTCCGAGAGAGACCCCAGCGCCTTCTTGGAATGCGTGTCATGGGGGGATTCTGTTTGATAATAAACTGTTGAGGGTTTTCCACTTCCATCCATTAGTAATAATTTCCTATTGCTGGAAAGGGATTGTTGGCACACTTTAGAGGAGACAACCTATTGCACAATATCCTGTTTGAAGTTGTCTCAAACTGTGTGAGACAGATGGCTTCACACAGGAGCATCCCCAAGGCTGCTGAGGGGAAGGCACAGAGGAAGACAAACCCAGTATTTCTGAGGGAACTCCTTGACAGAAACCCAACCTGAGTTGTCAAACAGCAGACCTGATGTTTCGAGACATGGGCCAAAGGGGAAACCTTTCAGTGTGTTTGGTCCAGGCTGGGTTATGCTCGAGACAAAGGTGTGTCAGTGTGTTGGATAATACTCTTTTCCTGACCTACAGATGGGGCAACTGAGAGGTGTTTAAAAAACTTTTATTCTATTTTCAGTCTCATGAGAATGGTGACACAATACAGATGTTATAATTCACACCATCACCATCAGAAGCCAGCTACTTCCTAATTATACTACATTATAAGCGTTTCTCGGTCTATCAGCCTTTTGCCATGCCATGTTGTAGATGCCTTGAATCCAATTATTTAAAAATACTCCTTGTGGGTCCCACTACAATGCATCTTTCATAGCTCTGTTTTTCCAAAATCTTATTTGCAAGGCCATCTTTTGAAACTTTTCCAGCTCCATTTCTCTCTCAACAATATCTGTCCTATTCCATGGAAATTTTTAAGTTAGCGTTTCTTGTCTCAAGATTTATATACAGATTCATACTGTGTGGGCCTTCTATTAGGTCCTAAAAACTTTCTACATATCCATTTCCCACATCAGTGCACTTGGCTCCTTCTCTCCTCATTGTGCCTGGCAAGCCCAGGAGCCCAGAGCTCCTGCAGAGCCCATCACAGCACTCAGTGGGAGCAAACTTGTGTCCAGTCCTCACCTGGAGCTGCGGTGCCCAGCATTCCACCACTCTGGAATGAGGAACTGTTCCTGCTCTTTCAAAAGGAGCTAAGGAGCTTTGGCCTTCAGATCAATTTTCTGCAGGCTCCTGCAGTGCCTGGTGCTGCTCCCTTGCCAGCGGCACCCCAGGGCAGGGGGGCACATCTGGGCTGCTGTGTCTGGCTCTGGGGCTCCCTGTTCTGGGCAGTGAGGAGGAGCTGCAGAGGCTCTGCAGGACTGACAGGATGGGCTTTGGGGCGGGCAGGAGAAGCTGAGGGACCTGGGCTGCTGGAGCTTCTGAACAGGAGGCCCAGGGCTCATCGGTCAACTGCTCCAAGTATTCTTTCAGAGAATCCCAGAATCAGCAAGGTTGAAACAGGCCATGGAGATCATCAAGTCCAATCCGTGCCCTGACACCACCTTGTCTCCCCTGGGCCTCCTCTCCTCCAGGATAAACAACCCCTGCAGCTCCCTCAGCCGCTCCTCACAGCTCTTGTGTTCCAGATCCCTCATCAACCTTATTGCCCTTCTCTGGACACACTCCAGCCCCTCCATGTCCTTCCTAAATTGGGGCCCCAGAACTGCAAACAGCACTCGAGGTGCTGCCCAGGGAGTGCTGAGCACAGGGGAAGAATCCCTGCCCTGCTCCTGCTGGCCACACCATTCCTGATCCAGGCCAGGAGCCATTGGCCTTCTTGGCCACCTGGGCACACAGCACAATTCCAGCAAATTGCTGGCACAGAAAATTACCATCTGGCAATTTCCCGGTGCTGGCACATTCCCCACCCAGATCTGGTGTGCACTGGCACTGCCAGTGCCCACATCTGGAAATTTTCCTCTTCTGGCACCACCCATATCCAGAATTTACTGGCAAAGAAAGCTAAAACCTGGCAATTTCCCCTTGCCAGCACTGCCCAATCTGGAGTTTGTTGGCAGCAGGATCCCAAGAAAGAAGGAAGGAAAGAAGGAAAGAAAAGAGGAAGGCATCCAGGTCCAGTCCTTCCTGGAGCCTGGAGCCTGAAATGGGCTGTTTGCTGGCACTGCCAGTGCCCAGATCTGGAAATTTCCCTATTCTGGCACAGCCCAAGTGCAGCAATTTGCTGGCACAGAAATCCAAAAGCCGAGGTGTCGCAGACATTTTTTCACAGAAATCCTTTCTTTCAGATTTCTGCCTCTTCTGGAAGGCAGAGGCCTCAGAAGAGAATGTAAACAATTGTTATCAGCTGCTGTGAAATGCAATAGGATGCACCTATTTTGACCTGTCATTGGTTCATGTTCCCATGTTTATAATTAAGGGCCAATCACAGGAACAAGCTAGGGACAGAGTCCCTGGACACAACTTTGTTATAGAATCTTTCTTTCTATTCTTAGCTTAGCAGCAGCATCTGAAACGTCTCTCTCTTTAATCTATTTAGCATAGTCATAATGTATTATATATCATATATCAATAAATCCAGCCTTCTGATGAAGAAACAAGATTCACCGTCCATCTCTCACCCTCAGCGACCCACTCAGGTCCCAGTAATGTCTGGTGACCCCTCCTGTCAGAGCAAATATTAATTTGATAAGACCAGAGGAGCAAAATTGCTGCACTGGGTAAAAATCCTGTATGTGTAGCTTGTGATGGTTGCTTTGAAGTGACCACAGAAGTGGATTCAAGCCAGGAGCTGAAGAACTGAAGATCCTGATTTGGACAGAGTTCACAGCCAAGGCTGACCACAAAGAGAACCTTCTTCTGGGAAACCTTCAGGAACCATGGCAGACACAGAGATTTCAGGGCCACGTGGGCCATTGGTAGCCAGCAGCTTCGGGCTGATCCCCTTGCTCCCTGCTCTCTCCTGGCCATGGCAAGAGCCGGCTGGGAAGGCCCTTGCAGGGGGCTCTTCTGGGCTCCTCGCAGGTCCGGCTCTGACCGTGCCTCTGTTCCTCTCTCTTGCAGCCCTGGAACTCCTGACGGAGGACAGGAGCATTGCCGTGTCACAGCTGGCGCTTGAAACACTGCATGTCCTCCGGGCAATAGAGCGTGGGCGATATTCCACCATCCAGCGGCTGCAAGATCAGCTGCGCAGGGCATGGAGGACTCGGCCTCGCCTGTCGGGGCTCGGCTGCTGCACTGCCAGATGAATTAGGAGAAGAGCTGATCTAGGAGGCTGTCTTTGCTGGGGCAGCCTGAGCCAGAGGTAATTTTCCTTTTCTTTAAGATTTTTCTTTTCTTCTTTTACATTTTTATCTATATTGTAAATAAATAAATTATAGAGTATATAGAATTATATATATTATTATAGATTATAGATTCCTATAAATAATTCTAGAATGTGTTATGATACACAGACTGCCAGGAGCTTTTCTTTGCTGCTCAGGGTCTGCAGGACAAGAGGCAGGAAAGGGTGAAAAGTGTGCTTGTGCTCAGCAGCACAGCAGGCTGAGGGGTGATGAGGCCCTGTAGGAACAATTGTTCAGAAGGAGCAATGAAGGAGTAAAAGGGTGCTTGTACTCAGCCAGCTGCCCAGGCATGCAGGGAAAACGGCCAGAAGCCCCCTGGCCTTTGTTGGTTCTGCTGAAGCCTTTGTGCTGAAGCCCACAGAGCGGCTGGGCAGGGCCGGAGCTGCGGGGATCCCAGCCCGAGCGGTGCCTGGCAATGGCCACAAGCCCTGTGCCGGGCAGGAAGCGCCATCCGTGTCCTCCTGCCCATGTGCTGCTGGCTGCCTTGCTGAGGGCTCCCAGGTGCCTCTGGATGGGGCTGTTCTGGAGCTGCTGTGGGGCTGCGGCGCTGCTGCCGGGCAGCTTGGCCGGGCTGGGGCAGCCCCTGAGGGGCTGGGGCGCTGGCAAGCCCTGGGCAATGGGCTGTCAGAGGCCACAAGCAGCCCCCCGGCAGCCGCCTTGATCCTGCCAGAGTTGACTTGCAAGAGGGATCCTGGGTACTCTGGAACCAACAGCATCGGTGTTGTTGGAAACCCAAATGCAGGGAAATCTCAGACCTTTGGTCTTGTCAGCAAAGCTTAGAATTAAACACAGGATTTGATCTGAGACCTTGGAAAGGGCTTCCAAACTTAGGTGCTAGAAGCAAGAATGAGGATTTCTAGATTCTAGCAGAGACAAGGGGAGGAGAGTTGAAGTGGAGGAAAGTTCAGAGTTTTAGAGTTCAAGATCTAGAAAAAATCAAAGTAGTTACAATGGTAAACAGGAAGCTTAGGATGCAGTGCTGTAGGTTTGTGTGTCATAACATGGTATTGGCTAAGGAAGCTTACACTGTAGCATGAGTCCATAAGATGAAATACTGAAGGGTTGGCTCCAAAACAAATATCCTTGTTGGCCGTGTCTTCTTGGCCAAGAAATCCTTCAAAGCTCTTGTAACTACAAGTCTTGCACCCTTGTGAGCCATGCAGTGGAGATGTGAGCCCAACTCACCCTTCCTGTCAATGTAGAAGAGAAGAAAATGCAATGGCATCATCTAAAAAACTCAGAGGTCCACTCTCTAGCTCGTTCAAAAGTCCTTCAACTCCCCCAAAGTGGAATTTAGCTACAAAGAGATGACAAGGACTCTTAGTGCTGGCTCTTTGTCTCCAGAGCAGCTGCTTTAGAATCCTTCCCATACCCTGTGTAGTTATGTGCCAGAAATTGATCATTTGAAGAAACTTTCCCAACTGACTTGCATGGAGATTTGTCTGAAGGGTATTTGAGGAGAAAGGCTCCCAGCAGAGGTCTGGGCTTTGGCCTAGCTGTGTCCCCTGCTGATTGTGAAGTGTGCCATCAGCAGCAGGGCTTTCTGGGCTAAAAATATCATCAAGTTACTTGGACTTGCTCTTTTTGGCCTCTGAAAGCTGGACCCAATTTCAGGGCAATTTTGGAGACCTCATCTATGGGTGGATGGAGCACCTAGGATTTTCCCAATTGCTGGGAATGGTTCTCCAGGTCCCTGGAGTATCCAGGGCCGTGGTAAGTTCAAGCTGCACACATGCCTTGGCAATGAGAAGCAAAGGAGCCCAGCCCTTTTTGTGCTGCCTGTGTTGCTTCACCTGGCTTATGGGATGGGAACACACAGCCCTTGTGCTGGAGCTGAGCTGCTCTGCCCAGCACTGGTGGCCGCCATCCAAGCTGGTTTTGCTTGTCCTGGTTCCCTGACAGCTGGGGCCCTGGGCAGAGCCCTGAGAGCCTGGTCTGGGAAGGAGGGAAGGAGAAGGAGCCTCTGGAGAAGCTGTACCAGGTGGGGATGCTGCTGCTGCTGCTGCTGGAGACAGCGAGGGTGACATCAAGGATGACAAGCCCTTCCTCAGCCTGGCCACGGGAGGCTGAAGGTGATGCACTTTGATTCTGGCACCTTCTTCAAGCCAAACTCCACAGGGAATTTGCAGATGAGTCTCCACCTGGGGAAACTCTGCCAGATTTGGGCATTGCCCAGCGTGGCAGGGAACCAAAGGCTCCCCCTTTGCTGGGGCACATGCAACTCATTCTTCAGTGGCTGCCCAGCTGCTTTTGGCAGGGCTGGGGCATGGGCTGGGGTGGGTACGAAATGGGAGTGGGCTCCTCCCTGCCAACAGCCCCCAGCACCCACCGTGCCCCGGGCTGGGGCTGGGGCAGCCAGCCCGACACAAACCAACCACGTGGTGGGAGCAGAGGTGGGACTCCAGAACCTGTGCACAGCTGCTTTGCTGTGCAGGCAAGGAAGGGCTTGGGCTGCTCCACTGCCCTTGTTTGCTTTGGGGTCACCGTGATTTTAGGGGACAGTGCAGGGGGGAAGAGAGAAAGTGTGGGCTTCCCTCAGCCATGGCTGGGTTTTTCCCTGGCATGCAGGGGTTGGGCCTTCCTCAAGGCCCTGACAGAGATAAGAGTTTTTACCATTTGTCTTGTTTTCACTTTTTGTATCTAACCTCTTTTCAAGAATGTGTTGTTTGTTTTTCCAGAGGAAGCATTCCAGATGCTCCCGAGTGGATGGGGAAGTGCTGGGGAGCAGCTGTGGCATGGATGGGCCGTGCCCTTGGAGAAGGCTGAGGCCATGGTTTGGGAGCAGCTTTTCTTGCAGCCATGGCTGGCGTGAGGTGGGTCCCTGTGTGCTTGGCAGGGTGGGATCAGAGCTTTTGGGAGATGGCAGAGAGCACAGGAGCATCCTGCTCTGGGCAGCTGCTGAGGGCTGGATGTGCCGTGGCTGGTTGCAGGCTGGGCACATGTGCTGCCCTCCTGCTCTGCTGCCAAAGGCAGCAGGGATGGGCAGCTCTGGGCACAGCTCTGGGCACAGCCAGCATGGCCTGGGCACCGCAGGCCTTGGCAAAAGGGCACAGGAGCCCCCAGCTGACGGGCGCTTTCTGCTTTCTCTCCTTGCAGCCAGGCTCTGCGGGTGCTGAGGCTGCTCTGGGCTCTGCCAGGGCTCTGCTGGGCTCAGCCCTGGGCCCAGCTGGGCTGGCTCTGCCCTCACATTGCTCTGACAGCTCTGCATCAGACGAGCCCCTTGCGAGCACAGCGCCTGAGCTTTCTGCTTTGGCAGGTGAGTGAGACTCTGCTGCAGGCCCAGAGATTGCAGCTGGGGACACACATCCAATTGGCAAGGACCCAAACTCTCCACAGTCCAGCTGAACACCTGGATCTGCACAGGGTGTTTTGTCTGTCCCATTCTTCCTTCTTGATTGGCTGGAATTGTGCAATTGCACTTTCTTCCTCCTCTGGCAGCGCCACGAGTAGGCCAAAGGCTGGCGAGTGGGCCGTGCTCCTGAGGCAGTGCAGTCTGGAGCTGGTGGATGGAGAATTGCCCTTCTGCACTTCCAAACCAGAGCAAAAAGCCGTAAATGGGACTTTGTGTCTCTAAGAACCTCCTGGCAGTTTCAAAGGGAATGTGCAGCTCATTCCCAGTGAGAAGGAAGGTCATCTTCTAAAGGATATGGGTTTTGACAGAGTTTCCATTTCCAGTCCTGCTTGGAGCTGGAAGGGCACATTTCCTCTTGCTTCGACCACAATTTAAAATCAAAATATTGGAAACAATCACCAAAAACTTTTTAAAAGACTGCTGAGTTTAGTAAGAAGGATCCATGCCATAAGCACATGTACAAAGTAAATTACTGAGTTCTTTTTCAAAAGATCAGTTGCCTCTTAATTCAAAGTTAGAGAAGATTTTTAACTGCACACTTGGGTTTTGTTTTATCTTTCACATTTTATATAGTATTTTCTTACTTCTTACGGGCACACAGAGGGAGCAGCAGCAGCTGCCTTTGGCCACCTGAGGCTCCAAGGCCCAAACTCTGAGCAGCCAGGGCTGGAAGAGACTGGCAGGATCTGATCCCTGACTCTGGGCCAGGGCTGCACAAATGACCCCACAGCAGCAGCAGCAGCAGCAGCACATGGAGCTGACTTTGAGCACAGCCCCTGCCCCTCTTCCCTCCCGTGTGCAGCGGTGTCACAGCAGCCTGAGGCACCTGGGAGCCCCCAGTGGCAGCAGGGACTGGAGATGGCAGGCCTGGGCTCCTGGAGGCTGTGCAAGGAACAGAGCTGGGCACTCCCTGTCCATGGGGAGCTTCCAGATGGAAAAGGCTGCTGTGCCCAGGCAGCCCCAAGGGCACAGAAAGGAGGCTCTGGAGCACTGGATCTGTGCCAGTGCCACAGTCCTGGGCAGCAGCCAGCGAGCCCTGGGGGAACAGAGGGCAGAGCAAGAGGGACAGAACCAGGCAAGGGCAGAGACTGGAGAGAGCCAGACCTGGGAGCGGGAACAGCTGCTCCATTGCACTCTTGGAGAGAGCTCTTGGCTGGTTCAAAGCGCTGAAAGGCGTGAAGGGCAGAGAGGAGGCCACAGCAAACAATGCTCCTGTTTGCACAGCCTCCGCTCTCCATGTCCCAGAAGGAATTGCATGGACTGTGTTCTGCTCTCCGAGCCGTCTCGTTCACCATGAGCAGCTCAGCACCTGGAGCTGAAGGAGCTGAAGCCACAGGCCACAGGAGCTGGGCAAGAGGGAACTTTTGGAGCAAAGGAATGCTTCTAAAATAGACCCAGCTGAATGCAGTGGATAGAATCATGGAATCACAGAACACAGAATCCTTTCCATTGGAAAAGCCCTCTGAGCTCAGCCAGTGCAGCCGGGCATCCAGCAATGCCAAGCCCAGCACTAAACCACGTCCCTCAAGTGCCAAGGCCTGGACACCAGCCCTGAGTGAGGCCTGGACAGCAGGCCCTGAGCCAAAGGTGGCCTCTGGATGAACCTTCCTAACAAAGGTTATCTTTGTATCTGCTCCCTGATGAAATATGCATGGTCATTAGCACTGAGATAGATGTAGCCACTCATTAGTGAAACATGGATTGACCTTTGTGTATTTAGAAGCCAGACAAGGCCATGAAATCTGACATCTGGCCTTGTTTGGGGCTGTATGGTCAAAGTCACCTCCCTCAGTTCCTCCTTGAGCCCTGGCCAGGCTTTGGAAGGGACCCAAGAGGAGGATGAAAGCAGATGTTGCCACACTAGCAGTGCTGTCAGTTTGTTCATTCAGCACTGTCAGAGCTGGGCCCTCTCCCAGCGGGGTTGGAGCCTCACCTGGGGCTGGAGGCACCTGCAGGAATTCCCAGTGCCCAGGAGTGGCTCTGCAGCCCTTGGCTGTGACAGCTTCCCCAGCTGCTGTGTGGATCTGGGGGATGGTAAAGGCTGAGGGTAAATGCTGCTGGATCTTTCTTAATCACTGCAGGCAGTCTTTGGTGGAGATGATTGGGTGCATTGCTGAGCTGCTCCTTTTGTGATTCTTTGCTGCTCTGAACTGCAGGAAATGACACTGATTCCTTCAGCTGGAGTCTGTGTCTTTGGTGCTGACCCTGCCCACTGGCAAAACAAAACTGGCACAGTTGTTCAGTGTAAATGTGAGGAATCTGTCCCATCAGAAATTGCCAGCTGGGAAGCCCTTCCCTGGAGTTCCCTGGCTCTGGAGTGGGCTGAGGTTGGAGCCCTGTGGGAGTAGTGGGGCAGTCGGGTAAAAGAAGCTGCACCCCTGGATGTCTTCAATTGCATCCAAAAATTGCAAATGGAAAAGGAAAAGACCTTGTGGGTTTGGGCAGACAAAGATAAATTTGTTGTGAGTACATAGGAAACAGCACCTTCAGAAGGAGCAATTATTTTTGGAATGCTCCCACATGGAGCAACAGAAAAAGGTTTTAATCTTGAGCTCAGATGCATTTGTACAAGTGAAATATCAATATAATAAATAACAATATATGTATTTATAGAATAACAAGGCATTATTATATATGTCTTTATATATATATTTATATATATATGTTTGTATCTATCTGTCTATATGTATATCAATATGTGTATCTATATTTAAAATAATGTGAAATAGTGCTGACAATCCTAATTTGGTAGCTTTGGCTGCTCAGGGATGTAACACTAAATACCCTACAGAACAGGATTGGCCAGGACCCTAATGTCAGTGGTCAACTTTTTGAGATTGTATACAATGAAAAAGGGAGAAAGGGAGGAAATTGGCTATTTTTGCAGGGTTAGCTGATACTGTGATGCAGAATGCTTTGTCTGTTCCTGTGAGAAATACAGTGATTTTGCCTGCAGGGTTTTTCATGTACCAGATTATGCACAAGCTGCAGGATTGGTTGCACGGGTGAAGGGGTTGTTAAAAGAGCAGTTGGAAAAATGAGGAGATGGGAACCTTTGCCCATGGAGAACCCATCTCCCAGATGTGCTCCATGCCCTTAACAATGGCCCACTGTGGAAATGGAACCCCCTGGCTGTGCACGGCTGCCCCCAATTTGCAAATCCAGCCATGGGCAGTGAGACTTGGGCTGCCTGGGAAATTGTTCTGGCTGTGATGGCCCCTGGCAGGGCCGGCCCAGAGGCTGCAGTGCTGGGCCTTCATGCATTGGAATTCATTAGGAAAAATTCAAAGCAAATGAGAGCTATCAATCCTGAAACAGGAATTCAGATTCCTCCAGGACACTTTGATTTGGTAACTGCTCCCTTGGAGCTGGGCCTTGCAATGTGTTCATGTCATGGCAGGAGGAATTGATGCAGAATGTCAGAGAGAAATTACAGTAATTCTGGTAAGCAATAGTGACCAGGATTGGATTATTCAACCCCATGACAGGGTAGCACAATTATTGATATTGCAACTTTAAGAGCAATTGAAAAAAAAAGGAGATCCAGCTCCAGTCACCACCTTTGTTCGAGAAAAAGGATTTGGATGCAGCAGCTCTAATAATGGAGCCAGAATGTGGGTCTGGAGGCCAAAAGGCCCTCCTGAGGCAGCTGAAGGAGCAGCTCCTGGGAAAGACAACTCTGAGTCCTGAAACCTGGGCAGGAACAATGGGAATGCGTCCCTGCAGCCAAGGATTCTGTGTGAGAACCAGTAGATCTGCCAGGAGATTGTTTTACACATCCTGCCAGACCAGATCTCCCTGTTTGCCCCAAGGGCCCCTTTGGAAAATGCTCTGATCCACGGGGCTCCATGTGAAGGCTGCTGTGACACTGAGGGACTTGCACAGGAATTCCATCCATGAGCCTGGGTGCCCCTCAGGGACTGGGATCTGGCCCCTTCCAGCCAGAGGGGAAAGGGTCCCCCAGGCCTTGTTAGCCACAGACAGCATGGTAAAGCTGAACAGCAAAGGGCCTGGGGGCATTATTCTGGAATTAAAAAGGTGCCAGCTCCATGCACAACAGAATTCTTGTTCCTAACTCGAATGAGATTGAAAAAAAAGAATGAAGAACATTGTCACTAAAGTACTACTGATGTCTGTAAGGTGTACCTTGATAGTCAGCCAGAATCTTTGTCTGCCACAAACACCTCTAGTGTTTCACCAAGGAATTGGTCATGAAAATGTAATGATGGGTTATGATGGATTGCTGCGCTTCTTTTGTAATTCTTTGGTAATGATGATGTGCTTTGCTGAGCTTATCCTTTTGTAAATCTCTGCAGCTGTGCATGATATAAATGACACAATTCCTTCAGTTGGTGTCTGTGTCTTTGGTCGTGACCCTGCCCACTGGTGAAACAGGGCCCCTTCTTGCCTAAATGTTCCCTGGGAAGGCAAAAGCCCTCAGTCCAAAATTCCCCCCTTCCTCCCTGTTCCCCCCTTCATACCCTGAGCATGATGTGCTCTGCTCTGGGGTATGCCCGGGGTCAGTTGGGGTCCCCTGTCCTGGCTGTGTCCCCTGCCCAGCTACCCCGCAGCCCCAGCCCCCCCCCAGTGTGGCTGACGAGGGGCAGGACAGGCCTTGGCTGTGCTGCAGCTCAGCAAGAACAAAACCATCTCTGCGTGCTCAGCCCTGTGCTCAGCACCCGGCCCAGCAGTGTCTCAGTGCCAGGGGCTGTGCCCTCAGTCCCTGCCAGGGGTTTCCATGGCAACTGCCAGGCCAGGTGACCCAGGTGTCCCCCCCAGTGCCGGTTGCCATGGAAACAGTGCCCAGCCCTGCCCCTTTCTGTCTGGCTGACCTGGCCTTTGGCCCTGGCAGTGCCGGTGGCTGCTGGTTCCTGGTGCCAGAGTGGCCAGCGCGGCACAGGGCAGGTGGCCATGGCACAGCCCCCAGCAAGGGATCCCCCCTGGCTCTGGGCACTGACACCAGCCCTGAGCAAGGGCCCAGGGCAGCTTTCCATGGCCACCAACCATCACAACTGGGCCGGGCATTGGTTGCCATGGCACCAAACCAAGGACCGGGTCCCCGTGGCTGTTGCCATGGCACCTGGTGGCACCAATTCCAGGTACAATTGTCACTGGAATTGTACCTGGAACAGCCCTGGCACCGCTTTGTCCCAGGGTTGCCATGGCAGCCAAGGACAGCAACAGCTCTGCGGGCAAGTGGCCATAGAACCTGGCTGCAGAAATGGCTCCTTGGGCTGGTTTCCAAGGAAACCTGAACTGATGGGGGTTGCCATGGGACCCAAACCCCACAGTGGGGTCATTGCAGTGTCCATGGCAACAATCCCTTGCAATGGCACCACTGCATGTTGGGATGATGATCCACCCTCACAGCTGGCCCAGGGCAGGTCTGGAGTGCTCCTGGGGGCAGCTTGGGCTTGGCACACACTTGAGGAGGATGTCTATTTGCAGTGGGGAAACTCAGGAGTTTTAGATTGCTTCAAAAATCAAAGAAGGCAAATCCCTCTTTGGCTGTGTGCAGCCACTTCTCCAAGCAAAGCAGGTTCCAGGTGAGTGAGGAGAGACACAATGGGCTTGAGGAATGTGGAGCAAGGTTGTCCATACTGGCTCAGAGCTCAAGGCACCGCTTCTCTGTGCAGGCCAGACCTCCTTAGGAGAGTCCCTGCATCAATATCAGTCACTGAGTGCTGCAATCACCTCTTGTGTAATAGGAACAGCAATAAAAGACACCCTTTAAAATAGGAATACATATTTCCTGGAAGCTCTTTGAACTATTAGTCCATAACTGTCAAAGGAAAACCTCCTAATGAACTACACTGGAGCAGAGGGAAATCAAGGCAGAGCCAGGGTTTCTCAGGACGTGCTTGATCCTCACGAGCCTCACTGTGCATTTGGAGCTGAGCCCTTGAACCTCAGGGCCTGGGAGGAGATTGCACGACCCTTGCCAGGAGTCAAAGGCAGAGGAAACACCCAAAGTGTCTCCAGGCATTCATGGCTCCCACTGAGGTCCCTCTCCAACACAGGCTCCTCACGGACTCTGTGCAGGAGAGAATTGGTGGCCAGGATGGCACAAAAACCTCTCAGACACTCAGTGTGGAAAGGAAAATCCAAAGTACCTTCAACACCTTGAGTCTCAAAGCATTAATGAGCCCCATTTTGTGTCAGTACAAAGCTCTCAAGGGACACATTAACGCAGATAATTGGGGCCATGATTGCACAAACCTCTCACACAGTGTGTATCCAAAGGGAAACACCAAGTACCTTAAAAGAATTGAAGTACCTTGAAGCATTAATGAGCCCCACTGAGTGGTGTTACTGAGAAAGCCTCTCCAGGGACTAATTACAACACATAATTGGAGGCCATGATTGCACAAACCTCTCAGAGACTCCAAGGCAAAAGCCAAAGTCCTTTGAAAAACATGCAGTCCCTGCAGGGAACATTCAGGAGCCCCCAGGGCCATTGCTGAGCAAGGCTCCCCAGGGACTCCTTCCAGCAGATCCTGGAGGCCACTGGGATGTGGGCTAGGGGGGGATGCTGAGGGCAGGACAAGGGGCTGACAGTGCCCAGCCTGGCTGGGGCTGTGCCAGGAGGCCCCAGTTCCTCAGGACAAGGTGTCTCCTCCCAGCCCTTGGTGGCACAGACCCTGCTGTGCCCCAGGGCACCAAGACTTGGCTTTTCTTTGTCCCCACCTGTCAGCATTGCCTTCAGTTCTCTGCTCTGCCTGGGGCCTGGGGACACTTTCTCTGTTGTGTCCCTTACAGGAATCTCTTCAAAGTACAAGAAACTTCAGTGTTTATACAGAACTGAGTTCTTGAGGGTTCTTGAAGGTTCTGTGACATCCCAGAGCTGGCTGTGACATCACAGAGCAGTGTGTGATGCCATAGAGCAGTGTCTGCCGTCGTAGACGGTGGCTCTGTGGCATCAGAGAGTTGGTTGTGACATCACCGGGTGGCTGTGGAAGATCATAGAGCAGGCTGTGACGTCACAGAATAGATTGTGACATCAGAGGGTGACTTTCTGACATCAGTCTTCTTTGATGTCACAGCACTGCTGTATGACATCACAAGGTGACATCGAGTTGGCTCTGTGACATCAAAGGGGCAGTGTTACATCACAGAGAAGGCTGTGTGACATCACAGGGGCTCTGTGACATCACGGGGGCTGTGTGACATCACGGGAGCTGTGTGTGGTCCCTGGGTAGGTCACTCTGCCCCGGCCCCCCTCACAGCTCCCCCCAGAGCAGTCCAACCCTGCTCGTGCACAGCAGGGTCCCCTGTCCCCCCGGGTCCCCCCGCCCCCAGCCCCGCAGCCTCCCCCAGAGGATGTTCCACGAGATCAACCCCAGAGCCTGACACGGGGACAGGGGGCTGGGGCCCTGGGGGTGGCACAGGGGGACAGGGACCCCCCGGCAGCGTCCCCGTGTCCCCCAGGGCCAGAGCCTGGGCCAGGGCTCCTTCACCCTGGTACCAACGAGGCCTTGAGAGCGCTGAAAAAATTCCCTGCAAGGGATCAGCAAAAACCAGATTTAATGTTAAGGGACAGCAGCACAAAATTCCTCCGCAAGAGTCACTCTGCTCCTGGCTGGACACTTCAGGCACAGCAAGGAAACAAAGCAACAACAAAACCAAACAAAATCCAGGCAATGAAACCAGAAATCATCAGAGAACTGTCCCTATGTGTGTGTGTGTGTGAGACTTAAGGACAGCAAGGGCAAGGATAAAAGGAGCACGGTCTGAAAGCTTAACAGAGGTCAAACTTAACAGGACTTATACATTAACCTTAACTGATACTTTCAACCTCACAATTTAGCAAAAGAGCAGAGGGTAACAGCATGTAACCTAACTTAAACCTATGACTTCGCAATTTAACAGAGGAATAACACTTAACAATATTGAACTTAACATATAACTTATACTAAAGGTAACCGCTTAGCAAAAGAAAAACTCTCAGCAGCATTTAATTTAAGTTAGGCCTTGTGATTTAACCTTCCCTACAGGCCTGACTGACTCAGCTATCCAAGGCACTCCAACCCCTCAGAGAGCAGCATTTCTGCCACTTTCCCCAGCACAGGCACTCCTGTGTGCACACAGACACAAAGAGTCAGTGCCAGGCACCTGTGAGCAATTCCCCTGAGGGCAGGAAATGCCTGTGGATCCTTTGCCATCTCCCCAGTGGGTGAAGGGTTGAGCCTGGAGGAGTGGGGAGATCGGCCCAGGCTCCGTCGTTGTTCAGGATCCCCGAGTGCAGCAAACGGGAGAGTTCCCAGCTGGGAGAGGCCCCACTCAGAGGGAGTCGCTGGCCCAGGAGAGCTCCAAGGGCTCCTTTTGGAGCGCTGTTTGCAGGGCCCCAAGAGAGGGGCTGCAGTCCCACCAATGGCTCAACCTGGCTGCACTTGGCACCAACAGCTTTCTTTGGCAGGGTGAGAACAGGGATGTTGTGCCACGGAGGGAACAAAAACTGCTCCTACAGAAACCAGGAGCTGGCTGGGCAGCAACAGTGCCTGGAGCAGACAGTGTTTGTGATGAGCTGCAGAGGAGCTGAGCCCAGGGGCTGTGGGCCAAGGCTGAGCCCCAAGGAGCATTTCTCAGCTGGCAGCGTGGCCTGAGAAGGGGAGGGGGGAATGCAGCAGCACAGGGCCCATGGAACCAAGGGATCATTGTGACACTGTGGGGCCTTGTGACACCAAGGGACCATTGTGACACTGTGGGGCCCTGTGAGACCAAGGGACCATTGTGACTCTGTGAGGCCTCATGGAATCATAGAGAGCACTGCGACATTGCTGAGCCTCATGGAACCAAAGGGACAGTACTGCCTCTGTGTGGCTCCATGGAATGTAGGGATCATTGTGACACTGAGAGGCCCCATCAAACCAAGGGGCCATTGTGACACTGCAAGACCCCATGGTGCCAAAGGTCCCTTGTGACATTGCAAGACCTCATAGAACTTAATGGAGAGACCATTTGGGCACTGCAGAGCCTCATGGAACCAAGGTCCATTTTGACACTGAGGGAATTCATAGAATCTTTTGGACACTGTGAGGCTCTATGGAATAAGGAAAGCATTGTGACAGTCTGAAGCCTCATGGAACCAGTGAGACCATTGTGACCCTGGGGATCCTCACAGAACCAAGAAGACTATTGTGATACTGTGGGGCCTTGTGAAACCAAGAGGCCTTTGTGACACTTCAGGGCTGCATGGAACCAAAGGTCCAGGGTGATATTGCAAGGCCTCATGACATCAGTGGTCCTTTGTGACACTGGGCAACCAAAGGAGACCATTGTGACACTGCAGGCTGCATAGAACCGAGGGGCCATGGTGACATTGTGGAACTCCATTGAACTAAGAGTTCATTGTGACACTGCAGGCTTCAGGGAACCAAAGCTCCAGGGTGACACAGAGTGGCCTCCTGTTATCAATTGTCCATTGTGACACTGTGGAGCCAAAGGGAGACCATTGTGACACCACAAACCCCCAAGATCCAAAGGCCCATTGTAACATTGCAGGCTGCTTGGAACAGAGGAATCATGTGTCATTGTGGGGCCTGGGGAACTGTTGGGATCATTAGCTTAGCAGAGTGACCCCGAGAAAAGTTTGAAAGTCTGCCTGCCCACAGGGCGGTGTTATGTCTTTATACAAAAACTATGGATACAATGTTTACAATTACTTTCCAAAACCTATCACCTATGTTAGACATTGAGCTTCTACTCTAAACCAATCTCTAAATGCCAAAAGCACAGCAGAAGATGGAGGCCAAGAAGAGGGAGAAAGGCTGGACACACTTAGTTCCCTCCATCTTGCCTCCTGAACCCCCATACCAAAAATGCAAAAATCTACTTTTCCACCCTGTGAAAACTTCACTAATATTCTATTTAAACTGTTTTGGCTTGCTGATCTTCATACAAGGTTGGTAATTTGCTCCACGGGTCATAATCAAAACCACAGGGGCATTTTGGGCTCTGTGCCAGGGTCTCTGAGACCTCTGACAGGGGTCTTGGCTGCTCAGGACAGCCAGAGAGATGTCCTGGGTCCTGACAGGGAACCACAGAGACCATTGTGACACTGCAGGGACTCATGGAATCATTGGGACCATTGTGACACTGTGGGGCCTTATGGAACCAAGGCGCCATTGTGACACTATGGAGCACCATAAAGCCAAGGGAACACAGAACAGGTCTGGCTGGTTTTGCCTCCCATGGACTGCCTGACTGGTCCAACTGATCTTGGCATGTTGAAGGTCGCTTCTCATCTGCTGCTGAAATACTGGGGCTCTGTGCTTTCCTTCTGATGGAAAAGAACTGTCCTTCTTCTCCAGGCACCCATGGCCTGAATTGAGATTTCACCTCCAAACTTCCTTTTATCCAGGGATTGTTCCCATAGGAATAATGCCAGGACAAGTTTTTATGGCAGTGGTTTTGCAAGGGTCACCTCTAATCTTTCCCCAAAACACTGGGGAAGGCTCTGTGTTTTCCTTTCCACGGGAAAGAATTGTGCTGCATCTCCAGGTGTCCATGGGTGAGATTGGTGCTCCACCTCCACAACTCCCTAGATCCAAAGACTGCTTCCCGACAAAATCTGCCGTTCCTGACAAGTCTGGCTGGCCTTGGCCTAGTGAGCCTTTCAGCTGCTTTCCAAACACTGGGTCTCTGTGCTTTCCTTCCTATGGAACTCTCCTTCTCAGCCAGGTGCCCATGGCCAGAATTTGGGTTCCCTCTCTAACATTTCCTGTTGTGAAAGACTGGAGGAGATTGTTGGATCAAAACTTTTCATGTGTGAGGGGAGGAAGGGGCAGGTCCAGCCGTGCCCCGCCCTGGAGCCCCAATCCCCCCAGAGCCTCTATCCCAGCCCAGCAGTGTCTGCCAGTCCCTGGCACAGCACAGGCAATGCTCCACAGCCACCTCTGCAGCCCCAGCCCAGCTCCTGAGGGACCAAATGAGCCCAAGGCCCACCTGGGGGAAGGGCCCAGGGAAACCAAGGGGTATTTGAGGCTGACCACAAGGCAAGCACACATCTTGACCCTGCATCCTCTTGGAATTTCCATCTGAACACTGCTGGAATGCAGGAGTTGGTAGCTCTGTGTGTGCTTCTCTAAATCTTTTTTGTCTTTCTCTCTTTCCATGTCTTCATATGTTTCTTTGCTTCTGCAGATATTGAATAACATGAAATTGAACAGGCTTAGAGTTTGTGAAGTCAAATGGGCCAAGTCAATGCTTTGAGATGTGTTTTTTGTTGATTGAATGTCTGTTGTAGTTTGACATGAGAAGAATTTTAAAAAGTAATACAAAAATTTTGTGTAACTGACAATCTGTTAAACCACAAAGACACTGAACACGACTCTGTTAAACACATTTGTTAAAGATTAAATAAACCAGGAACCTCCTCTTTCTTTTCCAGTCAACAAAGAAGCAGCGGGCCCTGGCCCCAGCCCCCATCTCAACAAAACCAAACCAAACCCAAACAAACCGAACCAAACCAAACCGAACCAAACCAAACCAAACCAAACCAAACCAAACCAAACCAAACCAAACCAAACCAAACCGAACCAAACCAAACCAAACCAAACCAAACCAAACCAAATGAAGCAACCCTGCCGTGGGCTGAGCCCCTTCCCCCCTCCCCAGACCGCCCCCCTCCATTGTCCCTATTCTAACCAAACCAAACCCCAACAACTCCCAAACAGGAAAACAAAAGAGGCTACAAAACCCCAACCAGAACAAAGCTGGCCACAGCAATTAAAATCTTACCATCAAGTCCCCTCCCCCAAGACAATTAAAACTAAAAACTCCTGCAACCTATGACCCATGCAAAATAACCCTACAACTAATATTAAACACAATAAAAAGCCCCAAAGCAGTCATAAAAGCAATCCTAATAAAACTCAACCACAACTTCCCTCCACAAGTTATCAGCGGGTTAGGTGTAAATCCTTTCAATCATTCAATCCTGCCTCAACTGAAAAAAAAATACAAACCAAAACAAAAAACCATAAAACCATAAAAGTCAGTAAAAAGTTAAATCCCTCCCCCAAAAAAGAAGAAACAATACCTTTATCTTAAAACTAAAATTTTCTTATAAACTATAAAGAAAAAACTCTTTTTCTTAATAACACATGAAACTATAAAAAAATTCAAATTAATCAAAATATTTCAAATTAATCAAAGAAAAACCTGCATGGTAAATAAATAAATGTTAAAATAACTGTAATTTTAAAAAAGTTTAAACAGGGGGGAAAAAAAGTAATCCAGTATCCCCAAGAGAAGATCTCTATTGTCAGAGATAAAAATAATTTTAAAAGAAAACAATAAAAACTTTTACCTTTAAACAGCTCATCTTTAAAACAATACCCCTTAAGTTGACATGACCCATCAAGAAGCTGTAAAAAAGCTTGTAGCAATAAAAACATCACAATAACAAAGATCCCCATACAACTCTTATCCATGACAAAACTAAGAACAAAAAACAACCTATTTTTTCCTCTTGTAAAAAAAAATCTCCATAACCTTAACAAGAAAAACTTCTCCCCACAGTAAACTAAAAAAAATTCATTCTAGAAATAGTGAACTGACTAGCAATTTCTAGTTTAGTTTCTTTACATTTTCAGTAAAATGAAAAAGATGTAAAGAAAAAAAAAGTATTCTAAAAATTTTATTTTAATACTTACTACCTTTTATTTAATTTTACTTTTAATAAATTTTTATTTACACCCTTTTAAAATTTTAAGCCTACTATACCTTTCTTGTAATCCTATTTCACAACTAGATAAATACATAAATAAATAACCAGCACTGAACCCCAACATACTCATCAGTACATTAATTAGGAAATCTCAAGATTAGAAAGATCTATAATTAACAAAGGAAAAGCAGTACAGTGTCATAAAAAACATTTTGCCAATGTTTCTCTGATTTTCCAAAGTTGCCAGTAAAGGCTGTTTTGTTGTTTTGAGTTCCTGAGAATCTCCAGTTTGTATATCTCTAGGGAGTCCAACTCACAGTACCCAAGCAATTCTAATTCTTTTCAAATGTCTCTTTGAGAGAATTGTTTGGCATTTAGGGGTCAGGGCTTGTGTATCCTGCTTGGCACAGCCCAGGCAGGGCTTTCCCAGCCGCATTCCACACTCCATTTCCCAGCTGGAGCCGCTGCTGCCTCTGAGTTGTGCTGCCCCAGCCCCAGGGACGCTCTCCTTGTCTGCCCATTCTCCCACGGTCTCTGGGCAGGGATGGCCTCAGTGGGGGCTGCTGACATCCTCAGCACCTTGGAGGCTGCTGCTGAATTTTCCTGCTCCAGAGGCTTGTTCAGCCTTCAGCTCTTGAGTGCAGGAATTCAGTTTCCCAGGGCTCATTAAAATTCAGAACACCTTAAAAACCAAAGCCTCTGGGCATAATTTTATTTCAGTTTCCAAATCTTGTGTGGTTAAAAAGAGAGATTTCAGAAGTGCATTCAACTGAATATGTTCTATTTAAAAATACTGTGAGAAAACATTTTTTGGACATGTTTAGTTTGGTTTTTTTTTTTTTTTTGTGTTAATAGCAATCTCCACTTGACATTGAAACCAAGTACTTCCTCATGCAGTTTGAAGATATAAAAATCAACACCATTCATGGCTGACAATCAATCAGACTCTGTCCCTATCCCCACCCCACCATTTCCCGCATCCCAGCCCTGGCACTCAGAGCAGCCTTGTGCCAATCTGAGCTCCCTCCAGCCCAGGCTGCACCTGCAGCTTTCAGCTCCTTGGCTCCAACTCCCACCTGCTTTCCTTGGAGAAGGAGCTGCTCGAGACACAGAGGGATGTTCATTTCTTGTCAGCCAACAAAGCCAAGGCAAGGCACAGCTCCATCAAATGCAAAAGTCATTCTTCTCCCTGGCTCTACCCTGCCCCTGATCCCCACAGCCTGTCCTGTTTCCTTCATCCCTCCTTTGTCAGGGACTTTGTGGTACAAGGGAGCTCAGCTGTGGCTATGGAGGGAGGTCCAGGTGCCACCACTGGAGTGGGAATCACAACTCATCATGTTTGTGTCCTTTTGGGGGTCAGGAACTGGTGAGACTCAGAGGCACAGAAAGTTTTTCTTCATGGCCAACAGACCATAGTGGAACAGGACACAATTTAATATCAATCACACTCTTCCCTGAGCTATGTACAACACCCCAGCAGCATCTTATGAGTCCACCATCCACAAGTGATTTCCGTAACAGACTTATTTAGACAAACATGGTTCTATGATTGATGTAAACAGAATTAAGTTCTTGTATCAGGATGCTCACCTAGATTGGGTGCAAAGCAGCTCAAACAATTCCTGATTTGGAAAGCTGCTAGTGGTGGATGGAGAAGGGAAGTCAGGCTGCTTTTGGTGTTGAGGAAAAGCTGAAAGCCGCCTGACTCATTTCATCTCCTCCTGTCCTGGCTGATCTCCCCTCTTTCCCCTTCCATCCATTGGCTTTTTTTTCCCCCCAGCCCCCTGTCAAGAGCCTGGCTCTGTGTTCTCCATCCCCTCCTCGCTGGCACTGCCAGGCTGGCATGAGCCCCACAGCCTTCCCTGCTCCAGGCTGGAAAAGCCCAGCTCCCTCAGCCTCTGCTCACAGCCCAAGGGCTCCAGCCCCACCTTGGAGGCCCTTCCCAGACCCTGCTCCAGCTGCCAGACATCTTTCCTGCCCTGGCCAACACAAACCAGGCCACAGTGACCTGGATAATCCCCGTCCTTGATGTCCTGGTCACACAGCCCTTGTCCCTTGTCCCCATGTCAGGCTCTGGGGTGGATCCTGTGGAACATCCTTTGGTGGAGGCTGTGGCTCCAGGTGGGCCGGGGGGATCCCGGGGGACAGGGATCCTGCTGGGCATGAACAGCATTGGACTTGTTGGGAGAAACTGTGAGGGAGAGCTGGGGCAGAGTGACCAACTCAGTGACCTGACACAGCCCTGCTGGGATGTCACACAGCCTCTCTCTTGCGGGCTTAAGGTATCGTGTTATCTGGGAGATCTCGCGATATTACGCCTAACCCCTCTCCCTTTACAGTTGCCCTGCCGTTACCCCCTGTTATAAATTACCCCTGTTGGCAGTTAATAAACGCCATTTCACTGTCCACCACATTGGTATCAGCGTGTCTTGGTCCATGTGGCAGGGGGTGCTGCCACAGAGCCGTGCTCGACCCAGGACACCACACCATAGCCCCTGTAGTGGTGGCAACACTCTATGATGTCACAGCCTGTTCTGTCATGTCACAGCCTTCTCTGCGATGTCACAGCCCATTCTCAAATGTCACACAACTGGTCTCTGATGTTACAGCCAAATCTGTGATGTCATCAGCTGCTCTGTGATTTCAGACTGCTGCCCTGTGCTGTTACAGCTTGCTCTGTGATGTCATAAATGCAACTTATGATGCTGTAGCTTCTCCATGACATCCTATCCTCCACTCTCTGATGTCAGAGCCCACTCTGTCACCTCATGTTACCAGATGATCAATTGCCTACACCAGGTCAGCTCACACTTGGAGCTTGTTCTCCAAAACCCCAGGCCTATGGAAGCCACACAATGCCCATTGTGTGAGAAGAGGAACTAAAAGTTTACCAGCCTCCTGCCAGCTCAGCCTGCCCCACTGGAGCATTGGGGTCCACAACCACCAGGGACAACCAGAGAGACCCCAGGACAGAAGAACACATGGGAAAAGGGGAGGGGAAATATGTTAATGATTTTGGGGAAATTATTATCATATTTATGTTTAGTCTGGGAAAATCAATGAATATGTGTGCAATATACAGAATATAAACAGAAACTTTCCTGCACTCAGCCTGCAGGGCTTTGGGAGGAGCTATCCTCCATGCATCCAGCTGAATAAAGAATGCTGGTTCTTAATGCTATACTGGGGTTAAGGATTTTTCTGTTTTACCGAATTTTTGGTAACACTTCCACTGCCAAGGACAGATCTATCTCCTGCTGTTCACAAACAAAGAAGGGCTGGTGGCAGATGTGGGGCTCAGAGGCTGCCTGTGACCATGAATAATCAAGTTTTCAATGTTCGGTGAAAGAAGGAGTGGCAGCTACCAAACTTCCACACTGGAATTAGGAAGGGCAGACTTTGACCTGTTTAGGATGCAGAACTGGGGAGTACCAAATAAGTACTGATTTTTTGAAAGAGAAACAGCCCTTAAAAACAAAGGGGACTGGGAACATGGACGCATGTCAAGGAAGTAATCTTAAGGGGGAAGGAGCAGCCTGTCCCAGTGTGGCAGAAGATGAGCTAGTGAGGAAAATGACTGGCCTGGTTGCCCATGGAGCTTTTATGGGAACTCAGGGGAAAAAAGAGGATGCAACTTTTGACAGAAGGCCATGAAAATTAGGAAGTGTTTAAGAATGTTATTTGGTCATGCGGAAAGAAAAGTTGAGGGGCGAAAGCTCAATTACAGCATTACCTGGCCAATTCTGTAAAAAATAATAAAAAATGTTATTACAAAAAAATTAATAGCAAAACATGGGATAAGGAGAACATCTACTCTTTTTTTGGATGCAGTGGAGAATACAGTAACTAAAGATAAAGAAAAGGCTAAGCTACTTAACACCTTGCTTCTCTCGATTTTCGATATTAGCACAGGATTTCCTCAGGACAAGTGTTCTCCTGAACTGGTAGATGGGCACAGGGAGCAGAACAACCCCTGTAATCCACAAGGAAGAATTTGGTGACCTGCTGATCATCTCAGATGCTCACAGGTGTCTCTGGGACTAGATGGGATCCATCCTAGGGGGGTGGGGGAGCCGGTGGATGAGCTCCCCAAGCTGCTCTCCATCATTTCCCATCAGTGCTGGCTCAGCAGGGAGGTCCCAGAGGACTGGAGGTGCCAGTGTGAGCCCATTCCCAAGAAGGGCTGGAAAGAGGAGCTGGGGAACTCCAGACCTGTCTGCCTGACCTGGGTGCCCGGCAAGGTTTGGGAACAGATCACCTTGAGTGCCATCAAAGGGCACCCACAGGATGGCCGAGGGGTCAGAGCCAGCCAGCATGGATTTCAATATCTGCATTGATGAACTGGATGAGGGGACTGAGTCCAGCATCAGAAAATTTGCAGATGACACCAATGTGGGTGTGAGTGTGGATCTGCTGGAGGGTAGGAGGGCTCTGCACAGGGCCCTGGACAGGCTGGATCCAGGGCCCAAATCCAACAAGCTGAGGTTGAACAAGACCAAGTGCCGGGTCCTGCACTTTGGCCACAACAACCCCTGCAGCTCTACAGGGTGGGGACAGAGTGGCTGGACAGCGGCCAGGCAGAAAGGGACCTGGGGGCACTGATGGACAGCAGGCTGGGCATGTGGCAGCAGTGTGCCCAGGTGGGCAAGAAGGCCAATGGCTCCTGGCCTGGATCAGGCATGGTGTGGCCAGCAGGATCAGAGCTGATGGACTCAGCACTGATCTGGCCCACGCTCTGCACTCAGACATTGCTGCTGCAGCTCCAGAGAAGGGAACACAAGGGGATCACTGCAGAAAACTTTGCTGGGAGATCATTTAGCTCCTTTAAAGACACCAAGCACACAGCCCCTCATTGACACAGTCTGTGGACACAGGGAAGGTGCAGAGAAACGAAATAAGAAATGGTACAAACAATGGTTTTACTTTGTGGACAATAATTAAAAACTAAAACTAAAACACAGGGAAAAAAAGGACAAATCCAAAAGAACTATCCAACATGATTTATATTACAAATTATTTATATTACTTGGCCTGTTCCTGCTGCAGCCCCGGCACTGCCAACCCCAGGGCTGTGCCTGGCCCCGAGAGCACTCAGGCCCTGCAGCAACACCAGGGCCACCAGGGCAGTGGGGCAGGGCCATGGCAGCAGCACTGGCAACATCAAGTGCTGCTGCTGCTGGGCACAGCTGCTGGGCCAGCACTGATCTGCCCCAGCTCTGCACACAGACATTGCTGCTGCAGCTGCAGAGAAGGCAACAAAAGGGCATCTCTGCAGAAAACTTGGCTGGGACATCCTTTATTTCCTTTAAAGTCACCCAGAGCACAACCCCTCATTGACAAAGTCTGTGGCCACAGGGCAGTTGGAGAGAAACAAAATGAGAAATGGCACAAACAAAGACATTTATTTGTGGACAATATGAGAAAACTAATATAAAGGAAAAAAAAAAACTACAGTCAAACCAACAATAACATGACTTCTATTACAAGTGGTTTGCAGCAATTGGCCATCAAATTAATGTTCCTGAAAGCATCCAGTCATCAGTCTCCACACTTCAGCCTTGAGCTCCTGGTTCCTCAGGCTGTAGATGAGCGGGTTCAGGGCTGGAGGCACCACCGACTACAGAATTGACAGGGCCAGATCCAGCAATGGGGAGGACATGGAGGGGGCCTTCAGGTAGGCAAAGGCTGCAGTGCTAACAAACAGGGAGACCACAGCCAGGTGAGGGAGGCAGGTGGAAAAAGCTTTGTACCGTCCCTGCTCAGAGGGGATCCTCAGCACAGCCCTGAAGATCTGCACATAGGAGAAAACAATGAACACAAAACAACCAAAAGCTAAACAGACACTAACTGCAATGAGCCCAAGTTCCCTGAGGTAGGATTTGGAGCAGGAGAGCTTGAGGATCTGTGGGATTTCACAGAAGAACTGGCCCAGGGCATTGCCATGGCACAGGGGCAGGGAAAATGTATTGGCTATGTGCAGCAGTGAATAGAGAAAGGCACTGGCCCAGGAAGCTGCTGCCATGTGGGCACAAGCTCTGCTGCCCAGGAGGGTCCCATAGTGCAGGGGTTTGCAGATGGACATGTAGCGGTCATAGCACATGATGGTCAGGAGGGAAAATTCTGCTGAAATGAAGAACACAAAGAAAAAGAGCTGTGCAGCACATCCTGAGTAGGAGATGTTCCTGGTGTCCCAGAGGGAATTGTGCATGGCTTTGGGGACAGTGGTGCAGATGGAGCCCATGTCAGCGAGGGCCAGGTGGAGCAGGAAGAAGAACATGGGCGTGTGCAGGTGGTGGCCGCAGGCTACGGCGCTGATGATGAGGCCGTTGCCCAGGAGGGCAGCCAGGGAGATGCCCAGCAAGAGGCAGAAGTGCAGGAGCTGCAGCTGCCGCGTGTCTGCCAATGCCAGCAGGAGGAAGTGACTGATGGAGCTGCTGTTGGACATTTTCTTTGTCTTGGCATGGGGATCTGTAAGAAAAGTAACTATGGAATACTTGGGTTTGGAGAGGACTTGAAATATCCCAGCACAGCCTCGGGCCACTTTCCCCCCACTGCCTGCCCAGGGCTCTGCTGCCTGGAGCTGTCCCTGCCAGCAGCTGCTCCCTGTGCCCAGGGCTGGGCCCTGCCAGTGCTGCCAGAGCCCAGCCCAGCCCTGGGGGCTCAGCTCTGCCCTGCAGAACCCTCCCAGCTCTGGCACTGCCCGGGGGCAGCTCTGGCTCTCCAGGCTCTGATGGCTCTGTCAGAGCAACCCTGAGGAGGCTGAAAAAGAAAAACTGATGCAGCTTCTAGGGGGCCCTGTGCAGGTTTCTGTCACTGCCTGGCTTAGTAAGATCTGAGAAAAAGCTATTTTCTTTTTCTGAATCTTAACTGAGAGATTAATATCAATGTTCAATTTTTCATCCTGGCAACTGAAAGCAGTAGATTAAAAAAGCAAGATTTTCCAATTTATGCAGCCCCAGCC
Source organism: Melospiza melodia melodia (assembly GCF_035770615.1). Classification (NCBI taxonomy): domain Eukaryota; kingdom Metazoa; phylum Chordata; class Aves; order Passeriformes; family Passerellidae; genus Melospiza; species Melospiza melodia. Next base: position 1,497,079 of record NC_086218.1, on the reverse strand, counting down.
TTTCTGTGCTCCCTGTAAAACCTACTTGGAAATATTGTACAGCTAAATGTCATGCTGGGAGAAGTCCTGAACAATGCAGCATCCTCACCACACAAAGAAAACACTTCCAAGCCTGATCAGCTGTCTCCTCCCACCCAGACCTTGTCCCCCCATGCTGGGAGCAGCTGCCAGGGCTGGCTGAGAGCTGTCCCTGGCAGGCAGCAGAGTCCCTGCCCCAGCACAGCACCCTGGGCTGCAGGACCCTTCTCTGCACAACAGCCCTGGGCACCCCTGGCTGCTCTGCACAAGAGACAATCGGAGAATGTACTCACAGGGTCTGTAGGCATTGGGATGTTCCAGCTTTAGGAGATGGCTCCAGGAGCTGCAGCTGCATTGTCCTGCAGCCCGAGGTTCCTGTGCCAAGGGCTGGCAGTGATTCTGCCCCAGGCACTTCTCAGCACCTTCCCAGCCCTGACTGATTGAAGCTCTCTGTGCCTCTGTGCTGTGCCCAGGGTGGCTGCAGGCAGTGCCCCAGCCCTGCTGGGCTGGCAGAAGAGCTGCTCATCAAGAGAAATGTGCTTTTGAAGCTCTTCTTGGTTACCAGGAGCTGCCTCTGTGCCAGGAGCCCAGCCCAGCTCAGCAGCACAGACAGAGCACAATGACTTTAATGAGCCTCTGGGGCTTTGTGCTCAGGCCCTGACCATCAGTCCCTGGGAGGGAGCTGAAGAAACCTCTCCAGAACTCCGAGTCAGAATCACACTCCAAAGTTTCTTGGACTTTTAATGGGTCCCACTTAGGGACACGACTGAGAAAGTGTCCCCAGGCCCCAGGCAGAGCAGAGAACTGGAGGCAGTGATGACAGGTGAGGACAAAGAGAAGCCAAGTCTTGGTGCCCCAGGCAAAGCAGGGTCTGTGCCACCAAGGGCTGTGAGGAGACACCTTGTCCTGAGGCACTGGGGCCTCCTGGCACAGCTCCAGCCAGGCTGGGCACTGTCAGCCCCACGTCCTGCCCTCAGCATCCCCCCCTATCCCACATCCCAGTGGCCTCAAGGATCTGCTGGAAGGGTCCCTGGGGAGCCTTGCTCAGGAATGGCCCTGGGGACTCCTGAATGCTTCCAGGGACTGCAGGTTTTTCAAAGGACTTTGGGTTCGGCTTTTGCCTTGGAGTCTCTGAGAGGTTTGTGCAATCATGGCCTCCAATTTTCTGCTGTAAGTAGTCCCTGGAGAGGCTTTGTGAGTAACAACACTCAGTGGGGCTCATTAATGCTTTCAGATACTCAAAGTTTTTTAAGGTACTTTGGATTTTCCTTTCCACACTGAGTGTCCAAGCAGTTTTTGTGCCATCCTGGCCTCAAATTCTCTCCTCCAAGGAGTCCATGAGGAGCTTGTGTTTGGGATGGACCTCAGTGGGATCCATCGATTCCTCAAGACTCTTTGGGGTTTTCTTCCAACTCTGACTCCAGGAAAGATTTGTGCAATCTACTCTCAGGCCCTGAGCTTGAAGGGCTCACCTCCAAATGCTCATTAGGGTCAAGAAATTTCTGACAAACCATGGATCTGCCTTTATTTCCCTCTGGTCTAGTTCAGTTCAGCAAGAAGTTCTCCTTTTACAGTTATGGAGAATATTTCAAAGAGCCTCTATGAAATAGGCAATTCTTTTTTAAAGAGTGTATTTTATTGCTGTTCTTTTTAAAGAAGATGTGATTGCAGCATTCTGTAATTGATATTGATGTAGGACTGCTCCAAAGGAGGTCTGGCCAGGTCAGTGAAGTTGTACCTTGGAGCTGACTCAGTGTAGACAACCTTGCCTCACATTCTCAAACCCCATGTGAGAAACTATTTTTACTTTCAAAAATTTAAATGCTTTATTAAGGCCTTTTCAAAATACAACAGAAGACTGAATAAAGAAAAGAATACAGCACTGGGAGCAAAGAATTCAGTCACTGTGTGCTCATCTACAAAATGGATGTTCTGTCCTTTATACCTCTAGCCCCTCCCAAAGTCTTGTCAATCGACTCCTTCTCTGTCCAGTGGTGGAGATCACTGTCTAACACCTTGATTGGAGGTCAGGTGCTGCCATAGTAACAAGCCCACCCTCCCAAATGCCCCAACTACTGAGGCCATCCTGTGATAACAATGCAAGGGGGAGGGGAAGGATAACTATACATCTACAAAATATCTCTTAACATATATTTAATATTCACCCCTTAATTGTGAGAGTCAGCCACTGGATTACTCATCTATAACACCATTACCTTTTCTTTTCCTATAAGTCATTTTGCTCAAACAGTTAAGTAAAACATTTTCTCTCTTTCTCTTGAATGATTCATACCAGCATCTGTTGATGTGGGCAAGGACAGTGGGAACAGGAGAAAAAATCTCAGGTTTTCCTTAGACTAATTTGGAATGGACAAAAGGGCATCCCAGGGGCCCAGTATGGCTTTGACTCCCATCTACCGTGCCTATGTGGCTGCTACCCATAGTTGGTGTATCTTAGGGGTGAGTACAGAGGCCAGCTCGGTACTGCCCTCCAGTCCTTGTTGAATTAAAAGACAACTGAGGAAATATAGAGGTCTGGTATGGCCTTTTGTCCCTTTGAAAAATGAGGAATTATAGAGGTCTGGTATGGCCTTTTGTCCATGCCTACGGGGTTGCTGCCCATGGCAGGGCGATGGAGCCTTCTTGGTAGCAAACAAAGGGACCAATCCAGCCTTGCCCTCCTTACTTTGTCTTATTTTCTTAAAGAAGCTTTCCCATTACATTTTACAGTCCCTTGTGTACTTCTCCTCAACAGATGCTGGTAATTCTCACCCATGAAAACAGGAAGACAGTTTTTGAGCTGGTTGGTGGAAGCTTGACTCTACTTTTTGGGCTTCTTAGTGTTTTTCTGGTTGTCTCTCAGTCTCTGCTTGAGAGTCAATCTTGTTTTACCCTGCCTTGATGTTACAGTCCACTCTTTGGGTTCTCCTACTGGGCCTTTGACTCTGTTGCCATGAGTCCATCCCTGCTCTGCAGTTTGCACGGCCGAATCTGTGGTGAGCAGTACCTGAAAGGGACCTTCCCACTGAGGAGTTAGAGGCTGATCTCTCTATGACTTGATCATCACCCAATCCTCAGGATTAATATTATGGATTCTGAAATCCAGGGTGGTAGTTTGAGGAATTGCCCCTTCATGCCTTAGGCCTTCTAAGGTTTGTGCTGTAGACATCACTTATTTCTTGGCATTGGCTTCCCCTTCCTCATAGGCGGCAACCTTCTGGGGTGAGGTCAGAAAGGGTAACCCAAACATAATTTCATAGGGTGACACCCCCAGATCTGACTGGGGTTGGGTTCTAATTCTTAATAAGGCCAAAGGGAGACATTTTATCCATGACATTCAGGTTTCAATCATGAGCTTAACTAGAGCTCTTTTAAGAATTTGATTCATTCTCTCTACACAACCAGAACTCTGTGGATGCCATGGAGTGTGTAATTCCCATTTTATTCCTAGGGCCTGAACAACTTTCTGCAATATCTTTGATGTGAAATGAGTTCCCCAGTCTGAATCGATCCTGTTGGCCATCCCACATTGGGGAATGATTGATTCTACAAGTGTTTTACTCAGAACATTGGCATGTGCTTTCACAGTGGATACCATCTCTACACAATGAGTCGCGTGATCTACTATCACTGGCAAAAACTTCCACTCTTGTACCTGGGAAGCTCAGTAAAGTCTACTTGGATGTTTTGAAAGGGCCTTAAGGCTAGTTCTCACTCTCCCCTGGGTGTTTTCCTCACGATTTTCCTATTCACTTTTTGACATATCACACACCGTTCAGTTACTTGCTTAGGTATTCTGAAAATTCCTATGCAGCCCCAAACCCTTAGAAATTGATCACTTAGCACTTGTGTACCCCAATGTGTTGTTCCATGTATGCCTTCTAGCATTTTCCCGGCAAGGGGTTTATTCAACATCTGCCTCCCATCTGCTCATCTCCACTTCCCTTTGTTATCTTTCTTGGCTCCTCTTTTAAGAAGTTCTTCCTCTTCTGTCCCACTGAATACAGGGACTTTTTGCATTTCTCTCATGGGCGTTAATACTATTATTAGTTTTTCTGTCTCTGATTCAATTGCATTTTTAGCCTCTAGATCAGCCTCATTGTTCCCTCGCTGCTCCTGTATTGTCCCTTTTTGATGTCCTTTAACATATACCACTGCTACTTCCTCTGCTAATTGTAAGGTTTCTAACTCTTCTGAAAGAATTTTTTCATTATTCAGTTCCTTTCCCTTTGAATTTAATAGCCCACTCTCTTCCAAAAATTTTCAAAAAGGTTTGCACTATGCCAAAAGTGTATTTTGAGTCCTGTATGGATTGTAACCCTTTCCTGTGCCAATATTTCCAGAGCTCATTTTAGGGCATACAACTCACATGCCTGGGCTGACCAGTTGGAAGGTGACTTTTCCTTTTATAAGGCTGCCAACCCTTCATGTACCATAGCATACCCCGATACCCTTTGTCCCTTTATTATCTGTGAAGATCCATTGATGTACAATCAATGTACCTTGGAGTGGCGGATCTGTTAGGTCCTCTCTTACTTTAGTTTGATAGTTTATAACCTCCAGGCAATTATGTATTAATTCCTCATCTGGTTCTCCATATAAAATCTGGGCAAGGTTGAGTTGGTTACTCACAATTAGCTCTAAACCATTGTCTCTTAAGATGGCTTCATACTTTAGCACTGAGGAATCAGTGAGCGATTTCTCAGCCTTTTGGCTCAGGATACTCCTTACTGAGTTTGGGATATATATTTTCAATTTTCCCCCAAAAGGTTAATTTTTTGCTTTCTGCTATAAGTAGGGCAGTCACTGCCACAGCCTGAATGCAAGTTGGCCACCCCTAGCTGACAGGGTCTAGTATTTTGATAAATAGGCCCCTGGTTTCCTGGATCCTCCCCAGTCCTGGGCTAATATTCCATGTGCTACCCCTTTTTCTATATCCACAAACAATAGAAGGGTTTGTCTAAGGCAGGAAGACACAGTGCCAGTGCACTAATTTTTGCTTTAAAAGCTTCAAACTTTGTTCATCATCTTTTTCCCACCTAATCTCTTCTTCAACTAACTTTTCTTACAAGAATTGGACAGCCTTCAATCCATAGCCCACAATATCCCAACAGACATAAAATCCTTCTGACTTCCCTCCTAATTTTTGGCCATGGGAGTGAGACTATCCCCGTAATTCTCTCATGGTTCAGCCGCCAGCTCCCTTGACAAATCACATGTCCTAGGAATTTTACTTCCCACTCTACAAATTCAAGTTTCCCTTTTGATACCTGAAGTCCTTGGTCCCTCAGAAAATTTAACAATACTATAGTGGATTCCCAAACTTCTTTTTCTTCCTGTCCTGAGAAAAGCAAATAATTTACACATTGGATGAGCTTTATCTCAGGTTTGATGGAGAAGAGCTGTACTTCTTCTAGGGCTTGACCAAAGAGGTTTGGGGAGTTGGAAAACCCTTGGGGTAACCTAGTCCACCGAAGCTGTTGCTTCCACCCAGAATCAGGGTCCTCCCATTCAAAGGTAAATATATCCCACTTTTCTCTGCCAGTAGACATGCCTAAAAAGTATCTTTTAGGTCTATCGCACTGAACCACTGCTGTGCTGGGGGGATATTACTCAGTAGTGTAGAGGGGTTAGGCACTACTAGGTATGGATTCACTGTTCTTTTGTTCTCTTCTCTCAAATCTTGAACAAGCCTGTAAGTCCCATCTGACTTCTTTACTGGTAATATGGGTGTATTATGGGGGGACATACATGGTTCTAAGGTCTATCCTCAGGTAGGTCCTGGATCAGTGGCTGCAGCGCTCATCTCCCTTCCAGGGAGAGTGGATATTGTCGTACCCAAACTGGATGGTTCACATTAACTATTTTTATTACTATAGGTTTCATGTTCTGTTTACCAGGGTTTTTTTTGGTTTTGCCCACACCTTCTCATTAATTTTGTCCTCATCCTCTTCCCTTAATTGGAGAAGCTTAACTACCATTTTCCCTTCCTCTGGAAGCACGCCAATGTCAAACTGCACCTGTAAATCCTGTCCTAGTAATTTTCACCCTGCTTCTGGAACTTATAAAACATCCCCAAATCCTATTTTATTTGTTCCTTCAAGCTTTATTTGCTTTATAACTGAGACCTGGAACCCTTCTCCTTTAGCACCTACTACTTGCACAGTATCTTTACCCTTTTTGCACCCCTTTGGATTCTACAAACACAAGTTCTTTCAGCCCCATGTCTACTAAGAATTCAAATGCTTCCTCCTGGGTATTTATTTTTAAAGTTATCAATGGCTCCTGATGGTATCCTGTCCCCAGGAGGTAGAGCTTTTGACACCCCTAGTCTTCCGTTTCTCCTTTTTGCTCAATGTCATAGACCCTCAGCTCCTTTTACCTCTGGGGGAAATTCTTTCTGATATGCCCACTCTCTTTACAGTAAAACCAAACTGGTCATAGGTTCCCCTGTTTCCCAAACTCTCCTTTTTGTGCCCAGTCCCAAGGAGCTGCATCCTCCCTCCATCTGTCTTCCTGTACTCGGAATCCTCCTGCCTTACCTGAGTTGTTCTTTACATGATGGTTTCCTTCTCTAATGGCAGTTACCATTACTTTGGCTTTTGCCTTGGCCTTCTCTTAGTCCCTTTTTACATACTCCTTCTGTGCATCCCTTAAAAGATCCTCTACCCTCTTTTCTTGCCAACCATCTAACTTTTCTAACTTTCTCCATATATCTGGCCAAATGTGAGTGATGAAATTTATCTTTAGTAAGATCTGTTCAGCAACTGTATCAGGGTCAAACCCTGAATATTGCCTCATATTCCTTCTCAATCTTTCTAGCACTCTGTCCTGGTTTCTTCCTTCCTTTGCTGCTCATCAAAAGCTTTATGAGATTTTAATTACATGGAGCTGCCTCTTTGCTACCTCTTAAAATCAATGCTCTATATTCCTCCATGTCTTGCCTCCCCCCAGTACTGTTGTGGTCCCAGGTGGGGTGCACTATGGGCATTGTCAGATTCCCAGGAGGTCCCTCCACATGCTTCCTTTCCCATATCCATATCTCAGCCACTCAGATCATCTGTCTTTCTTCTGGTGTGAATAGCTTGGTCATTATTGATTGCATCTCTTCCCATGTATAAATATTGGGCCCCAGAAACTGGTCTAACTGTTCCACTAATCCAGTGAGGTCCTCTAGTAATCCTTTCAATTATTTCTTGAACATTGTCACATCAGAAGAGCTGAGAGGCACGGTTACAAATCTAATTCCTCCCCGCACCTCACACAGTGGGGTACACATTCCCTCAGGGGATATAATCCTGCTGCTTGGTTCCCATCCCCTGATCTGCTTTCCTCTCATTGTGCCACCCTGTTTCTGGTGTTTTGAGTAGGCCCATCTCGGATAGGGGAGGTGCATCTGGGGCTATTGGAGGTGGAGGGGGTAAGTCTTCTATTGGGTCCCATTCTTTATTTTCTGATACCTTAAACATGCTCACCTTTGAGGGTGAGGTCTCCCCCTCCCAGCAGGCAGGGTAGTCATTCTCTTCCGGATTGAACGGTTTCTTAGCTCTTACATGGATGTTTAATGCCTGACACATCCATCCTTCATCTGACCCATATCTCGGCCAGTATACATGATTGCTCCTAATTTCCCTTCTGGTCCATTCTACCATGCAATACTGAATCATTTTGGGCTCATCCTTATCTCTGGTCATATTTCCACAGGTCTAGTTTCCTTCCCAGTGGGCCATCTAGGGGTATAACTATTGGTACTGCCTCAGTTTCTACTCCTCTCCTTGGGGATTTGCCCATTGTCTCATCCTGACTGGCCGATCACAGGCCCTCCTCTGACAGAGCCCACCTTTCCAGCCACAGGCCCTCTGGACAGACCTTGCCTCTCTCAGAAGGGAAAAGAGAAGGGGGAGTGAGAAAAAAAAGAACAAAGGAAAAGAGAAAAGAGAAGGAAAGGGAAGAGAGAGAAAAAACAAAAAAAACGGTACTTCTCTTTTGACAAGTAAAAATAAAAAAAATCTTATGATCCAGGGGCTTCCATATCACTGGATTGGTCCCTGCCCTTCCTCTCCTTGGTTCAATGCTCTGGTCCCACGGTCGAACTCTGCTCTCTGTCCCGCCTGGCTCAGCTTGGCTGTGGCCTGCCCCGGCCCAATTCACCTGGGCAGCTGCCGTCTCACCCCTGGCCCAACCTGGCTTGGCTTCGGCAGCTCCGCAGGCCCCTATTCGACTATGCGGCTTCCATCCAACTTCTGACCCAACTTGATTTGGCTTCAGTGGCTCCGCTCACCACAATTCAATTCAGAGGCTCAGCCTGCCCCAGTTCAGGAGTTCCTGCTCCGTGCCTGACTTGGCTCAGCCTCAGCGGCTCTGCCTGCCCTGATTTGGCTCAGCTCAGCAGCCGGCCCAGCCCGACACCCTCGGTTTGGCAGCTCCACCGTGACGTGACTTGGCTTGGCGGCCAGACTGCCCCGACCCCCTTGGCTCAGCAGCACATGAACTGCTGCACCGGCTCCTGGGTGACCCCCTGCAGCAAACCCCTCGGTGGCCACCCCACTCCAGCCTGGCTCCAGCTGGCCCTGGAAATTACAGCACTGGCTGCGCCCCAGAGGCTGCCCCCACTCTGAGCGATGCAGGAGCCACCGTGACATGTGGAGCTCACTGGCTCCCTTGGTGTGTGCTGGATGGGAATCCCACCCTGGGTCCCCGTCCTGGCACAAACAGGGTTTCCCTGATGGGTGAACCCAGCTCCCAAGTCCCCACAAACCCTTCAATCCTACATGTCCCACCGGCCATGGGGTCCTTGTCTATGGGATCCATGCTCTCCTCCCCTGCCATGTGTTCCACTGTTCCTTTTTCCTCTCTACCGTCCAATATCCTGACACTTCAAGGGACCAGGATGGATCCAGTATATTACTAATGTGAAGCTCACTTTCATACACTGGAATTACAGAGTCACAAACTGGCCAAACATAGTTATGTGGGTGGTGCTCACTCCCCTTCTTCTCTTTTCTTTATCCCAAAGTCTCCTGGTGTCTTTGGGCTTCCAACCTGCAACCATTGGTGGAACTGGGAGAGTCCGATAGACTCTGCCAAATCTGTGGTAGGGGGTGCCCCTTTTGAAAACTCCTAAGGACACCAGATGTATTTCCCAGACGAGTCCTCATTTGTGAGAAATGATGCTCACTTCCAAAAATTTAAAAGGATTATTGAAACCTTACCAAAAAGTACAGCAGAAGACTGAATGCAGAAAATATTACGGCACAGGGAGCAAAGGATTTTTTCAACCATATGGTCGTCCACACAATGGATGTTTCGCCTTTTAACCCTTTAGCCCTTCTCAAAAGCTTGCTAATCAACTCTTTCTTCACTGTCCAGTGGTAGAAGTCATTTCCTTACATCTTGATTGGGGGTCAGGTGCTGCCATAGTAAAAAGCCAACCCTCCCAAATACCCCAACTACCAGGAAACAACAAAACAAGGGGGGAGTAAAACATAACTATAAAACTACGAAACTTGTCCTAGGATATCCATTATATGTGCCTTTTAATTGTGAGACTCAACCATCGCATAACTCATCTATATCACAATTATTTCAAAACTGCTTCCTGTTCCACCCTAACTGTCCCTGCAGAGGAACAAGCCATGTTTCATGAACTTCTGCAAGCTCAGGCTTCTCATTTCATGAGGAATCTGGCATGGAAATGGCCATATTAAGAATGTGAAAAGAAGAAGAAATGGATTAGAAATTCTTAGAAAAAATAACCCTTCTTACAGACAAAGTTCACCAAGTAATTCCCTGCATTTCTCCTTTCCAGATTCTTTCAGTCTTCTACTCTGGGAGATGCAGCTTGTTCTGCTGCTTATCATGAACTGATTGTTTTCATGCTCTTGATTTATACCAGCACAAGAGATGTAGAATCATCTAAACTGAAAACAGAAAGAAACTGCCTCTGACAACCAATTTTCATATTATAGATTACTTTCCAGGTGAATGATTATCACACAACTCTCCATTTCTGGCTGCAAATTTGGAGATTCTTTCTCTGAATTCAGTCAGGGTTGCGTTCCCCAACGAGTCCTGGTACCACCTCCTGTTTTCCAAGGTTGGAACAGTCACAATGAAAACCTCAGCAATGGCACAACTCCCCAGTCCACCAGGAAAAGAAAGGACAACATTCTGCAAACGTTTGTCCTGCTTTGCTGCAACAGTCCTGCTGCAGGGACATTGTGGAAAGCCAAGAGAAGCTGCAGTTGGTGGCTCATCTTGTGACAGGAGCTTGAACACATTCTCCAGGTAAGGTTCTTGGAAAGGGCAGACAGGACTGTGGAGAAGATTCCTGGAAAACTGAACCAGCTTTCCCAAAGTGAAATGAAAATGGAAAGAAATCATCTGAAATGTATTTCTCTATTAATTTCTATGCTCCCCTTTTCCATCTTGCACTACTACTCCATGCCATGAGTTCCAAATGCATCTAACCTCTAAGATGGGTGACTTAGCGAGTTTTAGACACTCTAAAATACCATGAGCTGCACACAGTTTGCCTTCCCCTGTTTTTGTTGGAAAGCAATGCTGGAGCCATCAGTGCAGTACTTGGGTCGGGCACGAATCCTGCAGGCAGGGAATGTGCCCCGGCAGTGTGTGACCCTCAACAGGGACAATGCTCAGCAATCCTGCAGGCAGGCAATGTGCCCCGGCAGTGTGTGACCCTCAGCAGGGACAGTGCTCAGCAATCCTGCAGGCAGGGAATGTGCCCCGGCAGTGTGTGACCCTCAGCAGGGACAATGCTCAGCAATCCTGCAGGCAGGGAATGTGCCCCGGCAGTGTGTGACCCTCAGCAGGGACAATGCTCAGCAGCGTTGCTGTGCTCGGTCTCCATGGAACCATGCCAGAAGCAGCTGCTGAGCTCAGAAGCCATCGCAGCCCCCGCCCTGCCCCAGAGCTCCTTGGCAGGGTGGGCTCCTGCCCTGGCTCTGTGTGCCAGGAGCTGGCAGCGCTGGGTGCAGGGAGCCCAGGGAGGGCACAGCAATGCTGGGTGAGAAATGCTGGGGCACAGCGAGATGGGCGAGTGCAGCCGGCCAGGGCAGAGGAGCAGCACACACAGGGGGCACAGCCTGCAGGACAGTTGGCCAAGGGGAGAAAACAACAAACTTCTCAGGAGGGTGGAGAACAAACTTTTAGTTGCAAACTTCAGAGAATGAGGTACTTGGGAAATTTTAAACAGCATTGAATTACAGTAAATCACTTGACAAAGCACTGACTTCGCAAACTCTAACCTGTCCAACTTCAAGTTATGCAGATTTTGAGAAGAGGAAGTCAGGAGAAGAGAGAGAGGGAGAGAGAGATCCACAGTCAGTCTTGGGTCCCAGTTGCTGTGAGCTCCGGGGCCATGGGACGTGTCAGTGTCACACCTGTGTCACAGCCTGACTTGCTCTGGTCCCTCTCACAGGTGGGGTTTGTGGGATGCCAGGGGCTTGGCAGCCACTTTGGGGCTGGGCCAGAGGCTGCAATGGCTGGGGTGGGGCAGTGACCACCCCATCTTTGCAGAACTCTTCCTGCCCCCAAACACACACTGGAGATGTCTGGGGCCATTCATCATTTCTCTGCTCTCCAGCACTGAGGCAACGGACTCTGGATACGGCTCTGAGCTCATGCCCAAGGCAACCACCCCTGGCAATGGGGCTCCGTGGTGCCATTCCCAGGAAACCCCCAAGAGCTGGGGAGTGCCCGAAAACAGCCTCAGAAACATGAGATACCTCAAAATCTCTTCAGAAATGTGGATTATTAAAAAATTCACTCAGTAATAGGCTCCCCCTCCCTTCATCATCCCCAAACCTTGGCTGCCGCATTCCAGACCCCATCCCACCTCCCCAATCCCAACCTCAACCCATCCCAACCCTTCCTGGACATCAACACCCCCTTCCCAAGCCATATTGCCCCCATTTTCCACCTCCCGAGCCCCATTCCACCCATCCTGCCCCACCTAATGCCCATCTCAACCCTCCTGATTTGAAGCCCACTTTGCTCAATCCCCTTCCAACCCCATTCCACACCAAAGAGTTGTGGAATTGAGGAATTTTGGGGTGGGATTGTGTAGTTTTCAGTGGCATTAAGGTGACAAATTGAACCCTCTTTTCCCTTTCGGTGCCAAGAAAGGGAGACAAGTACACCAAATACCCTCAAAACCCCCAAATTCTCCCAATTATCTCCCTGAATCCCAGATTCCCCTGAAACACAAGTAAAAAGTGAGGCTTTATATGCCTTTGATTAATTTATTGATTTTTACCCCAATTTTCTCTGTTTTAAAGGGATGAAGATGAATCCAAAGAAAATGAGGGCCAAAATAAAAGGATAACCAGCACAGTGTCTTCCCAACATGGATCACAGGGAATGTGGATCGCCAGGGCTCTGACCAACGTGGGTCTTCCCATGGGGGATGAAGCTGGAGTGGTGCACGAAGCTCTTCCTGCAGTTGGGGCATTTGCAAGGCTTCCCTTACTGGTGATTCCGCTGGTTTTTGGTCAAGTGAGAGCTGCTGGTGAAGCTCTTCCCACACTGGGGGCACTCATAGGGCCTCTCCCCAGTGTGGATGCACAGGTGAATTGGGACCAGTGGCTGAAGCACTTCCCACACTCCCCACACTCTTGGGCCCATTCCCCACTGTGGATCATCTGGTGGCGGATCAGGGTCCTGCTGTGCCTGAAGCTCTTCCCACACTCCAAGCACTTGTGGGTCTTCTCCCTATAGTGAAGCTGCCCATTGACAACCAGCTCTGAGCTCTGGCTGAAGCTCAGCCCACTTTCCTGGCACAGGGTTGGTCTTTTCTCCTCAGAGCACACTGGGCTGGGTTTGCAGCCCCTCCTCCTGTGGGATCTCTGGGGATTTTCCTCCCCATTGGATTCCTGCACTGTGGAATCCCTCAAAATGGCCTTTCCCATGAGATTCTGCCATGGAGATTTTTCTTCCACGGTCTCCATTCTCAGCTCCTCCTCTGGGGTAGGAAGGAGAAAGAGAGGATGGGATTTGCCTCCATACCAGAGGGAAGGGTAAGGAGATTCCCCCAGTGCATCCCCAGCAGGACGGCGTTGGCAGCAGGGTTGTCCTGCAGCGAGGGGATTTTCTGGGCTGGGAGATGAAGCAGGACAGAGGAGGAAAGGGGCACTGACTTCCTCCTCACATGCCTGGGTGTCCTGGGGCATCTTCCTCTTCCTTGAGGTGTCTCCCTCAAGGAAGTTCTCCCTCAAGGAACTTTACCCTCCATCTGGTAAAGTTTTAGGAATGGGATATTCTGTTTTGGGAGGAAAACAAGGGATGAGCACAATGACCTTTCTACTAGTTTGAAGGCAAACCTGGGGAGAGTCTAAGCCAGAATTCCAATTCAATAAAAAAATAAGGATCAAGGCAATGATACAGAAACACTGCCTTAAACTGACAGAGTCACGATATAACCTGACACCCTGCTGGGCAGGGTGGTGGAAGCAGTCCCATTAAGTGGTGGCTGCAGTCCTGTTGGAGTGATGAACGTGGTTCTGTCAGAGCAGTGATCCTGTAGAAGAGTCTGGTCTTCCTCTGAAGGTCCAGTGATGGTTATGGAACTCTTGTCCTCTGGGAATCCAGCAGGTAAGCTGCTCCTGGTGTTAAAAGACTCAGCTTATATCCAGGTAGGAATGCTTGGTTCCTCCCCCTGGGCGGAGCATCCCACAATGGGATGATGGAATTTTATCAGTCCTGCAGGGACACTCAATGGCTCATTCACAGAAGATATCTCCCCTGGAGGGCGTTATCAGGGGTGAGTCATGGAAGAGATAAAGAACACTACCCTGCCTTTTTATAACAGTTGATGAAGATGGTGATTGAAAACATGCATTTGGTTACATCTTACATTGCACCCTGAAACAGTGGGGTAATCCCTGCTTGGGTGGCTGAACACCACCCCCCTTACCCAAACTGGCTCAGGTGTAAAACCCCCACCCTGGGAAGGCCACACACACAGGGGAAAATGTCACACTTGGCCCCCTCCAGGGGAGGTCTCTGTCCCTGTCACAGGCTTTTTCACAGGCTGGGCGACTTTGCCAAATGTTAGAATAATTTTTCTCTTTGTCCCTGTCACCTTTGTGACAGCTACACAGAGCTTCCCCTTCCTTTTCATATTCCGTATTGGGCCTAATTTCCACTTTTCTTTTATCAGAATGTGCCAGCAGCTGAGCTGGAGCTGTGCAGGACCAATGGAATTTGGATTTGCCAAAAAATAGCTTCTATTGTCAGTTTATAAAATTTTGGGATTTGTTTGCATTTTCATCATGTGACTTGTGGGAAAAGCAAATATTCATCAAAGTATTTTATGCAGAGTTAAGTTTGTTTTCTGCAAAGTTTATTTTGTCCGGTGCCCAGGGAATGCTCTGTGCCTCTCACCCTGGGGGATGCTTGGGAGGGGCTGGGGAGGGTCCCTGTCCCTGTCACCCCAGGCCATTCCCCAGGGAGGGTCCCTGTCCCTGTCACCCCAAGCCATTCCCCAGGGGGTGTCCCTGTCCCTCTCTCCCCAGGCCATTCCCCTGGGGGTCTCCATCATTCTCACCCCAGGGGATGCTTGGGGGTCTCTGTCCTCGTGTCCTGAGGGATGCTCGGAGGGTCTCCATCCCTCTGGCCTCAGGGAATGCCTGTGCAGGGCTGGGGACCAGGGGCTCTGTGTCCCTCTCACCGCTGAGGGTGCTCGGGGCTGGGGGGGCTCTCCGACCTTCTCACATCTGGGGAGCTTTAGGCAGAGCTCAGAGATGGTGGTTCATGAGCAGCTTCGTGATGGGGAGAAGCCCCACAAGTGCTTGCAGTGTGGGAAGAGCTTCAAACAGAGCAAGCACCTGGTCAGCCACCAGATGATCCACACCGGGGAATGGGCCTACGAGTCTGGGGAATGTGGGAAGGGCTTCAGCTACAGATCCACCCTCGTGACCCACCAAGGCATCCACACTGGGGAGAGGCCCTGTGGGTGTCCCCAGTGTCAGAAGAGGTTTCACACCAGCTCCAGGCTCCTCCAGCACCCACAGATTCACTCAGAGGAGAGGCCCTTCTGCTGTCCTGACTGTGGGAAAGGCTTCAACCACAGCTCCCACCTCATCAGGCACCAGCGCATCCACACAGGGGAGAGGCCCTACCAGTGCGCCACATGTGGGAAGAGGTTTCACACCAGCTCCCATCTCCTCCTGCATGAGCAGATTCACACAGATGAGAGGCCATTTTGCTGTCCAGACTGTGGGAAGGGCTTCAAGCACAACTTCACCCTCATCAGGCACCAGCGCATCCACACTGGGGAGAGGCCCTTCGAGTGTCCCCAGTGTGGGAAGAGCTTCACCCGGAGCTCTCACTTGACAAGACACCAACAGAGCCACCAGTAAGGGAGGCCCTGCAAATGCCCCAGCTGCAGGAACAGCTTCATGCACTGCTCTATCTTCATTACCCATGGGAGAACCCACACTGAGAAGAGCCCTTGTGATCCATTTTCCCTGTGATCCATGCTGGGAAGATACCTGCCCGTCGTCCTGCCCCTGCCCTTGACATGATGTGGGATTGAAGAACATGAGAGTCTGGCCATGGCCCTGTCATTACATTCACTCCAACCTCAGGTTATTGCCGGGGCAGGAAAGGGACTCTGTATGTCCCTTTCCCTGAGGAGAGGAGTGCCCTTTCCAGGCAGGGGGAAATACATGGCCAGGAAGAGCCTGCTGTTGATGTTGTAGTTTTCCCTGTAAATAGCTTTTCTTATCTCTTCTGTTATCAATATTGTTTCTGTTCCATTTTTTCCTTGTCTCGTTGCTGTTCCTAATAAATTGTTCTTATCCCAGCCCGGGATCTTTGCCTTTTGTGCTTTCCATTGGAGGCAGGAGGGCAGTGAGGGAAGCGCAGTTTTAGCAGGAGCAGGAAATTGTGGAATCCCATTCCTGAATCCCGGCCTGTGGAAACTGAGCATCCCAGCTGGTCCCAGCCCTGGTGGCCATGGCAACAGCCTTGGGAGCGGGTCCCTCGCTGGGGCTGTGGGAACCTCTTCCCTCTGGTGCCCAGGGACAGGAGTGGGGGGAAATGCTGCAGCTGAGTTGGGGCAGGGTCAGGTTGGGTGTCAGGAAAAGGTTTTTGCCCAGAGGCTGCTGGGGCCCTGCCCAGGCTCCCCAGGGAAGGGTCCCAGCTCCTGGGCTCTCTGAGCTGCAGCAGCGTTTGGACAGCGCTGCCAGGCCCAGGCTGGCATTGTTGGGGTGTCCTGGGCAGGGCCAGCAGTTGGACTGGAGGATCCTGATGGGTCCCTCCCAGCTCAGCCAATTCTGTGGTTCTGGGATCCCATGAGCCTGGGGATGGGGCTGCCAATGGTTGCCATGGCAACAGGCTCTGGCTGCAGGCCTGAGCTGGTGTCCATGGCAACCACCTCTGGCATGGGGTCTCCATGGAGCTGCCATGGAAACTGACCATAGCAAGAGGGGCTGGTCATGGTTGCCATGGAAACTGACCATAGCAACAGGGGCCCCTGATGGTTGCCTGCTAAGGATCAGATTTGTCACAGGCCCTCACAGGGGTTCCATGGGGATTTCCAAGAGTCTCCAGGCTGTTCCAGAGCTGGAATGTCACAAGCACAGACAGGGGCTCCATGGAGACCTGCCAGGGCTTCTGGAGATGGTAAAGAGCCCTGTGGTCAGAGGCAGTCACAGCCATTCCATGGTGACATCCCAGGGGACCTTGGGCTGCAAAGGCACCGATCTGTCACAGGCACTCACAGGGGCTCCACGGTGACATCCCAGGAGTCCCCATGCTGCCAAAGGGCCGGGATGTCCCAGACACTCACAGGGGTTTCTGTTACGGGCAGAGTGGGGCCTTCAGGCAAAGTTCATTAGAGAAGCTCCTGTTGGGTAACAAGGCGCAGAAAGGATCCCCAATAGCCCCCACAGATCCACAAATGTCACTGTTGAGTCAGAGATGACACAGACTCAGATCAGAAGGCTAAGGGCCAAAAACCACCCATTTATTCAATCCTCTTATTTTATACCTTGGTTTGCTACAGGTAGACCTTACTGGTCCTTTAATCAACACATTTCACATGATTGGCCAGTTAAGACAACACCCTTCAGTAAACAATTTCATGGAAAAGAACCAACTTTTTACAAACATTGTTGGGGCACCAGTTATTGATGTTTATTTTATGTTGAGCCTTTTTGGGGACTCCCTGGATGGGGTAAACCCTCCTGTAGCAATTCTGTGCCAGATAAAAGGAGATGCACAGGACTTTTTTGGTCTTCAGCTCCTTGTTTATTGTCATCTTATCTAAAGTTTTGTGTTGCTGTCCACACCAGGCTCAGCATGCTGGAAAGACACCTCAAAATGGCCCTAAAATGCACAGTTTCAAGGTCTTTTAATGTTGTCTCATTCAATTAACTCTTAAAATGTACATTATTTCTACTTATCTGCCAATAACTCATCCCTTGACTGTCCACATAAACTCTGCACTGTGCTTTCCTTGACCAATCACCCTGTGCCACCAACACTGCAGAACATGGAGTAGATGAAAAAGAAGACAGGGACTACACCCTAATTCCTCCATCTTGCTTTCTATCTACAATATACTAAAAATCCCAAAACCTAAATTTCTCATCCAAGTGACATACTACACTACTCTCCATTATCTATTTCACACTTTGGTAAATTCTAATCTATCTCAAAGTCTTGGAAGTCCTCTCCATGGCGAAGGTTAAAGACAGTGTTTCTCTGGGGTTCGGGACCCCTCAGAGCAGACAGAGAAAGATTCCCTGTGCCCTGGATTGCCACACATTTAACCTAAAATCCTTTAACCCTTAACATGTGAAGTTACCAAAAATGTTCCAGGTAAGCAGGATTAGAAGGAGAAGAAATAGAGAACAACAGAAAGACAGCAGATCCATAGAAAGACATACACATAGGCACCAACTGCTGGGGTACCAGCGTTGCTAACAGAGGAACCCCAGGAGAAAGCAGGATCCAGACCATAAGCTGGCCTTGTGCTCCGGCTTTTAACCCCCTTGGCCTTCACGGGCCCGCCCCTGGGATGGGACTGCCAGTTGTTTGTCCAATCAGAGCCAGGGTAGGCACCAGCTGCTGGGGTGTGATTGATTGACAGATCAGCCAATCAGAGCTCGGTTAACTCTGCCCCTGCTATGTGACTGACAGCTCTGCCAGGCCAGGGCTGGGGGTGGGGCTCTGTTCCACCACAAACCAAGGCCTGACCCGGCCCTGGCCCCACACGGGCATTCCGAGCATCCCAAGGTGTCTCGGGACATTGATCTCATCCAGCCTCTGACAGTGACCACGGTGACATTACGGAACCTCATGGAACCAAGGGTCCACGGTGACATGGTGGATCTCCGTGTACTGAGGAGTCCATTGTGGCTGAGAGGCAAGATGTCTTCACAGACTATTCAATGGGTGAATGTAGGGATGTTAGCATCTTTGAAATGGGTCTTAATGTCTCTACTAACTTCAAGAAACATTTTAATTACAGAGGCCGGACAGCTTGGTATAGGAATGTGCTTCTTGTTGACGGAGTGACAAAACTATTCTTTGTTTTCTTAAAAAGGAAAAAAAGCTCAGAAGTTTCTCTCCTCAATTATGTGAAAAGACATTTCATAGGAAGCCTCCTGAAACAGAAAAGGGTCTGCGCAAGCCTGAACTTCTGAACTCTGGGTTAAAATCACTGGTTCAAGAGGGGAATATGGGGTAGGGGGTTCAAAAAGTCTGTATCGTCTGAGTACCTCAGCCAATGGGGAAAGGAAGGGG
The DNA here is from genome assembly GCF_035770615.1 of Melospiza melodia melodia. Classification (NCBI taxonomy): domain Eukaryota; kingdom Metazoa; phylum Chordata; class Aves; order Passeriformes; family Passerellidae; genus Melospiza; species Melospiza melodia. The sequence goes on along the minus strand of NC_086218.1, from coordinate 1,478,287 downwards.
GCAACATGTGGCTAGGAGCTTTGATAAAAGGAGGCTGATCCCTCTTGAAACTTTGAGGAGAAAACTCCATGAGCATGTGCCCTGGTGGATTCTCTCCCTTTATTCCATTAAAGTTGAAGGACTCCACTGTCTCCTTTATGGACACTGGCTTTTCATAGTGTGATTTTCCGTACATGACACCATGGAACACCACAGAACCAAGGAGCCATTGTGACACATCAAGGCCCTGTTTGAACAGAAAAACCATTGCTGAGAGTGCAGAACTCATGGAACCAAGGGGCCATTGGAACAATGCACATCCAAGGACACCATGGTGACACTATGGAACCTCATGGAATCAGGGAGACCATTGTGATACTGTGGTACCTCACAGAATCAGGGGGACCATTACGAAATTCAGGACCCCTGTGGAACCAAGGGTCAAGGATGAAGCTGTGGGGCCGGTAGAACCAAGGAGCCATTGGGACACAGTGGGGCCGCAGGGAGCCGAGGGGACATGGTGACATTGCAAGGGCTCAGGGAAGCATGGGGCTACTGTGACACTACAGAAGAAAGGAGAACAATGTGACACTCCAGGGTCTCATGGAACCAAGGAGACCATTGTGACACTGTGGGGTGGGGCCCTATGGAACCAAGGGCACAGGGAACAGGTGTGGCTGGTTTGGCCTCCCGGGGGCTACTGGACAGGTCTGGCTGAACTTGGCATGTCAAGGCTGCTTCTCCTCTGCCCCTGAAGCACTGGGACTCTGGGCTTTCCTTCCTATGGGAGCGAACTGTCCTTCCCCTCCAGGACCTCATGGCCAAAACTGGGATTCCTCCCCCAAATTTTCTTATATGCAAAGATTGTTCCCAGATGAAATCTGCCAGGAGAGACAGATCTGGATGCCTTGGCCACCCAGGGGCCACCTCTCATCTGCCTTTGAAACACTGGGATCATGTACTTTTCCTTCTTATGGGAAAAAACCATCCATCTCGACCAGTTGCCCATGGCCAAAATTGAGAATCTGCCTCCAGAATTCCCAACATCCAAGGATAGCTCCCAGACAAAAGCTGCCAGGACTGATAAGTCTGGCTGGCCTTGGCTTTCTGAGGGCTGGCGGTCATCTGCCTCTGAAACACTGGGGCTTTGTGCTTTCCTTCCTAATGAAAAGGACTTGTCTTCCTGTCCAGGCACCCATAGCCAAAACGTAGATTCCACCTCCAAAATGCCCTATGTCCAAGGAGAGTCCCTAGATGAAAGGTGCCAGGACAGACAGGTGTGGCTGTGTTGGCCTAAGGGTGGCCACCTCTCATCTTCTTCAAAAACACTTGGATCTGGCTTTTTTTTTTTTTTTTTTTTGTAAAAACCATCCATCCTGACCCGGTGCCCATAGCCAAACCTGGAATTCTACCTCCAAAACTCCAAACATCCAAGGATTGCTCCCAAATGAAAGCCAGACAGGTCTAGCTGCCCTTGCCGTTGGGAGCTGTCCCTCACCTGCCTCAAAACACTGTGGCTCAATACTTTCCTTCCCATGGAAAAGAACCATCCTTCTTCTCAAGGAGTCCAAAGTCAAAATTGAGATTTCCCCTCTGAAATTCCAAATATCCAAGGACTCCTCTATGACAAAAGCTGCCATGACAATCAGGTCTGGCTGGCTTGGGAGCCAGGACAGGAGCCACCTGTTTCCTCTTCTGCCTTTGAAACACTTGGGCTCCGTGCTTTCCTTCCTATGAAAAAGAACTGTCGTTCTTATCTACAAAGAAATGGCCAAAATTGGGATTCCACCTCGCAAATTCCCTATATCCAAGGGTCGCTTTCATACAAAAGCAACTAGAACAGAGAGGTCTGGCTGACTTAGGCCTCTGATGGCCACCTTTCATTTGCCCCTCAAATATCGGTGTTCCCTGCTTTCCTTCCTATGTAAAAGAACCGTCCTTCTCCTCCAGGTGTCCATGTCTGAAATTGGGATTCCACCTCCAAAATTCTGCATATCCAAGGGTTGCTCCCAGGTAAATCTGTCACTACCATCAAGTCTGGCTGGCCTTGGCCTCTGGTGGATGCCCCTGCAACACCGGGGTTGGGTTCCTTCCTTCCCATGGAGATCCCTGGGACACTGTGGGGACCTCGTGGAACCAAGGGGATAATTGTGGCACCACTGGAGCCCATGGAACCAAGGGGCCATTGTAACACAGCGGGGCTTCATGGAACCCAGAGACCATTATGACTCTGTGGGGCCTGATGGAACCATGGAGACCATTGTGACCCTTCAGGGCCTCGTGTCACCAAGGGGGCATTATGACACCTCAGGTCCTCATGGAAGCAAGGGACCATTGGGACACTGTGGGGCCCCATGGAACCAAGGGAACAGGGAGCAGGTCTGGCTGCAAGCACTGAGCCCGGCCGGGGTCACGGAACCATCTGCAGGCCCCGGGTGAGATATGAACTCTTTCAGTGCTTCCGTCCTCCCTCGAGTGAGAGAAAAGAACAAAGTGCAGGCACATAGAGGAGCAACATGAAGACACTGAGGTCATTGAAGAGGAAGTTGAGTCCCAGATGGGAGGGATGAGGAGATGTCCTGATCTTGGGGCTGAAATCCTCTTGTAAAGCTATGGAGAAGGATGTAACTGATACATCAGACTCTCTTTTTCCCTGTATCGCATTGAAAAGTACAGGGAAATTACTTGTTCAGCAAAGGCCTCCATGCTAAAGCAAATGTTGAAGTAGCTGTGATCCCATGAGAAGTTAGAACACTGAAAAAGTGAAGAGTGATGAGATCCTGTGCTTTCAGAGGGAGAAGAAAAAGATCTCCGTTCTCAGAGATGAAGATGATTTCAGAAATAGATGAGGAGAACCTTTGGTCTTAAATAACTCATCATTAAACTAATACCCCATAAGTTGACTTGGCCCACAAACACAACTGTAAAAGAGCTTTGAACAACTGGGAGGGATGTCACAATTGCAGATTTTTCTGGGCAGTTGCTTTTCATGGAAATTGAGAGCCACAACAGAAGTGTTTCTTCTGGAGAAGTATCCATAGCATGAAAGAGAGACTCCTCTCCCTAAGTGAACTCAAGAAAGACTATTCTAGTTGGGGTAAACTGACTGAAAATTCGAGGTTTGTCTCTTTTATTGTCAGTAAGAAAGAAAAGGTTGTAGGGAGAGGAGAAGTGCTCTGAAAGTTTTGTTCTTATTACTCTTACTTTTAGTTGCTATTAATGAACTTTTCCTTATACCCTTTAAAGTTTTGAGCCTGCTTTGCCGTTCTCCTAATCTCATCACACAGGAGGAAATGAGTAAGTATATTCTAGTGAGTGCACTGGTAATTAGCCCACACTGGGCCCACTACAATAATTGCTGCATTCTCCAAGAAATCTTAAACTGGTGAACCAAAACCACTACAGAAATATTTCTGATGAACTGCACTAGAGCTGAGGGAAATCAAGGCAGAGCCATGGTTTGTCAGGACTTGCTTGATCCTAATGAGCCCCATAGTGCATTTGGAGCTGAGCCCTGGAACCTCAGGGTCTGAGAGGAGATTGCACAAACCTTTCCAGGAGTCAAAGTCAGAAGAAAACCCCAAAGTGTCTCAAATCATGGATGTGTCCCACTGAGGTCCATCTGCTACACAGGCTCCTCGTGGACTCCTTGGAGGAGAGAATTGGAGGCCAGGATGGCACAAAAACTTCTCAGAGATTCAGTGTGGAAAGGAAAATCCAGAGTACCTTAAAAATCTTGAGTATCTCAAAGTATTAATGAGCCCCACTACATGTCAGTGCAAAGCTCTCAAGGGACTCGTTAAAGCAGATAATTATGGCCATGATTGCACAAACCTCTCACAGAGTCTGTATCAAAAGGGAAACACCAAGTAACTTAAAATAACTGAAGTACTTTGAAGCATTAATGAGCCCCACTGAGTGTTGTTACACACAAACCCTCTCCAGGGACTAATTACAGCAGATAATTGGAGGCCATGATTGCACAAACCTCTCAGAGACTCAAAGGCAAAAGCCGAACCCAAAGCCCTTTGAAAAACTCTGTGAGCATTCAGGAGCCCCCAGGGCCATTACTGAGCAAGGCTCCCCAGGGACTCCTTCCAGCAGATCCTTGAGGCCATGGGATGTGGGCTGGGGGGGGATGCTGAAGGCAGGACAAGGGGCTGACAGTGCCCAGCCTGGCTGGGGCTGTGCCAGGAGGCCCCAGGGCCTCAGGACAAGATGTCTCCTCACAGCCCTTGGTGGCACAGACCGTGCTGCTGTGCCCCAGGACACCAAGACTTGGCTTCCCTTTGTCCCCACCTGTCATCACTGCCTCCAGTTCTCTGCTATGCCTGGGACCCGGGGACACTTTCTCAGTCGTGTTCCTCAGTGGGACCCATTAAAAATCCAAGAAACTTTGGAGTTGGATTCTGACTTGGAGTTCTGGAGAGGTTTCTTCAGCTCCCTCTCAGGGAATGATGTTCAGGGCCTGAGCACAAAGCCCCACAGGCTCATTAAAGTCCTTGTGCTGTGTCTATGCTGTTGAGCTGGGCTGGAACAGAGTCAGCTCCTGGTAACTAAGAAGAGCTTCAAAAGCACATTTCTCTTCATGAGCAGCTCTTCTGCCAGACCAGCAGGGCTGGGGCACTGCCTGCAGCCATCCCGGGTACAGCACAGAGGCACAGAGAGCTTCAATCAGGCAGGGCTGGGGAGGTGCTGAGAAGTGCCTGGGGCAGAATCACTGCCAGCCCTTGGCACAGGAACCTCTGGCTGCAGGACAATGCAGCTGCAGCTCCTGGAGCCATCTCCTGCAGCTGGAACATCCCAGTGCCTACAGACGCTGTGAGTACTACTCTGAGTATTTTTGGTTCAGGGGAGGTGAAATGCTTATGAACCTCTGACATGCTGAGCGGTTCTAATCAGTCATAGAATATTTCCAAGTCAAGGATTTTAACAAAAATGAGAAAATTTCCTAAGACTTTGAAATCAGTTTCCTGCTTTTGGAGAATGGCAGGAAGGGGGGATAAATATTAAAGGTAGGTTATGAATTATTAATTATGAATTTTGACAAGTGTCTGAGACATCTGATATGTTACTTTTGGTGATTATAGGGTCACAGGAGATCCCTAATATGCTTTCAGACTTTCTGTCCATGGACAGCACCAGCATCACCTTTGCTGGACCCATCAGGCTCAGTCTGAGCTGTCCTTTCTCCAAGGTGCAAACAGAACCTGCCCCCAGCTAGTGCCCTGCAAACATGCAGGGTTCTGTCCGGCCAAGGAGTGTGCACAGAGATTTGGGGTCTGTGAGTGCTGGCATGGAGAGATCAGGCACAGGGAAGTACCTGCAGGAGGAAAATCTGCAGGAAGCAGAGAGAAGATCAGGCAAGGAGAGAAAACAAAACCCAGAGATGCTGTGGCAGGGTGAGTTTAGAGATGCCCACAGGACCCCCTCCAGTGCAGCCCCTCCCTCTGAACAAGCCCCCTCCCTCCTGTGCCCCCAGCCAAGCCTCTGCCCTCAGGGCCAGGGCTCCAAGGCGTGCAGCCCCTCCTGTGCAGGCAGAGCTGCAGCAGAGCCGTGGGGCAGCTCTGCAGCCCTGGGCCCAGTTCCCTCTGCAGAGCACAGGGCTGGGAGCAGCTTCCGGGCACGGGGGGCTCTGGCAGGGGGCACAGCTGGCTCAGGGTGATGCTGTCCCCAGTGCCTGGCTCTGGGCAATGCTGTCAGTGCAGCCAGGGAAGGAGCTGCACTCCCTCAATCCAATGCCATCATAAGGACACCTTGAATCTCCCTTTCAGTCCAAGCTTTGAGGTTCCCTCCAGGATACAAACCTGTCCTGTAGCATCTCTGTGTTATCTAAAAGCCCCATGGTGCGACACAGAATGTCTATGATGAGAAAATGCTGTTGGGTTGGTGAAACGAGCCCCGTCCTGGGTACAAATGTGGGGCTGAGACCTTGAGAAGGGGATGGACATTTGGTGGACTGTGGGGATCCATCTGCTCTCAGCAATGTCAGGATGGTTTTTAAAGGAAACATGGGAAGGTGATCATCCTCTGTCTGGGAAAGGTGATAGCCTAGAGAATCCTGGAACAGGACAGGGCGACAGACCTCCTCCCCTTCGTCTCCACTCACTACCTTGCCTCAGAGAACTCACTGTTCTCCCTGAGGGCAGCAGAAATGCAGAGAGTTTCTGACATCCAAAAATAATCAGCAGGGGAGATGAAGAAAAGTTGTAAATAACACCAGTACATTTAAACAGACTATACCATTCCTGTTCTCTGGCAGTGGGAGGGCAGATGCTGACAGGGCTGTCTGTGTTAACAGAGATTCAAAGTGGAACACGAGGACAGATCCCTGTGCCCCTGCTATGTCTGCACATCAAGGCTGAACTATAAAAACCTCTGTGTGTATCTGCCCTGAACCTGAAGTCCCAGTCAGGCAGCACCAGCCAGGGCTCCACACTTGGAGCTGAAAGAAAATCTGCTGGAAATTGAAAAGGGTGTGAGAGTGTTACAGGAGAAGGGCCTATGGAAATAGGCTTTGATTTTGCTGGAAGAAGTTTCTCCCAACCGGTCACTGACTTTTCTCCATGAACAGCTCCCAATGGCCAGAGAAATCCAATGTCCAACAGCAGCTCCATCAGGCACTTCCTCCTGCTGGCATTGGCAGACATGCGGCAGCTGCAGCTCCTGCACTTCTGCCTCTTGCTGGGCATCTCCCTGGCTGCCCTCCTGGGCAACGGCCTCATCATCAGCGCCATAGCCTGCGGCCACCACCTGCACATGCCCATGTTCTTCTTCCTGCTCAACCTGGCCCTCAGCGACCTGGGCTCCATCTGCACCACTGTTCCCAAAGCCATGCACAATTCCCTCTGGGACACCAGGAACATCTCCTACTCAGGATGTGCTGCACAGCTCTTTTTCTTTGTGTTCTTCATCTCAGCAGAGCTTTCCCTCCTGACCACCATGTGCTACGACCGCTACATGTCCATCTGCAAACCCCTGCACTACGGGACCCTCCTGGGCAGCAGAGCTTGTGCCCACATGGCAGCAGCTGCCTGGGCCAGTGGCTTTCTCAATGCTCTGCTGCACACAGCCAATACATTTTCCCTGCCCCTGTGCCATGGCAATGCCCTGGGCCAGTTCTTCTGTGAAATCCCACAGATCCTCACACTCTCCTGCTGTAAATCCTACCTCAGGGAGCTTGGGCTTCTGGCTGTAAGTGTCTGTGTAGCCTCAAGCTGTTTTGTGTTCATTGTTTTCTCCTATGTGCAGATCTTCAGGGTTGTGCTGAGGATCCCCTCTGAGCAGGGACGGCACAAAGCTATTTCCACCTGCCTCCCTCACCTGGCTGTGATCTCCATGTGTGTCAGCACTGGTGTATTTACCTATCTGAAGCCCCCCTCCATGTCCTCTCCATCCCTGGATCTGGCCCTGTCAGTTCTGTATTCAGTGGTGCCTCCAGCCCTGAACCCCCTCATCTACAGCCTGAGGAACCAGGAGCTCAAGGCTGCAGTGTGGACACTGATGACTGGATGCTTTAAGAAACATTAAACTGCTGGCCAATTTCTGCAAATAATTTGTAATAAAAGTTTTCTTTGAGGTTTCTTGTTGGTTTGGTTGTAGTGGTATTTTTTGCTTTGTTTCAGGTATTCATATTGTCCAGAAAAAAAAAATGCAACTCTTTGTACCATTTTTCAATTTCTCTCCACCTTCCCTGTTAACACAGTTTGTGTTAATGCAATGCTCTAGGTGGCTGTAAATGAACTAAAGGATCTCCCAGCAGAGTTTTCTGCAGAGATGCCCTTGTGTTGCCTTCTCTGGAGCTGCAGCAGCAATGTCTGTGTGCAGAGCTGGGGCAGATCAGTGCTGGCCCAGCAGCTGTGCCCAGCAGCAGGAGCACTTGGTGTTGCCAGTGCTGCTGCCGTGGCCCTGCCCCACTGCCCTGGTGGCCCTGGTGTTGCTGCAGGGCCTGAGTGCTCTCGGGGCCAGGCACAGCCCTGGAGGTGGCAGTGCCAGGGCTGAAGCAGGGAAAGGCCAAGTAATATAAATAATTTGTAATATAAATCATCTTTGATAGTTCTTTTGGATTTGTCCTTTTTTTCCCTATGTTTTAGTTTTTTATTATTGTCCACAAAGTAAAACCATTGTTTGTGCCATTTCTCATTTAGTTTCTCTGCACCTTCCCTGTGTCCACAGACTGTGTCAATGAGGGGCTGTGCTCTTGGTGTCTTTAAAGGAGCTAAATGATCTCCCAGCAAAGTTTTCTGCAGTGATCCCCTTTTGTTCCCTATTCTGGAGCTGCAGCAGCAATGTCTGAGTGCAGAGCGTGGGCCAGATCAGTGCTGAGTCCATCAGCTCTGATCCTGCTGGCCACACCATTCTTGATCCAGGCCAGGAGCCACTGGTCTTCTTGGCCACCTGGGCACTCTGCTGCCTCATGTTCAGCCTGCTGTCCAACAGTGCCCCAGGTCCCTTTCTGTCTGGCTGCTGTCCAGCCACTCTGTCCCCAGCCTGTAGCACTGCAGGGGTTGTTGTGGCCAAAGTGCAGAACCCAGCACTTGGACTTGTTAAACCTCACCTTGTTGGATTTGGGGCCTGGATCCAGCCTGTCCAGGGCCCTCTGCAGAGCCCTTCTACCCTCCAGCAGATCAACATTCACACCCAGCTTAGTGCCATCTGCAAATTTGCTATTGCTGGATGCAGTCTTCTCATGCAGATCATCAGTGCAGATATTGAAGTCCACGCTGGCTGGCTCTGATCCCTCGACCATCCTGTGGGTGCCCTGTGATGGCACTCAGGGTGATCTGTTCCATAACCTTGCCGGGCACCCAGGTCAGGCTGACAGGCCTGGAGTTCCCCAGCTCCTCCTTCCAGCCCCTCTTGGGGATGGGCTCACACTGGCACCTCCAGTCCTCTGGGACCTCCCCACTGAGCCAGGACTGATGGTAAATGATGGAGAGCAGACTGGGGAGCTCATCCACCAGCTCGTTCATCCACTTAGGATGGATTCCATCCGATCCCATACACCTGGGAGCATCTGATTGGCTCAGCAGATCAGCAGCTGCTTCCTCCTGGAGTACAGGGGTCTGTTCTGCTCCCTGTGCCCACCGACCAGCTCAGCAGAGCACTTGTCCTGAGGACAGCCTGTCCTAATATTGAACATTGAGACATACAAGGTATTAAGCAGCTCAGCCTTTCCTTATCTTTAGTTACTATATTCTACACTGTGTCAAAAAAAAAAAGAGTAGAGGTTCTCCTTATCCCATATTTTGCTAAAAATTTATTTCTAGAAACATATTCTACTATTTTTCACAGAAGTGGCCAGGTTAAGCTCTAATTGATCTTTCATCTTTCAGCTTTTCTTTCTGCATGACCTAGCAAGATCCTTAACTATTTCCTAAGTTGCCTGACCTTTCATCCAAAGTTGATGCTCTCTCTTTTTTCCCCTGAGTTCCCACAAAAGCTCCACGGCCAGCCAGGCCAGTCATTTTCCTCACTAGCTCATCTTTTGCCACACTAGGATGAGCTGCTCCTTCCCCCTTAAGATTACTTTCTTGAAATGTGTCCATCCTTCCTGGACCCCTTTGTTTTTAAGGGCTGTTTCCCCTTCAAAAAAATCAGTACCTGATTTGGTACTCCCCAAATCAGCATCCTAAATGGGCCAAAGTCTGCCCTTCCAAATTCCAGTGTAGAAGTTTTCTTGCTGCCCCTCCTTTCAACAACATTGAAAACTTCATTATTTCATGGTCACTCAGTCCCAGGCAGCTTCTGAACCCCAGCCACCAGCCCTTCTCTGTTTGTGAACAGCACCAGACAGAGCTTTCCTTGGCAGTGGGAGTGTTACCAAAAATTTAGTAAAACAGAAAACTCCTTAACACCAGTGTAGCATTAAGAATCAGCATTCTTTATTCAGCTGGATGCACAGGGGAGAGCTCCTCCCAAAGCCATGCAGGCTGAGTAATAGAAAGTTTCTCTTTATTTTCTCTATTTTGCACACATATTCATTGATTTTCCTGGACTAAACTTACATATGATAATAATTTCACCAAAATCATTAACATATTTCCCATCCCCTACACCCATGTGTTCTTCTCTTCTGGGGGTCTCTCTGGTGGTCGTGGACCCCAGTGTTCCAGTGGGTCAGGCTGAGCTGGGAGGACACTGAGGCTGGTGGACATCCAGTTCCCCTTCTCACACAATGGGCATTGTGTGGTTTCCAGAGGCCTGGGGTTGTGGAGAACAAGCTCCAGGTGTCAGCTCACCTGGTGGAGACAATTGATCATCTGGTAACTTGAAGTCATAGAGTGGGCTGTGATATCACAGAGTGGAGAATGGGAGGTCATGGAGAAGCTACAGCATCATAGATTGCATTTATGAGATCACAGAGCAAGCTGTGACAGCACAGGGCAGCAGTCTGACATCACAGAGAAAGTAGGACATCACAGAGTTGGCTGTAACATCAGAGACCAGTTGTGTCACATTAGAGAATGGGCTGTGCCATCACAGAGAAGGCTGTGACATCACAGAAGGGGCTGTGTGACATCCCAGCAGGGCTGTGTCAGGTCACTGGGTTGGTCACTCTGCCCCAGCTCCCCCTCACAGTTTCTCCCAACAAGTCCAATGCTGTTCATGCCCAGCAGGGTCCCTGTCCCCCGGGATCCCCCCGACCCACCTGGAGCCACAGCCTCCACCAAAGGATGTTCCACAGGATCCACCCCAAAAGCCTGACAGGGGACAAGGGGCCAGGGCTGTATGACCAGGACACCAAGGATGTTGTTATCTTATTGTATTCCATATTTCTAGAGTCCCATACTGTTGCAATCATATCTAAAGTCCATACCTTCTTGCTGGTTTTCTACCATGCAGTCCTTCTCTGTAGCACAGTTCCTCATGGTTTCACAGGGGCTCCTCCTGGGCTCTTGACCGACCCCTTCTATCCCAGCTATCTTTACGAACCACAGCTGCTGCCCAACTAAGGACTTCACAGCAGTGACTCATTTAGAATAGCTAGGACCCACTTATCTAATACATAGGACTCTCACTACATTTCAGTTGTATTCTTATTGCTGTTATAACAACACATATATTCAGGCCCCCACACAAGGACGTGGATTATACAGGTCACTGTGGCCTGGTTTGGGTTCCCCAGGACAGGAAAGATGTTTGGCAGCCGGAGCAGGGTCTGGGAAGGGCCTCCAAGGTGGGGCTGGAGCCCTTGGGCTGTGAGCAGAGGCTGAGGGAGCTGGGCTTGTCCAGCCCGGAGCAGGGAAGGCTGAGGGGCTCCTCATCCCAACCTGGCAGTGCCAGTGAGGAGGGGATGGAGAACACAGAGCCAGGCTCTTCACCAGGGGGCCTGGTGGGAGACAAAAGCCAATGGGTGGAAGGGGAAGGAGGGGAGATCAGCCAGGGCATGAGGAGATGAAATGAGTCAGGCTGGTTTCAGCATTTCCTCAACACCAAGAGCAGCCTGAACTCCCATCTTCATCCACCACTGACAGCTTTGCAAATCAGGAATTGTTGGAGCTGTTTTGCACCCACTCCAGGGTGAGCATCCTGATACAAGAACTCATTTGCGTGTATATCTATAACAGAACCACGTTTGTCTAAAATTACTTTTAATATGGAAATCACTTGTGTTTGGAGGACTCATCAGACACTGCTGGGACATTGCACATAGCTCAAGGAAGAGCAAGATTGTTATTAAATTATGTCTTCTTCAAGTATGGTCTGTTGGTCATGAAGAGAAACTTTCTGTGCCTCTGAGTCTCACCAGTTCCTAGTCCTCAAAGGACCCAAACCTGATGAGTTGTGGTTCCCACACTAGTGGTGGCACTTCCTCATCCCTCCATGCACAGAGCAGAGCTCCCTTGTCCCAAAAAGTCCCTGGCAATGCAGGGATGAAGGAAACGGGACAGGCTGTGGGGATGAGGGGCAGGGCAGGGCCAGGGATTTGGGCCCTTGAGATCTCAGCACTGCAGGCAGAGGGGAGCAGGGCAGCCAGGGAGCCTGCTTTGGCCTTGGCCAGGCACGTTCCCCCATGGCGGGTGCTGAGTCCTGTGGCAGCTGCAGCTGCTGCTGTGCCCTTGCCAGGGGCTGAGGCCGTGGGGCAGTGCCCAGAGCAGCCTGGCCTGAGCAGAGCTGTGGGGCCAGAGCCGGCTGGGATGGGCTGGGCTGGGGAGTGGCCCTTGGTTCTGCCCAGAGCTCAGGGCAGCTGGCAGAGCTTGCAGGGAGCTGGGTTGGGCTCAGAGAGCCTGGCCCAGAAACCATCAGTGTCCATCTCAGCCTGGCTGAGCGTGCAGGGGCAGGACTCAGGCCAGGCCTTGTGGGGCAGGGCCAGCACCTGTGCAAGGCATTGCAAACAGGCAAGTGGCCGAGAGAGGAGGCTGCTTTGTGCTCTTGGTGGCATGGACAGAGCAGGGAGGGGCCCCAGGACATTTGTCAGTGCCAGCCTCTGTGCCCATGCATTGGCAGCCCTGGCTGCTGAGCCCAGCTTTGGTCTGGGCTGAGTTTGGCTGTGGCCCAGCTCCATCCTCCTGCAGGGTTCAGGGCCTGTTCCCGGCCATGGCCAGCCCTGGCTGCCTCTCTGCTGGCCCAGAGGCCGGCAGAGCCCGGGGCAGGGCTGTCTGTGCAGGCTGACAGGTGCCACGGGCTCTGCAGGAGCTGGCAGAGGCTGCCCAGCAGGGAGGCCATAGGGCACAGAGCCCCAAGGCTGCTGTGGGCACCACGGCACAGGGGCCGTTCCCAGCTGCAATGGTCCTGGCCTGGGCTGGGCCTGCACAGGGGCTGGGCCACCATGGCTGGGCCAGCACAGGGCCACAAAGGGGCCACGCAGCCGCTGCCGGGGCTGACAGCAAGGCCAGGCACACAGAAGCAATTGCTGAGCATGGCCTGCGCTGGCCAGGCCTGACTGTGCCAAAGGCAGAGCTCAGCTGCCCTTGGGGCTGCAGCAACAGTCCAGAGCCCAAAGAGCCTCCATGGCTGTGCTGGAGACCAAGGCTGCAGGAGGGAAATGAAGTGCTGCTGAGGGATGGGGAGGGCATTGAATTCCAGCACACACCTCAGCTCTCTGATGATCCCAGCACCATGCTGGGCCCTGTTTCAGACTGGAGCAGAGCAGATGTTGATGGGACAGGAGCCCTGCGGGGCTGTCAGGGACCTGCAGATTGCAAAGTGCTCTGCTCTCCTTCAGGTGCTCTCTGAGAGATCCAGTCCCAGCTGGGCACCTCAGGGCACAAGTGGCACTGCCTGTTCATGGGCACACAGCTGATGTCTGGAAAGGGGCACAGGTGTTAATACCTGTTAGTTTCATAATATACAAGCAAATCTTTATTTTCTGGGTCTTTTGAGAACTTTTGAGAAATGTAAACATTTTCTCTCCTGGAACAGGAATTTCCTGGATGTGCTAGATTCTTCTTCTGAAGGCAGGAGAAGAAATACTCATCTTCCCCTCTGCCTTTACCACAAACATTCACTCTAATATTTAATCACCCCTTCCCTTCAGGTGTTTCCAGCTGTCCTGTTGAAATGGCCCTGTCTAAGAACATCTCTTCATTTAGAGCAGCTCCATCTATGTCCTTTCCATCGCTCCCAGATTTTCTCATCCAGATGCTCTCTGGTCATTCAAGTACCTCTCAACTAACTCGTTTCATGCATTGAACATCAGGGAGTTGTCAAATCTTTCTGAAGTTTAAATAAATATCACATTAGACAGCATCCTAATTGTGTTTATATCTATCATAGAATTACCATTTCTTATGTCTTTGTCCAAAACTCTTGCTATACAACAATCCATGGGGAATGGTGGACATGTCAGATGGTGCTGGGACATCCCAGAGATCCAAGGGAAGAGCTGTGATGGTTATTAAACTGTTCAAATGTTCAACTTCTGTTTTTTGGCAAGAAACCTTCCTGTGCCTCTGAGTATCACCAGGCCCTGAGCCCAAAGGACACAAACCTGATGAGTTGTGGCTCCCACTGCAGGGGCACTTGGACCTTGGCTCTGCACAGGGGAGCTCTTCATCTCCTTTCTCTCTTTTCCTCCCTCTGGGTATGGAGGGAGCTCCTGACTTCAGTGTGTGACTCATGTGTGCAAAGAGCAAATCTGGGCAGAATTGGGGCAGGAAGGGTTTTCACGGGAGGATCTGTTGGGATCTGTGCTGGGCACAGAAGGTGTTTTCCATTGCTCTGAGATGTCTGCTGTGCAAAGTGGATTTAATACCTTGCAGAGGAATGATTTTGGCATATGATGGAGCTGTGCCTTCCCTTGGCTTTGTTGGCTGACAAGAAATGAACATCCCTCTGTGTCTCAGGCAACTCCTTCTCCAAGGAAAGCAGGTGGGAGCTGGAGCCAAGGAGCTGAAAGCTGCAGGTGCAGCCTGGGCTGGAGGGAGCTCATATTTGCACAAGGCTGCTCTGAGTGCCAGGGCTTGGATGGGGAAAGGGTGGGGTGGGGGTAGGGACAGAGTCTGATTGATTGTCAGCCATGAAGGGTCTTATGTCAAAGAGAACTTTTATGAAAAATCCTTTCTTTAGGAATTTTCCTCCTGAGAAGCTGAGAGACCTCAGGAACCAAATGTAAACAATGATTATCTGCTGCTGTGGAAGGCAACATGTAGATCTGTGATTTGTCTCATGTAGTTGTTTGTAATTAATGGACAATCACAGCCCTGCTGGCTTGGACATGGAGCTCGAGCCACAAACCTTTGTTATAATTTCTTTCTTTTCTCTTCTTACCTAAGCCTTCTGATGAAACATTTTCTGCTATTCTTTTAGTATAGTTTTAATGAATTATATATCATAATATAATAAATCAAGCCTTCTGAAACATGGAGTCAGATCCTCATATCTTCCCTCATCCAAGAACCCCTGTGAAAAACATCACAGTCTTGATTTTCATATCTGTTCCAACTACATGAGGAGGTACTTGGATTCAAAGTCAATTGAAGATTGCTATTAACAGGGAAAAAAAAATAAATAGAACCTAAAAAGTGTTTTCTCACTGTCGTTTTAAATAGAACATATTCAGTTGAATGCACTTATGAAATCTCTCTTTGTTAACCACACAAGATTTGGAAACTGAAATAAAATTGTCCCCAGAGGCTTGGCTTGTTAAGGTGTTCTGAATGTTAATGAGCCCTGGGACACTGAATTCCTGCACTCAAGAGCTGAAGGCTGAACAAGCCTCTGGAGCAGGAAAATTCAGCAGCAGCCTCCAAGGTGCTGAGGATGTCAGCAGCCCCCACTGAGGCCATCCCTGCCCAGAGACCGTGGGGGAATGGGCAGACAAGGAGAGTGTCCCTGGGGCTGGGGCAGCACAACTCAGAGGCACCAGCGGCTCCAGCTGGGAAATGGAGTGTGGAATGTGGCTGGGAAAGCCCTGCCTGGGCTGGACCAAGCAGGACACACAAGCCCTGACTCCCATCCCCCAAAAAACTCTCTCAAGGAAACATTTAAAAGGAATTACAGTTCTTTGTGTACTCTGAGTTGGACTCTATGAAGAAATACCAATAAGAGATTCTCAGGAGCCCAAATCAACCAAACAGCCTTTACTGGCAGCTTTAGAAAATCAGAGAAATTTTGGCAAAGGGTTAGTGATAACATTGTAGTGGTTTTGGTTTGCTAATTTAAGATTTTTCCCATCTTGAGATTTCTTAATTAATGGATTGATGAGTGTGGTCGGTTTTAGTGTCGGTTATTTATTTATGTGTTTATTTTGTTGTGAGATAGGATTACAAGAAAGGTAAAGTAGACTTAAAATTTTAAAAGGGTATAAAGAAAATTTTTTTTAAAAGCAAGTAAAAAAAAAGGTAGTAAGAATTAAAATAAATTCTTTAGAGCAGTTTTTTTCTTTACAAATTTTTTTAAATCTGACTATATAAAGAAAATAAAGTTTCTAGTGGTTTACTATTTCTAGAATTGTCTTTTTTTTAGTTTTAGGGTGATAAGTTTTTCTTGTTAAGATTATGGAGGTTTTTTACAGGAGGAAATGTGTTTTTTTGTGTGGTACTTAATTTTGTCATGGATAACAGTTGTCTGGGGAACTTCGTTATTGTGAAAATGTCTTTATAGCTACAAGCTTTTTTACAGCTTGTTGATGGGCCATGTTGACTTGTGGGGTATTGTTTTAAAGATGAGTTATAATAAAGTTTTTATTATTTACTTTTTAAATTATTTTTATATCTGGGAATAGAGATCTTCTCTTGCGGATACTGAATTACTTATTTTTTCCTGTTTAAACTTCTCATGAAACTGCGGGTTTTTTAACATTTGTTTATTTTACCATGGAGGTTTTTGTTTGATACAAATTTGAATTTTTAAAAAGTTTTGTAAAGAAAAAGAGTTTTTTCTTTATAGTTTATAGGAAGATTTTAGTTTTAAGATTAAGGTACTTTTTCCTTTCTTTTAAATTGGGATTTCATTTCTTCTTTACTGACTTTGGTGGTTTTATGGGGTTTTTTTATATGCTTGCATTTTGTTTTTTCTTTAACTGGAGGGAGGATTGAAGTATTGAAAGGGTTAACATCTGACCTGCCAGTAACTTGTGGTGGAAGTCGTGGTTGTGTTGTGCTACAATTGGTTTTATGGTTAGTTTTTGGCTTTTTTTATGTTTAAGTTTTTAGTTGTAAGGTTATTTTGTATGGGTTGTAGGTTGTAGGGGTTTTTTGTTTTAGTTGTGTTGGGGGGAGGGGACTTGGTAAGATTTCAATGGCTGTGTCTTGCTTTGTCCTGGTTGGGGTTTTGTAGCCTCTTGTTTTCCTGTTTGGTAGTTGTTGGGGTTTGGTTTGGTTAGAATGGGGCCAATGTAGAGAGGGGCAGCCTGGGGAGGGGAGCAGGAGCTCAGC
Organism: Melospiza melodia melodia; assembly: GCF_035770615.1. Taxonomy (NCBI): domain Eukaryota; kingdom Metazoa; phylum Chordata; class Aves; order Passeriformes; family Passerellidae; genus Melospiza; species Melospiza melodia. The sequence continues at coordinate 1,461,488 of NC_086218.1, read as the reverse complement.
CCATGGCAGGGTTGCTTGGTTTGGTTTGGTTTGGTTTGGTTTGGTTTGGTTTGGTTTGGTTTGGTTTGGTTTGGTTTGGTTTGGTTTGGTTGAGATGGGGGCCAGGGCCAGGGCTTGCTGCTTCTTTGTTGTCTGGAAAAGAAAGAGGAGGTTCCTGGACTTTTTCATCTTTAACATTTGTGTTTCACAGAGACGTGCTCAGTATCTCAGTGGTTTAACAGATTGTCACTTACACGAAAAAGTTTTACTTTTTAAAATTCTTCTCATCTCAAATCACAACAGACATTAAGTCAACATAAAACACTTCTCAAAGCATTGAGTTGAGCCATTAAACTTCACAAATTCTAAGCCTGTTCCATTTAATATTAATCAAAATTTGCAGGAGCACAGAAACAGAAGAAGACACAGAAAGATAGAAAGGCAAAAAGATGCAGAGAAGCACACACACAGTTACCAACTCATGAATTCCAGCACTGTTCAGGTGGAAATTCCAAGAGGAGGTAGGGTCAAGATGTGTACTTGCCTTGTGGTCAGTCTTCAATACCCCTTGGTCTCTCTGGGCCCTTCCCCCAGGTGGGCCTTGGGCTCATTTGGTCCCTCAGGAGCTGGGCTCGGGCTGCAGAGGTGGCTGTGGAGCATTGCCTGTGCTGTGCCAGGGACTGGCAGCCACTGCTGGGCTGGGATAGAGGCTCTGGGGGGATTGGGGTTCCAGGTCAGGGCAAGGCTGGACCTGCCCCTTCCTCCCTCACACATTAAATGTTTTGAGCCAAAAATCTCCTCCAGTCTGTCACAACAGGCAATGTTGGAGGTGGAACCCCAATTCTGGCCATGGGCTCCTGAAAGAGAACGGCAGTTCTTTTCCATAGGAAGGAAAGCACAGAGCCCCAGTGTTTGGAAGGCTGGTGAGAGCCTCACTTGGCCAAGGCCAGCCAGACTTGACAGGAAAGGCAGATTTTGTCTGGGAGCAGTCTTTGGATTTAGGGAATTTTGGAGGTGAAAACACAATCTCGGCCATGGACACCTGGAGAAGCAGGACATTTTTTTCCCATAGGAAGGAGAGTACAGAGCCTTCCCCAGCATTTTGGGGACAGATGGGAAGTGACCCTCGTGAAAACCACTTCAAGACAGATTTGTCCTGGCAATATTCCTATGGGAACAATCCCTGGATATAAGGAACTTTGGAGATGAAATCCCAATTCTGGCCATGGGTGCTTGGAGCAGAAGGACAGTTCTTTTCCATTGGGAAGGAAAGCACAGAGCCCCAGTGTTTCAGCAGCAGATGAGAAGTGACCCTCAACATGCAAAGGTCACTTAGACCAGTCAGGCAGTCCATGGGAAGCCAAACCAGCCAGAGCTGTTCTCTTTTCCCTTGATTTTATGGTGCTCCATAGTGTCACAATGGTGCCTTGGATCCATGGGGCCCCACAGTGTCATCATGGTGACTTGATTCCATGGGTTCCAGCAGTGTCACAATGGCCCCTTGATTACAAGAAGACCTGCAGTGTCACAATGGCCCCTAGGTTCCATTGGGTCCCACAATGTCACAGTGGCCTCTAGGTGTCATAAGGCCCCGCAGTGTCACAATGGTCCCAAGGATTCCATGAGCCCTTGCAGTGTCACAATGGTCTCCGTGGTTCCCCAGGCCCCGCAATGTCACGTGACTCCTCTGTTCAATGAGCCCAGCAATGTCTCAATGGACCTTTGGATCCTGGGGCTTTACTGTGTAACAATGGTCTCCTCTGGCTCCACAGTGTCACAATGGACCATTGATGACAGGAGGCCACTCTGTGTTGCCCTGGAGCTTTGGTTCCATGCAGCCCTGCAGTGTCACAAAAGCCTCTTGGTTTCACGAGGCCCCACAATATCACAATGGTCCTTCCAGGGTCACAATGTTCTCACTGGTTCCAGGAGGCTTCACAGTCTCACAATGCATTGCTTATTCCATGGGGCCTCATAGTGTCACAATGGTCTCCATGAGTCCCCTGAGTGTCACAATGGTCTCTGTGATTCCATGGGCCCCTCAGTGTCACAATAGCCCTTTTGTTCCACGAGGCTGTAAAGTGTCTCAATTGTCTTTGCATGGTTCCATGAGGCCTTGCAATGTCACAATGAACCTTTGGTTCCATGGAGTCCCACAGTGTCACAATGGCTGCTTGGTTCCATGACACCACAGTGTCACAATGGTCTCCATGGTTCCATGAGGCCCCGTGGTGTCATAACGGACCCTTGGTTCGATGGGGCCTCTCAATGTCACAATGGTCCCTACATTCCATGGAGCCACACAGCGTCACTACAGTCCCCTTGGTTCCACGAGTCTCAGCAATGTCACAGTGCTCTCCATGATTCCATGAGGCCTCACATTGCCACAAAGGTCCCTTGGTCTCGCAAGGCCCCACAGTGTCACAATGGTCCCTTGGTCTCAAAGGGCCACACTGTGTCACAATGGTCCCTTGGTTCCATGGCCCTGTACTGCTGCATTCCCCCCTCTCCTTCTCAGGCCACGCTGCCAGCTGAGAAATGCTCCTTGGGGCTCAGCCTTGGCCAACAGCCCCTGGGCTAAGCCCCTCCACAGCTCATCACAAACACTGTCAGCTCCAGGCACTGCTGCTGCCCAGCCAGCTCCTGCTTTCTGTAGGAGCAGCCCTGGGAACTGTTTTTGTTCCCTCCGTGGCACAACATCCCTGTTCTCACCCTGCCAAAGAAAGCTGTTGGTGCCAAGTGCAGCCAGGATGAGCCATTGCTGGGACTGCAGTTCCTCTCTTGGGGCCCTGCAAACAGCGCTCCAAAAGGAGCCCTTGGAGCTCTCCTGGGCCAGCGACTCCCTCTGAGTGGGGCCTCTCCCAGCCGGGAACTCTCCCGTTTGCTGCACTCGGGGATCCTGAACAACAACGGAGCCTGGGCCGATCCCCCCACTCCTCCAGGCTCTGCCCTTCACCCACTGGGGAGATGGCAAAGGATCCACAGGGAGCATTCCCTGCCCTCAGGGGAATTGCTCACAGGTGCCTTGCACTGACTCTTTGTGTCTGTGTGCACACAGGAGTGCCTGTGCTGGGAAAATGTGGCAGAAATGCTGCTCTCTGAGGGGCTTGAGTGCCTTGGATAGCTGAGTCAGTCAGATATCCAGATATCAGTAAGTATGGTTTAGTCAGAAGGTCTAAACTAAGTTAAATGCTCCTAGGAGTTGTTCTTTTGCTACGTTGTTAGGTTTAATTCAAGTTATTAGGTAAGTTAAATATTGTTAAGTGTTATTCCTCTCTTAAATTGCTATGTCATGGGTTATAAGTTAGGTCAAATACTGTTAAGTGCTGCTCTTTTAAGGTATCAGTTAAGTTAAGTCCCGTTAGGTTTGACCTCTGTAAGGTTTTGGGCCATATTCCTTTTATCCTTACCCTCATTATCCCTATGTCATACACACAGAGGGACAGTTCTCAGGTAATTTCTGGTTTGATTGACTGGATTCTGTTTGGTTTTGTTGTTGCTTTATTTCCTTCGTGTACCTGAAGTGTTCAGTCAGGGTCAGAGTGACTTCTTCCAAGGAACTTTGTGCTGCTGTCCCTTAATATTCAATCTGGTTTTTGCTGCTCCCTTGCCGGGGATTTTTTCAGCGCTCTCAAGGCCTTGTTGGTAGCCCTGGCCGAGGCTCTGGCCCTGGGGGACACGGGGACACTGCCGGGGGGTCCTTGTCCCCCTGTGCCACCCCCAGGGCCCCAGCCCCCCGTCCCCGTGTCAGGCTCTGGGGTCGATCTTGTGGAACATCCTCTGGGGGAGGCTGCGGGGCCGGGGGACCCGGGGGGACCCGGGGGGACAGGGGACCCCGCTGTGCACGAGCAGGGCTGGACTGCTCTGGGGGGAGCTGTGAGGGGGGCCAGGGCAGAGTGACCTCCTCAGGGACCTCACACAGCCCCTGTGATGTCACACTGCCCCTGTGATGTCACACTGCCCCTGTGATGTCACATAGCCCCCTGTTATGTCACACAACCCCTTATGATGTCACACCGCTACCTGTGATGTCACAGCCCACTCTGGGATGTCACACTGCACCCTTGTGATGCCACAGAACCAAATCAGGGATGTCAGCCTGGAATGTCATGCAGCTGCACTGTAATGTCACAGAAGGTGCTGTGATGTCACAAAGTCACCATGTGATGTCACAGTCTTTTCTGTGATATCACAGCCTCCTCTATGATGTTACACAGCCACCAAGTGATGTCACAACCCACTCTGTGATGCCACAGAACCACCCTCTATGATTGCAGGATCTGCTCTATGGCCTCACACCTTACACACCCTCAGGGATGTCATAAAACCCTCCCTGTGATGTCATACTGCCACTCTGTAATTTCACAGCACACACTTTGACCTCACCGCTGGCTCTATGATGACATCCATCCATGCCATGATGTCACAGCCTGCTCTGTTATTTAATAGAATCCCCTATGTGATGCTATAGCTGCTCAATGACCTCACACAACAAACTCTGTGGTGTCACAGCCCAATCTGTGACCTCACACAACCCACTCTGTGCTGTCACACAGCCCCTTGCTGACATCACAGCTGCTCTGTGCCTCTATGACACAGCCACAGAGGTGCTGCTGTGACACAGCCCCCTCTGGGCCATCCCACAGCCCCTGCCAGTGCTGAGCCCCTGTGAGCTCTGTCTGTGCCCTGCTGGTGTCCCTGAGGTGCCCTGGCAGTGCCCCAGCCCTGCTGGGCTGTGCACAGGAGCTGCTCCTGGCCAGAGCTGTCTCTCTGCAGCGCTGCCCTTGCCAGGAGCTGCCTCTGGGCCAGGAGCCCGGCCCAGCTCAGCAGCACAGACACAGCACAGGGACTTTAATGATCCTCTGGGCCTTTGGTGCTCTTTGCATCAGATTGTGTCCCTCAGAGTGGGCTCAAAAAACTTCTCAAGAACTTGAAGTTAAGTTGAAACATGGAAGTTTCTTGTAGTTAAATGGGGCCCACTGAGGGACATAACTCTTGTGAAAGTGTCTCCATGTTCCAGTTAGAGCAGGACACTGGAGGCAGTGATGGCACCTGGGGACAAGCAAGGCAAAGATGTCTCTGGTGCTGAGCAAAGCTGGATGTGTTTGAGGAATGCAAAGGGCCAAGGCCTGAGCCCCAGCCCCTGGCCAGGCAGATCCTGTCCCGCCCTCCTTGCTCAGGGCTCTTGCCCAGATGGGCACTGGCATGTGGGGAAGTGCAATGGCAAGGGCAGGAGCATGGGGCGGCCCCTGCCAGGCTGCTGAGCAGGGACAAGGAGGCAATGAGGCCCCAGGCCTGCAAGGGTCACTTGTCTCCTGCTCCTGCCTCAGGGCCAGGCCCAGCAGCCATGGCCAAAGTGCTGCCCAAGGTGGCTCTGGCAGGGCTGTCTTGCAGCTGCTGCCCATCCCTGTGCCCTGTGCAGCCCAGGCTGTCCCACGGTGTCCCTGCCCTGCGCCTCTGTCCCTGCAGGCTGTCGGCATCCCCCGGCTGCCCCACCTGGCTGGGTCCTTCCTTTGCTGACAGCTCTGCCTCCTGCCTGCCTCTGCCTGCCCACACAAAGCCTTGGGCTGCTCCAGGCTCCTTCTGGGGACGTGCTGTACCACAGCCCTGCCCTGGGAGGGAAATTCCTTTATCCTGGTGTCCAGTCTGGGTCTCCTCAGGTGCCTTTGGAATCAATTCTTTCTTTCTCTGGCTGTTTTCTACCATGTGAAAAGGATCCACCATCTCTGAAACCACCCTTCAATCCCTTCCAGGGCTCTCCTCTGCTGTCCTCACTCCCCACCCCACTGAGCACAGGGCTCCCATGTCCCTATAAATTGTCAAGTGCTTGAGGCCAGGAGCACCTGGACAAGAGGGACAGTTCTTTTCTATAGGAAGGACACCACAGAACCCCAGGGTTTGAAAGCAGACGAGAAGCAGTCACCAGAAGCCAAGGCCAGCCAGACCTGTCTGTCCTAGCAGTTTTTGTCTTACAGTAACCCTTAGATATTCAGGGAGTTTTGGGGGTGGAATTCCATTTCAGCCATCGGTTCCTGGACTGGAATGACAGTTCTCCATGGGAAGGAAAGGGCAGAGCCCCAGTGTTTCAATGGCTGATTAGAGGCAGCCCCAAGGAGGCCAAGGCCAGCCAGACCTGTGGTCAGGGAAGAATCCTTGGAAAGACAGAATTTGGGAGGCCAAAGTCCACTTTTGTCTATGGGCATCAGGACAAGAAGGACAGTTCTTTTCCTTCGGAAGGAAAGTGCAGAGCCCCAGTGTTTCAAAGGCAGATGAGAGCTGGCCCTCAGGACACCAAGAGAACCTGGACAGACCTGGCAGCTTTTCTCTGGGAGATATCCTTGGATATAAGGAATTTTGGAGGCTGATTCTCAATTTTGGCCATGGATGCCTGGACTTGAGAGATGTTTTTTTCAATGAGAAGAAAAGCACAGGCCCCCAGGTGTTTTGAAAGCAGATGAGAGGTGATCCCCAAGAGGCCAAGGCCAGCACAGAGTGGGTTGTGTGAGGTCACAAGTAGGGCTATGACATCACAGAGTTTGTTGTGTGAGGTCAATGAGCAGCTACAGCATCACAGAGGGGATTCTGTGACATCACAAAGCAGGCTGTGACATCATGGCATGGCTGGATGACATCATAGAGCAGGCTGTGATGTCAAAGTGTGTGCTGTGCCATTACAGAGTAGCAGTATGACATCACAGAGAGGGTTTTGTGACATCACTGAGGGGGTTGTGACATCACACAACTGTCTTTGACATCACAGGGTAGAATGAGCGGACACAGAGCAGATCCTGCCATGATTGAGGCTGGCTCTATGACATCAGAGAGTGGGTTGTGACATCACTGGGTGGCTATGTAACATCATAGGATGGGCTGTGACATCACATAGTGATTTTCTGACACCACAGAGTCTTTTGTGAAATCACAGTGCAGGTGCATGACATTCCAGGGTGACATCCCAGAGCTGGCTCTGTGACGTCACAAGGGTGCTCCGTGATGTCACAGAGTGGGCTGTAACATCACAGATGACTGTGTGACATTGCAAAAGAGCTGTGTAGCATCATAGGGGGCTGTGGCATCACAGGGGCTGTGTGAGGTCCCTGGGGAGGTCACTCTGCCCCAGCCCCCCTCACAGTTCCACCCAGAGCAGTCCAACCCTGCTCGTGCACAGCAGGGTCCCCTGTCCCCCCGGGTCCCCCTGGGTCCCCCAGCCCTGCAGCCTCCCCCAGAGGATGTTCCACGAGATCGACCCCAGGGCATGACATGGGGACAGGGGGCTGGGGCCCTGGGGGTGGCACAGAGGGACAGGGACGCCCCGGCAGTGTCCCCGTGTCCCCCAGGGCCAGAGCCTGGGCCAGGGCTCCTTCACCCTGCTACCAACAAGGCCTTGAGAGTGCTGAAAAAATCCCCGGCAAGGGAGCAGCAAAAACCAGATTGAATATTAAGGGACAGCAGCACAAAATTCCTTGGCAAGAGTCACTCTCTTCCTCACTGGACCCTTCAGGCACACCAAGGAAACAAAGCAACAACAAAACCAAACCAAATCCAGGCAATCAACCCAGAAATCAGGCAAGAACTCTTCCTGGGTATGTGTGAGACACAAGGACAGTGAGGGCAAAGATAAAAGGAATATGGGCCAAAAGCTTAACAGAGGTCAAACTTAACAGGACTTTACTTATACCTTAACTTTAACTGGTACCTTCAACTCCCCAATTTAGCAAAAGAACAGCACTTAACACTATTTAATCTTACTTAAAACCTTTGAGTTAGAAATTTAACAGAGGAATTACACTTAACAATCCTTAACTTAGCTAATAAATTAAATGTAAAAACTTTGAAAAAGAGCAATTTTAGCCGCATTTAACTTTGTTTAGACCTCGTGACTTATACTTACTTACTGATACCTGGATATCTGACTCACTCAGCTATCCAAGGCACTCCAACCCCTCAGAGAGCAGCATTTCTGCCACATTTCCCCAGCACAGGCACTCCTGTGTGCACGCAGGCACCAAGAGGCAGTGCAAGGCACCAGTGAGAAATTCCCCTGAGGGCTGGGAATGCTCCCTGTGGATCCTTTGCCATCTCCCCAGTGGGTGAAGGGTTGAGCCTGGAGGAGTGGGGCTCCATCGTTGTTCAGGATCCCCGAGTGCAGTAAACGGGAGAGTTCCCGGCTGGGAGAGGCCCCACTCAGAGGGAGTCGCTGGCCCAGGAGAGCTCCAAGGGCTCCTTTTGGAGCGCTGTTTGCAGGGCCCCAGGAGAGGGGCTGCAGTCCCAGCAATCGCTCATCCTGGCTGCACTTGGCACCAACAGCTTTCTTTGGCAGGGTGAGAACAGGGATGTTGTGCTACGGAGGGAACAAAAGCTGCTCCTACAGAAACCAGGAGCTGGCTCGGCAGCAACAGTGCCTGGAGCAGACAGTGTTTGTGATGAGCTGCAGAGGAGCTGAGCCCAGGGGCTGTGGGCCAAGGCCGAGCCCCAAGGAGCATTTCTCAGCTGGCAGGGTGGCCTGAGAAGGGGAGGGGGGAATGTAGCAGCACAGGGCCCATGGAACCAAGGGACCATTGTGACACTGTGGGGCCTTGTGACACCAAGGGACCATTGTGACACTGTGGGGCCCTGTGAGACCAAGGGACCATTGTTACTCCATGGGGCCTCATGGAATCGTGGAGAGCACTGTGACATTGCTGAGACTCATGGAACCAAAGGGACAGTACTGCCTCTGTGTGGCTCCATGGAATGTAGGGATCATTGTGACACTGAGAGGCCCCATCAAACCAAGGGACCATTGTGACACTGCAAGACCCCATGGAGCCAAAGGTCCGTTGTGACTTTGCAAGACCTCCTAGAACCTAATGGAGAGACCATTTGGGCACTGCAGAGCCTCATGGAACCAAGGTCCCTTTTGACACTGAAGGAATTCATAGAATCATTGGGAAACTGTGAGGCTCTATGGAATAAGGAAAGCATTGTGACACTCTGAAGCCTCATGGAACCAGTGAGACCATTGTGACCCTGGGGATCCTCACAGAACCAAGAAGACTATTGTGATACTGTGGGGCCTTGTGAAACCAAGAGGCAGTTGTGACACTTCAGGGCTGCATGGAACCAAAGGTCCAGAGTGATATTGCAAGGCCTCATGACATCAGTCGTCCATTGTGACACTGGGCAACCAAAGGAGACCATTGTGACACTGCAGGCTGCATAGAACCGAGGGGCCATGGTGACATTGTGGAACTCCATTGAACCAAGGGTTCGTTGTGACACTGCAGGCTTCAGGGAACCAAAGCTCCAGGGTGACACACAGTGGTCTCCTGCTATCAATGGTCCATTGTGACACTGTGCAGCCAAAGGGAGACCATTGTGACACCACAAACCCCCAGGATCCAAAGGTCCATTGCAACATTGCAGGCTGCTTGGAACAGAGGAATCGTGTGTCATTGTGGGGCCTGGGGAACTGTCGGGATCATTAGCTTATCAGAGTGACCCCGAGAAAAGTTTGAAAGTCTCTTTTCCCAGCCCGGTGCTTGAAGAAGGAGTCAGGGCTCTTCATTTCATGGTCTCAAGGTTGTTTATTTTATCTTATCTATTAAAATTTTCTAGTGCCCTGCTGAGGTCAGCTCACAGAGACAGTCCGAGGCATTCTGCCTGCCCACAGGGCGGTGTTATGTCTTTATACAAAAACTATGGATACAATGTTTACAATTACTTTCCAAAACCTATCACCTATGTTAGACATTGAGCTTCTACTCTAAACCAATCTGTAAATGCCAACACCACAGCAGAAGATGGAGGCCAAGAAGAAGGAGAAAGGCTGGACACACTTAGTTCCCTCCATCTTGCCTCCTGAACCCCCATACCAAAAATGCAAAAATCTACTTTTCCACCCTGTGATAACTTCACTAATATTCTATTGAAACTGTTGTGGCTTGCTGATCTTCATACAAGGTTGGTAATTTGCTCCACGGGTCATAATCAAAACCACAGGGGCATTTTAGGCTCTGTGCCAGGGTCTCTGAGACCCCTGACAGGGGTCTTGGCTGCTCAGGAGAGCCAGAGGGATGTCCTGGGTCCTGACAGGGAACCACAGAGACCATTGTGACACTGCAGGGACTCATGGAATCATTGGGACCATTGTGACACTGTGGGGCCTTATGGAACCAAGGCGCCATTGTGACACTATGGAGCACCATAAAGCCAAGGGAACACAGAACAGGTCTGGCTGGTTTTGCCTCCCATGGACTGCCTGACTGGTCCAACTGATCTTGGCATGTGGAAAGTTGCTTCTCATCTGCTGTTGAAATACTGGGGCTCTGTGCTTTCCTTCTGATGGAAAAGAACTGTCCTTCTTCTCCAGGCACCCATGGCCTGAATTGAGATTTCACCTCTAAACTTCCTTTTATCTGGGATTGTTCCCTGGAATATTGCCAGGACAAGTTTTTCTGGCAGTGGTTTTGCAAGGGTCACCTCTCATCTTTCCCCAAAACACTGGAGAAGGCTCCGTGTTTTCCTTTCTACGGGAAAGAATTGTGCTGCTTCTCCAGGTGTCCATGGGTGAGATTGGTGCTCCACCTCCTCAACTCCCTAGATCCAAAGACTGCTTCCCCACAAAATCTGCCATTCCTGACAAGTCTGGATGGCCTTGGCCTAGTGAGCCTTTCAGCTGCTTTCCAAACACTGGGTCTCTGTGCTTTCCTTCCTATGGAACTGTCCTTCTCAGCCAGGTGCCCATGGCCAGAATTTGGGTTCCCTCTCTAACATTTCCTGTTGTGAAAGACTGGAGGAGATTGTTGGATCAAAACTTTTCATGTGTGGGGGATGACAAGGCAGGTCCATCCCCTGCCCTGGAGCCCCAATCCCCCCAGAGCCTCTATCCCAGCCCAGCAGTGTCTGCCAGTCCCTGGCACAGCACAGGCAATGCTCCACAGCCACCTCTGCAGCCCCAGCCCAGCTCCTGAGGGACCAAATGAGCCCAAGGCCCACCTGGGGGAAGGGCCCAGGGAGACCAAGGGGTATTGAAGGCTGACCACAAGGCAAGCACACATCTTGACCCTGCCTCCTCTTGGAATTTCAATCTGAACACTCCTGGAATCCAGGAGTTGGTAGCTCTGTGTGTGCTTCTCTAAAGCTTTTTTGTCTTTCTCTCTTTCCATGTCTTCTTATGTTTCTTTGCTTCTGCAGATATTGAATAACATGAAATTGAACAGGCTTAGAGTTTGTGAAGTCAAATGGGCCAAGTCAATGCTTAGAGATGTGTTTTTTGTTGATTGAATGTCTGTTGTAGTTTGACATGAGAAGAATTTTAAAAAGTAATACAAAAATTTTGTGTAACTGACAATCTGTTAAACCACTGAGATACTGAACACGCCTCTGTTAAACACAAATGTTAAAGATGAAAAAACCCAGGAACCTCCTCTTTCTTTTCCAGTCAACAAAGAAGCAGCAGGCACTGGCCCCAGCCCCCATCTCAACAAAACCAAACCAAACCCAAACCAAACCAAACCAAACCAAACCAAACCAAACCAAACCAAACCAAACCAAACCAAACCAAACCAAGCAACCCTGCCATGGGCTGAGCCCCTTCCCTCTCCCCAGACCGCCCCCCTCCATTGGCCATATTCTAACCAAACCAAACCAAACCAAACCCCAAAAGCTCCCAAACAGGAAAACAAAAGAGGCTACAAAACCCCAACCAGAACAAAGCTGGCCACAGCAATTAAAATCTTACCATCAAGTCGCCTCCCCCAAGACAATTAAAACTAAAAACTCCTGCAACTTACAACCCATACGAAATAACCCTACAACTAGTATTAAACACAATAAAAAGCCCCAAACTAGTCATAAAAGCAATCCTAATACTCAACCACAACTTCCCCCACAAGTTATCAGCGGGTCAGGTGTAAATCCTTTCAATACTTCAATCCTCCCTCAACTAAAAAAAAAAAACAACAACAAAAAACAAACAAACAAACAAACTAAAAACCATAAAACCATAAAAGTCAGTAAAAAGTTAAATCTCTCCCCCAAAAAGAAGAAAAAATACCTTTATCTTAAAACTAAAATCTTCTTATAAACTATAAGGAAAAAACTATTTTTCCTAATAACACATAAAACTATAAAAAAATTCAAATAAATCAAAATATTTCAAATTAATCTAAGAAAAACCTGCATGGTAAATAAATAAATGTTAAAATAACTGTAATTTTACAAAAAGTTTAAACAGGGGGAAAAAAAAGCAATCCAGTATCCCCAAGAGAAGATCTCTATTGTCAGAGATAAAAATAATTTTAAAAGAAAACAATAAACACTTTTACCTTTAAACAGCTCATCTTTAAAACAATACCCCTTAAGTTTACATGACCCATCAACAAGCTGTAAAAAAGCTTGTAGCAATAAAAACATCACAATAACAAAGATCCCCAGACAACTGTTATCCATGACAAAACTAAGAACAAAAAAACAACCTATTTTTTCCTCTTGTAAAAAAATCTCCATAACCTTAACAAGAAAAACTTCTCCCCACAGTAAACTAAAAAAATTCATTCTAGAAGTAGTGAACTGACTAGCAATTTCTAGTTCAGTTTCTTTACATTTTCAGTAAAATGAAAAAGATGTAAAGAAAAAAAAAGTATTCTAGAAAATTTATTTTAATTCTTACTACCTTTTATTTAATTTTAATTTTAATAAATTTTTATTTATACCCTTTTAAAATTTTAAGCCTATTATACCTTTCTTGTAATCCTATCTCACAACAAGATAAATACATAAATAAATAACCAGCACTAAACCCCAACATACTCATCAGTACATTAATTAGGAAATCTCAAGATTAGAAAGATCTATAATTAACAAACGAAAAGCACTACAGTGTCATAAAAATCATTTTGCCAAATTTTCTCTGATTTTCCAAAGTTGCCAGTAAAGCCTGTTTTGTTGTTTTGAGATCCTGAGAATCTCCAGTTCGTATATGTCTAGGGAGTCCGATTCACACTACACAAGCAATTGTAATTCTTTTCAAATGTCTCCTTGAGAGAATTGTTTGGCGTTTAGGGGTCAGGGCTTGTCGGTCCTGCTTGGCACAGCCCAGGCAGGGCTTTCCCAGCCACATTCCACACTCCATTTCCCAGCTGGAGCCGCTGCTGCCTCTGAGTTGTGCTGCCCCAGCCCCAGGGACGCTCTCCTTGTCTGCCCATTCCCCCACGGTCTCTGGGCAGGGATGGCCTCAGTGGGGGCTGCTGACATCCTCAGCAACTTGGAGGCTGCTGCTGAATTTTCCTGCTCCAGAGGCTTGTTCAGCCTTCAGCTCTTGACTGCAGGAATTCAATGTCCCAGGGCTCATTAACATTGAGAACACCTTAACAAGCCAAGCCTCTGGGAATCATTTGATTTTAATTTTCCAATAATTTTTGGTTAATTAGACAGATTTCATAAGTGTATTCAAACTGAATCTGTTCTATTTAAAAAGACAGCAAGAATAGATTTTTCAGGTCCTGTTTAGGTTTTTTCCGCTGTTAATAAATTGATAGGTGCAATCTCCAGCTGACACTGAATCCAAGTACCTCCTCATGCAGTTTGAATAGATATGGAAATCAAGACCCTTTCATGGCTGACAATCAATCAGACTCTGTCCCTACCCCCACCCCACCATTTACCCCATCCATGCCCTGGCACTCAGAGCAGCCTTGTGCCAATCTGAGCTCCCTCCAGCCCAGGCTGCACCTGCAGCTTTCAGCTCCTTGGCTCCAGCTCCCACCTGCTTTCCTTGGAGAAGGAGCTGCCCGAGACACAGAGGGATGTTCATTTGTTGCCAGCCAACAAAGCCAAGGGAAGGCACAGCTCCATCGAATGCAAAAGCCATTCTTCTCCCTGGCTCTGCCCTGCCCCTGATCCCCACAGCCTGTCCTGTTTCCATCATCCCTCCATTGCCAGGCACTTTCTGGGACAAGGGAGCTCTGCTCTGGCTACAGAGGGAGGTGGAAGTGCCACTACTGGAGTGGGAAGCACAGCTCATCAGGGTTTGTGCCCTTTGGGGGTCAGGAACTGATGAGACTCAGAGGCACAGAAAGTTTCTCTTCATGGCCAACAGATTATAGTTGAACAGGATAAAATTTAATAACAATCACAGCTATGTGCAACCTCCCAGCAGTATCTGATGAGTCCACCATTCACAAGTGATTACCATACTAAAATTATTTAGACAAACATGGTTCTGTGATTGATGTAAACACAATCAAGTTCTTGGATCAGGATGCTCATCCTGGAGTGGGTGTAAAACAGCTCGAATGATTCCTGATTTGCAAAGCTGTCAGTGGTGGATGGAGAAGGGAGGTCAGGCTGATTTTGGTCTTGAGGAAATGCTGAAACCAGCCTGACTCATTTCATCTCCTCCTGTCCCAGGGGGGTGTCCTCTTTCCCCTTCCACCCATTGGCTTTTGTTTCCCACCAGCCCCCGGTGAAGAGCCTGGCTCTGTGTTCTCCATCCCCTCCTCGCTGGCACTGCCAGGCTGGCATGAGGAGCCCCTCAGCCTTCCCTGCTCCAGGCTGGAAAAGCCCAGCTCCCTCAGCCTCTGCTCACAGCCCAAGGGCTCCAGCCCCACCTTGGAGGCCCTTCCCAGACCCTGCTCCAGCTGCCAGACATCTTTCCTGCCCTGGGGAACCCAACCCAGGCCACAATGACCTGGATAATCCCCGTCCTTGATGTCCTGGTCACACAGCCCTGGCCCCTTGTTCCCTGTCAGGCTCTGGGGTGGATCCTGTGGAACATCCTTTGGTGGAGGCTGTGGCTCCAGGTGGGCCAGGGGGATCCCGGGGGACAGGGACCCTGCTGGGCATGAACAGCATTGGACTTGTTGGGAGAAACTGTGAGGGGGAGCTGGGGCAGAGTGACCAACCCAGTGACCTGACACAGCCCTGCTGGGATGTCACACAGCCCCTTCTGTAATGTCACGGCCTTCTCTGTGATGGTACAGCCCATTCTCTAATGTCACACAACTGGTCTCTGATGTTACAGCCAACTCTTTGATGTCCTACTTGCTCTGTGATGTCAGACTGCTGCCCTGTGCTGTCACAGCTTGCTCTGTGATCTCATAAATGCAATCTATGATGCTGTAGCTTCTCCATGACCTCCCATTCTCCACTCTGTGATATCACAGCCCACTCTATAACTTCAAGTTACCAGATGATCAATTGTCTCCACCAGGTGAGCTGACACCTGGAGCTTGTTCTCCACAACCCCAGGCCTCTGGAAACTACACAATGCCCATTGTGTGAGAAGGGGAACTGGAAGTTCAGCAGCCTCAGTGTCCTCCCAGCTCAGCCAGACCCACTGGAACACTGGAGTCCACGACCACCAGAGAGACCCCCAGAAGAGAAGAACACATGGGTGTAGGGGATGGGAAATATGTTAATGATTTTGGGGAAATTATTATCTTATGTAAGTTTAGTCCAGGAAAATCAATGAATATGTGTGCAAAATAGAGAAAATAAAGAGAAACTTTCTATTACTCAGCCTGCATGGCTTTGGGAGGAGCTCTCCCCTGTGCATCCAGCTGAATAAAGAATGCTGATTCTTAATGCTACACTGGTGTTAAGGAGTTTTCTGTTTTACTGAATTTTTGGTAACACTCCCACTGCCAAGGAAAGCTCTGTCTGCTGCTGTTCACAAACAGAGAAGGGCTGGTGGCAGATGTGGGGCTCAGAGGCTGCCTGAGAGAGTGACCATGAAATAATCAAGTTTTCAATGTTGTTGAAAGGAGGGGCAGCAAGAAAACTTCTACACTGGAATTTGGAAGGGCAGACTTTGGCCCATTTAGGATGCTGATTTGGGGAGTACCAAATCAGGTACTGATTTTTTTGAAGGGGAAACAGCCCTTTAAAACAAAGGGGTCCAGGAAGGATGGACACATTTCAAGAAAGTAATCTTAAGGGGGAAGGAGCAGCTCATCCTAGTGTGGCAAAAGATGAGCTAGTGAGGAAAATGACTGGCCTGGCTGGCCGTGGAGCTTTTGTGGGAACTCAGGGGAAAAAAGAGAGAGCATCAACTTTGGACAAAAGGTCAGGCAACTTAGGAAATGTTTAAGGATCTTGCTAGGTCATGCAGAAAGAAAAGCTGAGAGGTGAAAGATCAATTAGAGCTTAACCTGGCCACTTCTGTGAAAAATAGTAGAATATGTTTCTAGAAATAAATTTTTAGCAAAATATGGGATAAGGAGAACCTCTACTCTTATTTTTGACACAGTGTAGAATATAGTAACTAAAGATAAGGAAAGGCTGAGCTGCTTAATACCTTGTATGTCTCAATGTTCAATATTAGGACAGGCTGTCCTCAGGACAAATGCTCTCCTGAGCTGGTCGGTGGGCACAGGGAGCAGAACAGCCCCCTGTAATCCAGGAGAAAGCAGCTGCTGACCTGCTGAGCCACTCAGATGCTCCCAGGTGTATGGGATTGGATGGAATCCATCCTAGGGGGATGAATGAGCTGGGGGATGAGCTCCCCAGTCTGTTCTCCAACATTTACCATCAGTCCTTGCTCAGTGGGGAGGTCCCAGAGGGCTGCAGGTGCCAGTGTGAGCCCATCCCCAAGAAGGGCTGGAAGGAGGAGCTGGGGAACTCCAGGCCTGTCAGCCTGACCTGGGTGCCCGGCAAGGTTATGGAACAGATCACCTTGAGTGCCATCACAGGGCACCCATGGGATGGCCGAGGGATCAGAGCTAGCCAGCGTGGATTTAGGGGTGGCAGGTCCTGCCTGGCCAACCTGGTCTCCTTTTATGACCAGGTGACCCACCTATGGATGCAGGAAATGCTGTGGATGATGTGTGCCTGCACTTCAAAGGCTTTAAAACCATGAGCCACAGAATTCCCTGGAAAAACTGCAGCCCATGGCTTGGACATGTTCACCCTTCCCAGGGTAAAGAGCTGGCTGGAGGCTGGGCCCAGAGAGTGGTGGGGATGGTGCTGCACCCAGCTGGTGTCCAGGCACTGGTGCTGTCCCCCAGGGATCTGTGCTGGGCGCAGTCCTTTTTAATATCTTCACTGATGATCTGGCTGAGGGGATCGAGTCCACCATTCACAAATTCCAGATGGCACCAAGCTGGGTGTGAGTGTGGATCTGCTGGAGGGCAGGTAAAGAAGACACAGCCTTAAGCTGCACCTGGAGAGGTTCAGGCTGGATAATAAGAAGAAGTTCTTCACAGAAAGGGTGAGTGGGCATTGGAATGGGCTGGCCAGAGGAGAGGTGGCAGAGTCACTGTCCCTCTCCAGTGGCACTTAGTGCCATGATCTGGGTGACAAGGGAGTATTAGGGTATTGGTTGGGCCTGATGATCCCAAAGATCTTTTCCAGCCTATTTGATTCTGTCATTTTGTTATAATTGGGACACTCTGGGGCCATTGTGACACTGCTGGGCCTCATGGAACTAAGAGGACCAAGGTGACACCGTGCAGGCCCACAGAACCAGGGGTCCACAGTGGTGCTCTGGGGCCTAATGGAACCAGGGAGTGCGCCGTGACACTCTGGGTCCTCGTGGAACCACAGAGGCCATTGTGACACTGCAGGGCCTTGTGTAACCAAGGGGTTTCACCATTTTGACACTGCAAAATCAAGGAGACCATTGGGAGACTCCACGGCCCAGTGGAACGAAGGGGCCTTTCTGTCACTGCAGGGGTCCATGGAACCAAGGAGCTCCTGTGAAACTGCAGCACCAACGAGAACATTGTGACACTGTGTAGCCCCATGGAACCGAGGACAACATTGTCATATTTGGGGCTCCATGGAACCAAGGACACCATTTGCTCTGCATGGTCACATGGATCCAAGGAGACCAGTGTGATAGTGCATGGCCTGGTGTGACCAAGAGGCCTTTGTGACACTGAGGGGCCCCGTGGAAAAAAGGACATCTTTGCAGATGTCACCAAACTGTGTGTTACTGTTGATCTGCTGGAGGGTAGGAGGGCTCTGCACAGTGCCTGGGACAGGCTGGATCCAGGGCCCAAATCCAAAAAGGTGAGGTTTAGGAAGACCAAGTGCTGAGTTCACAGAATCACAGAATCACAGAAATTCTAGGCTGGAAGAGACCTGTAAGATCATCAAGTCCAACCCATGTTCTAACACTTCAACTAGATCATGGCACCAAGTGCCACATCCAGTCTTTTTTTGAACTCTTCGAGGGATGATGACTCCACCACCTCCCTGGGTAGATGATTCCAGTATCTGACCACTCTTTCTGTAAAATACTTCCTCCTTAATTCTAGCTTGCATCTCCCTTGGTGCAGCTTGAGACTGTGTCCTCTTGTTCTGTCTGTTGTTGCCCAGAGAAAGAGACTGACCCCCAGCTCACCACAGCCACCCTTCAGGAAGCTGAAGAGAGCGATAAGGTCACCCCTTAGTCTCCTTTTCTCCAGGCTAAACAACCCCAGCTCCCTCAGTCATTCTTCATATGGCTTGTGCTCCAAGCCCCTCACCAGCCTCGTTGCTCTCCTTTGGACACGCTCAAGCAACTCAACATCCCTCCTAAAGTGAGGGGCCCAGAACTGGATGCAATACTCCAGGTGAGGCCTCACCAGTGCTGAGTACAGGGGAAGAATGACCTCCCTGCTCCTGCTGGCCACACCATTCCTGATACTGGCCAGGATGCCATTGGCCCTCTTGGCCACCTGGGCACACTGCTGGCTCATGTTCAGTCGACTGTCAACCAGCACCCCCAGGTCCCTTTCCACCTGAACACTGTCCAGCCACACCGTCCCTAGCTTATACCGTTGCAGGAGGTTATTGCGGCCAAAGTGCAGGACTCGGCACTTGGACTTATTGAAGTTCATCCCATTAGATTCTGCCCATCCTTACAACCGTTCCAAGTCCCTTTGCAAAGCCCTACATCCCTCTAACAGATTGACACACATTCCCAGTTTAGTGTCGTCTGCAAATTTGCTGATAAAAGACTCTAAACCCTCATCCATGTCGTCAATAAAAATATTAAACAGAACTGGCCCCAGTACAGACCCCTGAGGGACACCACTGGTGACTGGTCGCCAGCTGGATGCCGCACCATTCACCACCACTCTCTGGGCCCGGCCATCCAGCCAGTTCTGAACCCAGTAAAGAGTATTCCTGTCCAAACCACGGCCTGCGAGTTCTGCACTTTGGCCACAACAACCCCTGCAGTGCTACAAGCTGGGGACAGAGTGGCTGGACAGCAGCCAGGAAGAAAGGGACCTGCAGGAACTGATGGTCATCAGGCTGGACATGAGCCAGCAGTGTGCCCAGGTGGGCAAGAAGGCCAATGGCTCCTGGCCAGGGTCAGGAATGGTGTGGCCAGCAGGAGCAGGGCAGTGATTCTTCCCCTGTGCTGGGCACTGGTTGGGCAGCACCTCAAGGGCTGTGTCCAGTTGTGGGCCCCCTGGGGTGGGCAATTAGAAGAAATGTGAAGCAGGGGTTATAAAGAAAGCAAATGTGAAGCAAGGGAAATGCTCAGGGCAGTTTGGGGGCAGCTGCCAGGCAGCCCTGGCTCTGAGCAACAGCGTCTGCAGTGGCACAGGAAACTCCCAGCTGATGGGAACAAACTTTCTGGCTGACTGCAGAGGCCAGGACAAAGCTGAGTGGTTTCCCTGGTGTCCCCCAGCCCTTGCTGGCCCCAGGGGCTGATGGCATTTGTGCTCCCTCAGGTTCATGTCCCCACACCAACAGCATGGGGATGCTGCCCCTGCTGTGTGCAATGCAATCAGGGGCTGCTGAGACAGTGCTGTCGTGTCTGTGCCTGCAAGGATGGGGCACCTGTGTGAGCTGGGGGAGAGGCCAGGGCTGCAGAGGGGGGATGTTGTTGGCAGCTCCATCAGGACGCTCTGGGACACTGCCCTGGGCTGTGCAGCGCTCTGGGGATGGATCAGCCCCTGCTCTGCTGCTCCTTCCCGTCTGCCCCAGGGCCCATGCAGAGCCCAGGGCCACCAGGGCAGCAGGGCAGGGCCACAGCAGCAGCACTGGCAACACCAAGTGCTGCTGCTGCTGGGCACAGCTGCTGTGCCAGCACTGATCTGCCCCCAGCTCTGCACACAGACATTGCTGCTGCAGCTCCAGAGAAGGATCAAAAGGGTGTCTCTGGTGAAAAGTTTCCTGGGAGATCCTTCAGTTCATTTACAGGCACTGACAGCACAGCTCCTCATAGAAACAGGCTGTGGGTCACAGAAAAGGAGAAGGGAAAGAAAATGAGAAATGGCACAAACAATGACATCCCTTTGTAGACACTATTTTAAAATTAAAACAAAGATAAAGAACCTACAAAGTGGAATTAACAAGAAGTATTGAAGATTACTTTTATTACAAGTAATTGGCAAAAATGGGCCGGTAGTTTAATGTTTCTGAAAGCATCCTGTCATTAGTGCCCACATGGAAGCCTTGAGCTCCTCGTTCCTCAGGCTGTAGATGAAGGGGTTCAGTGTTGGACTCACCACCGGGTACAGAACTAACACTGCCAGATCCAGGGATGGGGAGGAGATGGAGGGGGGCTTCAGGTAGGCTAAAAAGCCAGTGCTGAGGAACAGGGAGACCACGGCCAGGTGAGGGAGGCAGGTGAAAAAGGCTTTGTGCCGTCCCTGCTCAGAGGGGATCCTCAGCACAGCCCTGAAGATCTGCACATAGGAGAAAACAATGAACACAAAACAACAAAAACTTAAACAGACCCCAAGCGATGAAATCCAAATTTTTCGGAAGTTGGAGTGTGAGCAGGAAAGCTTGAGGATCTTGGGAACCTCACAGAAGAACTGGCCCAGGGCATTGCCCTTGCACAGGGGAAGGGAAAATGTATTGGCTGTGTGCATGAGAGCATTGAGAAAGGCACTGGCCCAGGCAGCTGCTGCCATGTGGGCACAAGCTCTGCTGCCCAGGAGGGTCCCGTAGTGCAGGGGTTTGCAGATGGACACGTAGCGGTCGTAGCACATGATGGTCAGGAGGAAAAACTCTGCTGAAATGAAAAATACAAAAAGAAAGAGCTGTGCAGCACATCCAGTGTAGGAGATGTTCCTGGTGTCCCAGAGGGAATTGTGCATGGCTTTGGGGACAGTGGTGCAGATGGAGCCCAGGTCGCTGAGGGCCAGGTTGAGCAGGAAGGAGAACATGGGCGTGTGCAGGTGGTGGCCGCAGGCTACGGCGCTGATGATGAGGCCGTTGCCCAGGAGGGCAGCCAGGGAGATGCCCAGCAAGAGGCAGAAGTGCAGGAGCTGCAGCTGCCGTGTGTCTGCCAATGCCAGCAGGAGGAAGTGCCTGATGGAGCTGCTGTTGGACATTTGCTGCCTCTGGGCATGGTGGACTGTTAAAAGAAGACATTGACAAATGCAACCCATTTCCTTGAGTCAGTCCTATGTATTTTATTTGGAATCTGTGCAAAATCACTTCTGTTCCTGTGAGGGATTTTTGCTAAACATTTTTTAATTTTGAGTTTTTGCTGCTGAGTTCCTGCCTCAACTTTACCATTGCTCTCAGCCTGAAAACTGGGGAGACCCCAAGAAAACAGGGCTCTTGGTGCCCCAGTGCAGACAGTGCTAGACCTCACACAGGAGTCCTTTGATCATTACAACTCCTCTGTTTCAGGGTGCCTGCGTTTAAAAATGTCCTGAAAAATAAAGTGGAGTTTTTGAACACTCCAGTTAAAAAATAATTTTCTCCAAACACTTCTCTCTTTCCCTGCGCAACTAGACAGGAAGAATTGCAAAAGATTGGTCTAGCTCTGTGCTGCCTGGAGTTGTGCCCACTGGGAGCTGTTTCTCTCTATCCAAGCCTTGTCCCTGCCAGTGCTGCCAGAGCCCAGCCCAGCCCTGGGGGCTCAGCTCTGCCCTGCAGACCCCTCCCAGCACAGGGCACTGCCCAGGGGCATCTCCCTGGCAGCAGGGCCTTAAGGGCAGGGCAGAAAAACAGAGATGCTGTAAGCCAAGGTACTACTGTTTCTGTCTGTAGGGAGAGGAGGCTGAGGAGGCACTTTCTGAGGGAGATCTGAGGCCCATCTGCTGAAGGCCAGGGTGACAGTGCAGGAGTCTCAGTGACACAGCCATAGCTGACAGCCCCTTTCCCTTCCCTTTACGAGAAAGCTGAGAAGAGCACTGGCCATGCAGCACCATCTCCAGAGCAGGAGGAATCTGCTCTGATGGGGGTGGCTCCCTCCATCTCCAACTTCTCCCCTGCAGCGTCCATGGGGAGCTGCCAGGCAGGCTGAGAGCTACCCATGGCAGGTGGCACATGCCCTGGGCTGGCCAAGAGCCCTGAGGGCTGCAGGAGCTGCTCTGCAGGACAGCCCTGGGCAGCCCTGGCTGCAGCCCTGGCTTCACCCCCTGCAGCCTTCCCTGGCAGCAGGAGCCGTCCTGCCCTGTCCCTTTGACAGTGCCCAGGGCAGTCCCGCCCTGCAGCACATCCTCCTCCTGCTCCTCCTGTGCCCCAGAGAAACTGGGAGAGTCCTCCTGACACATCCCCCAGGCTGTGGGGTACACTGCCTTCAGGAGATCCCTCCAGGAGCACAGGGGACATTACCCTGCGCCCACACACTCACCATGCACAGGGCTGTGAAGATCTTTCCCCAAGTGAAGTCTCAGCTCAATGTCTTCCCAATCCTGATTGCCTTCAGCCTGTCTCTGCCTGGCTCCTCTCCCCTCAGTGCCTGCAGGCAGAGCCCTCAGCCCTGCTGGGCTGGGAGAGGAGCTGGTGCTGGGAAGAACTGTTCATTTAAAGCTCAGCAGCACAGACACAGCCCAAGGAATTTAATGAACCTCCTGGGACTTTGGTGTTGTTTACATCAGACTCAGTCCCCGGGAGAGTGCTCAAAAACTTCTCAAGAACTCAAAATTAAATTGAAACTCTGAAACTTCTTGAAGATTTAATGGTTCCCACTGAGGAACACGACTGAGAAAGTGTTCCCAAGTTCCAGTTAGTGCAGAACACTGGAGGCAGTGATGACAGCTGGGGACAAACAAGTCAATGGTGTCTCTGGTGCTGAGCACACCTGGATGTGTTTGAGGAAGGCCAAGGGCCAAGGGCTGAGCCCCAGCCCCTGGCCAGGCAGATCCTGTCCCTCCCTCCTTGCTCAGGGCTCTTCCCGGGATGGGCACTGGCATGTGGGGTTGTGCAATGCCAAGGGCAGGAGCATGGGGCAGCCCCTGCCAGGCTGCTGAGCAGGGACAGGGATGCAATGAGGCCCCAGCCCTGCAAGGGTCACTTGTCCCCCTGTGGCCTCAGGCCCAGGCCCAGCAGCCATGGCCAAAGTGCTGCCCAAGTTAGCTCTGGCAGGGCTGTCTTGCAGCTGCTGCCCATCCCTGTGCCCTGTGCAGCCCAGGCTGTCCCACGGTGTCCCTGCCCAGTGCCTCTGTCCCTGCAGGCTGTCGGCATCCCCCGGCTGCCCCACCTGGCTGGGCCCTTCCTTTGCTGCCAGCTCTGCCTCCTGCCTGCCTCTGCCTGCCCACACAAAGCCTTGGGCTGCTTCAGGCTCCTGCTGCGGATGTGCTGCACCACAGCCCTGCCCAGGGAGGGAAATTCCTTTCTCCTTGTTCCCAATCTGGGCCTCCCCAGCCACCCTTGGCCTTGATTTTTCTGTTCAGGCTTTTCTCTACTTTGTCAGAATTATTCACCAACTCTGAAAGCACCCTTCAGTCCCTCCCAGGGCTCTCCTCTGCTGTTCTCAGTTTCCACCCCACTGAGCACAGAGCTCCTTTAGCCCTATACAATGCTCATGTGCTAGAGGCCGTGGGCACCTGGACAAGAAGGCAGTTCTTTTCTACAGGAAGGAACCCACAGAGCCCCAGGGTTTTGAAGGAAGATCAGAGGCAGTCACCAGAGGCCAAGGCCAGCCAGACCTGTCTTTCCTTACAGCTTTTGTCTGAAAACAACCCTTGCATATTTGTGGAGTTTTGGAGGTGGAATTCCATTTAAGCCATGATTGCTTGGAACAGAATGGCAGCTCTCCACAGGAAGGAAAGGGCAGAGCCCCAGTGTTTCAAAGGCTGATTAGAGGCAGACCCAAGGAGGCCAAGGCCAGCCAGACCTGTTTGTCTTGGCAACTTTTGTCTGGGAGCAGTCCTTGGGTAGATAGATCTTGGGAGGCCAAATTCCAGTTTTGTCCATGAGCACCTGGACAAGAGTGACAGTTCTTTTCAATAGGAATGAAAGTACAGAGCCTCAGAGTTTCAAAGGCAGATAAGAGCTGGCGCTCAGGAAGCCAAGGAAACCTAGACAGTCCTGGCAGCTTTTTTCTGGGAGCTGTCCTTGGATATAAGGAATTTTGGAGGCAGATTCCCAATTTCAGCTATGAACACCTGCACTTGAAAGATGATTTTTCCATGGAAAAAAAAGTACAGCCCCCCAATGTTTTGAAGGCAGATAAGAGGTGGCCGCCAAGATGCCAAAGCCATCCAGAGCTGTCTGTTCTGGCAGGCTTCATACAGGAATCATCCTTCAATGTAACGGAATTTGGATGTGGAATTCCAATTTCAGCCATGACCCCCTGGAGGAAAAGGAGAGTTCTTTCCCACAGGAAGGAAAGCACAGACCTCCAGGGTTTTAGGGTCAGATGAGAACCAACCCTCAACATGCCAAGGTCAGCTGGACCAGTTAGGCCAAGCCAACCAGAACTTTTCCATGTTCTTAGATCCTTGGGGCCCTGCAGCATCACAATTGCCCCTTGGTTCCATGAGGCCCCATAGTATCACAACAGATCTTTGTTTCCCCAAGTCCAGCGATGTCACAATGGTGTCTTTGGGTCCCCCTTGGCACAATGGCCCCTTGCTTCCATGAGGCCTTGCAGTGTCAAAATAGTTTCCTTGGTTCCAGGGCACTGTGCAGAGTGCCACAATGGCCCCTTGGTTCTGTTGGGCTCCCCAGGATCACAATGAACTATTGGGTCCAAAAGGCATGGCTGTGGCACACTGGCCTCTTGCTTCCATGAAATCTTGCAGTGTCACAATTGCTTTGGTTCTATGAGACCCTGTGGTGTCTCACTGGCCCCTTGGAGCCATGGGGACTCAGAGTGCCAGAACAGTCTCATTGCTTTTATGAGGCCCTGCAGTGTCACAAGGAGTTCCTTGGTTCCACAAGGCCCTGCAGAGCCCCTTGACTCAACAAGGCCTCAAAGTGTCATAATGATCTCCAGGATTCCGTGAGGCCCAGCAGTGTCACAAGGGCACCTTGGCTCCATGAAGCCCTGAAGTATGGAATGGCCTCTTGATTCCATTGGGCTCCTCACTGTTACATGGGTTCCTGGCTCCACTGAGCTCTGCAGTGTCACAGTGGTCTCCTTGGTTCCAGAAAGTCAGAATGTCCCCGTGGTCTCATAGAGCCCCACTACGATCCCCTTGATTCCATGAGGCCCTGCTGTGCTACAATGACCCCTTAGTTAAATGAGGCCCTGCAGTATCACAACGGCCCCTTGGTTCCATTGGGACCTGAAGTGTCGTAATGGTCTCCATGGTTCCATGAGGTCCCGGAATGTCACGATGGCCTTTTGGTTCCATGAGCTTTTGTACAGCCAACAACATTCTCCTTGTCTCCAAATGTCATAATGGATCCTTTGTTCCATGACGTGCCTGGCCTCCCACAGCCTCTCAGAGACCTTCTCCCCCTCAAGGTCCCCAACAGCCCTTCATGGCCCCTCAAAACTCCTCATGGCCCCTCATGACACCTCACAGTTCCATCATGGCCTATCACAGTCCCTGACAGCCTCCCAAAGCTCCTCACAGCCCGTCATGGCCCATCCAAGAGCCCCTCCCAGCTGCTCACAGCCCCTCATGGCCCCTCACAGCCCCTCATGGCCCCTCACAGCCCCAGGCCTGTGGCTCCTCCCAAAGGAGGAGGGGTTGGGCCCTGCTTGTTCTCCTTTCATTTCAGTCCTTTCACAGCCACGAGTGCAGAATGGCTGAAATGGAGCCTTTCCACAGCGTTTCCCTTGGGGTTAACTGCGGGCTGAAGCTCTGTGCTGGTGCTGGCCCCAGCGCCACCATCCCTGCAGCCGCCAGGCCTTTGCTGTCCCCCCGTGTCCGTTCCCTGTCCCCGAGTCCCGCCCGGCTCTGGCAGCAGCAGCAGCCGCAGCGCAGAGGGCGCCGGCCCGGCCCAGCCAGGGCTCCCGGCCAGGAGCAGCAGCAGTGCCGGCCCCTTCCCGCCTGCTCCTGCCTCGGCTCCCAAGGGCTTTTTCCAGCTCAATTCTGGAGCAGAGCAACCAGCACCCACACAGAGCCCTGACTGCTCAGGGCCCACCTGTGCTGCCCTGAGCCAGCCCTCAGAGGAAGACAGGATCGGGTTCCAGCACTGCTTTAAGCTCTGTTTGACTCACCCTGAGGTGACAGCAGGAGGCTGCTGCTGCCTTTGCCTTTGGAATTTGGGATCATGGTTGCTCTTGGCGCTCTTGTGCTTGCCACTTGAATTTTATCCATAAAACTGCAAATGCCTCTTTCAGTTGGTGCTATCCATGGTGCTTTCAGGACAGTGAAGTCAGTATTATTGTAGCAGTCATAAAGATCAGCAGATACTGGAATGCCCACCAGCCCCTGAGCACTAAGGCGAGGGGAATTAAAGCCACACAGGCCATTTGCAGAGTTCAAACAAAGCCCTGTTGCTGAAGCTGTTGAAATAGAAAAAACTGACAGAGGCCACCGCAGAAATTGCCTCTGCAGTGTGGAATTAAATTTAAAAATCCACCAGGAGAAACAGAAACCAGAACTTCTTGACTCGCTTCATTGCTCCTTCCCAGCAGCAGGAAACACAGATGCCCAGAGTGTTTTGCACTGCTGCTGCCCCCAGTTTGAGCCCAGGCTCTGCCCAGTCCCAGCGGGAACCTGAGCCCAGCCCAGGCAGCTCAGCGCACGCGGGGCCAGGCCCAGAGACCCGGGCACGGCCACCCATTGTGCGGCAGCGGCACAGACGGAATGTCCTGTGGCCCAAACCTCCTGCTCCTGCCACACAGCGCCAGCCTTCTCCCTCTCCTCCTCCTCTCCCAGCATGGCACAAATTCCAGCTCGGAGGAGGCTTCTCCAGAGAGGGCTCAGGCTCCTGTTCCAGCCTGAGTGTCCCTGCAGAGGAACAGGGCATCTTTCAGCCACTTCCACAAGCTCAGGTTTCGCACTTCATGGAGAATCTGGGATACAAATGGCCTTGTTAAGAAAGACAAAGGCGAGGGAATGGATTAGTAGTTATTAGATAAAGATCACTTTTCTTCCAGGCAAGGTTCACCAAGTCATTCTCTGCATTTTTCCTTTTCAGATTCTTTCAGTTGGCTGCTCTGGGAGGTTCAGCTTGTTCTGGTGCTTCTCATGAACTGATTGTGCTCTTGATTTATGCACCAAGCACCAGATGTGGAATCATCTACACTGAACTCAGAAACAAACTCCCTCTGTTAGAGCATTTTCACATTCCAGATAATTTTCAAGATTTCTGCTGACAGGTTGGAATGATCATCACACAACTCTCCACTTGTGGCTGCAGGCTCTGGAGATTCTTTCTCTGCATTCAGCCAGGTTTGTATTCCCTAACGATTCCTGGTACCACCTCCTGTTTTCTTAGCCTGGAACAGTAACAATGAAAACCTTACCCACAGCACAACTCCCCAGTCTACCAGGAAAAGAAAGGACAAGATGTCAAGTTCTCCAAACCTTTGTCCTGCTTTGCTGCAAGAGTCCTGCTGCATGCACAGTGCGGAAAGCCAAGAGAAGCTGCAGGTGGTGGCACATCTTGTGACGGGAGCTCGACCTCATTCTCCAGGAAAGGTTTTTGAAAAGAACAGATGGGATTACAGAGAAGATTACCGAAAAACTGAACCAGCGTTCCAGAAATGACATGAAAATGGAAAGAAACCATCTGAAATGTTTCCCTCAATTTGTTTCTATGCTCCCCTTTTCCATCATGCACTACTTCTCCGTGTCATTCATTCCAAATGGATCTCACCTTTAAGGTTTAATGACTTAGCGAGTTTTAGACACTGTAAAATACCATGAACTGCACACAGTTTGCCTTCCCCTGTTTTTGTTGGAAAGCAATGCTGGAGTCATCAGTGCAGTACTTGGGTCAGCATGAATCCTGCAGGGATTTGTCCTCTCTGGTCTCCATCCTCAGCTCCTTCTCTGGGGTAGGAAGGACAAGGAGAGGAATGGATTTGCCTCCATGCTACAGGGAAGGGGAAGGAGATCCCCCCAGTGCATCCCCAGCTGGACGGTGTTGGCAGCAGGGTTGTCCTGCAGCCGGGGGCTATGTTGGGCTGGGAGATGGAGCAGGAGAGAGGGGGAAAGGGGCACTGACTTCCTCCTCACCTACCTGGGTGTCCCAGGGCATCTTCCTCTTCCTTGTAGCCTTCTCCTCCTCCATTCAGCCAAGGTTTGGGAATGGGAAATCCTGGTTTGGGAAAAACAAGGTGTGAATCCCTTGGATTGGGAATTCCTCCCAACCAAATCCATCTCCAGAAGTCATCTGGTGTCCATGAAAACTTCCAAAAATCAAGAAAAAAAAAAAAGCCACCAGGGGTGTCCCATTTCCAGTCTCATCCCTCTGGGGTTCTGGTGGTTCCCCTCCTCAGGGATGCTGGGAATCCCATGGGTCCTGGGGATCCCTCTCTCCAGGGTCCTGCTTAGGGATGCTGGGGGAATTTCAGGGTCCTCCTCTCCAGCCTCCCCCCACTCCAGCCACTTGGGGGTCCTCTGTCTTCCCACCACCCTGTCCTGGATTTGGGCAAATTTGGGAGAAAACCTCCAAAAGGGTTTTCTCTAAATAGCAAATTCAAGCAGCCACTCCCCCAACCAGATCAGGAAAAGATTTTCTCAGAGAAAACGGGAAAAAAACCTGTTTATTTAACAGGCAAAGTATTCATCAGCACAAAAAATGAACAATATTAAACAATAAAACCTCTTGCCGCTACAAAAGAGATGTCAAACTTAGAAAGTCCCTCTGTGGGCAATAGCTCAGCTCAGTATCTTATCAGTCCCTCTGGCACTGGAAATGCCACAGCCCAGGCTCAGCCTAGTGGGCCGCAGGTGCAAGTTGCTGGTGCGGTCGGGGTGTTCAGTGCAGAGCAGGTTTAAACAACTTCAAAGATAAAGAAAAACCATAGTCCAGGGAACTTCTCTGCCTCAAGTGATCTAAAAACTAACTAAAAGCAAAGGAGAGATCTTTCCTGCTGTCTGTCTGTCAGCAGACAACTGATACCTTAGGTTTTAAGTTTTTCTATTGTGTTTTGGTGTGCAGCTTTTAGCTTTATATTAAGTGTTACTGAGATCTTTTCACAGAGTGATGAAGACAAAACAATCCTGTTCTAGCTGGAGACTCAAGGACAATCTCTTCAAACTTCAGGCCCAAAGCATAAACAACATGAAAAGAGGAGGGCAGGCAAGCAAGCAAGGAAGACAAAACTTCATAATCTGAAGCTATTGAAGCTATTAATTGGGCAGTTAACTCCTATATATAAATGTACTAAAATTTACAAAAATGTGAGATCTCGTGACCAAGCTCTCTTTTGCTCCCATCTCAGAGCCATCCAGGCAGAGCCACATCTGTGGCTCCAGTACTCCCAGGGTGTGACCTTTGAAGGCACTACAATAAATATCTAATTTACTCCACTTAACTCCGTCTGGCCTCTATTCCAGCTCCTTAAGGCATCACAACACTCCAGGAGCCGGAATGTGGAGGAGTGAGTGCAATATCTGAAAACAAACTGCAGCTTCTTCCTCCTGCCCTTCACTCTCAGAGCCAGCCTTCAAGGTGCAGAACTCATTTCTGGGCTAAACGGACCGATGTGGTATGAGCACCATGAAGTCACCCCAGGACACGCCCCTGTCAGGGTCAGAGGGTTCTGTCCCCGCCTCATCGCCGGGCTGCCGGGGGTCCCCCAGCTCCGGTATCGCCCCTTCCCCTCTCCCCGCCCTGGGGGTCCCCCGTTCCACAGCCCCGGCTCTCATGGGGATCCCCAAAACCAATGTCCCGCCCCATCGGTACCGCGCCATCCCCACGTGGACCCCCCAGGACCCCCCTGAGGGGTGATCGCAGCTCCTCTCACCCCAGAAAAGCTCCTCTTAGGGAGCCCAAAGATATCCGGGGCTCGAGTCCTGGTTCTGCTGGCTCTGAACACTCACCAAAAAAATCCTCCAGGAGACCCCTGGCTGGAGTTATTTGGGAATTTAGCTACTTGAGCTGGGCTTCTTCTGGGACTTTTAGCAGCCTTGTGTTCCTCAACTTGGAGTGAATGAACCTTGTCAGTCTTGCTGGTATCATTTGCTCCCTTTCCTCCAGTGATTTTAACAAACTTTTCAAGGAAGGACAAGAAAATATTTTCTTTTTCACTGGCCATCCACAAAAGCCATTTTCCTCATTAGTTCTCCCATAAGTTCCCCAGGATGAAGGAGGGACTGTGTCCAAGTTTCCAAGAGTTCTCCCAGAAAGAACCACAATCTCCTCAGAGGAAGGAACCATGCTGTTGTCAAAGGCACTTGGGGACAGACAACAGTGCCTGAACTCACTGTGCCAAAATAATGTCGCAATCTGGTTAAGAAAATTGTTAGAGAGGTGCCTCTGCACCAATTAAGGTACTAACGAGACCAAATCCAGAGTGGATTTTATTGAACAGTAAATGTGAGGTAGAGAGAGAGATGGAAAGAAAGAGAAAAGGGGGGAAGAGCAATGGAGTGACAAGGGACAGAGACCTCCCCTGGGGCAGGGCAAGTGTGACATTGTCCCCTGTGTGTGTGGCCTTCCCAGGGTGGGGGTTTTACACCTGAGCCAGTTTGGGTAAGGGGGGTGGTGTTCACCCCCTGAGCGGGGATTACCCCACTGTTTCAGTTTGCAATGTAAGATGTAACCAAATGCATGTTTTCAATCCCCATCTTCATCAACTGGTATAAACAGGTGGGGCAGTGTTCTTTATCTCTTCCATGACTCAGCCTTGATAACACCCTCCAGGGGAGATATCTTCTGTGAATGGGCCATTGAGTGTCCCTGCAGGACTGGTAAAATTCCATCATCCCCTTGTGGGATGCTCCGCCCAGGGGGAGGGTCCAAGCATTCCTACCTGGGTATAGGCTGAGCCTTGCAACACCAGGAGCAGCTTGCCTACTGGATTCCCAGAGGACAAGAGCTCCATAACCACCACTGGACCTTCAGAGGAAGACCAGACCCTTCTACAGGATCACTGCTCTGACAGAATCATGTTCATCACTTCAACATGACTGCAGCCACCATTTAATGGGACTGCTGCCACCACCCTGACCCACAGGGTGTCAGGTTATATCCTGACTCTGTCAGTTTAAGGCAGTTTTTCTGTATCATTGCATTGATCTTCATTTTGGTTTTGAATTGCAATTCTGGTTTAGACCGTACCCAGGTTTGCCTTCAAACCAGTACAAAAAACAATGTGCTCATCTGTTGTTTTCCACTGAAAACAGGATTTCCCATTTCCAAAGCTTTGCCAGATGGAAAAGGAGGCTGTGAGGAACAGGAAGGATCCCCGGGACACCCAGGCAGGTGAGGAGGAAGTCAGTGTGCCTTTCCCCCTCTCTTCTGCTCCATCCCCAGCCCAGCACTGCCCCCGGCTGCAGGACAACCTTGGTGCCAATCCCGTCCTTCCCGGGATGCACTGGGGGAATCTCTTTCCCCTTCCCTCTGGCATGGAGGCAAATCCCATCCTCTCCTTGTTCTTCCTCCCCCAGACAAGAAGCTGAGGATTAGGACCAGAGAGGACAAATCCCCACAGAAGAACCTCGTGGAAGAGGCCGTTATGAGTGACTCCAGGGCACAGGAATCCAACGGGGAGGAAAATCCCTAGAGATTCCACAGGAAGAGGGGTGTTGGATCTCTAGGGAAACCCAGGCCAGGGTGCTCTGAGGAGGAAAGACCCTCCCTGAGCCAGGAAGGTGGACAGAGCTTCAGACAGAACTCAGAGCTGGTGGTCCATGAGCAGCTTCACAATGGGGGAGAAGTGCTGCAAGTGCTTGGAGTGTGGGAAGAGCTTCAGACAGAGAAGCAGATGATCCACACTGGTCAATGGCCCTATGAGTGCGGGGAGTGTGGGAAGGGCTTCAGTGACAGGTCAGAACTCATCAGGCACCAACACATCTACACTGGGGAGAGGCCCTACAAGTGTCCCCAGTGTCAGAAGAGGTTTTGGACCGTCTCCAGTCTCCTCCAGCACCAGCAGATTCACACAGAGGAGAAGCCCTTCTGCTGCCCTGAGTGTGGGAAGGGCTTCAAGCACAACTCCAGCCTCATCAGGCACTGGCACATCCATACTGGAGAGAGGCCCTACGAGTGTCCCCAGTGTCAGAAGAGGTTTCGGATCAGCTCCAATCTCCTCCTGCATGAGCGGATTCACATGGATGAGAGGCCCTTCCACTGCCCTGACTGCGGGAAGGGCTTCAAGCAAAACTCCAACCTCATCACCGACCAATGCATCCACACTGGGGAGAGGCCCTATGAGTGTCCCCAGTGTGGGAAGAGCTTCACCCATAGCTCTAACTTGACAAATCACCAACGGAGGCACCAGTAAGGGAAGCCCTGCAAATGCCCCAAGTGCAGGAGGAGCTTCATGCTCTGCTCCAGCTTCATCCCCCATGGAAGTCTGACGTTGGGAAGAGCCCTGGTGATCCATGTTCCCTATGATCCATGCTGGGAAGACAGATGCCCATATTCCTTCCCCTGGCAATGACATGGTGTGGAACTGAAGAACATGAGGGTCTGGCCATGACTGTGTCATACATCCACTCCCACCTCAGGTCATTGCCAGGCGTAGGAAAGGGACGCTCTCTCTCCCTGAGAAGAAGGGTGTCCTTTCCAGGTGGTAGAAATATGTTGCTGGGAAGAGCCAGGCAGTTCTGTTTTAGTTTTCCCTGTAAACAGTTTTATTTATCCCTTCTGTCAACAATATTGTTTCTGTTCCATTTTTTCCTTATCTCATTGCTGTTCCCAATTAATTGTTCTTATCCCAGCCCAGGATCTTTGCCTTTTGTGCTTTCCCTGGGAGGCAGGAGGGCAGTGAGGGCAGTGCAGGCAGTGCAGTTTTAGCAGGAGCAGGAAATTCAGGGATCCCATGCCTGAACCCCGGCCCGTGGAAACCGAGCATCCCAGCTGGTCCCAGTCCTGGTGGCCATGGCAACAGCCTTGAGAGCAGGTCCCTGGCTGGAGCTGTGGGAACCTCTTCCCTCTGGTGCCCAGGGACAGGAGTGGAGGGAATGGCTGCAGCTGAGTCAGGGCAGGCTCAGGTTGGATGTCAGGAAAAGGTTTTTGCCCAGAGGCTGCTGGGGCCCTGCCCAGGCTCCTCAGGGAAGGGTCCCAGCTCCAAGGCTCTTTGAGCTGCAGCAGCGTTTGGACAGCGCTGCCAGGCCCAAGCTGGCATTGTTGGGGTGTCCTGGGCAGGGCCAGCAGTTGGACAGGAGGATCCTGATGGGTCCCTCCCAGCTCAGCCAATTCTGTGGTTCTGGGATCCCATGAGCCTGGGGATGGGGCGGCCAATGGTTGCCATGGCAACGGGCTCTGGCTGCAGGCCTGAGCTGGTGTCCATGGCAACCACCCCTGGCATGGGATATCCATGGAGCTGCCGTGGAAACTGACCATAGCAACAGGGGGCTGGTTATGGTTGCCATGGAAACTGAGCATAGCAACAGGGGGCTGGTGATGGTTGCCAAGGAAATTGAGCATAGCAATAGGGGGGGTGGTGATGGTTGCCATGGAAACTGACCATAGCAGCAGGAGTCTGGTGATCATTGCCTGCTAAGGATCAGATTTGCCACAGGCCCTCAGAGGGGTTCCATGGGGACTTTCCAAGAGTCTCCAGGCTGTTTCACAGCTGGAATGTCATAGGCACAGACAGGGGCTCCATGGAGACCTGCCAGGGCTTTCTGGGGATGGTAAAGAGCCCTGTGGTCAGAGACAGTCACAGACATCCCATGGTGACATCCCAGGGGACCTTGTGCTGCAAAGGCACCGATCTCTCACAGGCACTCATGGGGGCTCCACAGTGACATCCCAGGAGTCCCCAGGCTGGCAAAGGGCCGGGATGTCCCAGACACTCACAGGGGTTCCTGTCATGGGCACAGTGAGACCTTCAGGCAAAATTTATTAGAGAAGCTCCTGTTGGGTTACAGGGTGCAGAAAGGATTCCCAATAGCCCCCCATAGATCCCCAAATGTCACTGTTGAATCAGAGATGACACAGACTCAGATCAAAAGGCTAAGGGCTAAAAAAACAGCTAAAGGGCTGCTTTTTCAATCCTCTTCTTTTATACCTTGCTTTGCTACAGGTGGACCTCACTGGTCCTTTAATCCACACATTTCACATGATTGGCCAATTAAGACAACACCTTTCAGTAAACAATTATTTGGAAAAAAGCCAACTTATTCCAAACATTTTCAGCCAAGTGTTTCTTCAAAAATCCACTCGGATAACACCATTTATTGATGTTTCTTTTATGTTGGGCTTTCTGGGGGCTCCCTGGATGGAGGAAACCCTCCTGTAGCAGTTCTGTGCCAAGTAAAAAGAGATGTACGGGATTTTTTCAGTCTTCAGCTTCTTGTTTATTGTCATCTTATATAAAGTTTTTCATTGCTGTCCACACCAGGCTCAGTGCACTGGAAAAGCACTGCAAAATGGCCCCAAAACGTACCGTTTCAAGCTCTTTTAAAATTGTCTCATCCAATTAACTCTTAAAACCTATGTTATTTCTACTTATCGAACAATACTTCATCCCTTGACTCTCCATATAACATGTGCGCTGTGCTTTCCTTGACCAATCACCCTCTGCCACCACCACTGCAGAAAATGGAGTAGATGAAGAAGACAGGGACTACATCCCAATTCCTCCATCTTGCTTCATATCTACACCATACTAAAAATCCCAAAAACCTAAATTTCTCACCCAAGTGACATACTATACTATTCTTATTATCTATTTCACACTTTGGTAAATTGTAATCTAAGTCAAAGATTTGGAAGTCCTCTCCACGGGCAAATGTGAAAGACAGTGTTTCTCTGGGGGTCAGGATGCCTCAGAGCAGACAGAGAAATATTCCCTGTGCCTTGGATTCCCACACATTTAACCTAAAATCCTTTAACCCTTAACATGTATAGTTACCCAAAAATGTTCCAGGTAAGTAAGATTAGAAGGAGAAGAAATAGAGAACAGAAAGAAGATCCATAGAAAGACACACACATAGGTACCAATTGCTGGGGTTCCAGTATCGCCAACAGAGGAACCCAAGGAGAAGGCAGGATCCAGACCCTGGGCTGGCCTTGTGCTCTGGCTTTAACCCCCTGGGCCTTCATGAGCCCGTCCCTGGGGTGGGACTGCTAGTTGTTTGTCCAATCAGATCTAGGGTAGCACCAGCTGCTGGTGTATGATTGATTGATTAACAGCTGGGCTAATCAGAGCTGGGTTAACATCACCCCCTGCTGTGTGATTGACAGCTCTGCCAGGCCAGGGCTGAGGGTGGGGCTCTGTTCCACCACAAACCAAGGCCTGACCCAGCCCTGGCCCCACACGGCATTTGAGTATCCCAAGGTTTCTTGGGAAATCGATCTCATCCAGCCTCTGACAGCAGCCATGGTGACAGTATGGAACCTCATGGAACCATGGGTCACTTGTGACAATGGAGATCCAAGGAAACTATGGTGAGACTGTGAAATCTAGGAATCATGGAATCAAGGAGACCATTGTGCAAATCATGGGCCCTATGGAAGCAAGGATCAATGATCAAACTGTGGTTTGATTGTGATTAATTTAAAATAGAAACAAGGGACCATTGTTTCACAGCAGGGCTGAGTGGGGCCAATGGACCTTTGTGACTCTGTTGGGGCTCATGAAACCAAGAAGCCATTGTGACATTGCCAGACCTCATAGAATCAAGGAGACCACTGTGACAGTGTGAGGACCCATGAAGTCAATGGAACATGGAACAAGTCTGCCTGGTTTGGCCTCCTGGGGGCTGTCTGACAGGTCCCACTAAATTTGACATGTCAAGGGCTACTTCCCATCTGACTGTGAAGCACTGGGGCTCTGTGCTTTTATTCCTATAGGAAAGAACGGTGTTTCTTGTCTAGGCACCCATGGCAAAAACTGGGATTCTGCATCTAAAATTCTCTATATCCAAGGGTTACTCCCAGACAAAATCTGCCCATACAGTCAAGTCTGGCTAGACTTGGCCTCTGGCGGCTGCCTCTCATCTGCCTCTGCACCACTGGGGCTCACTTGTTTCCTTCCTATGGAGACCATTTAACACTGCAAGGCATTGTGGAACCAATGGCCCATGGTGACACTGCAGGCCCTTGTGGAACCAAGGGGAACATTGTGACACTGCAGGGTATCATGGATCCAAGGGCCACTGTGACACTGTGGGGCCTCACGGAACCAAGGAAACGCTTGTGGGTCTGTTGGGCCGCATGATCACAAGGGGCCAGTATGAAGCAGCAGGGCTTTGTGGAACCAAGAGGCCATTGCTGCATTTCAGGGCCCCGTGGAGCCAAAGGGACGTTGCGATCCTGCAGGGCACCATGGATCCATGGAGAGCACTGTGGCATTGCAAGGCCCCATGGAATCATGGAGACCATTGTGACTCTGTGGGGCCCCACGGAACCAAAGGGCCATTGTGACCCTGCAGGGCCTCATGGAAGCAAGGGGGACATTGTGACACTATGGGGCCCCACGGAACCAAAGGGCCATTGTGACCCTGCAGGGCCTCATGGAAGCAAGGGGGACATTGTGACACTATGGGAACTTGTGGAACAAAGGGGATCATTGTTGCACTACTGGGCTCCAATGGAACCAAGAGGCCATTGGACACAGCAAGGCTTCATGGAACCAATAGACCATTGTGACACTGTGGGGCCTTGTGGAACCATGGAGACCATTAAGATCCCTAATGACTTGTGCAACCAAGGATCCATTATGACACCTGAGGGCATCATGGAAGCAAGAGAACCATTGTGGCACTGCAAGGCCTCATGGAAGCAAGGAGCCATTGTGACACTGCAGGGCCCTGTGGAAGCAAGGGAACACCAAATAGGTGTGGCTGCCTTGGTCTCCCAGTGGTCATCTGACAGGTCTGGCTGGCCTTGGAATGTGGAAGGCCATTCCCATCTGCCCCTGAAACACTGGGGCTCTGGGCTTTCCTTTGTATGGAAAAGAACTGTCCATCTTTTCCAGATAGCCATGGACAAAATTTGGATTCTACCTCCAAATTTCCTATATCCAAGGATTGCTGCCAGACAAAAGCTGCCAGGAGAGACAGATTTGGCTGGTCTTTAACTCCTGAGTGCCAGAACTCACCTGTTTTCCAAGGACTGGAAACAGCTCTGTGCTTTTCTTTGTATGGAAAAAAATCATCCTTCTCCAGGCACAAATGTCTGACATTTTGGATTCCACATTCCTAATTTTGGATATCCAAGGGTTGGTCCAAGCAAACCTTCCCGGACAGACAGGTCAGGCTTGTCTTGGCCTCTGGTGGTTGCTGTTCATCAGCTGCTGAAACATGGGGGTCTGGGCCTTCCTTCCTATGGAGACCGATGTGACATTTGGGAGCCTTGGGAAATGAAGGGGCCATTGTGACACTGCAGAGCACCATCAATCCAAGGGACCATTGTGACCCTGCAGAGCCTCATGGAACCAAGGACATCATTGTAGCTCTGTTGGGCCACATGGTCCCAAGGGACCAGTACAAAGCAGCGTTTTGAGAGTTAGCCCGGCTGTAACTCAGAGTCAGACAGATTTTACCCCAAAAGAACTGGGTGTGAGTTTCAAGCCCTGGGAATTATTTGTTTAACTTAGGGTGAGCTTGAGAGTTCTCCCATAAGCCTTTAGTGTTGCTGTGCTAACTTGTCCAAGTTCTATTCCCCTATTGGTTGCTTGCTTCCCTATATGGTTATTGTTCTAGAGTGTTCTATCCCCAAGTGTACATGTTGTGTCTTCTCCTTTGTCTCAGGTCTTTGGATCCTGCCCCTCATACGGTTCTCGACTTCTCCATGTTTATTGTTTTTCACTCTGTTGTTAAAGTTCCTTTTAAACAACTCCGTTGATCCTGATCCTTTACACTTTCGCCACCCTCGTCCTGAAGTCAGGGAACCAGAGAGGTTTGTTGCAGCCACCTTCATTGTGACATTTAGCACCCAAACAGGGACCATGACATCAAGGGCTGCCTGTGCCAGTCACATCAGCTGGGGTTAGCTGATGGATAGGCCAGTGCTCCCTGGGATTTTGCATTGTGCCGGGCCCGGCGGATTCATCATTTCTTCAAGGGACCTTGCCCAGGATCAGCAGGGACAACAACGGTTTCACCTGCATAGGATTGCAGGTGGGTTTGGGGAAATGCAAGACATTTATTGCCTATTTTGCCACTGTGTTTTTACAATATGCCCCCACATCCCATAATTGATTTGGGGTGTTCCAGTGGCCCTCTCACATCAGACAGAACAAGAGAAAAATGGGCAGCCAGATGTCCAAAGTAGAAAGGAGCATAAATGGATGCTTTAATTGTCACTGATCATGACATAATATTTTCAAAGAATGAATTAAAATCAATCATGTGATGGATTGTTAAAAATTTTCCAGATGCCTCTGCTGGTGAAATCCATACCACTGAATTTTGGGACTCAGAGGGATTTAAATTGTGCAACCTTTTGATCAAAAGGGAGCCCATTGCAGCCCACATGCTCCCCATCTTCCACACCATCCTTGAGATCCTTCACCAGCAAGCAGTGTGTCAAAAACTCAATCTGTTGGTCACTCCTAATTTGGTATCTCCCCTCAAATCTGCCTTTTTTCAGACCTTCCACGATGGTCCTGAATGGCAATGGCAACACGGTCTTGGAGCATCCTGCCCTGGAGACTCAAGATGGAAGGAGCCTGAATGTGGCTCAGGATCCCAATCATCCTCCCTCCATCTTGGGTCCTCCACTTCCTACTACCACGACCTCCTCTTACGCCCCGAAAAAATCTCCAGACTCCACCTCTACAACTGTGGGTAACGCCCCAACTGTCAATCATCCTCTCCACCCTGGGCCATGCCTCCAGTTAAGGAAGGAGACTGGCAAATAACCTTGAAACACCTATTTGCCCCCTTATGAAAGAAGGGAGCAGAATCCCAGGTATCAGCCATTGGTTTACGGAGAAAAAAATGATCTGTGCAGGGCAGCTAAAGATCATAGGAAGGACTTATCTTGTTTTAATGGTCTAATGAGGGCCATGTTTACATGTCTTAACCCCCTATGATTTAAAATATATTATGACCATGTTGTTGTCACCTACAGAATACACCCTGTGGGAAGCGGGATGGAAGTGTTTACTAAATCAATTAATTGCAGACTATGCTAATAATGAGGCAAGGACAGAATTGACAATCAACCATCTAGCTGGAGAAGGACAACACAGCCTACCAGACGATCATGCAGCAGCTATCTCCACAGAAGTATTTGATGATATCAAAGAGATGGCTTTGAAAGCTTTAATCCAGGTATTGGATGGTAGCACCCCCAGTTCGGACTACCTTGGGTGCCTGCAGCTAAAGCTTTAGGACAATTAAACCATCTTGGGTGCCTGTTAAGTAAGCAAACCAATGCTACCTCCCTCACACTGAGTGGCCTGCTCTCAGAGACAGAGACCATCAAACATGCCACCGTGCAGAACAACAATGGCGTTTTTACTCTCGGCACATGGGCATGGCTGTGTAGACTCTGAGGGCATGTGTTACATGAACCTCTCCAGCCACAGCGAGTCAATCCACAAGAGCATTCAGGTACTGAAGGAAGGGTTAAAGAAGCTTCAAGTGGAAAACAATGACTGGTTCAATAAACTCTTCCAATCCAAGGGACTAAAAGGTTGGATGATGTCTACTGAAACAGGACTATTAATTCTCTTAGTGGTTGTTGTTGTATTGTTAATTGTCCCATGTTTGTTGGAATGCTTTTAGAAAGTCTTTCAAAATTCTTTCAGTTCCATCTTTGTTGTAAAACAGAAAGGAGGAAGATACCCAACACAGGCTCCTCACGGACTCCTTGGAAGAGAGAATTGGAGGCCAGGATGGCACAAAATCCTCTCAGAGACTCAGTGAGGGAAGGGAAATCCTTAAAAGTACCTAAAAGTACTCTTAAATCCATAAAGTACCTTAAAAACCTTGAGTATCTCAAAGCATTAATGAGCCCTGCTAAGTTTCAGTACAAAGCTCTCAAGGGACTTGTTAAAGCTGATAATTGGGGCCATGATTGCACAAACCTCTCACAGAGTCTGTATCAAAAGGGAAACATCAAGTACTTTGAAAAAACTCAAGCACCCTGAAGCATTAATGAGCCCCACTGAGTGTTGTTACTGACAAAGCCTCTCCAGGGACTAAGTACAGCAGTAATTGGAGGCCATGATTGCACAAACCTCTCAGAGACTCCAAGGCAAAAGCCAAACCCAAAGTCCTTTGAAAAACCTGCACAGAGGCTCCTGGCACAGAGGCAGCTCCTGGCAAGGGCAGCGCTGCAGAGAGACAGCTCTGGCCAGGAGCAGCTCCTGTGCACAGCCCAGCAGGGCTGGGGCACTGCCTGCAGCCACCCTGGGCACAGCACAGGGCACAGAGGGGTTAAACTCAGCCTGGGCTGGGAGCACCGAGCAGAGCTCACTCAGGGCTCACTAGAGCAGAAATCATCGCAGGTTTGAAGCAGTCATTCCCTGGCTGTGGGAAGAGAAGCTGCCGTTCCTGCAGGGATCTCCTGGAGCTGGCACATCCCATAGCTTTTAGGACCTTTCAGGAGGGCTCTCAGAGCTGCTCCAGGGCAGGGCTGTGGCCCCAGGGCAGGGCTGGCTTTCCCTGCTGCCCCAGCCCAGGCACAGCCCAAGGCAGCTCCTGTTGCCAGGCTCTGCTGCAGGGCTGAGCAGCCGGGGCTGCAGCCGGGGTGCCCAGGGCTGTCGTGCAGAGCAGGGTCCTGCAGCCCAGGGCGCTGTGCTGGGGCAGGGACTCTGCTGCCTGCCAGGGACAGCTCTCAGCCGGCCCGGGGAGCTGCTCCCAGCGCTGGGGAGAAGCTGTGGGGGGAAGGAGCCACCCTGAGCTGGGCAGGGGCTGCTGCTGAGAGGGGCTGGGTGGGGCAGGGCTGCTCCCAGCTCCAGACCAGCCTGGGCACAGCTCCGGAGGACACTTCCCAAAGAAGGTAAGCCAGGGATTGCTGTAAAGGTCAGGAGCTTTCTTGAGAGTGTTTCAATTTCCTGCTTAGAGAAAGATGGGAATGTTGGGGTGGTGACAAAAGGTTTTTTGTGCTTTTTACATTTTTATATATTCATAGCTCTCTAAATTACTATTATATAGTTACAATACTATAATCCTTACTTAACTCTATTAAACTCTTAACTGTATTAAACCACTATTATATTCCCATATAGCTTTAATCCTGAATTAAATCTAGTATGTTTCCTTACCTTTCTCTTAATAACCTGACTGTCTAAATATATTCCTAAAATGCTGTATAGTCCTATTCTTTTATGTAGTCCTGAAATGCTATATAGTCTTCTAGGAACTGGACATATAGGAGCATTTTGGGTTTTGAGAATGAGCAGAATATGAGCAGTCATTATAAAAAGTGAAGGCAAAGAAGCCTTTGGACCTACTCCAATGGGTTGACCCAGGGGTGTGTAACTGGGGAAACTGAATCTCCTTTTGGATGTTCCTGTTAAATATCCTAATTATCAACCTTAATAAATTGTTGAAATCAGGACGTGGGTGTGCCCTTTCCCACTGGGACACCTGGAAGCTTCCAATAAGTGTCTGGCTTTTACTTTACTTTACTGTTCTAACACTGCTGCAAGGGTTTTTTTTTTCTCTTTGGATTATAGACAACAGGGGGATGAGAGAAGCAGAACAGGAATTGTAATCCCAGAATCACAGAACATTCTGAGTTGAAAGGGACACAGACGATCATCAAAGGAATGTTTGAACATTTACACAGACTCCAGAACTGTGGCTTAAGCTGGTCAGTCTCACTGCTGGGAGCCTCCCAAAGGCCCTCAGCCACTCCTCAGCCCTGGACAGCAGCAGCATCACCTCTGCAGGGCCCAGCAGGGCTCTCCTGAGCTGCCCTTGCCCAGCTGCACACAGAGCCTGCCCCAGCCAGGGCCCTGCACACAGGCAGGTTTCTGTAGGGCCCCGGCCAGGGCACACAGGCTGGGATGGGTTCTGTGAGCGCTGGCAGGGACAAGGCTCCTCTCAGGAGGGAATGTCCAGGCCCAGGGAGATGCTCAGGGAAGGAGAGGGGGCTGAAGAGAGCAGTGCTGGGGCAGGATGAGGGCACGGTTGGTGTGTGGGAGGTGCCAGGCTCAGCTGGGCACGGGAACACTGTCCTGAGTGCCCGGCTGTCTCTGCCCTGCCCTCTCAGGCACAGCACTACAACATCTTCTCTTGGTTCTGCTGTGCCCTGATATTGTCACTGTTACCTGCTGCTCTCAGGGAGGCTCTGGCATTTGCAGCAGCTGAGTCAGGCACTGCCCTTGGCATTCCTGCCAGGCAGGGCTGTCCATGGGAATGGGGTGTCCAAGCTTCCCTGGCACCTGTGGGGCTGTGGGTAAAGCAGTCCATGGGAAAGGGGAATGACCTGAGCCCCCTCCCTGAGATCCCATTATGGGCACAGCCAGGGATCTCCTTGCTGTGCCCTTCCAAGCTCTGAGCTGCCCTCCTGGGTGCAAATCTGTGCCAGAGCCTCTGGGAGTTTCCTGAATGTCCCACGGGGAAGGGCAGAGCTGCCACAGCTGAGGAAATCCTGCTGGGTTGCCAAGGGAGCCGTGAGTGTCCTTGGCACAAGGGGGTGCAGAGACCTTGACCAGAGACCTTTAGAGAGGGTGAGACATTCAGGGATCCCTCTGCTCTGGGCAGGCTCTGGTTAATCCCAGGGTTACCTGGGAGTGTGATTGTGCTCTGATTGCAGCCAAAAGATTTCCCAGAGCAGGAACAAGGCTGGGTGAGTCCCAGCTGTAGGGACTGTTTACAGGGAATGGCCCAGGTTTGGGTCCAAGCAGCCTCTTCTGATTTGTCACTGTTCTTTCTCCATGAACAGGTCCCCAAGTGCAGCCCCAGCAAATGTCCAACAGCAGCTCCATCAGGCACTTCCTCCTGCTGGCATTGGCAGACACGCGGCAGCTGCAGCTCCTGCACTTCTGCCTCTTGCTGGGCATCTCCCTGGCTGCCCTCCTGGGCAACGGCCTCATCATCAGCGCCGTAGCCTGCAGCCACCACCTGCACACGCCCATGTTCTTCTTCCTGCTCAACCTGGCCCTCACTGACCTGGGCTCCATCTTCACCACTGTCCCCAAAGCCATGCACAATTCCCTCTGGGACACCAGGAACATCTCCTACACTGGATGCGCTGCCCAAGTATTTTTTTTTGTTTTCTATGCTATAACGGAGTATTTCCTTTTGACCATCATGTGCTACGACCGCTACGTGTCCATCTGCAAACCCCTGCACTACGGGACCCTCCTGGGCAGCAGAGCTTGTGCCCACATGGCAGCAGCTGCCTGGGCCAGTGCCTTTCTCAATGCTCTGCTGCACACGGCCAATACATTTTCCCTGCCCCTGTGCCATGGCAATGCCCTGGGCCAGTTCTTCTGTGAGGTGCCCCAGATCCTCAAGCTCTCCTGCTCCAAATCCTACCTTAGGGAACTTGGGCTTCTTGCTGTCACTGTGTGTTTCAATTTTGGTTGTTTTGTGTTCATTGTTTTCTCCTATGTGCAGATCTTCAGGGCTGTGCTGAGGATCCCCTCTGAGCAGGGACGGCACAAAGCCTTTTCCACCTGCCTCCCTCACCTGGCTGTGGTCACCCTGTTCATCAGCACTGGAATGTTTGCCTACCTGAAGCCCCCCTCCATGTCCTCCCCATCCCTGGATCTGGCCCTGTCAGTTCTGTACTCGGTGGTGCCTCCAGCCCTGAACCCCCTCATCTACAGCCTGAGGAACCAGGAGCTGAAGGCTGCAGTGTGGAGACTGATGACTGCATGCTTTCAGAAACCCTAAACTGCTGGCCAGTGTTTGCAAATCACTTGTAATAAAAGTAATTTTTGATATTTCTTGTTGGTTTGGTTGTGGTTTTTTACCCCTTTTTTTTTTAAGTTTTTCATATTGTCCATAATTAACTATCAGGGTTTGGGCCGTTTCTCATTTTCTTTCTCTCTACCTTCCCTGAGCCCACAGACTGTGTCAATGAGTGGCTGCGCTCCTGGTGGCTTTAAAGGAAATGAAGGATCTCCCAGAAGAGTTTTCTGCAGACATGCCCTTTTGTTGCCTTCTCTGGAGCTGCAGCAGCAATGTCTGTGTGCAGAGCTGGGGCAGATCAGTGCTGGCCCAGCAGCTGTGCCCAGCAGCAGCAGCACTTGGTGTTGCCAGTGCTGCTGCCATGGCCCTGCCCCGCTGCCCTGGTGGCCCTGGTGTTGCTGCAGGGCCTGAGTGCTCTCGGGGCCGGGCACAGCCCTGGGGGTGGCAGTGCCGGGGCTGCAGCAGGGACAGGCCAAGTAATATAATTAATTTGTAATATAAATAATTTGTAATATAAATATTCTTTGATAGTTCTTTTGGCTTTGTTCTTTTTTTCCCCTGTGTTTTAGTTTTTCAATATTGTCCGTAAAATAAAACCATTTTTTTGCTATTCCTCTTTTTTTTTTTCCTCCACCTTCCCTGGAGCCACTGACTGTGTCAATGAGGAGCTGCACTGTTGCTAGCTTTAATAGAACTAAAGGATCTCCCAGCAGAGTTTTCTGCAGACATGCCCTTTTGTTGCCTTCTCTGGAGCTGCAGCAGCAATGTCTGTGTGCAGAGCTGGGGACAGATCAGTGCTGAGTACAGCAGCCCTGCTCCTGCTGGCTGCACCATTCCTGAT
Source organism: Melospiza melodia melodia (assembly GCF_035770615.1). Lineage (NCBI taxonomy): Eukaryota > Metazoa > Chordata > Aves > Passeriformes > Passerellidae > Melospiza > Melospiza melodia. Next base: position 1,416,710 of record NC_086218.1, on the reverse strand, counting down.
CCAGGCCAGGAGCCATTGGCCTTCTTGCCCACCTGGGCACACTGCTGGCTCATGCCCAGCCTGCTGTCCATCAGTCCCTGCAGGTCCCTTTCTGCCTGGCTGCTCTCCAGCCACTCTATCCCCAGCCTGTAGTCCTGCAGGGGATGTTGTGGCCAAAGGGCAGGACCCGGCACTGGGACTTGTTCAACCTCACCTTGTTGGATTTGGGCCCTGGATCCAGCCTGTCTAGGGCCCTGTGAAGAGCCCTCCTGACCTCCAGCAGATCAACACTCACATCCAGTTTGGTGCCATCTGTAAAGATGTCCTTGGTTCCATGGGGTCCCTCAGTGTCACAATGGCCTCTTGGTTACCCCAGGCCCTGCACTGTCACACTGGTCTCCTTGGTTCCATAGGGCCCCAAAATGTGACAATGGACTCCTTGGTTCCATGAGGCCCCAGAGTGTCACAATGGCCCCAGAGTGCACAGAATGCCAGAATCAAATAGGCTGTAAAAGACCTTTGGAATCATCAAGTCCAACCATTACCCTAATACATCCTTGTCACCCAGACCATGCCACTAAGTGCCACTGGAGAGGGACAGTGACTCTGCCACCTCCCCCCTGGCCAGCCCATTCCAATGCCCACTCACCCTTTCTGTGAAGAACTTCTTCCTATTGTCCAGCCTGAACCTCGCCTGGTGCAGCTTAAGGCTGTGTCTTCTTGTCCTGCCCTCCAGCAGATCCACACTCACACCCAGCTTGGTGCCATCTGCAATTTGTGAATGGTGGACTCGATCCCCTCAGCCAGATCATCAGTGAAGATATTAAACAGGACTGGGCCCAACACAGATCCCTGGGGGATACCAGCAGTGCCTGGACACCAGCTGGATGCAGCACCATCCCCTCCACTCTCTGGGTCCAGCCTCCAGCCAGCTCTTAAATCTGCCAGCCAGGAGGGAACCCTCTCAAGCCGTGGGTTGCAGCTTTTCCAGGGAATGCTGTGAGAGACCATGTCAAAGGCTTTGCTGAATTCCTGGTACACAACATCTACAGCCTTTCCCGCATCCACGGGTGGGTCACCCGGTCATAAAAGGAGACCAGGTTGGTCAGGCAGGACCTACCACCCCTAAATCCACGCTGGCTGGCTCTGACCCCTCGACCATCCTGTGGGTGCCCTGTGATAGCACTCAAGGTGATCTGTTCCATAACCTTACTGGGCACCCAGGTCAGGCTGACAGGCCTGGAGTTCCAAAGCTCCTCCTTCCAGCCCTTCTTGGGGATGGGCTCACACTGGCACCTCCAGTCCTCTGGGACCACCCTGCTGAGCCAGGACTGATGGTAAATGATGGAGAGCAGCTTGGGGAGCTCATCCACCAGCTCCCTTATCCCACCAGGATTGATCCCATCTGGTCCCAGAGACACCTGTGAGCATCTGAGTGGCTCAGCAGGTCACCAACTCCTTCCTCCTGGATTCCAGGGGTCTGTTCTGCTCCCTGTGCCCATCTGCCAGATCAGGAGAACACCTGTCTTGTGGACAACCTGTCCTAATATTGAAAAATAAGACAAACAAGGTGTTAAGCAGTTCAGCCATTTCCTTTAGTTACTATCTTCTCCACTGCATTCAATAAAGAGTAGAGGTTTTCCTTCTCCCTCCTTTTTCTAAAACATTTTTGTACAAACTTTTTTTTTAAGGATGGGTCAGGTTAAATTTTGATTGAGCTTTCACTGCTCTAATGTACTTTATGATCACCTAAAGACATCCTTAAACACTTCCAGCAGTGCCAGTCCTTTTTTCCCTTGAGTTCCCACAAAAGCTCAATGGGCAACCAGGCAAGTAATTTTCCTCACCAGCTCATCTTTTGCTGCACTGGGATAGGCTGCTCCTTCACCCTTACGATTACTTTTTTGAAATGTGTCCATCCTTCCTGGATCCCTCCATTTTAAGGGCTGTTTCCCTTCAAAAAATCAGTATCTGATTTAGTACTCCCCAAATCTGCATCCTAAACAGGCCAAAGTCTGCCCTTCCTAATTCCAGTGTGGAAGTTTTCTTGCTGCCCCTCCTTCTTTCAGAGAACATTGAAAACTTGATTATTTCATGGTCACTGTGCCCCAGGCAGCCTCCAAGCCCTACATCTGCCACCAGCCCTTCTCTGTTTGTGAACAGCAGCAGACAGAGCTTTCCTTGACAGTGGGAGTGTTACCAAAAAGTCACTAAAACAGAAATCCCCTTAACCCCAATGCAGCATTAAGAAGCTGTATTCTTTATTCAGCAGGATGCACGGGGGAGAGCTCCTCCCAGAGCCCTGCAGGCTGAGTACAGGAAAGTTTCTGTTTATTTTCTGTATATTGCACACATATTCATTGATTGTCCTGGACTAAACACACATATGATATTAATTTCCCCAAAATCATTAACACATTTCCTCTCCCCGTTACCCAAGTGTTCTTCTGTCCTGGGGCTCTCTCTGGTGGTCCCTGGTGGTCGTGGACCCCAGTGTTCCAGTGGGTCTGGCTGAGCTGGGAGGACACTGAGGCTGCTGAACTTCCAGTTCCCCTTCTCACACAATGGGCATTGTGTAGTTTCCAGAGGCCTGGGGTTGTGGAGAACAAGCTCCAGGTGTCAGCTCACCTGGTGGAGACAATTGATCATCTGGTAACTTGAAGTCATAGAGTGGGCTGTGATATCACAGAGTGGAGAATGGGAGGTCATGGAGAAGCTACAGCATCATAGATTGCATTTATGAGATCACAGAGCAAGCTGTGACAGCACAGGGCAGCAGTCTGACATGACAGAGCAACTAGGACATTACAGAGTTGGCTGTAACATCAGAGACCAGTTGTGTCACATTAGAGAATGGGCTGTGACATCACAGAACAGGCTGTGACATCATAGAGGGGCTGTGTGACATCCCAGCAGGGCTGTGTCAGGTCACTGGGTTGGTCACTCCGCCCCAGCTCCCCCTCACAGTTTCTCCCAACAAGTCCAATGCTGTTCATGCCCAGCAGGGTCCCTGTCCCCCGGGATCCCCCCAGCCCACCTGGAGCCACAGCCTCCACCGAAGGATGTTCCACAGGATCCACCCCAGAGCCTGACATGGGGACAAGGGGCCAGGGCTGTATGACCAGGACATCAAGGATGTTCTTATCTTCTTGTATTCCATATTTCTAGAGTCCCATGCTGTTGCAATCTTATCTAAAGTCCATACCTTCTTGCTAGTTTTCTACCATGCAGTCCTTCTCTGTAGCACAGTTCCTCATGGTTTCACAGGGGCTCCTCCTGGGCTCTTGACCGACCCCTTGTATCCCAGCTATCTTTATGAACCACAGCTGCTGCCCAACTAAGGACTTCACAGCAGTGACTCATTTAGAATAGCTGGGACCCACTTATCTAATACATAGGACTCTCACTACATTTCAGTTGTTGTATTCTTGTTGCTGTAATAACAATACATATATTCAGGCCCCCACACAAGGACCTGGATTATCCAGGTCACTGTGGCCTGGTTTGGGTTCCCCAGGACAGGAAAGATGTCTGGCAGCTGGAGCAGGGTCTGGGAAGGGCCTCCAAGGTGGGGCTGGAGCCCTTGGGCTGTGAGCAGAGGCTGAAGGAGCTGGGCTTTTCCAGCCTGGAGCAGGGAAGGCTGAGGGGCTCCTCATGCCAGCCTGGCAGTGCCAGCCAGGAGGGGATGGAGAACCCAGAGCCAGGCTCTTCACCAGGGGGCTGGGGGGAGACAAAAGCCAATGGGTGGTAGGGGAAAGAGGGGAGATCAGCCAGGACAGGAGGAGATGAAATGAGTCAGGCTGGTTTCAGCATTTCCTTGACACCAAGAGCAGCCTAACCTTTCTTCTCCATCTACCACTGATAGCTTTGGAAATCAGGAATTGTTTGAGCTGTTCTGTCCTCAGTCCAGGTCAAGAATCCTGATACAAGAACTTAATTGTGTTCATATCTATCAAAGAACCATGTTTGTCAAAAATAAATTTCAGTATGTAAATCATTTGTGAATGGTAGACTCATCAGACACTGCTGGGACATTGCACATAGATCAGGGAAGAGTTTGTAATTGTGTGATTGTTATTTTAATTGTGTAATTTTTATTACGTAGTATCCTGTTCAACTGTGGTCTGTTGGCTAGGTCCTGTGTGGGCTGGGGGGAGCTCACATTTGCACAAGGCTGCTCTGAGTGCCAGGGCTTGGATGGAGGGAATGGTGGGGTGGGCATAGGGACAGAGTCTGATTGATTGTCAGCCATGAAGGGTCTTGATTTTCATACCCAGTCAAACTGCATGAGGAGGTACTTGGATTCAGTGACAATTGGAGATTGCATGTATCAATGAATTAACAGGAAAACAAAACTAAACTAAACAGGACCAAAAAAATCTTTTCTGGCTGTCTTTTTAAATATCATGTATTCACTTTGAATACACTACTGAGATCTACTTAAACACAAAGGATTTGAAAACAAAAATCAAATTATTCCCAGAAGCTTGGCTTGTTCAGGTGTTCTGAATGTTAATGAGCCCTGGGACACTGAATTCCTGCACTCAAGAGCTGAAGGCTGAACAAGCCTCTGGAGCAGGAAAATTCAGCAGCAGCCTCCAAGTTGCTGAGGATGTCAGCAGCCCCCACTGAGGCCATCCCTGCCCAGAGACCGTGGGGGAATGGGCAGACAAGGAGAGCGTCCCTGGGGCTGGGGCAGCACAACTCAGAGGCAGCAGCAGCGGTTCCAGCTGGGAAATGGAGTGTGGAATGTGGCTGGGAAAGCCCTGCCTGGGCTGAGCCAAGCAGGACACACAAGCCCTGACCCCCATCCCCCAAACAACTCTCTCGAAGAGAGATTTAAAAGGAATTACAATTGCATGTGTCCTCTGAGTTGGACTCCCTGGAAAATAACAAGAGGTTCTCAGGCACTCAAAACAACCAAACAGCTTTTACTGGTAACTTTAGAAAATCAGAGAAACTTTGGCAAAATGTTTATTACAATATTGTAGTGGTTTTGGTTTGTTAATTTAAGATTTTTCTAATCTTGAGATTTCTTAATTAATGTGTTGATGAGTGTTGTGGGTTTTAGTGTCAATTAATTATTTCTGTATTTATTTTCTTGTGAGATAGGATTACAAGGAAGGCAAAGCAGGCTTAAAATTTTAAAAGGGTATTAAGAAAATTTTATTAAAAATAAATTAAAAAAGAAGAAAGTAGTAAGAAATAAAATGAACTCTTTAGTACACTCTTTTTCTTTCAACTTTTTCTGACAATGTGAAGTAACTAAATTTAAAATTTCTAGTTATTTTACTATTTCCAGAATAGTCCTTTTTAAAAATTACTTTGGGAGAGAAGTTTTTCGTGTTAAACTTAAGTAGTTTTTTTACAGGAGGAAAAAATAGGTTTTTGTGGTTCTTAATTTTGTCATGAATACAGTTGTCTGGGGAACTTAGGTATTGTGAAGTTCCTTTTATTTCTACAAGCCATTTTACTGGTTGTTGATGGGCCATGCTGACTTATGAGGTATTGTTTTAAAGATGAGTTGTTTAAAGGTAAAAGGTTTTATTATTTACTTCTAAAATTATTTTTATCTTCTGGAATAGAGTTCTTCTCTTGAGGATATTGGATTATGGTTTTTTCTTTTACTTTTTAAACTTCTAATGAAATTACAGTAATTTTAACAGTTGTTTACTTTAGTATGTAGGTTTTTGTTTGATATTAATTTGAATATTTTTTATAATATTATGTGCTATAAAAAAGAGGGTTTTTTTCATAGTTTATAGGAGGATTTAAGATTTAAGAATAAGGTGTTTTTTCTTCTTTGTTTTTATTTGGGATTGAATTTCTTTTGTACTGACTTTGATGAGTGTTTTTTAATATGTTTGTATTTTGTTTTTTCTTTTACTCAATGGAGGATTGATGTATTGAAAGGATTAACACCTGACCTGCCAGTAACTTGTGGTGGGAGTTTGTTTTGGGTTGTGTTAGGATTGGTTTTATGGTTGGTTTTTGGGTTTTTTTGTGTTTAATTTTAGTTATAGGGTTATTTTTTATGAGTTATATGTTGTAGGGGTTTTTGGTTTGAGTTGTGTTGGGAGGCGGGGACAACAACTTGATGATAAGATTTTAATAGCTGTGGCCAGCTTTGTTCTGGTTGGGGTTTTGTAGCCTCTTTTGTTTTCCAGTTTGGGAGTTTTTGGGGTTTGGTTTGGTTAGAATGGGGCTGATGGGGAAGGGCAGCCTGGGGATGGGGGAAAGGGGCTCAACCCATGGCAGGGCTGCTTGGTTTAGTTTGGTTTGGTTTGGTTTGGTTTGGTTTGGTTTGGTTTGGTTTGGTTTGGTTTGGTTTGGTTTGGTTTGGTTTGGTTTGGTTTGGTTTGGTTTGGTTTGGTTGAGAGGGGGGCCAGGGCCAGGGCCCGCTGCTTCTTTGTTGACTGGAGAAGAAAGAGGAGGTTCCTGGGTTTTTTCATCTTTAACATTTGTGTTTCACAGAGGCGTGTTCAGTTTCTTAGTGGTTTAACAGATTGTCAGTTAGACAAAAAGTTTTGTATTACTTTTTAAAATTCTTCTCATGTCAAACAATGACAGACATTCAGTCAACAAAAAACACTTCTCAAAGTGTTGACTTGGCCCATTCAACCTCACAAACTCTAAGTCTGTTCAATTTTCAGTTAATCAAAATTTACAGGAGCACAGAAACTGAAGAAAAAGACACAGAAAGCAAGAAAAACAAAAAGCACACACACCTACCAGCTCCTGGATTCCAGCAGTATTCACATGGAAATTCCAAGAGGAGGCAGGGTCAAGATGTGTGCTTGCCTTGTGGTCAGCCTTCAGTACCCCTTGGTCTTCCTGGGCCCTTCCCCCAGGTGGGACTTGGGCTCATTTGGTCCCTCAGGAGCTGGGCTGGGGGCTGCAGAGGTGGCTGTGGAGCATTGCCTGTGCTGTGCCAGGGACTGGCAGCCACTGCTGGGCTGGGATAGAGGCTCTGGGGGGATTGGGGCTACAGGGCAGGGCAGGCCTGGGGTTCCAGGGCAGGGCAAGGCTGGACCTGCCTTTTCATCCCCCACACATGAAATGTTTTGAGCCAGCAGTCTCCTCCATTCTCTCACAAAAGGCAATGATGGAGGTGAAATCCCAATTCTGGCCATGGGTGCCTGGAGGACAAGGACAGATCTTTTCCATAGCAAGGAAAGCACAGAGCCCCAGTGTTTCAGCAGCAGATGAGAAGAGACCTTCAACATGCCATGGTCAGCTGGACCAGTAAGGGGGCCCAGGAGGCCAAACCAGCCAGACCTGTTCCACATTCCCTTAAGTTTTATGGTGCCCTATAGTGTCACAATGACACCTTGGTTCCATGAGGCCTTGCAGTGTCACAGTGGTCTCTGTTGTGCCCCAGGCCCCACAATGTCATGTAGCTCCTCTGTTACATTAGGCCTACAATGTCACAATGGACCTTTGGTTCCATGCAGTCCTGCAGTGTCACAAAGGCCTCTTGGTTTCACCAGACCCCACAGTATCGCAGTGGTACTCTTGGTTCTGTGGGGACCTCCAGGGTCGCAATGTTATCACTGGTTCCATGGGGCCCCACAGTGTCACAATGGTCACCATTACTCCCCGAGTCCCCTCAGTGTCACAATGGCCCTTTTGTTCCATGAGGCTGTGAAGTCTCTTAGTGATGTCTCCATGGTTCCATGAGGCCTTGAGATGTCACAACGGACCTTTGGCTCCATGGGGTCTTGCAGTGTCGCAACGGCCCCTTATTACCATGACATTCCAAAGTGTCACAATGGTCTCCACAGTTCCATGAGGCCTCACAGTGTCACAACGGACCCTTGGTTTAATGAGGCCTCACAGTGTCACAATGATCCCTACATTCCATGGAGCCACGCAATGTCGGTACGTTCCCCCTGGTCCCATGAGACCCCAGAGTGTCACAATGGTCCCTTGATCTCACAGGGTCCCACAGTGTCACAATGGTTCCTTGGTTCCATGGCCCCTGCACTGCTGCATTCCCCCCTCCCCTTCTCAGGCCACCCTGCCAGCTGAGAAATGCTCCTTGGAGCTCGGCCTTGGCCAACAGCCCCTGGGCTCAGCTCCTCTGCAGCTCATCACAAACACTGTCAGCTCCAGGCACTGCTGCTGCCCAAACAGCTCCTGCTTTCTCTAGGAGCAGCCCTGGGAACTGTTTCTGTTCTCTCCGTGGCACAACATCCCTGTTCTCACACTGCCAAAGAAAGCTGTTGATGCCAAGTGCGGCCAGGATGAGCCATTGCTGGGACTGCAACTCCTCTCTTGGGGCCCTGCAACAGCGCTCCAAAAGGAGCCCTTGGAGCTCTCCTGGGCCAGCGACTCCCTCTGAGTGGGGCCTCTCCCAGCCGGGAACTCTCCCGTTTGCTGCACTCAGGGATCCTGAACACTGACGGAGCCTGGGCCGATCCCCCCACTCCTCCAGGCTCAACCCTTCACCCACTGGGGAGATGCCAAAGCATCCACAAGGAGCATTCCCTGCCCTCAGGGGAATTTCTCACAGGTGCCTTGCACTGACTCTTTGTGTCTGTGTGCACACAGGAGTGCCTGTGCTGGGGAAATGTGGCAGAAATGCTGCTCTCTGAGGGGTTGGAGTGCCTTGGACAGCTGAGTCAGTCAGATATCCAGATATCAGTAGGTAAGGTGAAGTCACAAGGTCTAAACTAAGTTAAATGCTCCTAAGAGTTGTACTGTTTGTAAGTTGTTAAGTTTAAGTTATTAGCTAAGTTAAGGATTGTTAAGTGTTATTCCTCTATTAAATTTCTAAGTAATAGGTTTTATATTGGGTTAAATGCCGTTAACTGCTGCTCTTTTGCTAAATTTTGAAGTTGACGGGATCAGGCAAAGTTAAGGAATAAGTTAAGTCCTGTTAAGTTTGAGCTCTGTGAAGCTTTTGGGCCATATTCCTTTTATCCTTGCCCTCATTGTCCTTGTGTCTCACACACATACAGAGGGACAGTTCTCTGTTAAATTCTGGTTTGATTGCCTGGTTTATGTTTGGTGTTGTTTTTGCCTTGTTTCCTTGGTGTGCCTGAAGTGTCCAGTCAGGAGCAGAGTGACTCTTGCCAAGGAACTTTGTGCTGCTGTCGCTTAATATTCAATCTGTTTTTTGCTGATCCCTTGCTGGGGATTTTTTCAGCACTCTCAAGGCCTCGTTGGTACCAGGGTGAAGGAGCCCTGGCCCAGGCTCTGGCCCAAGGGGACACAGGGACGCTGCCGGGGTGTCCCTGTCCCCCTGTCCCACCCCCAGGGCCCCGGCCCCCTGTCCCCATGTCAGGCTCTGGGGTCGATCACCTGGAACATCCTCTGGGGGAGGCTGCGGGGCCAGGGGCGGGGGGACCTGGGGGGACAGGGGACCCTGCTGTGCACGAGCAGGGTTGGACTGCTCTGGGGGGAACTGTGAGGGGGGCCGGGGCAGAGTGACTGTGAAGGTCCGCCCGAAATAAACGGGTGATGAATGATTTTTGGGTGCAAAAATAACCAACACAAGGCACAGGGGTTTTGCAGTAACAAATCAACAAGGTGCAATTTATTGATTATAACCACAGTTAAATATGCGTTTGGTTAAGGGATCCGGGGAAGAGAAGGGTAAGACAAGGAAAAACAAAGGGAGGAAAGAAGGTCAGGGAATGGGGTAGAGCTACCAAGACGTGATGTCTTCGGGGTCCCGCCGCCGAAACTCGCTGGTACACGTCTTGGGGAGATCTCAAAGGACAGTCGGGCCGAACCCCAATATATATACTGTTCTTGGTTGGGGGAAGGTAACTGAAATTAGGTTTCCATGGAGGGGAGAAGTCCATTGTTTTCATGGCCGAATGCTCACAGGTACGTTAGGTTTTTCCCCCTCCCTGAGTTGGGAGGGAGTACAGTCCCAGTCTCTGGAAGGAGGTTGCCAGGGGGGTGCCATGGGGGTGCCATGGGGGTGTCAATAGGGTGCCAGAGGGGTTCTTGGTTCCTTGATGAGGGGATTCGCATCTCTGTTGGTCTGTCACGGTGGTTGAAGACAGGCAAGAGGGGTCTTCTCATGGAGCGGGGGGGAGCCACCCCAGAGCTCAGTCCAGCCAGCTCAGGAGTTTGGAAGAAAGTCCAGTTCAATTGTCCAGAAAAGGGCAGCATGCCCCCTTCGAGTACAGCATGGCGTGTTCTGCAAGCATCAATTGTGAACACACTAGATAAGCAGGAGACTTTCTTTCCCAACCGGCTCAGCACTTTTAACTCTTCGGTAGTCTTTTCTCATGACAATTGTGAGGCAAAAAATGAAGAATTTTCGGATGGACTTCTACACGACCCCGTGACTCACGATTGTCTTGAGGAATCTTCATCAGCAGAGCTCTAGAGTGTCTTCGAAACTCGTTGCACGTTGGTAGCATAACCCCGGAAAAGTAGGGATGACAGGAGAGAGGGGATAAAAGGGGAAGAGAAGGAAAAGAAAAAGGGAAAAGGGGAACCAACAAACATAAACATAATTATTATTGATCATCATAACAACTTCACACGTGGTTATTTTTTATAACGATTTCAAAAAATTATGATTAATTTTAACAATTTCAAAAAATATTCATCACTGAAAGCAATATCATTTGTTTAACAATTTCAAAATGATTAAAACAAATCACAAATAATCAAAACAACAAACAAATCATAATATTATCATCGTCTTTTAAAATTATTTTCTAAAAATTAAAGTAACTTTCTGCAAATCATACTTGATATTTAAGAAGTTGTTCTAAAGCACATATGCTTGATTCATAACCGTTTCGTATCAAGTGTTTTGGGGACATCTATTGTATTGAGTACATCAGCTAAGCGGTGTGCATTGACTACAGCTGACAGTCTCTTAAGCTTTTTCATCATTCTCCAATTCAAAATGAATAGGGCTGCTGACAAGATAAAACCAAGCGTAACTAGGATCAAAAGAACAACAATTGGATGGCACACACTGTTCAGAACACCTGTGGCAGTAGGTGACCACCCAAAGAGAGTATCCCACCACCTATGCTCAGCATCTTGCTTTACCCTCTCCATAACCCAGTGTATTTGTCTCACGTTGTGATGAACAGTCACCAGGGTCTTCTGTCCGCTCTCCTTGATTTTCTTGAGGATGTCAATCAGGTCTTGATGGAGCAATAGTTGTCTCACGAGGGTGAGGTTCATTCTCATAGGAGTGGGCATCAGCTTCTAGATCAGCGTGTAGTTGGATTGCAGTAGGTGGTGAGAAGTAACTGGAGCTTCATAAGAGAAATCGCATCCTACTATCTTAGTAAAGTTACAAGCACAAAAATTTGAATGATTCTTTGCATCTACTACAACATCTTCTACAAAGACAGAATCACATGTGGTTCTAAAGCATGCACAGCCATTGCCTATGTATATAAGAGCTGTCTGGGTATCCTCATGTGGACGAATCTTGAAATGACAGATATTTTGCTCTATGTCTAAACAAATATTTGATCTATGATTGCATTGCTTTCACAGATGAACTCTTGTTGTTCTCGGACAACACAAGTTTCCAGGTTAACAGTTTGCCATTTGTCATCAACCTGACGGGCCCATCCCCTATGTTCAGTAGGATAGAGAACAGCTCCGTCATGGTTTAATCCTAATGCAATAACAGGGAAGACCAAATGTACAGAGGCATTGCGTATGGTTAGGACAAAAGCAGTGGCTGTGTTTGAAATGGGATCATAGGTAAAGTTCACCAGGTTCCACCAGGATTGAAATTCTCTTTCAAATTCAGTGGCACTGTCCCAGATTATTTTCCGAATTTCTGTGGGGAAGGTGCCTTCCTCGCCCTCTCTTATAATTGCAGCAGAGACAGATTGCATCTACAATTGTGCCTGGATACAGCTGAGGGCTAAGGAAACATTGTTCTGTGTAGCACTAAGTGCATCAATTACCAATTTGTGATCATCCACATTCACTCTTTCCCAATTTGGTAATATGCTTGATAGCAGTCTCTGGTGTGTTCGCAAAAGCCAATAAGAATGACTGCAGTAGTTGCTGTAATTTGGTCAAATCTCTAATTGTGACAGCCAATTTATTCAAGTTCAATTAATTTGCATGTTATGTATAATATCATCACCTGGTGTTACCATAAGGGGAAGGAAAAACATTATTTCTGTTGTTCATCACTAGTGTTATCATGGTTTGTCAGGTCTTCATGTCCCTCGGAGTTCTTCTGAAAAAGTAAACACAACAGACTCTGCCACGAAGAGGCAGAAAAGGTTAGAACAATGGAATTGTCAGAGAGGTTTTGAACAGCAGTGGTACTTCCCCTACAGCAGCAGGGGGTCCACCAAAAACAGGTTGTCCAGGGTAATGCCCTGGGTTCTTGAAATCATCTGCTCCCTGTAGTGAAGGAATTGTGCTTGGAGCTGTCTGGCAAAAAGCAGTGATTTTGGAACACTCATTTACCCGCCATCTATAGTAAGAGGTGTGAGAAGTCCATTTAATCTTTTCACCTTCTGCCCTATCCTGCACACTTTTGACAGTAAAGTGAGAAACATTACCAGATTGAATTTCCTGTGGGTTTAGGAAAATCCCAAACCATCCCTGCATTGCTTTTACAGTATTATCTCCTGTAGCTCTTTTAAAAGCATCAGCCTGGAGCAACCCAAATATAAACATAGCATAGGACTTGGTGTTAATACAGACAAGAAAGTAATTCTGTCCCTCACTTTGGAAAATACTCCAAACAGTTAACAGTTCCCCAACCTGGGCATTGTCCTGTTCCTCTCTGTTAGCAGAAGTGGGGGAGAGAGGAGGGGTTGCTTTAGTCACAGAGGCAGGTTTATTTTGGCTGCTACCCAAGCTCCCAGTTTCTTGGATTGCCCAGTTCTCCTCCACCTCCCTGGGAGCCAAGCCAACCACAAACACCCCTTCCCAGGTAGTGTACCTTTTCTCAGCATCTTTGAAACCATAGGAATAAAACCCAACAGGCTTTGTCGGACCCTCGGGACCCTGCTGCCAAATGTTTACTGAAAGTTGTGAGGAGGCAAATCCCCACTCCACCTGAAAGGGGTCTGTAGGATAGATAGGGTCCAGTGCTTGATGAGCTGTCCCTTCAAGAATCAGCAATTGCAATGTTTCCTTCTGAGAAGAAGTCCAATCCCATTTTATTCTTTTTCTCAGCAAGTCATAAAGGGGAACAAAAGGGTCATTCTGGTTACTAAGAAGTTTATCTGGTCTTTCTATAGGAGACAGAGCTACTATGGTTTTCTGAAGGAGAATTGCTGTAGGTTTAAGTGTTCCCGGAAGCCTTTGAGTTAAAGAGGTCATAATTTCAGGCTTTACAGGTGATTGGATTGGAGATTCAAAACCAGGAATTAATTTCTTTTCATGAATCAATTGCAGGCAGCCAGATTTGTGAATGTTTTCCAGGAGTTGGTCAAGGATACCAACCAAAGGGTCTCTCCTTTCCAAGGGGTTAAGCCCCTCAGCCCAATGAGCTGTGTGCTGATTTGGGGACCATGGGATGCGTCTGTCTGCTGTTGTTAGGAACACCCCATGTCCTCAGCACCCGCCGGCTTCTTGTTCTGACAAAAGAATCTGATCTCTCCCAGTGAGAGACACTTGACAAATGTGTTCTGTTTCAGATTTTTGGGGGCGAAGCCCATACTGCTTTGCAAGTTTTGTTAATTCAGTAGCAGTGTACGGGATTTCTTTAGTGGTTTTGTGCGGGCTAAAATCTTCATTATTGATATAGTTGTATTCTGTTTTAATTAGAGGTTTTATGTTGTTACAGCAGTGTTTCCCGCAATTTTTCATCAGGGTTAATTCTGTTTGAGAACAATTTTGACTAGTGTGAGGAGTTTCTTTCTCCTCTGTTTCTTTTGAGGAATCAGAGTTCTGTGAATTTTTAACATGTTCCTCTCTCAGGGCAGTCCGTAACAAGTTATTTACATTTCTTTCTTCATCCAATTGTTTTTGCAAAACTTCAACTAGGTTTTGGAGGGAGTCTATGATAGCATTTTCCTCACTTTTTTGCTTAAAGCGAGTTTCTATGGCTGCTGTGAGACAGGCACCCAAGACTGAGCAGAGGACGGTTTTATTTTTGCCCAGTTTAAATTTTGTTTCATGTTGCAAAGAAGATATTCTATCAATAACATTTTCTAAGTTAAACCAATTGCAGTTTGCCCATTCTTCTCCCCTCGGAGAAGGTGTGGCATTGTATTTAGCAAGCAGAGCATAAAATTCAGCTTTACCTTTTGCACTGAAGTTTTTAGTCATTTTGTGAGGGGAACAAAGCTACTCCAGGGAGTTAAGTTACACAAATCACACAGCCTTTCCACTGTCCCCTTGCTTCCCTGGGTAGTTGAAGAGACAGAATCAGTCTGGGAGGCCCTGTGAGGTTGCTTCAAATTTGTCTCTTCCTTCCCAGACAGTACAGATACGCACTAACATGAACACACACACACAGAAATGTTTTCTTTGTGAGGGGACCAGAACCTAGAACAGGGAAAAAGCCACTCAGCCTTCGCTGGGCCGCCCCTCGCTCCCTGTGTAGGTGAAGGGACAATATCTGTCTAAAAGGCACTGCTTAATTACTTCAAGTCTGCCCCTTCCCTTTTAGACAGTCCAGGTACACAAAATACAGCAGTAAAAAACAGTAACAGGTTCAAATTCAGCTCAAAAACAACAGTAACAGGTTCAGATTCAATTCAAAAACAACAGTAACAGGTTCAGATTCAATTCAAATACAACAAGAACAGCAACAGTATCAATATCAGTATCGATATCAGTAACAGCATCAATATCAGGATCAGGAGAAGTATCAGTGTCAGTGTTCCTGCCGGTAAAATCAGTATCAGAAATGACAGTAACAATTTTCCCTGCTTTTGCACCGAAAAATCTTTTGTGTCAATTCCGGAGCCTGTGTGCTCAATCGAGCATGAGATTTGGCTTTGGCGTGTGTAGTTTGTGAGAGGTTACAAACTACACAAAACCTGCAAAATCTCACTGGCTGCTGGAATCCTTGTCTGTGACGCCAATTATGTGAAGGTCCGCCCGAAATAAACGGGTGACGAATGATTTTTGGGTGCAAAAATAACCAACAAGAGGCACAGGGGTTTTGCAGTAACAAATCAACAAGGTGCAATTTATTGATTATAACCACAGTTAAATATGCGTTTGGTTAAGGGATCCGGGGAAGAGAAGGGTAAGACAAGGAAAAACAAAGGGAGGAAAGAAGGTCAGGGAATGGGGTAGAGCTACCAAGACGTGATGTCTTCGGGGTCCCGCCGCCGAAACTCGCTGGTACACGTCTTGGGGAGATCTCAAAGGACAGTCGGACCGAACCCCAATATATATACTGTTCTTGGTTGGGGGAAGGTAACTGAAATTAGGTTTCCATGGAGGGGAGAAGTCCATTGTTTTCATGGCTGAATGCTCACATGTACGTTAAGTTTTCCCCCTCCCTGAGTTGGGAGGGAGTACAGTCCCAGTCTCTGGAAGGAGGTTGCCAGGGGGGTGCCATGGGGGTGCCATGGGGGTGTCAATAGGGTGCCAGAGGGGTTCTTGGTTCCTTGATGAGGTGATTCGCATCTCTGTTGGTCTGTCACGGTGGTTGAAGACAGGCAAGAGGGGTCTTCTCATGGAGCGGGGGGGAGCCACCCCAGAGCTCAGTCCAGCCAGCTCAGGAGTTTGGAAGAAAGTCCAGTTCAATTGTCCAGAAAAGGGCAGCATGCCCCCTTCGAGTACAGCATGGCGTGTTCTGCAAGCATCACTTGTGAACACACTAGATGAGCAGGAGACTTTCTTTCCCAACCGGCTCAGCACTTTTAACTCTTCGGTAGTCTTTTCTCATGACAATTGTGAGGCAAAAAATGAAGAATTTTCGGATGGACTTCTACAGGCTGCAGCAGGGACAGGCCATGGGCACTGCTGGGGCAGCGCTGACGCCTCAGCCCAGGCCATGGGGGCTCCAGACTCCTTGCCCAGGCTCTCTCAAGAGCACACCCAGGCCAATGCTCAGCACAGAAACCCTCGTGAGCAGCCCCAGGCTTGCCGTGGGCAGGCTGGGGGCAAACAGCATGGCTGGGGCTCTGCAAGGGCCCTGGGGCAGACGGGAAGGGGCAGCAGAGCAGGGGCTGATCCATCCCCAGAGCGCTGCACAGCCCAGGGCAGCGTCCCAGAGCGTCCTGATGGAGCTGCCAACAACATCCCCCCTCTGCAGCCCTGGCCTCTCCCCCAGCTCACACAGGTGCCCCATCCTTGCAGGCACAGACACGGCAGCACTGGCTCAGCAGCCCCTGTTTGCATTGCACACAGCAGGGAGAGCACCCCCATGCTGTTGGTGTGGGGACATGAACCTGAGGGAGCACAAATGCCATCAGCCCCTGGGGCCAGCAAGGGCTGGGGGACACCAGGGAAAGCACTCAGGTTTATTGTTACAATAAATGGGGGGAGTTCAGCAATTCTAATCTGCACCCAAACACCACCTTGTCTCACTTGAGCCTCCTCTAGATTACACAACCACAGCTCCCTCATGTCTTTTAAACCAGACTTCTGTTCCAGACCCCTCCCCAGCCTTGTTGCCCTTCTCTGGACATGCTCCAGCCCCTCCATGGCCTTCCTAATTTGGGGGCCCCGAACTGGACACAGCACTTGAGGTGTGGCCTCACCAGTGCCGAGCACAGGGGAAGAATCACTGTCCTGCTCCTGCTGGCCACAGCATTCCTGATCCAGGCCAGGAGCCTTTGGCCTTCTTGCCCACCTGGGCACTCTGCTGCCTCATGCCCAGCCTGCTGTCCATCAGTCCCTGCAGGTCCCTTTCTGCCTGGCCGCTGTCCAGCCACTCTGTCCCCAGCCTGTAGAGCTGCAGGGGTTGTTGTGGCCAAAGTGCAGGACCTGGCACTTGGACTTGTTCAACCTCACCTTGTTGGATTTGGGCCGTGGATCCAGCCTGTCCAGGGACCTGTGCAGAGCCCTCCTACCCTCCAGCTGATCCACACTCACACCCAGCTTGGTGTCATCTGAATATTTGCTGATGCTGGACTCAGTCCCCTCATCCAGGCCATCAATGGAGACATTGAAATCCACGCTGGCTGGCTCTGATCCCTCGGCCATCCTGTGGGTGCCCTGTGATGGCACTCAAGGTGATCTGTTCCATAACCTTGCCGGGCACCCAGGTCAGGCTGACAGGCCTGGAGTTGCCCAGATCCTCCTTCCTGCCATTCTTAGGGATGGGCTCACACTGGCACCTCCAGTCCTCTGGGACCTCCCTGCTGAGCCCGGACTGATGGTAAATGATGGAGAGCAACTTGGGGAGCTCATCCACAGCTCCCTCATCCCCCTGGTATGGATCCCATCTGCTCCCAGAGACACCTGTGAGCATCTGAGTGGCTCAGCAGGTCCCCAGCTGCTTCCTCCTGGATTACAGGGGGGGGCTGTTCTGCTCTCTGTGCTCATCTGCCAGCTCAGGAGAACAGTTGTCCTGTAGATGACTTCACTTATTGTTGAAAATTGAGGGTAAGAATGGGTTAAGTACTTCAGTCTTTCCCTCTTCTTTAGTTACTCTATTCCCCGCTCGGTCCAACAATGAATAGACGTTCTTCTTACACTTCCTTTCGCTATAATTTATTTATACAAATATTTTTTATTATTTTTCACCCAAGTGGTCAGATTAACCTCTAATTGAGGTTTCACATCTCTGTTTTTCTTTCTGCATGGCCTAACAACATTCTAAAACACACTCTGATTTGCCAGACCTTCTCTCCAAAGGTGATGCACCCTCTTTTTTCTGCTGAGTTCCCATGAAAGCTCCATGCCCAGCCAGGACAGTAATTTTCCTCGCTTGCTCATCTTTTGGCACCGAGGGACAGGCTGCTCCTTCCCCCTAATAATTAGTTTCTTTAAGTGTGTCCATCTTTTCTGGACACCTTTGTTTTTGAGTGCTGTTTCCCTTAAATAATCAGTCCCTGATTCAGTCCTCTCCAAATCTGCATCCTGAATAGGCCAAGGTCTGCCCTCTCTAATTCCAATGTAGACATTTTGTTGATACCCCTCCTTCTTTCACAGGATATTGAAAACTCCAGTATTTTATGGTCACTGTATCCCAGGCAGCCTCCAACCAGCACATCTCCACCAGCCCTTCTCTCTTTGTGAACAGCAGCAGACAGAGCTTTTCTTGAGAGTGGGATTGTTACCAAAAATTTGGCAAAATAATAAAACTCCATAACCCCAACGTAGCACTAAGAAGCAGCATTCTTTATTTGGCTGCATGCACAGGGGGACAGCTCCTTCCAAAGCTGTGCATGCTGAGTACAGGAAAGTTTCTGTTTATATTCTGTATTTTGCACACATATTCATTGATTGTCCTGGACTAAACACACATATGATAATCATTTCCCTAAAGTCATTAACATATTTCCCCTCCACTTTATCCATGCATTCTCCTGTCCTGGGGGTCTCTCTGGTGGTCCCTGGTGGTCGTGGACCCCAATGTTCCCGTGGGCCTGGCTGAGCTGGCAGGACACTGAGGCTGGTGAATTTCAGTTCCCCTTCTCACACAATGGGCATTGTGTGGTTTCCATAGGGCTGGGGTTTTGGAGAACCAGCATTATGTATGCTCACCTGGTGTAAACAATTTATCATCTGGTAACATGAGGTAACATAGTGGGTTGTGTGAGGTCATCGAGCAGCTACGACATCATAAACTGTCTGTGACACCAAAGAGCTGGCTGTGACATCACAGGGCAGAGGACTGACATCACAGAGCAGACTATGACATCACAGAATTGGCTGTGACATCAGAGACCAGCTGTGTGACAAGAGATAATGAGTTGAGACATCACAGAGCAGGCTGTGACATCATGGAGGGGTGGCTGTGTGACATCACAGAGTGGGTTGTGGCATCAAAGACCAGCATAGCGATATCAGAGAATAAGCTATGACATCACAGAGCAGGCTGTGGTGTCACAGTAGGGCTGTGTGAGGTCACTGGGTTGGTCACTCTGCCCCAGCCCCCCATCACAATTTCCCCCAAGAAGTGCAAAGCTGTTCATGCCCAGCAGGGTCCCTGTCCCCTGGTATCCCCCTGGTCCATCTGGAGCCACAGCCTCTACCAAGGATGTTCCACAAGATCAACCCCAAAACCTGACACAGGCACAAGGGGCTGGGCTGTGTGACCAGGACATCAAGGACATAGATTATCCAGGTCACTGGGGCCTGGCTTGGGTCCCCAGGGCAGGAAAGATGTCTGGCAGCTGCAGCAGGGTCTGGGAAGGGCCTCCAAGGTGGGGCTGGAACCCTTGGGCTGTGAGCAGAGGTTGAGGGAGCTGGGCTTGTCCAGCCCAGAGCAGGGAAGGCTGAGGGGCTCCTCATCCCAGCCTGGCAGTGCCAGTGAGGAGGGGATGGAGAACACAGAGCCAGGCTCTTCACAGGGGGGCTGGGGGGAGACAAAAGCCAATGGGTGGAAGGGGAAAGGGGGGAGATCAGCCAAGACAGGAGGAGATGAAATGAGTCAGGCTGGTTTCAGCATTTCCTCAACACCAAAAGCAGCCTGACCCCTTTCTCCATCTGCCACTGACAGCTTAAAAAATTGGGAATCATTCAGGCTGTTTTATTCCACTTCACCCAGAGCATCCTGATACAGCAACTTAACTGTGTTTATAACTGTTGCAGAATCATCTTTGTCTAAAATTGGTTTTGTACAAAAATCCCTTGTGAATGATGGGCATGTCAGATGTTACTGGGATGTCTCACATTGCTGAGAGAAGAGTTCAAATGTGTCTTAAATTTTATCATGTTTACATTTTTTTATGTTGGACATGAAGAGAAATTTCCTGTGCCTGAGTCCCACCAGTTCCTGACCCCCAAAGGACACAAACATGATGAGTTCTGGTTCCCACTCCAGTGGTGGCACCTGCACCTCCCTCCATTCCCAGAGCAGAGATCCCTTGTCCCAGAGAGTCCCTGGCAATGCAGGGATGAAGGAAACAGGACAGGCTGTGGGGATCAGGGGCAGGGTAGGGCCAGGGATTTGGGGTGGTTGCAAGCCCAGGGCAGGACACAGCCCTTGGCCTTGGTGAACCTCATCCAGATGTCCTGGGCCCATGGATGGCTCCAGCCTGTCCAGATCCCTCTGCAGAGCTTCCTGCCCTCCAGCACAGCCACACTCCCACCCAGCTCGGGCTCACCTGGGAACTGAATGAGGGTGCCCTCGATGGCCTCATCCAGATCAGCAATAAAGAGATTGAACTGACCTAGCCCCAGTTCTGAGCCCTGGGGACACCCCTGGATGTGACTCCATTCCTCAGCTGCTCTGAGTGCCACGAGTTGGATGAGGGAAATGGTGGGGTGGGGGTAGGGACAAAGTGTGATTGATTGTCAGCCACAAAGGGTCTGGATTTTCATATCTGTTCAGACTGCATGAGGAGAGGCTGGGGATCAATATCAACTGGGGATTGCTAATAGCAATCTATAAACAGGGAAACTATACAGGACAAAACAATTCTCTATTCATTGTTTTCAATATCATAGATTCACTTTGAATACAGTAATGAAATCTGTCTAATTAACCACAGAAGAACTGAAGATTTGAATTATTCCCATGGTCTTGTATTGTTTGGGTGTTTTGAATAAATGTTTATGAGCATTTGTCACTGAATTCCTGAATGGAAGAGCTCAACAAAGAAGTGGCCTCTGGAAAAGTAAAATTTATCACCAACCTTCAAGGTGCTGAGGATCCATCCTGATCAGAGCAGGAATGAACAGAAATGGGCACAGCTTTGTGGCTGCCCCAGCTTTGGGATGGGCCCTGGGCCTGGAGCAGGAGCAGCTCTGGAGGGCCCCAAGGCCAGGGCTCTTGTGCTGCCCTGGGCAGATGGGATGGCAGCAGGGGCTGCAGAGCTCTCAGCACCTCAGCCCGAGGGGAGCAGGGCAGCCAGGGAGCCTCCTTTGGCCTTGGCCAAGCACCTTCCCCCATGGCTGGGGCTGAGTCCTGTGGCAGCTGCAGCTGCTGCTGTGCCCTTGCCAGGGGCTGAGGCCGTGGGGCAGTGCCCAGAGCAGCCTGGCCTGAGCAGAGCTGTGGGGCCAGAGCCGGCTGGACTGGGCTGGGGAGAGGCCCTTGGTGCTGCCCAGAGCTCAGGGCAGCTGGCAGAGCTTGCAGGGAGCTGGGCTGGGCTCAGAGAGCCTGGCCCAGAAACCATCAGTGTCCATCTCAGCCTGGCTGAGCGTGCAGGGGCCAAGAAGAGCAGCCCAGGGTCTGCAAGTTCTCTCAGTGGGAGCTGAGCTTGGGAGCCCTTGAGCCCTGCCAAGGGCTGGGGCTGCACCTCCAGCTCCAGAGGAGATGGGACAGATGGGAGCAGACACAAATCATTCCTGCTGCATTCTTTCTTGTGTTTGCTTGTACAGGTGACCAGGATCCACGTGTTTAGGAGGTGAATTGTGTCACATAACACTGATAGAGTGAGAAGAATAATATTGCCTGACTGAAAATAATATTTCCTGCATAATTCACGGTGAAATATAAAAGGCGCATATGATCAGAAGACCATCTGAGTTTTTCAGAGGAGGACAGATTCATTGATGTTCCAGTGGTCAAACCTGTTCAAATACTTTCCTCAGGCCTTCATTGAGATGAGAGGTGACCACCAGAGGCCAAGGCCAGCCAGAGCTCTCTGTCCTAGGAGCTTTTGTCTGGGAGAATCCTTGCACATAGGGAATTTTTTTAAGGGGAGTGTCAGTTTTGGCCTTGGGCACCTGGAAAGAGAGATGGTTCTTTTCCATAGGAAGGAAAGCACAGAGCCTCAGTTCTTCAAGAAGTGATGAGAATCAGCCCCCAGCATTCCAAGATCAGCTGGACCTGTCCAGTGGCCCCTGGGAGGCCAAACCAGCCAGACCTGTTCCATCTCTCCTTGGTTCCATGAGGCCCTGCAGTGTCACAATTTTCCCCTTGCTTCTGCAGTGTCACAATGGCCCCGTGCTTCCATGAGGCCCTGCAGGGTCACAGTGGCCCTTTGGTTCCATGGGGTCCCACAGTGTCACAATGGTCTCCATGATTCCATGGGGCCTGGCAATTCCACAATGTTCTCCATGGATCCACAGTGCCCTGCAGGATCACAATGGCCCTTTGGTTCCACGAGGCCCTGTAATGCAGCAATGGCCTCTTGGTTTTCCACAAAGCCCTGCTGCTTCACACTGGCCCCTTGGGACCATGCGGCCCAGCAGTGTCACAGGGATGGCCTTGGTGCCACGAGGCCCCACAGTGTCACAGTGGTCTCCACAGGAAGGAAACAACCGAGTCCCAGTGTTCCAGGGGCAGGTGAGGGGCAGTCACCAGAGGCCAAGGGCAGACATATATGACAGTGCTGGCAGATTTCATCTGGGAGCAACTGTTATGTCATGTGTGGGGGGTGAGGGACAAGTACACCCAGACAACTCACCCCCAATGACCTTGTGGCACAGAGGAAGGTTATTTTCCAGGCTACCCTTTATATAGAACATTTGAAACACCAGTGTGGATATTCTCATTGGTCTGAACTCCATACCCCCTCTGGATCTGGCCAGTGAAATGCTTGCAGCTTCATAAGAGACCTGACTGGGAGAAGCTCCTGCCAGCCAGTCCTGGGGCTTGGTAGCAAATATGCTATTTGGTAAAAAGCAATCTCCAGATATTTGGAGTTTTAGAGGCAGAATATCAATTTTGGCCATGCATGCCTGGAGGGGAAGGACGGTTCTTTTCCATAGGAAGGAAAGCATGGAACACCAGTGTTTCAGGGGCAGATGAAAGGTGGCAATCAGAGGCCAAGGCCAGCCAGACCTCTCTACCCTCGTAGCTTTTGTCTGAGACCAACCCTTGGATATAGGGAATTTTGCAGGTGGAACCTACATTTGGCCATTTTTGCTTAGGTGAGAAGGATGAGAAGGTGAGAAGCACAGAGCCCAAATGTTTCAAAGACAGAAGAGTAGACAGGTGGCTCCCAGGTAGCCAAGCCAGCCAGACCTGTTTTCTAGGCAGCTTTTGTCACCGAGAAATCCTTGGATATTTAGAATTTGGGGGGCTGAGTTTCAATTTCATCCCTGGACATGCTGATGAAAAGGAAGGTTCTTTTCCATTGGAAAAAAAAGCACCGAGCCCCAGTGTTTCAAAAGCAGGTGAGAGGCAGCCCCCAAGAGGCCAAGGGCAGCCAGACCTGTCTGTCCTGGCAGCTTTCACCTGGGAGCAATCCTTGGATGGATGGAGTTTTGGGGGTGGAATCCCAGTTTCAGCCATGAGCACCAGGTCAAGGTGGATGGTTTTTCCAGAGGAAAGAAAAGTGCGAAGCCCAAGATTTTTGGAAGAAGATGAGAGGTGGCCACGCATGGGCCAAGAGAGCCAGACACCTCCTGATATCTTTCATCTGGGGCAAATCCTTGGATATAGGGAATTTTGGAGGTGGAGTCAGTTTTGGTTGTGGGTGCCTGGCCAGGAAGGAGAGTTCTTTTCATTAGGAAAGCCCAGAGCTCCAGTGTTTCAAAGGCAGATGAGAGACAGCCCTCAGGAAGCCAAGGCCAGCCAGATTTTTATCTTCTAGCAGGTTTTGTCTTGGATATGTGCTTGGATATAGGGAATTCTGGAGGTGGGTTCCCAGCATTGGCCATGGGGACCTGGACATGAAAAGTGCTTTCTTCCCATAGGAAAGAAAAGCACATGGCCCCAGTGTTTCAAAGGCAGATGAGAGGTGGACTCGGGGTGGCCAAGCCAGAAAGATCTGTCTGTCCTGGCGGATTTCATCTGGGAACAATCTTTGCATCTAAGGAAAAATGGAGAAAGAATCCCAATTTTGGCAATGGACACCTGGAAAGAGGGACAGTTCTTTCCATAGGAAGGAGAGCCCAGGGCCGCAGTGCTTCAGGGGCTAATGAGAAGCAGCCCTTGACAAGCCAAGGTCAGCCAGACCTGTCAGGTGGCCCCCAGAAGGCCAAGCCAGTCAAACAGTGAAGACCTGTTTAATGTTCCCTGGATTCCATGGGGCCCCACAGTATCACAATGGTCTCCTTGGTTCCCTGAGTCCCTCTAGTGTGACAATGTTCTCCTTGTCACAATGTTCTCCTTGCTTCTGTAGAGTCACAACGGATCTTTGCTTCCATGAGGTCTTGCATTGTCACAATGGCTCCTTGGTTCTATGGCCCCACATCTTCATCCTTGACCCTTGGTTCCATAGGGTCCCTGAGTTTCACAATGGTCTCCTTGATTCCATGAGGTTCCAGAGTGTCTCCATGGTGTCCTGGGATCTGCATTGCCACAATGGCTCCGTGGATCCATGAGTTTCTGTACTGTCAGCAATGGTTTCTTTGTTCCAACAGGGCCTTGATGTGTCCCAACGGCTGCTTGGTTCCATGACATTCCGTAATGTCATGTACATAAAATCACACTATGAAAACCAGTGTCCATAAAGGAGACAGAGGAGTCCTGCAACTTTATTCCAGTAAAGGGAAAGAGTCCACCAGGGCACACACCCACAGGGTTTTCTCTCTCGAGGTTTCAGAGGGTGCAGCCTCCTTTTATCCAAACTCCTGTCTGCACGTTGCCCTCTTCCTGTCCCCATTGGCTGAAGTACTAGGAAGGTTCAGCCTTCCCAAACCACCTGTCACATATTCCCCTCTCAAACCTGTCATTTTACCCCAAAGTTCATAAACTCAGGCTCATGCAGACCTACATGTCTGTTTCAGGAGCCAAGCTGTCTAGACTCTGTAATAAAGTTAATGGAGACATTACATACATACAAGCTGGGGATGGAGTGGCTGGATAGTGCCCAGGTGGAAAGGGACCTGGGGGTGCTGGTTTACAGTCGATTGAATATGAGCCAGCAGTGTGCCCAGGTAGCCAAGAGGGCCAATGCCATCCTGGCCAGTATCAGAAATGGAGTGGCCAGCAGGAACAGAGAGGTCATTCTTCCCCTGTACTCGGCACTGGTGAGGCCTCACTTGGAGTATTGCATCCAGTTCTGGGCCCCTCACTTTAGGAGGGACGTCGAGTTACTTGAGCGTGTCCAGAGGAGAGCAACGAAACTAATAAGGGGCTTGGAACACAAGCCATATGAAGAGCGACTGAGGGAGCTGGGGTTGTTCAGCCTGGAGAAAAGGAGACTAAGGGGTGACCTCATCACTCTCTACAACTTCCTGAAGGGTGGCTGTAGTGAGCTGGGGGTCGGCCTCTTTCTCCGGGCGACAACGGATAGAACAAGAGGACACAGTCTCAAGTTGCGTCAAGCTAGATGTAAGTTAGAAGTAAGAAGGAAATACTTCACAGAAAGAGTGGTCAGAAACTGGAATCATTTACCCAGTGAGGTGGTGGAGGCATCATCCCTTGAAGAATTCAAAAAAAGACTGGATGTGGCACTTGCTGCCATGATCTAGTTGAACAGTTAGAACATCGGCTGGACTAGATGATCTTATAGGTCTCTTCCAGTCTTGAAAATTCTGTGATTCTGTGATTAAGACCATTTCAAAGATGTTAACACCAAAACTTTCACCCGTCAAATTGTTTGTAATGAATCTTCCTTATCATTTACAATGGACTCCTCATTTCCATGAGGCCTCACTGTGTCACAAGGGCCCCTTGGTTCAGTGATGTTCCCCAGAGGTTCCCCAGTGTCACTATGGTGTCCTTGGACCCCCACTGTCACACCTGACCCTTGGTTCAGTGAGGTTCCCCAGTGTCACCATGGTCGCTGTCAGAGGCTGGATGAGATCAGTGTCCCGAGACTCCTTGGGATGAGCGGTCACTCAGTCACACAGTGGGGACAGCGCTAACCCAGCCCTGATTGCCCGAGCAATCACAAATCCCATCTGGGGGGAGCCCCACAAAGGCCCAGGGGCTTAAAAACACAGAGCACAAGGTGAGCCCCTGGTATGAACTCTCCTTCTCCTGGGGTTTGTGTCTCACCCACGCTGGAACCCCAGGAGCTGGGAGCCATATGTGTGTCCTTCTATAGAGCTTCTGTCTTTCTGTCTCTCTCTTCCCTCTCCTTCTAATGCTCTTCCTATGGAACATTTTTGGTTACCTCAAAAACTGAAGTGTTTAAAGGTTTCCAGGTTAAATGGGCCAAGTTAATGAAGTTACTGCTATGACAAGTGTTTTATGTTGAATTGGATGTTACATTGAATCCTTTTCCAAAGTTTCTTAGATTTTTGTACTTTGCCAGTAAAACTGTGTCATTTTGACCTCTTGAGAATATCTGGTTGGTGTTTCTCCTGTGCAGCAAAGTCAAGTAAAGGAGCCTTTGGTTGCCCCCAGCACTTGAGTGTTTTGGGGTGTCCCAGCCCTGCAAGCTCACAATTGCCTCTTGTTCCCATGAGGCCCAGCTGTGTCACACCGGCCCTCAGTTCCCTGAGGATCTGGAGTGTCACAAGGGTTTGTGGCATTTGTCCTTGCTGCCCCTCACATCCTCCTGGCCCACCAAGAGCCCAGAGGAAGCCATGAGGGACAGGCCCTGCTGGCCCAGGCTGGGCTCAGGGCTTGGCCTTTCTGCTACCTGAAGCCAAGCCAGGCCTTGCTCAGCATTGCAGTTCCCTGCTCAGAGCCTTGGGCTCCCTGCAATCCTGCCCTCAAGGATCTGCTCTCACCAGGCCCTGGGCAGCCTTGGGCACTCCCTGCCCTCAGTGGGGCCCAGCCATGCTCCAAGGCACTTGGAGTTCTGCTGCTGACTCCTTGAGCAGCTTCTCCATCCTTCTCTGTGTGCCTGAGGCTCCTGGAGCCAGCCCCAAATCCAGCGTGGGGCTGATTAAAATACAGAAAGCCCTCAGGAGCTCTTTGTCTCCCTTCCATTGTCATCCAGTCTCCAGGGCTTGTGCAGGGATTGAGTCAGTTTGGAGTTCTCTTCAGGAGGGAGATTCCAAAGTGCACATAAGGATTTTTGGTTTTAGTCAAGGAAATATTTTTTTATTTTTATTTGAGAGAAGAGGGGACAGAAGGATTCCTCAGGTGATCTTGATGCTGAATGTCTCCTTAGGAGGTCTGGGCAGGGAGAAGAATGAGCCCCTTGCAGGCTGAGCCTGTTTGGACAAGCTGTTCCTCACCCCAAACCTCACCATATCTCACATCACAAAACATGAAAAAAATGTAAGCATTTTTCCTCCTAAATAAAATTTAATTAAGTAACAAAATTATATTTATATTATTCTAGTTATGATAGTATTATTCAATATTTTGCTACCTAAGTTTTATATTTATATTTAAAAATCAATACTATTTTAGCAACCAAAAAAATTATTTCTCATTAGTTCAAAGTAAACACAATACGGTTCATTAATTAATTAAGCTTTATTGGCTATTTATTTCTTCCTCTTTACAGTAACTAATATTTGTAGTCCTTTTGGCACCATTTTTATAAACTTTTTCTCCAATAGGGTCAAGGGGCGGCACTTTGGGGTCCATGGAGACATTTCTGGGGCACATTTGGGGCAGTTTTGGTTCTAGAGAGGGAATTCAGGGAGAACTTGAGGGTCTGGAGGACACTTGGGGGAGCCGGGTGGGCACTTGGAGGGGCACTGAGGGATTCTGAGGGACAGTCCGGGGCGCGGGGCAGCACTTGGGAGTCCAGGAGGGCCCTTGGAGGTCAGGGAGGGCAATTTGGGGCCCCTCGGGATCTGGGCGGGCCCTTGGGGGACTCCAACGGGGCGCTCAGGGGAGCAGGGGGTGATGGGAATTGTAAGCGCGGGTATCGAAGGGTTAAACGAGGTCGCGGAGCATCACGGGAGTTCTAGGCGCAGCTGCAATGGCTCTCGGTGAGGCGCGGAGCATCATGGGAGCTGTAGTCCCGGAAGTGGTTAAAACACGATGTTTGGAGGTCCGGGAAGGCTCTTGGGGGACACTTTTGTGTCCAAGCCGCGACTTGACGACCTCGGGGGAACTTAAATGGTTTGGGAGCACTTCCAAGGATCTCTGGGTGTTCCAACCGGGCTCCTTAGAGCTCGGGACACGGCAGTATTTTTTGGCGCGGGACTGTTCTGAGGGGCTCTGAGTCCGCGGGAGATGAGAGGAGATGAATTCCCAGAAGTGGCTGTACCGGGCATCTGTGGGGTTGGGAGCACTCAGGGGATCCGGGGACGCTTTTGTCCGGAATGGGCGCTGAGGGGGCACTGAAGGATACTGGAGGGTCTGGCGGACACTTAGGGAACAGATGGGGGCGGATCCCGGGGTTCTGTGGAGCGCGGGGCCTGACGGGCTTGTAGTCCCGGCTGCAATGGTGCTATACCCGGCCGCGGTGCATGATGGGAGTTGTAGTCAAAAATTAAAGATGGCGTCTATCGAGGTACCGCCCCCAGGCCCAGATCTCTGGCGCTGGTAGGCTGCTGGAAGTGATGGGCAGGAGCCTCGGCAAATGGTGTGGGGAGGAGGAGGGAACAGCCCATGCACCAGCCTCCACTCCATCCCAGTACAGCCCATTTCAACCCAAGTAAAACCCAGTACAAACCCAGTACCCGTCCAATCCCTCCCAGTACAGCCCAGTCCCTCCCAATACACCTGAGTTTCTTCCCTGTCCCTTTCAGTTTCCCCCCAATGTCATG
The DNA here is from genome assembly GCF_035770615.1 of Melospiza melodia melodia. Classification (NCBI taxonomy): domain Eukaryota; kingdom Metazoa; phylum Chordata; class Aves; order Passeriformes; family Passerellidae; genus Melospiza; species Melospiza melodia. The sequence goes on along the minus strand of NC_086218.1, from coordinate 1,388,225 downwards.
CACAGGATGCACCAGTGTCCCCAGCCTTCCCCACAATGTCCCTAGTGTCCCCAGTATCGCTAAGTATCACTCCCAGTATATCCTGGTACCTTCCAGTATGTCCAAGTGTACCCTCAGTGTCCCTCCCAATCCACCCAGATTCCCCCTCAGCATTCCTTGAGTCCCCAGTTTGCCCCAGTCCTCCCCAGTGTCACTCCCAGTACATCCCGGTATCTCCCACAGTGTTCCCAGTGTCCCCAGTATGTCCCAGTCCTCCCCAGTGTTTCCAAGGACAGTTTCATTTCTCTCGGTGGCCGTGGCAGCCAAACCCAGCAGTGGGGTCAGTGCAGTGCCCATGGCCACAGCCCCTTGCAGGGCCCAGTGCAGCTTGGGCTGATGATCCACCCTCACAGCTGGCCCAGGACAGCTCTGCAGTGCCTTTGGTGGCACCTGGGGCTGGCACACACCTGAGCAGTATGTCTGTTTGCAGTGGGGAAAGTCAGCAGTTTGAGACTGCTTCAAAAAAACCCAAAAAGTGAAAACCCCTCTTAGGCTGGGTGCAGCCAGCTCTCCAAGCACAGCAGGGCCCAGGGCAGTGAGGACAGACAGGATGGGGCTGGGCAATGGGGAGCAAGGTTGTCCACACTGGGTCAGAGCTCCAGGCACAGCTTCTGTGAGCAGGCCAGAGCTGCTGAGGGGAGACCCTGGGTCAATATCAATCACAGAATTCTGCAACCAGATCTGCTCTAAAGAGAAATAAAATAAAATACTTCCTTTAAAATAGGAATGTGTATTTTGTTACAAGGTGTTTGAAATCTTTCTCCATAACAGGACTTGGAAAATTTTAATGACCGTCTCAGGGCTTTGCTGTTGTTTACCTCAGACTCAGTCCCTGAGAGTGTCTTCAAAAAACTTCTCAAGAACTCAAAGTTAAATTTAAACTCCAAAGTTTCTTGAAGTTTTAATGGCTCCCACTGAGGGACACGACTGGAAAGTGTCCCCAGGTTCCAGTTAGAGCAGAACACTGGAGGCAGTGATGACAGCTGGGGACAAACAAGGCAAAGGTGTCTCTGGTGTTAAGCAAAGCTCGATGTGTGTCAGGAATGCAAAGGGCCCAGGCCTGAGCCCCAGCCCCTGGCCAGGCAGATCCTGTCCCTCCCTCCTTGCTCAGGGCTCTTGCCGGGATGGGCACTGGCATGTGGGGCTGTGCAATGGCAAGGGCAGGAGCATGGGGCGGCCGCTGCCAGGCTGCTGAGCAGGGACAAGGAGGCAATGAGGCCCCAGGCCTGCAAGGGTCACTTGTCTCCTTCTCCTGCCTCAGGCCCAGGCCCAGCAGCCATGGCCAAAGTGCTGCCCAAGTTGGCTCTGGCAGGGCCAACTGGTAGAATTACATGTCCATGTGAGATTGAGGGTTATGCCTCCTAGACCTCAGGCCTGAATAAACAATACCCTCTGAAATAGCAAATGAGTGTTAAGGAGCCTTATTCTGATATTTAAGAGATTTGCTGACAGCGGGGCCTCATAGAACCAAGGAGTCAGCTGTGACACTGTGCAAACTCATGGAACAAAGGGTCCATGGTGACACAGCAGAACCCCATGGAACCAAAATCCATTTGAGCACATTGGGGCCACATTGAACCAATGGCCTGTTGTGATACTGCGGATCCAAGGAGACCATTGTGACCCTGAGAAATCTCTTGGAACCAAGGGGCCATTGTGACACAGCAAGGCCTGGTGGAACCATGGGTCCATTGTGACACTGCCGAACCTCACGGAACCAAGGTGACCGTGTTCTACTGCGGAACCTCATGGAACAAAGGGTCCATGGTGACACTGCAGAACCAAGGAGACTGCTGCTGGCAGTGTGAGAGCTCATGGAACCACAAGTCCATTGTGACACAGATAGGCCTCGTGGAACCAAGGGTCCCTTGTTAAACTGTGTGGCCTCATGGAACCATGAGCCATTGTGACACAGCGTGGCCACATGGAGGCAAGGCGCGACTATGACACTGCGGATCCAAGGAGACCATTGGGACTGAGGAACCTGATTGAACTAAGAGTCCATTGTTCCACTGTGGGGACCTGTGGGACCAAGGTGAGCGCAGTGACATTGTGGGGCCTCATGGAACAATGGAGACTGTTGTGACACTTTGGGACCCACTGCGACCAAGGGGCCATTAGAGCATGGCAGGGCCTGGTGGAATCAAGGGGACAACAGTGAACACTGTTGGTGGCCATGGGATGAAGTGTCCATTCTAAAACCGTGGAAGCAACAACTCCATTGTGACACTCTGGGGCATCATGGAACCAAAGGTCCATTGTGACACAGCAGGGCCTCATGGAACCATGGAGGCCATTTTTACACTTGGAGGCCTTGTGGAACCAAAGGGCCATTGTGGCACTTTAGGGCCTTGTGGAGCCAAGGGGACCACAGTGACACCATGGGGCTCCGTGAAACCAATGGTCTGTTGTGACACTGCAAGGCCTTGTGGGATCATGGAGACCATTGTGACACTCCAGGCGTCATGGAAGCAAGGAACCATTGTGACACTGTGGAGTCTTGGCAGGCCAAGGGGCAGTTGTCACACTGTGCGACACCATGGAACCAAGGAGTCCATTGTGACACTCCAGGGCGCCATGGAACTAAGGATTCATGGAAAAATGCAGGACCCCATGGAACCAAAGGTCCATTGTGACATTGTGAGGCCTCATGGAATCCTGGAGGCCATGATGACACTTGGAGGCCTCGTTGAATCAAGGGGCTCTACAGGGCCTCATGGAACCAAGGAGACCCTTCTGACATTGTGAGTCCCCATGGAACCAAGGGGCCACTGTGACACTGCAGCACCAAGGAGACCCCTATGACACTGCAAAGCCTCATTGAAGCAAGGGACCATTGTGACACTCTGGATACCCAAGGACACAAGAGGCCAGTGTGACACATCTGGGCCTGATGGAACCAAGGATCCAATATGACACCACCACTGTGACACTGCAGGGCCCCATGGATCCCAGGGAACAGGGAACAGGTCTGTTTGGCTTGGCCTAACTGTTCCAACTGCCCTTGGCATGTCGAGGGTCTCTTCTCACATACCCCTGAAACCCTGGAGCTCTGGGCTTTCCTTCAAATGGAAAAGAACTGCCCTTCTCATTCAAGCATTCATGGCCAGAATGGGCTTCCCCCTCCAAAATTCCCAATATCCAGGGTTGCTCCCAGACAAAAGCTGTCTTTCCCAACAAGCCTGCCTGCCTTTGACTTCCTGAGAGCTTCCTCACCTGCCTAATGGAACAATGCAGACCATTGTGACACTTCTGGGCCTTCAGAAATGAAGTAGCCATTGTGACACTGCAAGGTACCATGGATCCAAGAGACCATTGTGACACTGAGGGCCCAGTGTGAAGCAGCAAGGCTTTTTGGAACCAAGAGGCCATTGCTGCATTTCAGGGTCTCGTGGAACCAAAGGGCCGTTGTGATCCTGCAGGGCACTGTGGATCCATGGAGAGCATTATGGAATTGCAAGGCCCCATGAAATCATGGAGACCATTGTGATACTGTGGGGCCCCATGGAATCAAAAGGCCACTGCAGGGCCTCATGGAAGCACGGAGCCATTGTGACACTGTAGAAGCAAGGAGAACATTGTGATACTGCAGGGCCTCCTGGAACCAAGGGTAGATGAAACAGGTTTGGCTGGTTTGGCCTCCCAGGGTCTGCCTGACAGGTCCAGCCGATCTTGGAATGTTGAGGGCTGCCTCTCATCAGCCCCTGGAGCACTGGGGCTCTGTGCTTTCCTTCCTATGGAAAAGAACCATCCCTCTTTCCAGGTGTCCATGGACAAAACTGATACCCCCCTGAAAAATTCCCTATATGCAAGGGTTCTCCTAGACAAAACCTGCCAGGACAGAGAGCTCTGGCTGGCCTTGTCCTCTGCTGGTCACCCCTCATCTCAAGGAAGCCCTGAGGAAAGTATTTGAACAGGTTTGACCTCTGAAATATCAATGAGTTTCTCCTCCTCTGAAAAACTCAGATGCTCTTCTGATCATGTGTCTTTTATTACTTATTGTGTATTATGCATGAAATATTATTTTCAGGTAAATAACATTAATCTTCTAGTTCTACCAGTGTTATCTGACACAAAACAACTCCTCTGCATATGCATCCAGGTAACCTGTTTAAGCAGACACAAGAAGGAATCCAGCAGGAATGATTTGTGTCTGTTCCCATCTGTCCCATCTCCTCTGGAGCTGGAGGTGCAGCCCCAGCCCTTGGCAGGGCTCAAGGGCTCACAAGCTCAGCTCCCACCCAGAGAACTTGCAGACCCTGGGCTGCTCTTCTTGGCCCCTGCACGCTCAGCCAGGCTGAGATGGACACTGATGGTTTCTGGTTCAGGCTCTCTGAGCCCAGCCCAGCTCTCTGCAAGCTCTGCCAGCTGCCCTGAGCTCTGGGCAGCACCAAGGGCCTCTCCCCAGCCCATCCCAGCCGGCTCTGGCCCCACAGCTCTGCTCAGGCCAGGCTGCTCTGGGCACTGCCCCACGGCCTCAGCCCCTGGCAAGGGCACAGCAGCAGCTGCAGCTGCCACAGGACTCAGCCCCAGCCATGGGGGAAGGTGCTGGGCCAAGGCCAAAGGAGGCTCCCTGGCTGCCCTGCTCCCCTCTGGCTGAGGTGCTGAGAGCTCTGCAGCCCCTGCTGCCATCCCATCTGCCCAAGGCAGCACAAGAGCCCCGGCCTTGGGGCCCTCAAGAGCTGCTCCTGCTCCCGGCCCACGGCCCATGCCAAAGCTGGGGCAGCACGAAGCTGTGCCCATTTCTGTTCATTTCTGCCCTGATGGGGATGGGTTCTCAGCCACTTGGAGGCTGATGATGAATTTTATTTCTCCAGAGGCCTCTTTTTTCTTGAGGTCTTCCATTCAGAAATTCAATGTAAAAGGCTAATAAATATTTGTTCCAAACACACCTGAACAAGAAAAGCCCTTGGGAATAATCTAAGTTTTCATGTGTTCTTTGGTTAATTAGACAGATTTCAGAAGTCTATTTAAAGTGAATATACTGTATTTAAAACAATGCAGAGAGAATTGTTTTTTCTTGTTTTCTTATTTTGCTCACAGATTGATATCAGCAATGTCCAATTGATATTGATCCCCAGCACCTCTTCATGCAGTCTGAACAGATATGAAAATCCAGACCCTTCATGGCTGACAATCAATCACACTTTGTCTCTATCTCCTCCCCACCATTTCCCTCATCCAACCCCTGGCACTCAGAGCAGCTGAGGAATGGAGTCACATCCAGGGGTGTCCCCAGGGCTCAGAACTGGGGCTAGGTCAGTTCAATCTCTTTATTGCTGATCTGGATGAGGCCATCGAGAGTACCCTCAGTCAGTTCCCAGGTGAGCCCAAGCTGGGTGGGAGTGTGGCTGTGCTGGAGGGCAGGAAGCTCTGAAGATAGATCTGGACAGGATGGAGCCATGGGCCCAGGACAATTGGATGAGGTTCACCACAGCCAAGGGCTGGGTCCTACCCTGGGCTTACAACCACCCCAAATCCCTGACCCTACCCTGCCCCTGATCCCCACAGCCTGTCCTGTTTCCTTCATCCCTGCATTGCCAGGGACTTTGTGGGATAAGGGAGCTCTGCTCTGGCTATAGAGGGAGGTCCAAGTGCTACCACTGGAGTGGGAACCACAACTCATCATGTTTGTGTCTTTTGGGGGGTGTGGAACTGGTGGGACTCAGAGGCACAGAAAATTTCTCTTCATGGCAAACAGGCCCCAGTTGAACAGGACACCATTTCAAACCAATCACAATCCTCCCTGAGATATGTGCAACGTCCCAGCAGCATCTGATGAGTCCACCATTCACAGGTGATTTCCATACCAAAATTAATTTCTGAGAAAAGAACAATTAAGTTCTTGTATCAGGATGCTCGTCCTGGAGTGGGTGCAAAACAGCTCCAACAATTCCTGATTTGCCAAGCTGTCAGTGGTGGATGGAGATGGGAGGTCAGGCTGCTCTTGGTGTTGAGGAAAAGCTGAAAGCAGCCTGACTCATTTCATCTCCTCATGCCCTGGCTGATCTCCCCTCTTTCCCCTACCACCCATTGGCTTTTGTCTCCCACCAGGCCCCCGGTGAAGAGCCTGGCTCTGTGTTCTCCATCCCCTCCTCGCTGGCACTGCCAGGCTGGCATGAGGAGCCCCTCAGCCTTCCCTGCTCCAGGCTGGACCAGCCCAGCTCCCTCAGCCTCTGCTCACAGCCCAAGGGCTCCACCCCCCCCCGGAGGCCCTTCCCAGACCCTGCTCCAGCTGCCAGACATCTTTCCTGCCCTGGGCAACCCAATCCAGGCCACAGTGACTGGAGAACCCACGTCCTTGATGTCCTGGTCACACAGCCCTGGCCCCTTGTCCCCATGTCAGGCTCTGGGGTGGATCCTGTGGAACATCCTTTGGTGGAGGCTGTGGCTCCAGGTGGGCTGGGGGGATCCCGGGGGACAGGGACCCTGCTGGGCACGAACAGCATTGGACTTGTTGGGAGAAACTGTGAGGGGGAGCTGGGGTGGAGTGACCAACCCAGTGACCTGACACAGCCCTGCTGGGATGTCACACAGCTCGTCTATGACGTCACATCCTGCTCTGTGATGTCACAGCCCATTCTCCAATGTCACACAGCTGATCTCTGATAGTTGGTCGCAGCTGGTCACAGCCAACTCTGTGATGTCACAGTCTGCTCTGTGATGTCAGACCTCTGCCCTTTGATGTCACAGCCGGCTCTGTGATGTCACAGGGGCAGTATATGATGTCATAGCTGCTCAAACACCTCACATAACCCGCTCTGTGATGTCAAAGCCCACTCTGTGACCTCATGTTACCAGATGATAAATTGTCTCCACCAGGTGATCTGACACCTAGACCTTGTTCTCCAAAACCCCAGGCCTGTGGAAACCACACAATGCCCATTGTGTGAGAAGGGGAACTGGAAGTTCAGCAGCCTCAGTGTCCTGCCAGCTCAGCCAGGGCCTCTGGAACACTGGGGTCCATGACCACCAGGGAGCACCAGAGAGACCCCAAGACAGAACAACACATGGGTGAAGGGGAGGGGAAATATGTGAATGATTTTGGGGAAACCATTATCATATTTATGTTTAGTCTGGGACAATCAGTGAATACCTGTGCAATATACAGAATATAAACAGAAACTTTCCTTTACTCAGCCTGCAGGGCTTTGGGAGGAGCTGTCCCCCGTGCATCTCCCTGAATAAATAATGCTGCTTTTTAATGCTGCATTGGTGTAAAGGAGTTCTCTATTTTACTGAATTTTTGGTAACACTCCCACTGCCAAGGAAAGCTCTGTCTGCTACTGTTCACAAACAGAGAAGGGCTGGTGGCTGATGTTGGGCTCAGAGGTTGCCTGGGGCACAGTGACCATGAAATAATTAAGTTTTCAATGTTCTGGGAAAGAAGTGGGGGCAGCAACAAAACTTCTACACTGGAATTAGGAAGGGCAGACTTTGGCCTGTTTAGGATGCTGATTTTGGGAGCACCAAATCAGGTCCTGATTTTTTTTAAGGAAAACATGCCTTAAAAACAAAGGGGTCCAGGAAGGATGGACACATTTCAAGGAAGTAATCTTATGGAGGAAGGAGCAGCCTGTCCCAATGTGGCAAAAGATGAGCTAGTGCGGAAAATGACTGGCCTGGCTGGCCGTGGAGATTTTGTGGGAACTCAAGGGTAACAAGAGGTGCATCAACTTTGGACAGAAGGTCAAGCAGCTTAGGAAATGTTTAAGGATGTTGTGAAGTTGTGCAGAAAAAAAGTCAAGAGGTGAAAGCTCAATTAGAGTTTAACCTGAACACTTCTGTGAAAAAAAAATAGACAATGTTTCCACAATTAAATTAATAGCAGACCATGGGCTAAGGAAAACCTCTACTCTTTATTGGATGCAGTGGGGAATATAGTAACTAAAGATAAGGAGAAGGCAGAGCTACTTAACATCTTGTTTCTCTCAATTTTCGATATTAGGGCGGGCTGTCCTCAGGACAAGTGTTCTGCTGAGCTGGTGGATGCTCTCAGGTGTGTGGGATCAGATGGGATCCATCCCAGGGGGATGAGGGAGCTGTGGATGAGCTCCCCAAGCTGCTCTCCATCATTTACCATCAGAGCTGGCTCAGCAGGGAGGTCCCAGAGGACTCGAGGTGCCAGTGTGAGCCCATTGCCAAGAAGGGCTGGCAGGAGGATCTGAGGAACTCCAGGCCTGTCAGCCTGACCCGGGTGCCTGGCAAGGTTATGGAACAGATCACCCTGAGTGCCATCACAGGGCACCCACAGGATGGCCAAGGGGTCAGAGCAAGCCAGCGTGGATTCCAATGTCTGCATGGAATGGTCTGGATGAGGGGACTGTGTCCAACATCAGCAAATTTGCAGATGACACCAAACTGGGGGTGAGTTTGGATCTGATAGAGGATGGAGGTAGGAGGGCTCTGCAGAGGGCCCTGGACAGGCTGGATCCAGGGCCCAAATCCAACAAGGTGAGGTTTAACAAGTCCAAGTGCCGGGTCCTGCACTTTGGCCACAACAACCCCTGCAGCAGTACAGGCTGGGGACAGAGTGGCTGGAGAGCAGCCAGGCAGAAAGGGACCTGCAGGGACTGATGGACAGCAGGCTGGGCATGAGGCAGCAGTGTGCCCAGGTGGGCAAGAAAGCCAATGGCTCCTGGGCTGGCTCAGGAATGGTGTGGCCAGCAGGAGCAGGGCAGGGATTCTTTCCCTGTGCTGGGCACTGGTTGGGCAGCATCTCGAGTACTGTGTCTAGTTCTGGGTCCCCTGGGGTGGGGAATTAGAAGAAATTTGTATCAGGAAGAGTAAAGAAAGCCAAGGTGAAGCAAGGGAAATGCTCAGGGCATTTTGGGAGTGGCTGCCAGGCAGCCCTGGCTCTGAGCAACAGCATCTGCTGTGGCACAGGAAACTCCCAGCTGATGGGAACAAACTTTCTGGCTGACTGCAGAGGCCAGGACAAAGCTGAGTGGTTTCCCTCGTGTCCCCCAGGCCTTGCTGGCCCCAGGGGCTGATGGCATTTGTGCTCCCTCAGGTTCATGTCCCCACACCAACAGCATGGGGGTGCTCCCCCTGCTGTGTGCAATGCAAACAGGGGCTGCTGAGCCAGTGCTGTCCTGTCTGTGCCTGCAAGGATGGGGCACCTGTGTGAGCTGGGGGAGAGGCCAGGGCTGCAGAGGGGGGATGTTGTTGGCAGCTCCATGAGGACGCTCTGGGACGCTGCCCTGGGCTGTGCAGCGCACTGGGGATGGATCAGCCCATGCTCTGCTGCTCCTTCCCGTCTGCCCCAGGGCCCTTGCAGAGCACCAGCTGTGTCTGTCTTCAGCTGCCATGGCAACCCTCAGGACAACGCGGTGCCAGGGCTGCTCCAGGTACAATTCCAGTGACACTCGTTGGTGCCACCAGGTGCCATGGCATCGTCCACGGGGACCCGTTCCTTGGTTTGGTGCCATGGCAACCAATGCCCGGCCCCATTGTGATGGTTGGTGGCCATGGAAAGATGCCCTGGCCCCGTGCTCAGGGCTGGTGTCAGTGCCCAGAGCCAGAGGGGATCCCTTGCTGGGGGCTGTGCCATGGCCACCTGCCCTGTGCTGCGCTGGCCGCTCAGGCACCAGGAACCAGCAGCCACCGGCACTGCCAGGGCCAAAGGCCAGGTCAGCCAGACAGAAAGGGGCAGGGCTGGGCACTGTTTCCATGGCAACTGGCACTGGAGGGGGGAAACCTAGGTCACCTGGCCTGGCAGTTGCCATGGAAACCCCTGGCAGGGACTGAGGGCACAGCCCCTGGCACTGAGACACTGCTGGGCCGGGTGCTGAGCACAGGGCAGGGCACGCAGAGATGGTTTTGTTCTTGCTGAGCTGCAGCACAGCCAAGGCCTGTCCTGCCCCTCGTCCAGCCACACTGGGGGGGGGCTGGGGCTGCGGGTGAGCTGGGCAGGGGACACAGCCAGGACAGGGGACCCCAACTGACCCCGGGCATAGCCCAGAGCAGAGCACATCATGCTCACGGTATGAAGGGGGGGGAACAAGGAGGAAGGGGGAAATTTTGGAGAGAGGGCTTTTGCCTTCCCAGGGAACACTTAGGCAAGAGGGGGCCCTGTTTCACCAGTGGGCAGGGTCACTGCCAAAGACACAGACACCAACTCAAGGAATTGTGTCATTTATATCATGCACAGCTGCAGAGATTTACAAAAGGATAAGCTCAGCAAAGCACATCATCATTAGCAAAGAATTACAAAAGAAGCTCAGCAATCCATCATAACCCATCATTACATTTTGATGACCAATCCCTTGGTGAAACACTAGAGGTGTTTGTGGCAGACAAAGATTCTGGCTGACTATCAAGGTACACTTTAGAGACATCAGTAGTACTTTAGTGACACTGTTCTTCATTCCTTTTTTTCAATCTCATTCGAGTTGGGAACAAGAATTCTGTTCTCCATGGAGCTGGTACCTTTTTAATTCCAGAATAATGCCCCCAGGCCCTTTGCTGTTCAGCTTTACCATGCTGTCTGTGGCTAACAAGGCCTGGGGGGCCCTTTCCCCTCTGGCTGGAAGGGGCCGGGTCCCAGTCCCTGAGGGGCACCCAGGCTCCTGGATGGAATTGCTGTGCAAGTCCCTCAGTGTCACAGCAGCCTTCCCATGGAGCCCTGTGGATCAGAGCATGTTCCAAAGGGGCCCTTGGGGCAAACAGGGAGATCTGGTCTGGCAGGATGTGTAAAACAATATCCTGGCAGATCTACTGGTTCTCACACACAATACTTGGCTGCAGGGACACATTCTCATTGTTCCTGCCCAGGTTTCAGGACTCAGAGTTGTCTTTCCTAGGAGCTGCTCCTTCAGCTGCCTCGGGAGGGCCTTTTGGCCTCGGGACCCACACTCTGGCTCCATTATTACGACCGCTGCTTCCAAACCCTTTATCTCCACAAATGGTGGTGACTGGAGGTGGATCTCCTTTTTTCACAATTGTTCTTAAAATTGCAAGATCAACAATTGTGCTACCCTGTCATGGGGTTGAATAATCCAATCTTACTTGTTATTGTTTACAGAATTACTGTAATTTCTCCTTGATATTCTGCATCATTTCCTCCTGCCATGACAGGAACACTTTGCAAGGCCAAGCTCCAAGGGAGCAGTTACCAAAGCAAAGTGTCCTGGAGGAATCTGAACTCCTGGTTCAGTACTCATAGCTCTCATTTGCCTTGAATTTTTCCTAATGAATTCCAATGCATGAAGGCCCAGCCCTGCAGCCTCTGGGCTGGCCCTGCCAGGGGCCATCACAGCCAGAACAATTTCCCAGGCAGCCCAAGTCTCACTGCCCATGGCTGGATTTGCAAACTGGGGGCAGCCGTGCACAGCCAGGGGGTTCCATTTCCCCTGTGGGCCATTGTTAAGGGCATGGAGCACATCTGGGAGATGGTTCTCCATGGGCAAAGGTTCCCATCTCCTCATTTTTCCAACTGCTCTTTTAACAACCCCTTCACCCTTTTAACCAATCCTGCAGCTTGTGCATAGTCTGGTACATGAAAAACCCTGCAGGCAAAATCACTGTATTTTTCACAGGAACAGACAAAGCACTCTGCATCACAGTATCAGCAAACCCTGCAAAAATAGCCAATTTCCTCCCTTTCTCCCTTTTTCATTGTATACAATCTCAAAAAGTTGACCACTGACATGAGGGTCCTGGCCAATCCTGTTCTGTAGGATATTTAGTGTTACATCCCTGAGCAGCCAAAGCTACCAAATTAGTATTGTCAGCACTATTTCACATTCTTATATAATTTTATACATAGATGGTGATATAGAAATATAGATAGATACAGACATAAATAAATATATATAAATAGATATACTGAGGTCTTATTATACTATAAATACATATATAATTATTATGTATATAGATATTTCACTTGCACAAATGCATCAGAGCTCAAGATTAAAACCTTCTTCTCTTGCTCCATGTGGGAGCATTCCAACCATAATTGTTTCTTCTGAAGGTGCTGTTTCCTATGTACTCTTAACAAATTAATCTTTGTCTGCCCAAACCCACAAGGTCTTTCCCTTTTCCATGTGCAATTTTTGGATGCATTTGAAGCCATCCAGAGGTGCAGCTTCTTCTACCCGACTGCCCCACTGCTCACACGGGGCTCCAACCTCAGCCCACTCCAGAGCCAGGGAACTCCAGGGAAGGGCTTCCCATCTGGGAATTTCTGATGGGACTGATTCCTCACACTGACACTGAACAAGTGATATTTTGTTGGGATCTGGCCAGACTGGGCCAGTTTTGTTTTACCAGTGGCCAAAGTCAGCACAAAAGACACAGACTCCAACTGAAGGAATCAGTGTCATTTCCTGAAGTTCAGAGCAGCAAAGAATCACAAAAGGAGCAGCTCAGCAATGCACCCAACAATCCCCACCAAAGATTGCCTGCCGTGATTAAGAAAGATCCAGCAGCATCTACCCTCAGCCTTTACCATCCCCCAGATCCACACAGCAGCTGGGGAAGCTGTCACAGCCAAGGGCTGCAGAGCCACTCCTGGGCACTGGGAATTCCTGCAGGTGCCTCCAGCCCCAGGTGAGGCTCCAACCCCGCTGGGAGAGGGCCCAGCTCTGACATTCCTGAATGAACAAACTGACAGCACTGCTAGTGTGGCAACATCTGCTTTCATCCTCCTCTTGGGTCCCTTCCAAAGCCTGGCCAGGGCTCAAGGAGGAACCAAGGGAGCTGACTTTGATCCTTCAGCCCCAAACAAGGCCAAATGTCAGATTTCATGGCCTTGTCTGGCTTCTAAATACACAAAGGTCAAGACATGTTTCACTAATGAGTGGCTACATCTATCTCAGTGCTAAAAACCATGCCCATTTCATCAGGGAGCAGATACAAAGATAACCTTTGGTTGGAAGGTTCATCCAGAGGCCACCTTTGGCTCAGGGCCTGCTGTCCAGGCCTCACTCAGGGCTGGTGTCCAGGCCTTGGCACTTCAGGGATGTGGTTTAGTGCTGGGCTTGGCACTGCTGGGTGCCCGGCTGCACTGGGTGAGCTCAGAGGGCTTTTCCAACAGAAAGGATTCTGTGATTCCATCATTATATCCACTGCATTCAGCTGGGGCTATTTTAGCAGCATTCCTTTGCTCCAAAATTCCCTCTTGCCCAGCTCTTGTGGCCTGAGGCTTCAGCTCCTTCAGCTCCTGGTGCTGAGCTGCTCATGCTGAACGAGTCGGCTCGGAGAGAAGAACACAGTCCATGCAATTCCTTCTGGGACACGGAGAGGGGAGGCTGTGCAAACAGGAGCATTGTTTGCTCTGGCCTGCTCTCTGCCCTTCACGCCTTTCACTGCTTTGAACCAGCCAAGAGCTTTCTCCAAGAGTGCAATGGAGCAGCTGTTCCTGCTCCCAGGCCTGGCTCTCTCCAGTCTCTGCCCTTGCCTGGTTCTGTCCCTCGTGCTGTGCCCTCTGTTCCCCCAGGGCTCGCTGGCTGCTGCCCAGGACTGTGGCACTGGCACAGATCCAGTGCTCCAGAGCCTCCTTTCTGTGCCCTTGCAGCTGCCTGGGCACAGCAGCCTTTTCCATCTGGAAGCTCCCCATGGACAGGGAGTGCCCAGCTCCGTTCCCTGCACAGCCTCCAGGAGCCCAGGGCTGCCATCTCCAGTCACTGCTGGCACCGGGGGCTCCCAGGTGCCTCAGGCTGCTGTGACACCGCTGCCCATGGGAGGGAAGAGGGACAGGGGCTGTGCTCAGAGTCAGCTCCATGTGCTGCTGCTGCTGCTGCTGTGGGGTCATTTGTGCAGCCCTGTCTGTCCAGAGTCAGGGATCAGATCCTGCCAGTCTCTTCCAGCCCTGGCTGCTCAGAGTTTGGGCCTTGGGGCCTCAGGTGGCCAAAGGCAGCTGCTGCTGGTCCCTCTGTGTGCCCGTGTTCAGCAGTGCTGCTCCATCAGTCTGTGCCCAGCAATGGGGAAAAGCCTCAGCCCTGCAGGGCCAGTAGCTGCTGGGCTCTGCCTGAGCAGCTCAGCCAGCAGGAAGGGAGCTGCTCCACACGGGAACCAGGAGCAAAGGACATTCCTTTTGTAGGACATGTTTTCTATTGAAAGGAAAAAAAAGGAAAAAGGAAAAAAAAATAGGTAAATTGTAAAAGATAAGAATAAAATCCAAGTGTTAGTGAAAACACATAACATGTCAGTGAAAAAAACAAAACATAAATGCAAAGTTACATTACTTGCATTAAGAGGTAAATGATCTTTTTAAAAAGAGAACTCAGTCATTTACATTGTAAATGTGCTGATGGCATGGATCCATCTTACTGACCTCAGCAGCCTTTTAAAAGATTTTGGGCTTTGTTTCCAACATTGGTATTTGAAATTGTGGTCGAAGCAAGAGGAAATTGCTTTGTGCCCTTCCAGCTCCAAGCAGGACTGGGAATGGAAACTCTGTCAAAGCCCAAATCCTTTAGAAGATGACCTTCCTTCTCAGCCTGGGAATGAGCTGCACATTCCCTTTGAAACTGCCAGGAGTTTCTTAGAGTCACAAAGTCCCATTTACGGCTTTTTGCTCTGGTTTGGAAGTGCAGAAGGGCAATTCTCCATCCACCAGCTCCAGACTGCACGGCCTCAGGAGCACGGCCCACTCGCCAGCTTTGGTGCACTCGTGGCACTGCCAGAGGAGGAACAAAGTGCAATTGCACAATTCCAGCCAATCAAGAAGGAAGAATGGGACAGACAAAACACCCTGTGCAGATCCAGGTGTTCAGCCGGGACTGTGGAGAGTTTGGGTCCTTGCCAATTGGATGTGTGTCCCCAGCTGCAATCTCTGGGCCTGCAGCAGAGTCTCACTCACCTGCCAAAGCAGAAAGCTCAGGCGCTGTGCTCACAATGGGCTCGTCTGATGCAGAGCTGTCAGAGCAATGTGAGGGCAGAGCCAGCCCAGCTGGGCCCAGGGCTGAGCCCAGCAGAGCCCTGGCAGAGCCCAGAGCAGCCTCAGCACCTGCAGAGCCCGTCTGCAAGGAGAGAAAGCAGAAACCGCCTGTCAGCTGAGGGCTCCTGTGCCCTTGTGCCAAGGCCTGCGGTGCCCAGGCCATGCTGGCTGTGCCCAGAGCTGTGCCCAGAGCTGCCCATCCCTGCTGCCTTTGGCACAGAGCAGGAGGGCAGGACATGTGCCCAGCCTGCAGCCAGCCATGGCACATCCAGCCCTCAGCAGCTGCCCAGAGCAGGATGCTCCTGTGCTCGCTGCCAGCTCCCAAAAGCTCTGATCCCACCCCGCCAAGCACACAGGGACCCACCTCACGCCAGCCACGGCTGCAAGAAAAGCTGCTCCCAAACCATGGCCTCAGCCTTCTCCAAGGGCACGGCCCATCCATGCCACAGCTGCTCCCCAGCACTTCCCCATCCACACTGGACCACCTGGAATGCTTCCTCTGGAATAACAAACAACACATTATTGAAAAGAGTTTAGAGACAGAAAGGGAAAACAAGAAAAATGCTAAAAACTCTTATCTCTGTCAGGGCCTTGAGGAAGGCCCAACCCCTGCATGCCAAGGAAAAACCCACCCACTGGTGAGGGAAGCCCACACTTTCTCTCTTCCCCCCTGCACTGCCCCCCAAAATCACGGTGACCCCGAAGCAAACAAGGGCAGTGGAGCAGCCCAGCCCTTCCTTGCCTGCACAGCAAAGCAGCTGCGCACAGGTTCTGGAGCCTCACCTCTGCTCTCACCATGGGGCTTTGTTTGTGTCAGGCTGGCTGCCCCAGCCCCAGCCCGGGGCACGGTGGGTGCTGGGGGCTGTTGGCAGAGCCAGGAGCCCACTCCCATTTCGTACCCACCCCAGCCCATCCTCCCAGCCCTGCCAAAAGCAGCTGGGCAGCGACTGAAGAATGAGCTGCATCTGCCCCAGCAAAGGGGGAGCCTTTGGTTCCCCGCGATGCTGGGCAATGCCCAAATCTGGCAGAATTTCCCCAGATGGGGACTCATCTGCAAATTCCCTGTGGAGTTTGGCTTTGAAGAAGGTGCCAGAATCAAAGTGCATCACCTTCAGTCTCCCGTGGCCAGGCTGAGGAAGAGCTTGTCATCCCTGATGTCACCCTCGCTGTCTCCAGCAGCAGCAGCAGCAGCAGCAGCAGCAGCAGCAGCATCCCCACCTGGTACAGCTTCTCCAGGGGCTCCTTCCCTGGGGGCAGACCAGGCTCTCAGGGCTCTGCCCAGGGCCCCAGCTGTCAGGGAACCAGGACACGCAAAACCAGCTGGGATGGCGGCCACCAGTGCTGGGCAGAGCAGCTCAGCTCCAGCACAAGAGCTGTGTGTTCCCATCCCATGACCCCGGTGCAGTGACACTGGCAGCACAAAAAGCTCTGGGTTCCTTTGCTTCTGACTGCCAAGGCATATGTGGAGCAGGAACTTACCAGGGCTCTGGATCAAAGTGTGCCTGTGGCTCTCTCCCTTCTTCTATGGCAGAGGAATATCCCACATCCAAGGATGACAGAACAGGTCTTCCAGTGCGGGTCTGTCCAAGGAGTTCGCGGATAAACACCACCTGATCAGGTCTTTGCACTCTGGGGAGAGAAAGCAGAAACTGATGGTCAGCCAGAGAAGGCTCCTGTCTGCTTTACCCCACTATTCCCATTTCCCAGCCATCCTGGATGTGCCCAGTGCTGGGCCTAAACTTTCCCATCAATTCCCTGTTTTGGAGGAGAGTAGGACATGTGCCACCTCCTCAGCAGCTGCCAGAGCGGGATGCCCACGACCCCGCTGCTGTCTCCCAGCACTGGCATTCCCCCCGTGCCCAGAGAAGAGGATCCACCTTGAGAGAGCCTTTGTGGCAGCGGGAGCTGGCCCCAGCTGAGGTTCTGGCCCCTCCTGAAAGGGTGCTCCCCGCAGACCATCTGGTGCAGCAGGATGCCCAGGGACCAGATGGTAGCTGGCTCACCGTGGTACCAGCCAAAGTCATTCCATTCTGGGGGGCTGTACGACAGTGTTCCTATGAAATACAGATGGAGTTCATCAGGGGGATGCTGCTGCTCCCAGAGCCTGGCCCCAGCATCCCTGCACCTGCACACAGGGTGACCACTGCCCTCTCGCCAGCACCTGGGACTTGTGCACAAAGTTAGGGTTGGAAAAGAAGCCTCTGGTGCTGGAAGAGGGCAGCCCTGGCTAGGCCCGACCATGACATGCAAAGGAAAAACCCACTCCATGCTGGGGAAAAAACCTGCCCTTATCCTCCCTGCCTGCATTGCCCCAAAAATATAATGAAACAAGGCAAACAGGGCGAGTGGAGCAGTCCAAGCCCTTCCTCTCATCTGCACACCAAACTGGCTGGGGCACAGCTTCCGCCCTCCCTCTCTGCTACCCCACCCACAGGGGTTTTGGTCGGGCTGGCTGCCCCAGCCCAGCCCCAGTCCTGGGCAGAGTGGCTGGCAAAGGCTGCCAGCAGGGCTGGAAGATGGCTGCCCACCCAGCCCCGCTCTAAAGCAACTCAGCTGAAGATTCAGTGCCCTGACTGGCAGCAAAAGGGAGAATCCCCGCTGCCACAGCCAGCTTGGGCTGGGAGATGTTGGGCCATGAGATGTCAGCAGCGGGAGCACAGCCCTGTGTAGGCTCACCTGCAAAGTGAGTGTAGACTGTGTCCTGCAGGTAGGTGCCACAGCCAAAGTCAATCAGTTTGGCCTGCCCGGTGTCCAGGTCAACCAGGATGTTCTCTGGCTTGATGTCCCTGTGCAGGACCCTGCAGCTGGTGCAGTGCCGCACGGCCTCCAGCACCTGGCGGAACAGCTCCCGCGCCACCTCCTCGGGCAGGAACCGCCGTGCCTGAATGAAACGCTGCAGGTCCTGACACTGCTCTGGCCGCTCCAGCACCATCACGATGCAGCTGGGGAGCTCGAGCCACTCCAGCAGCTGGACCACACCGGGGAAGCCAGTGGACACCTTGGCCAGCAGCACGATCTCCAGGGGTGCGCTGGTGCCGTCGGGCTGCGGGAGGAGCACGATGCCGTCAGTGGGGCCGATGCCGTGCCAGGCCTGGGGAAGCCCTCAGCCAGCCCGGGATGCTCTGCGCCCTGCGCTGGCCCCACGCCCGCTCTCCCTCGGGGCGTCCTGGCGGCTCCCACCGTGCCGGGCCCCGGCTCATCCCCGGCCGGCAGCCCCGGCTGCTGGCCCCGCTCACTCACCAGCTCGCCCCAGTGCCGGACGCGGTTCCGTGGCACCCTTTTGATGGCCACCTGCAAGCCAAGGGCAGCAGCGGGGTGAGCTCGCCGCCCGCACTGCGAGCCCCATCCTCCGCCCTCCGCCCTCCTACTCCTCCATCTCCTCCTCCTGCGCCCGCCGCCGGCCCCGCCGCTCACCGGGGCGCCGTCCGAGAGCCTCGTGGCCGCGAAGACTCTGCCGAAGCCGCCGCGCCCCAGCAGCGATCCCAGCCGGTACCGCTCCTGCAGGGCCTCCTGCGCCGTCCCTGCGGGCGGGACGCGGCTGTCAGCGCTCGGCCTGGGGCCAGCAACGGCCCCCGAGCGCCCCTCACCCGCCCCGGGCCGGCCATGCCCAGGCGTTCGCTCCCGGGAACGCGGCACGGGAGGCTCGGGGCCGGCGGCCGCGCTGCCGAGCGGCGGAGCTCGGGCCGGGGAAGCCGCAGCGGAGGCGGCGGGAGCGGCCGCGCCGCGTGTGTGCTCCGCGGGCCCCGGGAGGAGCCGGGGCCGGGGCCGGGGCCGGGGCCGGGCTCGGGCCAGGCGGAGGCAAAAGGCGGCGATGCCGCCCCCGCCCCCGGCACTGATGCCCGCCCAGCAGCGCCACCGCCAGTACTGCCAGAGCCGGGCGGAGGCGAGACCGCAGCGGGACGGCCGGGGCCGGGCACGGGGCAGCCCCGCCCGGGGCCGGGGGCGGGCCGGGGGCATGGCCCAGCCCTGCAGGGGAGAGAGAGGCGGGGAGAGGAGAGGGACGCCGGGACCCGAGAGAAGGGTGCCCGACAGCGGGAAAGGGAGAGAGAGAGAAAGAAAGAGAGAAGAGAAAGAGAGTAATCAAAATATCTCTTTTTTCTGCCGCCGCTACTGCTGCCGCCGCTGCTGCTGCCGCCGCTGCCGCCGCTGCAACTGAGGCACCGGGGCCGTTCGTCCCCGTGTCCGTTCCCCGCTCGCCCCACGAGCCCCACGTTCGAGCCCCGCGCGCCCCGGGGACAGCCCCTCCGTCTGCCCAAACACGGGAACTTTGCAGCGCTGAGCGCAGATGCAGAGCCCTGACTCCTGCACCCTGGCACAGCGATGCCCTCGCTTGTTGCTGTGCATTGTCCTTGCTGAGCGTCAAACACTGTCGGGGCACCTTCCCTTGCGGCAGGATTCCTACCTGAGCCCAGCACTGCACTGACACCTCCAGTGTTGCTTTCCTGTAAAAACGGGAAGGAAAACTGTGTGTGGCTCATGGTATTTTAGTGCCTAAAAATCACTAAATCACCAATCTTAGAGGTGAGGTGCATCTGGAATTACTGGGATGCAACATAGAAAAGGGGAGCATAGAAATAAATAGAGGAAAGCACCTTGGATTGTTTTTTTCATTTTCATTTCAATTCTGGAAAGCTGTTTCAGTTTTCCAGGAATCTTCTCCTGTCTGCTCTTCCCAAGAATCTCTCATGGAGAACAAGGTCAAGCTTCTGTCACAAGATTTGCCACTGGGAAATTACGCCACTGGTGAAATTTTCATGATGACTGCTGGCTTAGGGCAAATTTTGGGAGGAAATCTCCAAAAGGGGTCCATCTAGAAAGCAAGTTCAAATGGCCCCTCCCCCTACTAGTTCAGGAAAAGACTTCCCTCGAGAAAAGTGAAAAAAACCCCAGTTTATTTAACAAGTGAAGTATTCACAAGCATGAAAAATGAATAATATTAAATCAAACCTCTGACAGTGGTGAAGAGATGGCAAATTCCGAAAGTCCTTTTTGTGGGTTGTAGTTTGCTCACTCAGTCTCTTCTAAGTCCCTCTGGCGCTGGAATGCAGCGTCCCAGAGCTTGGTGGGCCACAGGTGTGAGCTGCTGCCGGTGTTTGTCTGGGTTTTCAGTCCAGAGCAGGTTTAAACAGTTCCAAGAAAAAGGAAAGCCACAGTCCAAGGAACTTCTCTTCCTAAGCTAGCTAAAACCAAATTGCTAGACCTGGGCTGTGAAGGCATCGGGAAATTTCCAATCTGGGCACTGGCGGTCCCAGCAAACACCAGAGTTGGATGGTGCTGGTGCCTGAACCTGCAGATTTCCAAATTTTGAGTTTCTGTGCCAGCAAATCACTGGACTTGGGCTGTGCCGGCACCAGGAAGTTTTCAGATCTGGGTGCTGGCGCTGCCAGCCAACACCAGATCTGGGTGAGGAATGTGCCGGCACTGGGAAATTGCCAGATGATTATTTTCTGTGCCAGCAAACTTCTCGAATTAGGCTGTGCAGGCATCTGAAACATTCCCGATCTGGGTACTGGCGGTGTCAGCAAACCCGAGATCGGGTTGCTGTACGTACCTTGTATTTGCTTGGGTTTGGCTTTCTTTGCCAGCAAGTTACTGCACTTTGGCTGTGTCAGAATAGGGAAATATCTAAATCTGGGAACTGGCAGTGCCAGCAAACACCACATTTCAGGAAGGACTGGATCTGGACCCGTTCCTTCCCTGCATGCCTCCCTCAACAAGGTGCCAGAGGGACTGGACAGCAGCCAGGCAGAAAGGGAACTGCAGGGACTGACGGACAGCAGGCTGGGCATGAGCCAGCAGTGTGCCCAGGTGGCCAAGAAGGCCAAAGGCTCCTGGCCTGGATCAGGAATGGTGTGGCCAGCAGCAGCAGGGCAGTGATTCTTCCCCTGTGCTCAGCACTGCTTGGGCAGCACCTCGAGTGCTGTTTCCAGTTCTGGGCCCCCAATTTAGGAAGGACGTGGAGGGGCTGGAGCGTGTCCAGAGAAGGGCAACAAGGCTGGGGAGGGGTCTGGAGCACAAGTCCCGTGAGGAGCAGCTGAGGGAGCTGAGGTTGTTTATCCTGGAGGAGGCTCAGGGGAGGCAAGGCGGTGTCAGGGCACAGGGTGGACTTGATGATCTCCATGGCCTGTTCCACCCTTGCTGATTCTGGGATTCTCTGAAAGCACCCTTGGAGCAGTTGCAGGAGGAGCCCTGGGCCTCCTCTTCAGAAGCTCCAGCAGCCCAGGTCCCTCAGCTTCTCCTGCCAGCCCCAAAGCCCATCCTGTCAGTCCTGCAGAGCCTCTGCAGCTCCTCCTCACTGCCCAGAACAGGGAGCCCCAGAGCCAGACACAGCAGCCCAGATGTGCCCCCCTGGCCTGGAGTGCCTCTGGCAAGGGAGCAGCACCAGGCACTGCAGGAGCCTGCAGACAATTCCTGCAGCACTTGTAGGATGATCCTGCTGCCCAAGGGACGTTCCCATGGTGCCAAGTCAGGAACTGCAATGGGGAGTGGGGCCAGAGAGGAAAGGGCAAATAGGGATGGACTGTTTGCAGGGGAAGGAACAGGGGTGGGCAATGGGAAGAAATCTGGACCAAGGAAGAGTAAAGAAAGAAAAGATGAAGCAAAGGAAATGCTGAGGGCATTTTGGGAGTAGCTGCCAGGCAGCCCTGGCTCTGAGAAACAGCGTCTGCAGTGGGACAGGAAACTCCCAGCTGATGGGAACAAACATTCTGGCTGACTGCAGAGGCCAGGACAAAGCTGAATGGTTTCCCTGGTGTCCCCCAGCCCTTGCTGGCCCCAGAGGCTGATGGCATTTGTGCTTCTGGATCATGGATCCACACCAACAGCAATGAGCTGCTCATGGGACTTTTCTGTGCTGAGCATTGGCCTGGGTGTGTTCTTGAGAGAGCCTGGGCAAGGAGCCTGGAGCCCCCAGGGCCTGGGCTGAGGCGTCAGCACTGCCCAGCAGTGCCCATGGCCTGTCCCTGCTGCAGCGCTGGCACTCTCACCCCCAGGACTGTGCCCGGCCCCGAGAGCACTCAGGCCCTACAGCAACACCAGGGCCACCAGGGCAGCGGGGCAGGGCCATGGCAGCAGCACTGGCAACACCAAGTGCTGCTGCTGCTGCTGGGCACAGCTGCTGGGCCAGCACTGATCTGCCCCCAGCTCTGCACACAGACATTGCTGCTGCCGCTCCAGAGAAGGACACATATGGGGATCTCCCATGAAAACTCTACTGGGAGATCCTTTATCTCCTTTAAAGCCACCAAGAGACCAGCTCCTCATTGACACAGTCTGAGGCCACAGTAAATTTTGGAGAAGCAAAAAAGAAATTGCAGAAAAAATTGCCTTGGTTTAGGGAGAATATTAAAAAATGAAAACAGAACAAAAACATAACCAATCCAACAAGAAGTATCAAACATTACTTTTATTTCAAGACATATGCAAATATTGCCAACCAGTTTAATGTTTCCTAAATGGTCCACTCATCAGTGTCCACACTGCAGCCTTGAGCTCCTGGTTTCTCAGGCTGTAGATGAGGGGGTTAAGTACTGGAGGCACCACCGAGTACAGAACTGACAGGGCCAGATCCAGGGTTGGGGAGGAGATGGAGAGGGGCTTCAGGTAGGCAAATGCTGCAGTGCTAACAAACAGGGAGAGCAGAGAGCACGGCCAGGTGAGGGAGGCAGGTGGAAAAGGCTTTGTGCCGTCCCTGCTCAGAGGGGATCCTCAGCACAGCCCTGAAGATCTGCACGTAGGAGAAAACAATGAACACAAAACAGCCAAAAGCTAAACAGGCACTAACTGCACCGAGACCCAGCTTTCGGAGGGCACTGGTGTGTGAGCAGGAGAGCTTGAGGACTGGGGGCACATCACAGAAGAACTGGCCCAGGGCATTGCCATGGCACAGGGGCAGGGAAAATGTATTGGCCGTGTGCATGAGAGCATTGAAAAAGGCAGTGGTCCAGGCAGCTGCTGCCATGTGGGCACAAGCTCTGCTGCCCAGGACGGTCCCGTAGTGTAGGGGTTTGCAGATGGACACGTAGCGGTCATAGCACATGATGGTCAGGAGGAAATACTCTGCTCCCATGAAGAAGATGAGCAGAAATACTTGGGCAGCACATCCTGTGTGGGACACATCCCTGGTGTCCCAGAGGGAATTGTGCATGGCTTTGGGGACAGTGGTGCAGATGGAGCCCAGGTCAGTGAGGGCCAGGTTGAGCAGGAAGAAGAACATGGGCCTGTGCAGGTGATGGCTGCAGGCTACGGCGCTGATGATGAGGCCGTTGCCCAGGAGGGCAGCCAGGGAGATGCCCAGCAAGAGGCAGAAGTGCAGGAGCTGCAGCTGCCGTGTGTCTGCCAATGTCAGCAGGAGGAAGTGCCTGTTGGAGCTGCTGTTGGACATTTCTTGTTTCTGGACATTTTGAGCTAGTCAAAGACAACATTGACAATTTGGACAAAATACCTTCATTCAATGCTATGCTATTTTCTTACACAACCACTAAAAATTGGTTCTCTTTCTCTGGGGAAATTTCATCTACCTTTTTTTTTTTTTTTCAGTGAGCTTTGGGCTACAAAGTAACTGTGTGTTTTTTAGAAGGGACAGAAGTCCTGTTCTTAGCATTGTTCTCAGGCTGAACACTGGGGAGCCCAGAGGGAAAACAGGGCTCCCTGTGCTCCACTGCACTCAAAACTGCTGGGCCAACACAGGTGCCCTTTGCTCATTTCCCCTCACTCTAGTACAGGATGTACCATTTAAAACTGCACTTAAAAATAACAAGATTTTTTTGAAGACTCCAGTTTCAAAATCAATCTTTCCAACTCTTCTCTCTCTCCCTGTGCAGCTGGACATTGAGGGATACCAAGGGCTGGCCTGGCTTTCTGCTGCCTGGAGTTGTGCCTACTGGGAGCTGTTTCTCTCTATCCAAGCCTTGTCCCTGCCAGTGCTGCCAGAGCCCAGCCCAGCCCTGTGGGCTCAGCTCTGCCCTGCTGACCCCTCCCAGCACAGAGCAGTGCCCAGGGGCATCTCCCTGGCAGCAGGGCCTTAAGGGCAGGGCAGACAAACAGGGATGCTGCAAGCCAAGGTGCTGCTGCTGCTGTCTGTAGGGAGAGGAGGCTGAGGAGGCACTTTCTGAGGGAGATCTGACGCCCATCTACTGATGCCCAGGGTGACAGTGCAGGAGTGTCAGTGACACAGCCAAAGATGACAGCCCCCTTCCCTTCCCTTTAGGAGAAAGCTGAGAGCAGCCCTGGCCATGCAGCATCATCTCCAGAGCAGGAGGAATCTGCTCTGATGGGGGTGGCTCCCTCCATCTCCAACTTCTCCCCTGCAGCGTCCATGGGGAGCTGCCAGGCAGGCTGAGAGCTGCCCCTGGCAGGTGGCACATGCCCTGGGCTGGCCAAGAGCCCTGAGGGCTGCAGGAGCTGCTCTGCAGGACAGCCCTGGGCAGCCCTGGCTGCAGCCCCAGCTTCAGCCCCTGCAGCCGTCCCTGGCAGCAGGAGCCATCCTGCCCTGTCCCTCTGACGGTGCCCAGGGCAGCCCCACTCTGCAGCACATCCTCCTCCTGCTCCTCCTGTGCCACAGAGAAACTGGGATAGTCCTCCTGACACATCCCCCAGGCTGTGGGGTGTGCTGGCTTCAGGAGATCCCTCCAGGAGCACAGGGGATATTGCCCTGCACCCACACACTCACCATGCACAGGACTGTGAAGATCTTTCCCCAAGTGAAGTCTCAGCTCAATGTCTTCCCAATCCTGATTGCCTTCAGCCTGTCTCTGCCTGGCTCCTGTCCCCTCAGTGCCTGCAGGCAGAGCCCTCAGCCCTGCTGAGGGCTGGGAGAGGAGCTGGCCCTGGGAAGAGCTGTTCCTTTAAAGCTCAGCAGCACAGACACAGCACAAGAACTTTAATGAGCCTGTTGGGGATTTAGTGTTGTTTACATCAGACTAAGTCCCTGAGAGAATGTTCAAAAAACTTCTCAGGAACTCAAAGTTAAATTTAGACTCCAAAGTTTGTGAAGTTTTAACGGATCCCATTGAGGAACACGACTGAGAATATGTCCCCAGGTTCCAGTTAGAGCAGAACACTGGAGGCAGTGATGTGATTTATTAAAAACATATGGATATTGATCTAGTACCCATGTCCAACTGTGACGGACAAAGACTCTCTAACACTTTAAATTTAGAAAGAGTACGTTTATTGCGACGCTGGGCAGCCTGCGGGATAGCTGTGACAAGGAGGCAATGAGGCCCCAGGCCTGCAAGGGTCACTTGTCTCCTGCTCCTGCCTCAGGCCCAGGCCCAGCAGCCATGGCCAAAGTGCTGCCCAAGTTGGCTCTGGCAGGGCTGTCTTGCAGCTGCTGCCCATCCCTGTGCCCTGTGCAGCCCAGGCTGTCCCACGGTGTCCCTGCCCTGCGCCTCTGTCCCTGCAGGCTGTCGGCATCCCCCGGCTGCCCCACCTGGCTGGGCCCTTCCTTTGCTGCCAGCTCTGCCTCCTGCCTGCCTCTGCCTGCCCACACAAAGCCTTGGGGTGACCCAGACTCCTTCTGGGAGATGTGTTGCACCACAGCCCTGCCCTGGGATAGAAATTCCTTTCTCCATGTGCCTGGTGTGGACCTCCGCAGGTGATCTGTGTGGCATCATTTTTTCCTCAGGCTGTTTCATACAATGAAGAAGAACTCTACCATCTCTGAAACCACCCTCCAAGCCCTCTCAGGCTACTCCTGCTGTGTTCTCAGTTTTCACAGCACTGAGGCCAAGGCCATCAGTCTCTCTGGGTCATGTGCTTTACACCTCCAAATCCCATCTTGGGCAGTTTTTTTGTCCTTTCACGGTCTTTTCAGATTAAAATATGAAAAGAAAAATTGAAATGTTTTTATAGGCCTCTAGTGGCAGAGGAAGGTGCATTGTCTTTAAAATGCTCAAGGAGAAATTCAGATTTGATATAAGAAAGAAATATTTTGTGGTGAGGTTGACAACTTGTAAACAGGTTGTCTATAGAAATGAATGCCCCATCCCAAAAAGTGTTCAAGGTCAGGAGTTTTGGTCATCTGTTCCAGTGGTAGTTATGCTTTCCCACAGCAAGAAGGCTGCAGTAGATCATATTTCAGGGCTATTCCAATTAAAAAGCAGAAGATAAATAATGTAAGGAACATTCTGACACCTCCTCATTAAAGACTCACCAAGGGAGTCAATGACAGAGCTTTCCCGCATGACTTCACCAGCTGAACATTGGGGGTTCTGCATCAGGTCTGAGGTTCATGATAGAAATCCACAAAGGACATTTGGGGAATGTGCAAGATTTCCCATGGAATGCCTAAGAAAGGACCACAGGAAGGGAAAGGGTGGCACCATGGTGGTTTGTGGCAGAACAAACATGAATCAACAGAGAAAAGGAGATGAAAGATCTGGTCATGTGTGAACATGATGGTCAGTGCCCGTCCCTGGCCATGCCCTACAGCTGATCCCCACAGCCTGTGGCATTTCCTAAACATTCCATTGCCAGGAACTGTCTGGGACAAGGGAGCTCTCTCTGCTCTGGGTACCAAGGGATGTCCAAGTGTCACATACTGGAGTGGGGACCACAAATCATCAGGTCCTGTGTCCTCTGGGGACCCAGGCACTGGTGAGACTGGTGTGCGTGTGCACCCAGCACTGGTGTGCGTGGGGCTGGGTGTAACCATCAGGGAACATCAAACCAGAGCAACCAGTGAGCAGCAGAGGCCAGGGAGCTGCTGTGTGAGATCAGCTCCTGCAGGGATCCACATGGTCTGTGTGTCTCTGCAGCTCTGCCTCTCCTCCTGCCATGGCAGAGCACACAAACAGCCCATCCCTGTGTCCCTTCTCCACTGACTGTGCTTTGGCCTGGCATGGAGGAGTCCTTGTGCATTTTCCTCCCCCATGGCTCTGCCCTTCCTTATCCAGCAGCTGGGGGGAAGCAGAGCTGGGGCACTGCAGGGACCAGGCTGGCTCTCACAGGACTGTTGTGGTTGAAGAATGGTGCTCTCCAATTTGCTACTCCCACTACAAACCCAGAATGATATTCCCATCATCATCTCCATACCACAGGGGCTTTGCCTGCCTGGCTGGGCCCTGCTTGATCTCAGCCCATGTTACATAGTCAGGGATAACCTGGAGATGGTGTCCATGGTTAAATCCATCCCTCATGAGCCCATCTGGAGGTTGCATCTTTTCACTGATGACCTGAAGTGTCCAGAAATAACTCACCCTTGTGTGGCCAGTCCAGATCCTCCTGAGACATTTTAATCCTGGCAGCCTTATCCTCCTGTCCATTGTTGCGATGATCTTCAGTGCCCAACTCTTGGACACGTGAGCATTCACAGGAGTGTAATATATGGTAGGGATAATTCATGCTATTGATGTATGGTATAAAATATTGTGAAATCCAAACCATGTATTTTGACTACTCTGGCCAGGAGCAACTGTCTTATTCAGATTCAACTAGTTCCCGGACGCATGTTAGGATAATGATCGACACCTTAACGTAAAAATAGAAGCTTCCAGGACGATGATCGTTGGTTTCCCCGAGATTTCGGGAGCCACCCAAAAGTGATTATCGCCCTGCTTATTGCATCTATCAAGATAGTCAGCGACGCCACCCTGATACATCTGAATATACGGCTCCTCTGAAGCCGATCAACACCAATTGCACACCTGGACGAGGCTTTTGTCCACCTCTGCACATGGAAAGCAACAGCGATGCATGTGAAGAGACAAAGGAAATTTGGTCATCTTTGCCTTGGGCAGAATAAACTGTATAAGAACTCACTGCTCGAAGCCACGAGCGTGAACTGGGGGGACTCTGACACTTGGGAGCTCAGATCCGTGTTTACTAGGCGCCGATCCCAGGCTCAATGCTGTCTCTTTTGCTGTGGTGGTTTCAAAGACTGGACTTCAGTCTCACAGACTAATAAATCTTTGCTAAAGTTTTGATAATTTTGGCTCACAATTTGATAATTTAAAACAATCTGGTTGTTGGGATCGGTGGGAGAAATGTGGCATGCAATATGAGTGATCGGCAAGTCTCAATCTTTATTGATAGTTCATTGGTGTTAATGAAGCTTATACATATTGCAAAGGCAAGCTCACTATTGGTTAGTTACTTTTTAGCTAACTACGCCTACTTCTGCATTCTTGTATTTATTTTATTGAAACTATTCTTCATATTTCTGCTAAAGATCTTCTTCTCTATACTGTTGTTGCACCAAGGGCACAATGTCTTTGCCTGTTATTGGACACTAACTGCTGACTCCTATACTTGTCCTCTTCTAGCTTGACCAGCAGTATTATGTCGACGTGACCTTTCTCAGCTAACCCACTGTCCACAAAGCTCTTCACATCTGATGACTCCGATGTGATTTGAATTTGGGGTTTGGGACCCCTTCCCGCCCGGAGGGTGCCCCGCTGATTTCAGCAATCTGAGTGGGATTGGAGTCCATGAGGCTAATCAAAAATCACCAAACTGAAACCGGAGCCACACCAAAAGAGGGATAAAAACGGGCCAAATTCTCAGAAAACTCAGCAAGATACAGGGGATCTCCGAGCCCAAGGTGCTTTTTTTTCCACTTGGAGATCGATGTGCATGAAGAATCCACGTGGGAAAAGGAACTGTGTGTATCACATGGTTGAGTGGGGTGTGACCAAACGTGTGTGTGAGACATGATTCTGTCACGCAGCATGTGTGGACGCCACGATCGCAGTTCCACCATCCCACGAGGGACATGGTCGGTCAAGGGGGAAGCGGACACTTTTTCCTAATACACATGGGACCCGGGACTTATAGGGAGTTCAAGGGGGGAAATCTGACACAGTTGATTCAGAAAGGAGAAAAGACGGTCCTGGAAAATTCCAGGAGCCAGTCTGCCTTCTGATCCAGAGAAAACAGGTAAGAAAACCGGAGATCAGTCGAAAAGTCAGCGGAACGGTTCTCCGTGTGACTGAGTAAAACTGGCGGCGTTTCACAAACTCAGGAAATTGACATCGGACAAAGTACCAGGATTTGCGAAGAGAGTCCCAGCTGGAGGAGACAAGGTGAGGAAAATCGTAGGAGGGATTTTCAGAAAAATGGGGTTGGGAAAGAGCAGGTTCCAAAGAAAACCCCAGGAAAAATCTCCCCAGGGTCCCAGGAAAGTTCTGCCAGTAATCCAAAGAGATAGTTCCTTGGGGTGGGTGCGAGAACATTGGGGCGAAAGCCCAAGGAGAGCGGGCAGAGCCAAGGAGAAAATGATCTATTTTTGTATGGAAAAATGGGGAGGGGAGGAAAGGAGGAAAGGAGATCGGAAAATATGAGGTTTGGTCGGTGTTCGGCACGTTTGAGGCATGAACTTGCGAGTCCTTGTACGATCACGTATTTGATTGCTGCCCACAGGATTTTGAGGATATTGAGTATGCCGAGATGTGGAGATACACTTGTACGAGTTTATACCCAGTATGAGCCTTCCAATGCACGGTGAACAGGGAAAAGGAATGGGAACCCTTGGACAATCTTCCACCTCCTTACCTTGTTCCGCCGCAGCAGCCCGGACTGGCTCAGGCACCACCGGTGCCCACGCTGCCTCTCGAGGTGGCAATCCCACTGGGTCAGGTCTCGGCACCACTGCTCCCGCCGGAGCAGGCTGTGGCACCTTTCCTCCATGTGAACAAGCGGTGGAGGCACCTTCGCTCCCATGTGAGCAGCCACTGCTGCCAACCCTTCCCAAAACTGAAGAAAACAGGTAACCATCCCCAAAAACAGCTCTCCCCTGGCCCATCAAATGAGGTGGCGAACAAGGAGGGCAACCACGGGAGACAGCGGGGATGAGGAAGAGAAGCCCGGCTTCTTCCCTTTATGGGAGGTGCCGATGGCCCCAGGAGTGATTGGCTTTATTCATGTGCCGATCGACACCAATGATGTGAGGGCATTCAAAGAAGAGATGGGAAAATTAATGGATGATCCTTTCGGGGTGGCAGAAAGACTAGATGAATTTCTAGAGACCAGCACCTACACCTACGGGGATCTCCAAGTGATCCTGAGATCGCTGTTTAACAATGAAGAAAGGAACGTGATCAGACAAGCCGCGATCAAAGATCGGGAAAAGAGAAACCCCAATGGGGAAAGCGGACATGAGAGATGGCCAAACCAGAAACCATCCTGAAATGCCCAGATGAAGGAGAGGAGGCAGCAAATGATAAATTTGAGAAATATGATAATTCAGGGTATCAGGGAAGCAGTACCCAAGGGACAGAACATGAGCAAGGTACTCAGGGAGTGCCAGGGGAAAGACGAAACTCCCAGGGAATGGTTGGAGAGGCTCCGCAAGGGTTTGAGAATGCATTCGGGGACAGCTCCTGATTCTCCAATCGGGGCAGTTTTGCTAAAAACTCAGTTTGTGGCAAAATCCTCAGAAGAGATTTGGAAAAAGCTAGAAAAGATAGATGGGTGGCAGGAAAAACGGTTGCAGGAACTGCTTTGGGAAGCCCAGAAAGTCTACATGAGACGAGATGAAGAGAAACAGAAGATCCAAGCTAAGGTATTGGTAGCTGTGATAAGGGAAGCACAAAAACAGGAACAGGGCAGAGATACGGTGAAGAAGGCGCCGGCAAAGAAGCAGAACTCTTCCCAAGGGAAAGGATCGAATGACCAGAAGAGAGATTTCAAATGCTATTACTGCAAGCAAAAGGGACACATCTGAAGGAATTGTCCCAACAAAGCCAAGGACCAGGCAATGTCTCAAGAAGATGAGGGGTGTCAGGGGCTTTTCAGTTTGGGGTCCAGAACACCGAGGGAGCCCTTGATAAAATTAAAAGTAGGACCCCACAGGCTGGAGATGTGGTTTATGGTAGAGTCGGGGGCGGAACGGACAGCGGTGCAGCAGCTGCCACAAGGGTGCTCTTTGAGCAACGATTCCATGATGATAATCGGGGCAAAAGGGGAACTCTTTGAGGTCCCGATCATAAAAGATGCAGAAATAGAAACGGAAAACAAAAAACATACAGGAAACATATTATTGATATGGGATGCGGATTTTAATTTGCTAGGGCAGACATGATGGTAGCCCTAGAAATCAGCTTGGCAGTGGAAAATTCATGGCTCAGGATGAGGATGTATAAACTCACCGTCCAGGAACGAGGAGAAAATAGACCCGAAGGTTTGGTATGTCCAAGGGGAAGCTGGGAGGTTGATCATAGAGCCAATCCATGTTGAAACTGAGAGACCAGAGGATCCTTTCAGTTGTTCGTGGACGTGAGCAGTCACACAGCACATGGGGTGCTGACACAGGACTGGGCAGGGTTCAGGAAAACAGTAAGTTACTTGTCAAGGCTTTTGGACCCGGTCAGCAGAGGCTGGCCCACCTGCTTGCAGGCGATTGTTGCCACAGTATTGCTGGTAGAAGAAGCTAAGAAGGTAACCTTCAGGGAACCTTTGATAGTATTTGCACCACATAATGTGGAGGGCATACAACAGCAGAAGGCAGATAAATGGCTCACTGATGCAAGGTTGTTGAAGTATGAGGCCATTTTGATTCACTCACAGGATTTGGAATTGTGGACAATGATCGCACAGAACCCTGCGGAGTTTTTGTTTGGGGAATCTTCAGAGGAACTCGTTCAATATTGGAGGTGGTTGAATTACAAAGAAAGATCAGAGAAGATTTAGAAGAGGAAGAGCTAGATGAAGGAGAAAAATGGTTTGTGGATGGATCAAGCAGGGTGGTTGATGGGAAAAGGAGATCAGGATACGCAGTCGTGGATGGACAAACAGGAAAAGTGATTGAAGTGAGTCCCCTGAGCCGGGTTGGTCAGCACAAGCTTACAAACTGTACGCAGTTCTGAGAGCATTGAATGGACTGAAGGGAAAGAAGGGAACAATTTTTACAGATTCTATGTATGCCTTGGGAGTGGTTCATACCTTTGGGAAAATCTGGAAAGGGGGTTGATCAACACACAGGGCAAGGACCTGATTCATGGAGAACTGATCCGGCAAATTTTGGAAGCACTAAGGGGGCCGGAAGAAATTTCAGTTGTCCAAGTGAAGGGACACCAGTCAGGGATGCAGTTCCGAACCTGGGGAAACAATTTGACAGACCAGGAAGACAATACTGCAGCACTGATGATGGTAAATACCCTGGATATCGAAGGGATTGAGGTCCCAGACAACCCTCTTCAACCCTCCCAAAATGAGATTGAAAGCTATGAGAAGATTGGGGGAAAATTGGAGGAAGGTAAGTGGAAATTGCCGGATGGGAGAGAACTAGTCTCTAAAGGTTTTACCAGGAAGATTTTGAGGAAACTGCACCAGCGAACACATTGAGGGGCACAGGCCCTAGCAGAACAATTTCTGAAATTTTTCAGGTGCAGGGGAATTTAAGAATTGGCCAAACAGGAGGTACAAGGATGCATGATTTGTCAGAAAAATAACAGAACTAGGGAAAGACAGGCAATCCTGGGGAGTCGCCCCATTGCGTACCGACCATTTGAAAGGATTAAAGTTGATTTCACAGAATTGCCCGAAGTGGGGAGATTCAAGTTGTGCTTGTGATCATGGACAAATTGACCCATTGGGTGGAGGCTTTCCCCAGTCCACGGGCAATGGCTCAGACGGTGTCCAGAAAATTACTGGAGGAAATTGTGCCCCGATATGGGTTGGTGAATTACATTGATTCCGACCAAGGAACACATTTTACATCAAGGATTATTAAGCAGATGGCAGATGCACTAGGCATTCGGTGGGAATACCACACTCTGTGGCATGCCCAGAGCTCAGGACAAGTGAAAAGGATGAATCAGACCTTGAAAGTGCAGTTGTCTAAATTAATTTTAGAAACTCGGATGTCCTGGCGGAAATGCCTACCTCTAGCATTGCTTAATATCAGGACAATGCCTCATTCAGAGACGGGGCTCTCACCATTTGAAATGCTATATGGGACGCAATATAGACATGGGATGCCAGTGGGACACCCCAGGCTTGAGGACTGTCAGATTCAACCATATTTGGTGGCAATCAACAAAAATTAGCAAGAACTCAGGAAACAAGGGATATTATCTCAGAGTGCTCCTCTGGGACTCGCTATCCACAAAATCCAACCGGGTTACAGAGTGCTTGTGAAAGTGTGGAAAGATGTACCCCTCTCTCCTCACTGGGAAGATCCCTTTCTTGTGCTCCTGACAACAGACACGGCTATTCAGACGGCAGAGAAAGGCTGGACACACAAGTCTAGGGTGAAGAAAGTCGAACATCAGGAGGAAGCGCCCGAGTGGAGAGTCACTTCTTCCCCACGTGACTTGAAACTCAAACTCCAATGTCCTTGTAAATGACTGATGGCAAACGGATAGATTGTATACTGACTCTGTATGCTATCCGTTTGTACATTTTAAGTGTGAATATTGTCAGGGAGCTTTTATTGTACGCTGCAGAAGGGGGCAGAGGCCAAAGGGATTGTGCACCCAGTGTCTGGAAGAGGAGCTTGAGCTGACTGACTGCATTTTAACCCTAGCCATAAATTTAGGAATTATTGAATTAGATTTACAAGAGTGATTCCACATTTTCCAGAATGGGGTGCGTGGAAAACTCAAAGCTAAGGCAGAAATATTGGATGTGGAGTGCCGAAAGTCAATCAAGGTATCGTGCAGCTCAGATGCCATCAGAATTTCAAGTGGGGCGCCTTTAAAAGGAGGTAAGTGGCTAGGTCAGAGAATGTATTCCCTGAAGAATACTCCTGCTGCCGTGAAGATGGTCTTCCTCGCCACTGGTGGCACCCCAGGGGGCGGAGGCAAAGGCAGAGAAGTACGCCTGGTGGGAATCCTGATTGGCCTGAGCATAGCCATGTGCAGGATGCAGAGTCTGCACATTAAGACCCCGATCCATGACGGAAATCAGAGCTCCGTGGACTAGTGCAATAAGTGCATTCAGACAGTCCAAATCGAACAAAGGGATGGGGGAATCTCAGCATACCCAGACCTGGAGGAGTGCATCAGGGAGCCTGGCAGGTACTGTTTGATAAACGGCACTGGGGTCAGATTACGTAAATCATTATGTATAGATCCGGTGGTGGGGACATGGAACAGACAGTCAGACAAGCACCAACATCAGATACGGAAAAGGAATGTGGAAATAATGTCAATCCCTGTTTGCAATCAATGTAATCGGACAATGTGGGTTGGGGGAAAGACAGAGGTAATTTTTGTGGCACATCACCAGGTGAATCCATTGTGTTATGACAATGCAAGACTGGGGATGTGTGTGATGAATGGAAAGATGTACTGGGTGGGAAGAAATATGAAATTTGACAACAAATTCACCCTAAGCAGGGAACCAATCATATTGGATTTAGCACTGGGGAATGATGATAGAGTCTGCGTGCAATATGATAGGATTGTCTGTTTTGGGAGAAGCAAAGATGGAACGGATCCTGAGGGAAAGATGAGGGAAATTACTCAGGAACTGAAAAGGAGGGAGTCAGAACTTAGGAAGAAAATAGTGGAGCAAGAAAGATTGAAAACTCTGGGAGAGCAGTACAAACTGCTGGAGAAACAATATGTTGATGGGGAACTACCTTCCCCAGACTGGAGCTTATTCATGATTTAATGCAGGAAATTGCCACGGAATTGGGATTGTCAAATTGTTGCATTTGCGGGGGGCTGAAATTGGCAGAGAAATGGCCTTGGAAGTGTAAAGGCTTGGCTCTGGAACAGCTTTTGAAATGGGACAACCCAAGGGTCTCAAAATTGGCACAGAGACCTGAGGGATGGGTGTTGGATCAAAGGGTGATTGGAAAACGATCTGCATCAGTTGAGAGGGGAAGGATATAACAAAATGGTGGGATACACTCTGTGTATAACTACTTTGTCAGTAAATTCGAACAGCAAGAGCAAAGTCTGGCAATCAGAACCTCCTACAGGGCACTGGAGTCAGAGAAACAAGACAAGTTGTGATTGGAATGATCAGATAGGACTTTGCTGGGTCAAGAGTCCCAGAACTAATCCTCACCAATCATTGGGAGGACTGAGAGAATACTGGGGAGACCCAGGGAAAACTAATATCAGATGGAAAGCCCCAGATGGAATTTACTGGATTTGTGGAAAGAAAGCATACAACGAATTACCTCCAAGGAGGAAGGGATCATGCACTTTGGACATGATCCGACCAGTATTCTTCATTCTTCCCCGAATAAAAAGTAACATGCTAGGGACCCCATTTTAAGAGACCCTAAGGAGGGAGAGAAGAAGCATGAAGAAAATTATACTTGTCATAAGCGGCAGGCAAACTTGGGGGGAGGAAGAACGGCCGGCGGCAAGGAATAATTGATTATTACGGGCCAGCCATGTGGGCTCAGGACAGAAACTATGGATACAGGTCTCCAGTCTATCTGCTGAACCAGTTGATCAGGCTGCAGGCAGTGGTGGAAATTGCGTCAAATCACACCTCGGAGGCCCTGGACTTATTAAGTCAGCAGTACACTCAGGTGCGGGCTTTTGTGTAGCAAAATCAAACAGCTTTAGACTATTTGCTGGCATGCCAAGGAACGGGGAGTGTTTGGGATGTTCAACGAATTGGAGTGCTGCACTGAAATTGATGATTATGGGGAAACCATAAGAGGTTTGGCAGCCAAAATAAAGAAAGTGGCCCATGTCCCATTTCAGAAGTTGAACTCAATCTTGCAGTCATCTTGGTGGGACAGATTATTTGACGAGGCCTTGTGGAACAAAATAATGGTTTTTGTGCTGTGTTCAGTAGCTGGGGTCATATTCCTTTTGTGTCTAATACCTTGTTTTATTAGACTGACACACTCTGTGGTACAGGGTATGCAGATAGCAGTAGTGCCCCTGGACCCAGAGCTGGCTTCCAGAAACAGTGTGTCCAAAATCATAAGCCTGGGAGAAGGAAAATGTGCAAGAAGTGCTGCCAAAGTCCTGGCAAAATTTGAGAAACAGGTCAAACGCAACGAGAACAATTATAATGGTTATCCAGGGATCCCACAAGGAGAGCAGGGTGTGATGAGAATTCAATAAAGCCTTCTCTTTGTAGGAGACCCTTAAAGGTGGAGGATAGATGTAGAAATTAAATAGATAATAGTAATTTGGGTTGTGGAGGGAGCATGAATTAATATGTTTATATTGAAGAGGAGGGATTGTAATATATGTTAGAAATAATTCATGCTATAAAAGAATGCATTTTGTAAAGATTGTGAAATCCAAACAAGTCTCTGACCACAAGCAGCCTGAGAGGTGGATGTTTATTCGAATTCTGAAATTCCTGAAGGCAGGAGTATAACAATCAGCATTTAGCTTATGAATAGACGCAACCAGCACAATGATCACCACCATCCTGAACCATCAGAAGACGCCTAAGAGCGATCATCGCCCTGCAGATAACATTGATCACGAGAGCCGAAGTCACCATAAAGATACATGTGAATACATGACTTCCCGGGATTCGATCAACGCTGGCTATCAACCAGGAAATGGCAATTGTCCAGCTGTGCATAGTAAAAGAACCAACTATGAATATGCAGAGTTACAAAAGAAACTTGGACTCCTTAGCCTCGAGCATAATAAACTGTATAAAACATCCCCACTAGAAGCCGCTCTCACGAAAGGGGGAGGGTTTGATCCAGTAGAGGTTGGATCCAGGTTCATCCCGAGCCAAACTCAGGCTCAACGCTGTCCCTTTGGCTGTGGTGGTTTTGAGAACCGTATTTTGGTCGAAGAAAAAGATAAATCTTTTCACATTTTTGATAATTTGACTTTTGATTGATCATTTATAACAGAACCAAGGAAGCCCCTGTGACACAGAGGGGCAACATGGGGCCAAATATCCATTGTGACAGTTTGGGATCATGTCGCAATTGTTCATCGCGACAATGGAGATCCAAGAAGACCATGGTGTTGCTCGCTGTTTATGCAAAGCTTTTGCATTAATCATGGAATCATGGAGCTTTTGCATTATTCATGGAATCATGGAGCCCATTGTGACACAGCAGGGCCCTGTGGAACCAAGGGGCCATGGTGACACTTGGAACTAAGGATACCACTGTTGAGTGCAGAATCTCATACAACCAAAAGTCCATTGCCAAAGAGCAAGGCCTCATGGAACCATGGAGGCCAAAGGTCTAAAACATTTCCTGCAGAGTTCTGCCTTGGGTAAGAGGAACGTTATTGGTGGCACCTTGGTCTGAGGAGTGTGTCTGCTTGCAGTGGGGAAACTCAGGAGTTTCAGATTGCTTCAAAAACTACAAAAAGAGAAAACCCCTCTCAGGCTGGGTGCAGCCAGCTCTGCAAGCACAGCAGGTCCCAGGGGAGTGAGGACAGACAGGATGGGGCTGGGCAATGTGGAGCAAGGTTGTCCACATTGGGTCAGAGCTCCGGGCAAAGCTTCTGTGAGCAGGCCAGAGCTGCTGAGGAGAGACCCTGGGTCAATATCAATCACAGAATGCTGCAATTGTCTCTGCTCCAAAGACAGCACTAATAAAACACATCCTTTAAAATAGGAGTGCATATATTTTAGAAGCTCTTTGAAATATTTCTCCATAACTGAGTAGGAAACCTAGAAACCTAGGAGAGCCAAGGACACTGTGGCAGCTTCAGGGCCAAAAAGTGGAAACAGTGAATTGAGGAGAGCAGACTGGGAGCATGAGACTTCATAACCTGAAGCTGTAATTGGACAATTACCCCAATATGGAAGTGGACTAAAACTTATAAAAGTGTGAAAATATGTGACTCATTTTCCATCTTGGGTGTACCTTCAGCTGGGCTCTTGTACTGCCCCAGGTGTATCCTTGGAAGGCCTTTTAATAAATCCCTACTTTATTCCTGTAACTCTGTCCAGTCTCTGATCTAGGCAGCCTCTCAAGGCATCAAGGCCTGGCTGGCTGGGACACCTGGGGGCCACCTGACAGGTCCAGCTGCCCCTGGCATGTCGAGGGCTGCTGCTCATCAGCCCCTGGAGCACTGGGACTCTGGGCTCTCCTCCCTGTGGACAGAACTGTCCTTCTTCTCCAGGTGCCCGTGGCCAAAATCAGGATTCCTCCTCCAGATTTCCATATATGCAAAGATTGTTCCCAGACTAAATCTTCCAGGACAGCCAGATCTGGCTGGCTTGGCCACCTGGGAGCCACCTCTCATCTGCCTTTGAAACACTGGGACCATGTGCTTTTATGGTAAAAAAGCACCTTTCACATACAGGCACCCATGGCCAAAGTTGGGAATCCACCTCCAGAATTCCCTTTATCCAGGGATTTCTCCCAGACAAAAACTGCCAGGAGGGACAAGTCTGGCTGGCCTTGGTTTCTGAAGAGCTGTCTCTCATCTGCCTTTGAAACACTGGGCTCTGTGCTTTCCATCCTAATGAAAAGAATTCTCCTTCCTGCGCTGGTGCCCACAGCCAAAACTGAGATTCCACATCCAAAATTCCCTACATCCAAGGATTTCCCCCAGATGAAAGGTGTCAGGAGAGACAGATTGGGCTCTCTTGGCCCATGGGTGGTCACCTCTCATCTTCTTCCAAGAAACTTGGACTTCACACTTTTCTTTCTTATGGAAAAACCATCCATGTCTATCAGGTGCCCATGGTCAAAACTGAGATTCCACCTCCTAAATTCTATATGTCCAAGGATTCCTCCATGATGAAAGTTGCCAGGACAAACAGGTCTGGCTGTTTTGGCCTCTCAGTAGTCTTGTCTCTCTACTTCTGCCCCTGAAACACTTGGGCTCCGTGCCTTCCTTCCAATGAAAAAGAACTGTTCTTCTTATCAATGCAGAAATGGCCGAAATTTTGATTCCACTAGCAAAGTTCCCAACATCCAAGGGCTGCTTTCAGAAAGAAGCTGATAGGACAGAGAGGTGTGGCTGGCCTTGGCCAAGGATGAAGCCTTTCACCTGGCCCTGAAACACCAGTGTTCTGTGCATTCCTTCCTAGGGAAAAAAACTGTCCTTCTCATCCAAATGTCCATGTCTGAAACTGGTATTCTGCCTCTATAAATTTCTGCCTATATAAAATTCCCTATATCCAAGGCTGGCTCCCAGACAAAATCTGTCAGCACTGTCTAATCTGGCTGCCCTCGGCCTCTGGTGGCTATCCCTCATCTGCCCCTGGAACACTGGGGCTTGGTTGTTTCCTTCCTATGGAGACCACTGTGACACTGTGAGGGCCTGGTGGAACCATGGAGACCATTGTGACACTTTGAGATACCATGGTGACACCAGGGCCTCATGGAACCAAGAGACCACCATGGCTCAGTGGGGCCTCATGGAACCATGGAGACCATTAGGACCCTTCAGGGCCTCGTGTAACCACAGGGCCATTGTGACACCTCAGGGACTCATGGAAGCAAGGGAACCACTGGGACATTGTTGTTCCCCATGGAACAAGAGGAACATGGAACAGCTCTGGCTGATGTGGCCTTTCAGGGGTGACCTGACAGGTCTGGCTGATCTTGGAATGTCAAGGGCTGCCTCTCATCTCCCCATGAAACACTAGGGCTCAATGCTTTCCTTCCCATAGAAAGAACTGTCTCTCTTTTCAGACACCTATGGACAAAATTGGTACTCTCCCCTAAAAATTTCCTGTATGCAAGGGAAAGATAACCAGAAAAAAACTGGCCAGCTCTGCCTGGCCTTGTCCTCTGGTGGCCACATCTCATCTGCCTCAGAAGTAGCAGGGCAGTGTGCCTTTCCTCCTATGGAAAAAAAACAACCTTCTTGTCCAGGGGCCATGGCAAAAATTGGAATTTGGCAGCAAAAATTCCATCTATCCCAGGAGTGCTGCAAGACAAAAGCTGCCAGGACAAACACGTTAGCCTGCCCTTGGCCTCTAGTGATATTCTTAGACTATGAACAGAATATTTTCATCTGAAAACACATTTGAGAGGGCCAAAAGGTCTCCGAGGCTGGGGTTTGCAGGCCTCAAGAACATAACCCATGTAGACTGATGGCCCAGGGCTCAGTTGTGCAGTGACTGAGGACAAATCAGGAGTGATCTGGAAGGGCTGGAAGGGTGGATTCAGAAACGGTGAAGCTTTTTCTCCGTAGTAGGAAACACCCAGATAGAGAAATTATACCACAAATACAGAAGGGGAGGCCAAGACTGGACATGAGGAGACACGAATTTCTGTCTTGGGGCAGGACTGTGGTGCAGCACATCCCCCAGAAGTAGTCTGGATCAGCCAAAGGCTTTGTGTGGGCAGGCAGAGGCAGGCAGGAGGCAGAGCTGGCAGCAAAGGAAGGGCCCAGCCAGGTGGGGCAGCCAGGGGATGCCAACAGCCTGCAGGGACAGAGGTGCAGGGCAGGGACACCGTGGGACAGCCTGGGCTGCACAGGGCACAGGGATGGGCAGCAGCTGCAAGACAGCCCTGCCAGAGCCAACTTGGGCAGCACTTTGGCCGTGGCTGCTGGGCCTGGCCCTGAGGCAGGAGCAGGAGACAAGTGACCCTTGCAGGCCTGGGGCCTCATTGCCTCCTTGTCACAGCTATCCCGCACGCTGCCCAGCGTCGCAATAAACATACCCTTCCTAAATTTAAAGTGTTAGAGAGTCTTTGTCCATCACTATTGGATATCGGTACTAGATCAATATCCATATGCTTTTAATAAATCACATCACTGCGTCCAGTGTTCTGCTCTAACTGGAACCTGGGGACATATTCTCAGTCGTGTCCCTCAATGGGATCCGTTAAAACTTCACAAACTTTGGAGTCTAAATTTAACTTTGAGTTCCTGAGAAGTTTTTTGAACATTCTCTCAGGGACTGAGTCTGATGTAAACAACACCGAATCCCCAACAGGCTCATTAAAGTTCTTGTGCTGTGTCTGTGCTGCTGAGCTTTAAAGGAACAGCTCTTCCCAGGGCCAGCTCCTGTCCCAGCCCTCAGCAGGGCTGAGGGCTCTGCCTGCAGGCACTGAGGGGACAGGAGCCAGGCAGAGACAGGCTGAAGGCAATCAGGATTGGGAAGAGATTGAGCTGAGACTTCACTTGGGGAAAGATCTTCACAGCCCTGTGCATGGTGAGTGTGTGGGTGCAGAGCAATGACCCCTGTGCTCCTGGAGGGATCTCCTGAAGCCAGCACACCCCACAGCCTGGGGGATGTGTCAGGAGGACTATCCCAGTTTCTCTGTGGCACAGGAGGAGCAGGAGGAGGATGTGCTGCAGAGCGGGGCTGCCCTGGGCACCATCAGAGGGACAGGGCAGGACTGCTCCTGCTGCCAGGGATGGCTGCAGGGGCTGAAGCTGGGGCTGCAGCCAGGGCTTCCCAGGGCTGTCCTGCAGAGCAGCTCCTGCAGCCCTCAGGGCTCTTGGCCAGCCCAGGGCATGTGCCACCTGCCAGGGGCAGCTCTCAGCCTTCCCTGACATCTCCCCATGGATGCTGCATGGGAGAAGTTGGAGGTGGAAGGAGCCACCCCCATCAGGGCAGATTCCTCCTGCTCTGGAGATGATGCTGCATGGCCAGGGCTGCTCTCAGCTTTCTCCTAAAGGGAAGGGAAGGGGGCTGTCATCTTTGGCTGTGTCACTGACACTCCTGCACTGTCACCCTGGGCATCAGCAGATGGGCCTCAGATCTCCCTCAGAAAGTGCCTCCTCAGCCTCCTCTCCCTACAGACAGCAGCAGCAGCACCTTGGCTTGCAGCATCTCTGTTTGTCCGGCCTGCTCTTAAGGCCCTGCTGCCAGGGAGATGCCCCTGGGCACTGCTCTGTGCTCGGAGGGGTCTGCAGGGCAGAGCTGAGCCCCCAGGGCTGGGCTGGGCCCTGGCAGCACTGGCAGGGACAAGGCTTGGATAGAGAGAAACAGCTCCCAGTAGGCACAATTCGAGGCAGCAGAGAGCCAGACCAACCCTTGGCATCCCTCACTGTCCAGCTGTGTAGGGAAAGAGAGAAAGGCTTAGATAAATTGACTTTTAAACTGTAATCTTTAAAAAGTCAACCTAATTTTTCAAGCTCAGTTTATGTTGGAAACCCCTGAACTAGAGGGAGGTGGAATGGGCAAAGTGCACCTGTGTGGGCACCAGCAGGTCTGACTGCAATGGGACAGAGGGAGCCCTGTTTTCCCTGTCGGCTTCCCCAGGGTTCAGGCTGAGAGCAGTGCTTAAGATGAATCACTAACTCAGGAGCATAAACCAAAGCTCGAGAATAAACATATTGAGTCAAGTTTCCCCACAGGTAGAGAAGTAGTTTTGAGGGAATTCCTAGAATAACCCTATAGGGTTGATTCCAAGAGCTTGGTCTCAGCTTTTCAATGTCTTGTTTCTACAGTCCACAATGCCCAGAGTTAAGGAATGTCCAAAAGCAGCTCCATCAGGCACTTCCTCCTGCTGGCATTGGCACACACACAGCAGCTGCAGCTCCTGCACTTCTGCCTCTTGCTGGGCATCTCCCTGGCTGCCCTCCTGGGCAATGGCCTCATCATCAGCGCCGTAGCCTGCGGCCACCACCTGCACACACCCATGTTCTTCTTCCTGCTCAACCTGGCCCTCAGCTCCATCTGCACCACTGTCCCCAAAGCCATGCACAATTCCCTCTGGGACACCAGAGACATCTCCTACTCAGGATGTGCTGCACAGCTCTTTCTGCTTCTCTTCTTCATTGGAAGAGAGCTTTCCATCCTGACCGTCATGTGCTATGACCGCTACGTGTCCATCTGCAAACCCCTTCACTACGGGACCCTCCTGGGCAGCAGAGCTTGTGCCCACATGGCAGCAGCTGCCTGGGCCAGTGCCTTTCTCTATGCTCTCATGCACACGGCCAATACATTTTCCCTGCCCCTGTGCCATGGCAATGCCCTGGGCCAGTTCTTCTGTGAGGTGCCCGAGACCCTAAAGCTCTCCTGCTCACACTCACACTTCAGAAAAATTTGAATTTCATTGCTTGCTGGCTGTTTAGCTTTTGGCGGTTTTGTATTCATTGTTTCTCCTATGTGCAGATCTTCAGGGCCATGCTGAGGATCCCCTCTGAGCAGGGACGGCACAAAGCCTTTTCCGCCTGCCTCCCTCACCTGGCTGTTGTCTCCCTCTTTGTCAGCACTGGCACATTTTCCTACCTGACCCTTCCCCCCTCCATCTCCTTCCCATCCCTGGATCTGGCCCTGTCAGTTCTGTACTTGGTGGTGCCTCCAGCCCTGAACCCCCTCATCTACAGCCTGAGGAA
Source organism: Melospiza melodia melodia (assembly GCF_035770615.1). Taxonomy (NCBI): domain Eukaryota; kingdom Metazoa; phylum Chordata; class Aves; order Passeriformes; family Passerellidae; genus Melospiza; species Melospiza melodia. Next base: position 1,345,202 of record NC_086218.1, on the reverse strand, counting down.
CCAGGACCTCAAGGCTGCAGTGTGGAGACTGATGAATGGACAATTTCAGAAACAGTAAACTGCTGGAAAATTTATGCAAATCAATTGTAATAAATGTCATCTTTGATACTTCTTGTTGGTTTTAGTTTGGAGGTTCTTTAACTTTGTATTACATTTTTAATATTGCCAACAAGGAAATACAATGGTTTGTACCGTTTCTCACTTTGTTTCTCTCAAAATTTGCTGCGGCCCCTGTCTGTGTCAATGAGGAGCTGTGCTCTTGATGGCTTAAGCAATGTAAAGCATCTCTCAGCAAAGTTTTCACTGGAGATCCCCCCTTTTGTTCCCTTCTCTGGAGCTGCAGCAGCAATGTCTGTGTACAGAGCAGGGGGAGATCAGTGCTGGCCCAGCAGCTGTGCCCAGCAGCAGCAGCACTTGGTGTTGCCAGTGCTGCTGCCGTGGCCCTGCCCCGCTGCCCTGGTGGCCCTGGTGTTGCTGTAGGGCCTGAGTGTTCTCGGGGCCGGGCACAGCCTTGGGGGTGGCAGTGCCGGGGCTGCAGCAGGGACAGGCCAAGGGCACTGCTGGGGCAGCGCTGACGCCTCAGGCCAGGGCCTGGGGGCTCCAGGCCCCTTGCCCAGGCTCTCTCAAGAACAAAGCCAGGCCAATGCTCAGCACAGAAAAGCCCCGTGAGCAGCCCCAGGCTGGCCGTGGGCAGACTGGGGGCAAACAGCATGGCTGGGGCTCTGCAAGGGCCCTGGGGCAGACGGGAAGGAGCAGCAGAGCAGGGGCTGATCCATCCCCAGTGCGCTGCACAGCCCAGGGCAGCGTCCCAGAGCGTCCTGATGGAGCTGCCAACAACATCCCCCCTCTGCAGCCCTGGCCTCTCCCCCAGCTCACACAGGTGCCCCATCCTTGCAGGCACAGACACGGTAGCACTGGCTCAGCAGCCCCTGTTTGCATTGCACACAGCAGGGGAAGCACACCCATGCTGTTGGTGTGGGGATATGAACCTGAGGGAGCACAAATGCCATCAGCCCCTGGGGCCAGCAAGGGCTGGGGGACACCAGGGAAAGCACTCAGCTTTGTCCTGGCCTCTGCGGTCAGCCAGAAAGTTTGTTCCCATCAGCTGGGAGTTTCCTGTGCCACATCAGACGCTGTTGCTCAGAGCCAGGGCTGCCTGGCAGGCACCCCAAAACTGCCCTCAGCATTTCCTTTGCTTCACCTTTGCTTTCTTTCCTTGTCCCTGATACAGATTTCTTCCTATTGCCCATCCCTGTTCCCTCCCCTGCAAACAGCCCATCCCTGTTTGCCCTTTCCTCTCTGGCCCCACTCCCCATTGCAGTACCTGACCTGGCACCATGGGAATGTCCCTTGGGGAGAAGGATTATCCTACAAGTGCTGCAGGAATTGTCTGCAGGCTCCTGCAGTGCCTGGTGCTGCTCCCTTGCTAGAGGCACCCCAGGCCAGGGGGGCACATCTGGGCTGCTGTGTCTGGCTCTGGGGCTCCCTGTTCTGGGCAGTGAGGAGGAGCTGCAGAGGCTCTGCAGGACTGACAGGATGGGCTTTGGGTCTGGCAGGAGAAGCTGAGGGACCTGGGCTGCTGGAGCTTCTGAAGAGGAGGCCCAGGACTCATCATGCAACTGCTCCAAGGGTGGTTTCAGAGAATCCCAGAATCAGCAAGGGTGGAAAAGACCTTGGAGATGATCGAGTCCAACCTCTGCCCTGACACTGCTTTGTCTCCATGACCTCCTCTTCTCCAAGATAAACAACCCCAGCTCCCTCATCTGCTCCTCACAGGATTTGTCTTCCAGACCCCTCACCAGCCTATTCGCCCTTCTCTGGACACGCTCCAGCCCCTCCATGGCCTTCCTAAATTGGGGGCCCAGAACTGGACACAGCACTTGAGGTGTGGCCTCACCAATGTCGAGTGTAGGGGAAGAATCCCTGCCCTGCTCCTGCTGGCCACACCATTCCTGATCCAGCCCAGGAGCCATTGGCCTTCTTGGCCACCGAGGCACTCTACTGCCTCATGTCCAGCCTGTTTTCCATCAGTGCCCCCAGGTCCCTTTCTGTCTGGCTGCTGTCCAGCCACTCTGGCCCCAGCCTGTAGCACTGCAGGTGTTGTTGTTGCCAAAGTGCAGTACCTGGGACTTGGTCTTGTTCAACCTCACCTTGTTGGATTTGGGCCCTGGATCCAGCCTGTCCAGGGCCCTCTGCAGAGCCCTCCTACCCTCCAGCAGATCCACACTCACACCCACCTTGGTGTCATCTGCAGATTTGCTGATTCTGGACTCAGTCTCCTCATGCAGATCATCAATGCAGATATTGAAATCCACGCTGGCTGGCTCTGACCCCTCGGCCATCCTGTGGGTGCCCTGTCATGGCACTCAAGGTGATCTGTTCCATAACCTTGCCGGGCACCCAGGTCAGGCTGACTGGCCTGGAGTTCCCCACATCCTCTTTCCAGCCTTTCTTGGGGATGGGCTCACATTGGCACCTCCAGTCTTCTGGGCCCTCCCTGCTGAGCCAGCACTGATGGTAAATGATGGAGAGCAGCTTGGGGAGCTCATCCACAGCTCCCTCATCCCCCTGGGATGGATCCCATCTACTCCCAGAGACACCTGTGAGCATCTGAGTGGCTCAGCATGTCCCCAGCTGCTTCCTCCTGAAATACAGGGGGCTGTTCTTCTCCCTGTGCCATTCCACCAGCTCAGGAGAACACTTGTCCCAAGGGCAACTTGACTTGTTTTTGGAAATTGAGGCACAGAAGGGGTTAAGTGCCTCAGCCTTTCCCTCATATTTAGTAACCATATCTCCCCCAATAATGAATGGAGATTGTCCTTGTAACTCGTTTTGCCATTAAGGTATTTATAGAAATATTTTTATTCTCCTCCAGAGAAATGTCCTGGGTAAGCCTTAAGCTTTCACCTCTCTAACTTTGTTTCTGCATGACCTAACAACATCCTCACACGTTTCCTGAGTTACCTGCCTCTCTGTCCAAAGGTGATGCACCTTCCTTTTTTTCCCCAAGTTCCTGCAAAAGGCCCATCACGGACACAACGTCACCTTTTGGGCTGAAGTATGCCTCAGAGGAGGACAATACAAGAGTCTATCAATTAAAAGAAAGAAAGCAAGCTAGGAAAGTAAAAGAAGAAGAAGAGGCTGGGAAGGCTAACAAAAACTGGGACCCCCTTGACCACCTTCCTCCTCCTACCCTTGCAGTACCTCAAATCCTTCCTCCAATTCCTCTTGCTGTGGAACCAATTCCTCCTCCTCTCCCAGCTGTCATTCCTTTACCACCTCCTAACCCAGTTATACCTCCACCACCTTCCCCTCAACCCTCTGCTTACTCTCCTTAACCTTCACTACTGTTCCCTTACCTCTGCCATCTCATGCACCCCTTATTCACCAGCAAGTTCCTGCACTGCCTCCCCCAGCACAAATGAGAAGCCAAAAAACATCTCAGAATCTCATGCCCAAGAGTGAAGTTACCCAGTCAGCCTCCACAGCTGATGTTTTACCACTCGGACCAAAGTGGCTGAAGTGGAAAAATTGTTCCGCCTCAGAGAAGTTCCCATGGGTGGGGTGGCCAGTGAGATTGGATTTGTAAATGCTCCCTTGACTGCATCCAAAGTTGGAAACTTTAAGAAAGAATTGGGAAATTTAGTGGAAGACCCAGTAGGAATAGCAAATCAAATTGACTGATTTTTAGCCCCTAATATTTAGACATGAGGAGAATTGTACATCTTAAACATCCTATTTTCCCCAGAAGAGACTCGAATAATAAGAACTACAGGAATGAAAATTTGTGAGCCAGAAAACCAACCCGAGACCCAAGGTAACAAAAAATGCCTTTAGTGGAGCCTGACTGGGACCCTAATCAAGAAGAGGGGAGAAGGAATATGAGAGATCACAGGTCCCTGATGACCAGACGGATAAAAGAATCAGTCCCTAGAGGGAGTAATACCAGGTTAGCGTTTGACGGCACCCAGGAAAAAGATGAGACCCCAGCAACATGGCTTAATAAGCTAAAGCAAAACTTCCAGATTTACTCTAATGTTGACTTAGATACCCCTGAAGGCCAAGTCCTTCTCAACAGACAATTTATAACTAAATTCTGGCCAGATATCTGATGAAACTTAGAAAGAATAGAGGACTGGCAGGAAAAAAGTATAATGAACTGCTGAGAGAAGCCATAAGTGTCGACGGAAGGGAACCAGGACATCAATTTGATCATCACAGGCTCGATTTTATTGATCAGTACGGCGGGTTAAATACAGTTAATAATGAGCTTCATACATATTGCAAAAGTTGAGCTCAGGATTGGTCAGCTTACATATCAGCACCTACGCCTACTTCTACATTCCTATGGTTCTACTTTTGATACTTTCTATATATTCTTAGGATATATTCAGGACTAATCTCAACTCCCTATCCTCATGTTGCAGCAAGGTCACTGCTGACTCTTCCTTTCAGCTTGCTGACTGCTGACTTTTCTCCTTCAGCTTAACCAGTGGCATTATGTCAGCGTGGCCTTTCTCAGCTAACCAATTATTAATAATATTCTCCACATTTCCCCCGTTTTCTTCTTGTGCAAGGAGATTAGTTTGCCATGTTTTTGCTATTGTACGGCTGACCATGTTTTGAATACAGTTAAAGATACAAGGCAAAATAAGCAAAAACAGTAAAATTACACCCAGCAGTCCTATAGCATAGATCACAAGGTTCCTCAGCCACGGTCCGAGTCCTAAGCCTTTAAGCCATTTGTCAATTCCTAAACCGTCTTCTTCCTTAAGTTTGTGAAGTCCCTGTTGTAATTCTTTTATCTTAGTGTGAATGGACACCGAATGATCAGACAGATTCATGCAACACATTCCCTCGAACTCTTCACATCCATGTCCTTGTGCTAAGAGCAAAAAATCTACAGCAGCTCTATTTTGCAAAACAGCATGGTTAACACTTTGCACATCTGCAGTTAGCATGTCTAGGATTTGTGATGTCTTGTTCAGCTCATCCCTTGCCCAGCATCCTAATTGTTTTGCTAAATTCATGGCTTTATTGGCAGATCCTCCTGGTAAGATAGTTGAAACCACCACCTGTTTGAATGTGCCCCAAAACCGTGGATCTCCTATCTTGCTGCAGTCTAAGTCATGTATGCTACCTTTTCTCCTGTTTGAATTTTGACTCAGCTGCATTAACAAGGACACATTAGGGTGAAACAGTGACAATTTTCCCAAAAAACAGGGTCCACCCTGTGGTTTAGCTGGTATACCATTCCATGCCCTGTCTCCACAAATCAAAAATATTCCTGTGGGTAATTTCATTGGTGCTGTGATATTTGTGCCATTACATTGACTGTAATGCTGTGGAGAGAATTCACTCACATTCAGGGATGAATCTAGGGTGGCCCATGTTTCTTTAGGTTGGTTTAAATTCTGAGCACCCAAAAGTTTGAAGCTAAACCACCCACCAGCTGTAGTGTTAGATATGCTGGCTTTTGTACTTCCAAAAAGATCCAATTCTTCAGGAGGAGAATGCAAAGAGGTGTTAAGTGATTGGATTAGTAAGCATTGACGATAGCCATCACTCTGACCTGCAGTATACCCTTGTTGCACCGGCAATGTGATGTTTGACATGTTAGACATACATAAGGTTTGATTGTTTATCAAACTACAAAATTCTCCAGGAGACCACACCGGAAGTCCCACCAGGCATGTTCGAAATGGGTTAGTGACTCCTCCAAGACTAAGACAAAGTGATGATTGGTTAGTTTGATTAGCAAGTGTCACCCATAAATTTTCCCTTGGTTGACTAAAGTGTGTTACTCCTACTGCTTCACTTGCTACAGCATTGAGCAGTATAACAAAAACAAACCTCATTTTTATTTCTGCTTGCTTTGCTTCTCCTTTTCTTCCTTCTGCTTACGTTGTTTCTCCTTTCTTCGCTGTCTTTTCCCTGGTTTGCTAGATTGTCTATTGTAAGGCTGAGTCAATTCTTGAATATACTGATCTAATTCTAAATCAGCATCCTTGCTCACAGGTATAGCATGAGGTAAGTTTGAAGGCAAATCAGCTTTACAGCGAGCTGCTATGATGCGTGAGGCTTTAGTAATTTCAAATATTCTAAGGTTTTCCTGTAACTTCCACCTAAGATATGCTATAACCACTTGTTCTGCACTCTCAAAGAGCTGTAATCCTGTCCGTCCTGGCAGGCCAGTACTTTGTTCAAGAGCTCTAACCCAGATATGATTTTGAATCCACTTTCCAAAACAAGATGTACACCATAAATATCCCAATGACCTCTGTGAATACCAATAAACCTGATTACAATCTGCACAATGCAAAGCTACCCATGCATAGCATTTATCTTTATCCTTTTTGCAAACATAACAAGGAAGCGAATGTAAGTAAGGACCACTATAAAATTGTGTATCTTCAACGCAATGCAACCAATTCAATGGTGGAGATCGCAAAGCCTCTTCAGCCTTTTTACTATATGAGGCTAACAGCTCAAGGTCTTTCTTTAACACAAGGCGTATCTTATTTCGTAATCGTAGTTCTTGTTCGTTATCCTCCTCAACAACTATATCCTCCCGAGGGTCCCACAACAGTAAAATTGTTCTAATCATAGAAAATTAATTAGCAATCACTGATACCCCTATTCAAATGAGACCGTTCCCTTTTTTGCCTTCTTTTTCTTATCAGTCTTCAATCTTGCTGCTCCTAATTTCACTGGTCCTGCCACTTTCAAACTTAATTTTTGCAACTTATCAATGCAGCAATCTAATGCTCTATCAGGATCCCCTTGGAAGGGTCCTACAACTGAATGCTGTGTTAAAGGCACTAGTTTCCTACACCTTATAGAAACTATACGTGATTTACTTTGAACCTTAATTCTATTTACAATACATTGTATTTCCCATCGATAATAAGCAAGAACCTTCTGTTCAGGAGACTCATAAAGATTTAAAGCTATATATGCGTTTTGCCCCGTTTGTCTCCTTAATTCATCTTGCCAGCTTTTTCCCCACGTATGCTTGTGTTCACAAGTATGACACCACAAATCCCGTAATAATGATTGTTCTATCCAAAAAGTTCTTTGACAACCCCCACAATGTAGAGCTATCCAGGCAGCACAATGTGGATTGTGACAGTCAAGGCAATGTAGTTTCGCTGGATCTGTTAAATGAAAAGTTGATAATGAGTCAATGAAACGAATCAACTCCTGAGCCGTCCGATAGTGACGTGTCAGTGCTCTGTCCACCGCTTCCGAGTACCCCTTCAATTGTAACAGTAGTGGTTGTAGGACTAGAAGCAGTTTCTTCCCCAGTCGCTCCTTGTCCTCCTCCGTAAGGCGATCCACCAGAGGCTGCATCAAAAACAGGTTTAGTCCACTTAGCAGGCACCCACAAAGGCCCTGTAGGTGAGGAAACACAAAGATACCCCCGACCCCAATATAATACTTTTGCAGGTTTTTCCCATAATCCTGTACTTGGGTTCTTATACTTAACCCAGACCTCTGTTTCCTTAGTATTTTCCTGACCTGACCTTGGATGATGTTTCATTGCAGGGGGGGTATCATCTTCCCCAAAAATGCATAAATGATTAATCACATACAAAACCTTAGCCAAACATGCTTGTGGATCTGTCAAATCTTGATGTTTTTCAATATACTGCTTAAGGGTACCGTTTGCTCTTTCCACTATTGCCTGTCCAGTAGAAGAGTATGGAATACCTGTCACGTGCTTAACAGACCACTGATTCAAAAATTTCCGGCCCCTAGCACTTACATAACCCCGACCATTATCCGTTTTGATACTCTTTGGAACTCCCATAACAGCGAAACAACTTAACAGATGTCTGATAACCTGTATAGCTTTCTGTCCTGCCTGAGCCGTAGCCCATATGTAATGACTATATGTATCTATGGTGACGTGCACATGCTTAACTTTACCGAATCTAGCTATGTATGTAACATCCATTTGCCATATCTCATTTATTTTTAAACCTCGAGGATTAACCCCGATGCCTAGACCTATCCCACCATTATGATAACTACATGTTGGACATGCTCTGACAATGGCCTTGGCCTCTGACAAACTCAGCTCAAAGTGTTTTGCCAAACCTCTTGCATTTTGATCATATCTACTATGTGCTTCTCTGGCCAATGTGTGCTTGTCAATAGGACAAGAATTATCAGTGGGTAGGGTAACCAATTTATCTGCACGTTCATTCCCTTCTCCTAAACCTTCAGACCACTTATGGCTCCTAATATGAATCACAGAATATGCTGAATTTCTTTCTCGTAAAGCCTTCCTCAACTGTATCAGTAACTCATACAATCGTTTATTATTCACTTCCTTAATTGCTGCTTCCTCTATTCGTTTGACTACTCCTGCAACATACATAGAGTCTGTGACCACATTTAAAGGCTCCTGTAAGTTGGAAACCGCCCATACTACTGCTAACAATTCCAAAGTTTGTAAGCTATCTGCAGGGTCTGCTGTGAGGAGTTGATGCTTCCATTGTCCTTTTTCTTGCCAGGTAACAGCAGCACGCCTTGATTTCTTTCCTGCATCTGTAAAACCTGTAATAGCTCCTTCTATGAGGTTTTCTTCTCTCAAAGGTCGAGTAATCCAGTTCCATTCTGTCATCCATTGCAAAACTCTAGGCACTAATTTACTAGTCTCTACTTTAGCAGGTGACATCAATAGTGCTTCTTGTAAATTCTTTGAATTTATCAAGTACCAGTCCAAGGTTTCTTTTTCCATAGGCAATCTAATAGTAGCAGGTTCTCTACCATCCACTTCAAGAATTCTGAGACGCCCCTTTTTGATTAATGCAGCCAATTGTTCAATTTTTGAAGATATTGTTTTCTTATGCTGTAGTGGTGGTGATAACCATTCCAACACCCGTATCTCCCCCGTTTTCTTTTGCAACTGAGAGAGAGCACCAAGCAAGTGGCAAGGGCTATTCCAAATAGTAAGGTCAATGGGGTGGTCGAGTTGTCGACGAGACACATACCCTTGCTGTACACAGTTACTAATTTGCTGCAAGGCAAGATGATGCTCCTTTGTCAGGTGTACAGGAGTAGTAGGGTCCACACCTTTTAACAAAGGTCGTAGGGCTTCTAATAAATGATTTAGTATTCCCACAATAGGCTTCAGCCACTGTAAGTCTCCCAGCAACTTCTGTGCATCATGTAGAGTTTTATTGTCCAATTGTAATTCCAATTTTTGTGGTATCACTATTTGATCCGTCAAAGTCCATCCCAAATATTTCCAGGGCTTTGTAGTCTGAATTTTCTCTGCAGCAATAACAAGTGAATATGCAGCAAGAGTATTTATAATGGTGTTAATCTGTAAAGAGGAGAATGGCTGTTGCTGTGCAAACAAAATATCGTCCATGTAATGATATATTATAGTTGCTGGCCATTTACGACGTAGTGGCTGTAATGCTGCATCAACATAAAGCTGACATAAAGTGGGAGAGTTGCGCATGCCCTGCGGAAGAGATGTCCATTCAAATCTTTTATCTGGTTCCCCATGATTTATTGCTGGTAAAGTAAAAGCAAATCTCTTCATGTCATCAGGATGCAGGCCAATAGTGAAAAAACAATCCTTTAGGTCAATAATTAAAAGTGGCCAGTGTTCTGGAATCATAGCTGGATTTGGAAGACCAGGCTGTAAAGCCCCCATTGGTTCCATTTGGTCATTTACAGCCCTCAAATCATGTATCAAATGATATTTCCCTGATTTCTTTTTGATTACAAAAATAGGTGTATTCCAAGGGCTTGTGGATAGTCGTAGGTGTCCCTTTGTATATTGTTCCTGTACCAATTCTTGGGCATGCATAAGACTTTCCCCTTTTAATGGCCATTGCTTAACCATCACCGGTGTATCCGTTTTCCAGGTGAGTGGAATGGGGAAAGTCCAAGCAATGGCAATTACCCCAAAAGGGTGTTGATTAGTTAACACCACTCCCAATTGTGTTAAAATGTCCCTTCCAATTAAGCAGGAAACTGTAGGAGGCAGTTGAACAATTGAAAACACAGCAGATATTTGTTGATTCTCAATGCACACAGACAAAGACGGCGACCTGCTTGCCAATGTAAATCCTCCCACTCCTGTGAGCATGTTTGATGAGGGAAATAGAGGCCAATGTTGTGGCCATGCTTCTGGAGAAATGATGCTAGTATCTGCTCCTGTATCCAATAATCCATAAAGGGTTATGCTTTGATGCCCATAGGTAATTTCAACCTTTTGCTTTGGTCTATTTTGTAAATCCACAGTTAAAAGTGTAACACCAGTAGAGCCAAAACCTTTTTCATCCCGTGCTTGCCCAGTAAATGATTGTTTTCCTGATGTCATTTGTGACAGTGGTATCAATTGAGCAATGCGTTGTCCTTTTGTAATTTTAATCAGAGGATAAGGGGTGTAAACCATGATTTGTATTTCCCCTGTAAAGTCCGCATCGATAACACCAGGCAAAACAAATAATCCCAACATAGTTATAGAGGAACGTCCCAGCAATAATGCTCCACATGTTTGTCCATTTAGTATAAGAGGACCCTTTACTCCAGTGGGTATCTTCTCAGGCCGGTTCGTCATTAGTGTGACGTCTACTGCTGCTGACAAGTCCAAGCCGAGGCTCCCTGTTGTTGTGGGTTGCAGACAGGAGGTGGCAGCGATGTCACGGCAGCTGCTGGTGTCTCCGATGTCACGGCGGCAACTTGTGTCTGGGCGCGGCCCCCATGATTCGCGCTCTGCGGATGGTTTCCCGACCGGCGCCTACAAGCCGTAGTGTTGTGGGAGCTGGATCGGCAGTGTTGACACCATACGCCAGTCGCTCGGCACGTTCGGCGTGTGTGTCCTTCGTTGCCGCATCGGTAACACTTGAGGAATGGCTTCGAACCTCCTTGAGTGAATGCCAAAGAGCCGTTTCGGAGAGGAGCAAGAGCAGCTAACACCTGATTTTGAGTGGACTCTGCTTGCTTTTGTAACCCTAATCCTAATTCCTTTAAGGCTTCTGCTATAAATGCCTGTGAAGCTGTTGGCATTAATGCCATTCGCTCTAATGCTTCCTCAATAGTCCAATTTGCTCCTAAGGTAGCTAACACTCTCTGGGTTGCTGGATTGCTATTTTGCAAGGCACACTGCTTCAATAGCGCCCCCTTCATGTAATCTGCCACACCAGCCCGATCTATAGCAGTAGCTGCTCTATCAATAAAATTTCCAAATGATTCTTCCCTTCCTTGCTTAATACCCATATAAGCTGGTAACCCTCCTGGCTCTTTAACCATGTCTATTGCAGCACGCACCAACCGCATAGACTCTCTAAGTTTATCAGCTCCCGATATCATCTGTGCCTCTGTACACAAATATGCCCTTAAGCCTATCAGCTCCTCTACTGTTACCCCATGTAATGGGTCTCCCTGGGCTCGTTGTACAGCAACCGATTCATTTACCAACGCTTGCCAATGGGCGTTAAACAATAACTGCTGATGCTGAGTAAATATCAACCAAACTATTCCTCTTAAATCATTAGGACATAAAACCAGAGTATTAAAAAGATAATCTAACATTTGCCTAACAGGTTCACTTTTTACTCCAAACTGACTAACCGTAGAACGTAGCTGAGTTAACAGCTTCCAATCTAAGGGAGTATATTCTGCTATATTATGCGTAAGGTTCCCCTGTGCATCATACTGTGGTGTGTACGTAACTGGACATGCAAGACTAGAAGCTATTTCCACCGCCTCACCATCCCCCATTTGCATTACTTCTTTCGCCAAAGCAGCCCAAGCTTCCTTCCTCTGTTTAGCCATCTCCCCCCATGGATCACGGTGCGCCCCTGGGATGGGATCTGGCCCTTTAAGGGTGCTATGCTGCTGGCGCTTCGGTGCAGACACCGAGTTTTCGCGCGGGGGGGGGCAGTGAAGCAGGGGCTAGCTCGCGCAGGGGAAGCAGGGGCCCCCCCCTCCCCCGCTGGAGCTGACAGTGAAACCGGAGCCGACTCAAGCGGAGCCGGCCTGCGAGGGGGAACCAGCCCCCCGGCTGGAGCCGGCTCGTGCGGGGGAATGGGCCCTTCCCCCGCCGAAGCTGTAATTGGAGCCGGCTCACTGAGGGGTAGCGGCGGAGGCAAAGCTGGCGGCGGAGGCGAAGCTGGCTTGCTCCCACCCCCACCATCCGACCCACCTGAAGTTGGTGGCGCAGGCAAAGCGGGTTTGCTCTTACCCCCACCATCCGACTCGCCCTCCCCCTCTGACAGGAAAGGTGCAGACGGTTCCACTGCGCCTAAAGAGAAATCCTCCACACCACTTTGCTGGGGACTCTTAGGCATAAGTACCTTAGTTACAGAAGGTGCCAGGGGATCATCTTCACGACCATACCCTATATTCCTCTTATGAGCTTCTGTTGCCCTTTCTGCTGCCTTTCTCTCAGAGACCTGCTGAAGTAACGTGTTATACACCACCCGCCATAACTTCCTGAATTTCTTTGCTGACTTATCATCGTCTAGCACTGTATCCCACAATATTTCCCCAAATTTCCTCCACTCTGATAACTCATGAACTGTATGAGGATTAGAGAAGATACCCTTAGCATGGCCATAAGCTAATAACCCTGGTAACTACTTTTTTAAATCTATCCTTTTATCCCACGCCGCTCTAAATAGGCGGTAAATAAATCATATGCCACTTGCCTATCCATACCTATTAATCAGCACGCGCTGTTGCAGCTCTCCAGGCTCCGGCGGACACGTATTGGCTTAAGTCACAGTTGTGAACCTTAAGGGTGCTTCACATTCTGGCACCGTCCCGGCTGCAGGGACCCAAACCCAACTTCCTCGACTGTGGCGTAATCCCTTTTTCTTTTAATCCGAGAAAAAGGCCAGAGATTCGGTTATGCCCGCATTCTCCACCATTTGTCGACGGAAGCGAACCAGGACATCAATATGATCATCACAGGCTCGATTTTATTGATCAGTACGGCGGGTTAAATACAGTTAATAATGAGCTTCACACATATTGCAAAAGTTGAGCTCAGGATTGGTCAGCTTACATATCAGCACCTACGCCTACTTCTACATTCCTATGGTTCTACTTTTGATACTTTCTATATGCTGTTAGGATATATTCAGGACTAATCTCAACTCCCTATCCTCATGTTGCAGCAAGGTCACTGCTGACTCTTCCTTTCAGCTTGCTGACTGCTGACTTTTCTCCTTCAGCTTAACCAGTGGCATTATGTCAGCGTGGCCTTTCTCAGCTAACCAATTATTAATAATACTCTCCACACATAAGAGTGTATCTGAGAAGAGAAGAAAAAAAGCAAAAACAAAAGCTAAAATTATGGTAGCCATAGCCAGAGAAAGTGTAGGCGCCAACAAGAATGGGCCAGTAGAACCACTTAGAAGAGACAAAGTTTTTATTGGACCAAAAGGGGCTATGGCTCTACTCAGTGACAAATATTGTTATTACTGTGGAGAGAAAGGACACCTAAAGAGAAATTGTAAGAAACACCAATTAGATGAAGCCATAGCCTGGGAGCAAGAAACTCTAGAGAACATCTTAAGAAGAGACAAGAAATATGCGGAATAAGGGTGTCAAGGGTTCTATGCTCTGGGGAATTTATTGAATCATCTAGAAGAGCCCTCAGTAAATTTCGAGATTGGTCCCCAGAATGATGAATTTGAAGTTTTAGTGGATACCAGAGCAGACAAGTCATGTGTGACTAAAATACCAACAGGAATCACAGTTTGTAAAAATGTCTGCAAAGTACAAGAGGACAAAGGAGAATCATTGGAGACCCAGATTATAGAAGATATAGAAATTAGAGGAAATTCAATAGAGTGTTGAGCTAATTCCATTTACATCCCCAAGTTAGGTTGTGACTTATTAGGACATGATTTACAAATCAAATTGGGAATTGGAGTATTGCCAAAAGAAGGAAAAATGGTAGTACAAAAAATGGTCTTAACAAAGGGAGACATAGATGAAATCAATCCAAATGTTTGGGCAGAGGAGGGAAAAATTGGTTGTTTGAATATTCCACCAATAGAAGTAGAGCTGCAGAAAGACATCTCCCCCATTCGGGATAGGCAGTATCCAATTTCCCCAGAGGGAAAGAAAGGACCAGCCCCAGTAATTGACCAGCTATTAAAGGAAGGATTTTAGAACCATGCATGTCTCCACATAATACTCCCATACTAGCAGTGAGAAAAGCTGATGGAAGGTATCGATTAGCACAAGATTCAAGAGAAGTTAATAAAAGAACGGTTGCGAGGCACCCGGTAATACAAAACTCATATACATTGTTTGAAGCCAAGTACCTAAGGAGCATGCATGGGTCTCTGTCATGGATTTAAAGGACGTCTTCTGGGCATGTCCCCTGGCTGAAGAATGCTGGAACTGGTTTGCCTTTGAATTGGAGGACATTGAAAAGAAAAGAAAACAGCAACGAAGGTGGAGACATCTTCCCTAGGGGTTTAAAGAACCCCCAACCTCTTTGGCAAGCTTTAGAAGAAGTCCTAGAACACTTTAAACCTGAGAATGGGGTAAATATTTTACAATATGTTGATGATTTATTTGTATCGGGGGACAACAAGACCAAGTTAGAAGTTCCAGCGTACTAGCATCATAATTTCTTAGGGGAAAAAGGCCTAAAAGTATCACAAAAGAAACTGCAATTTGTGGAACAAGAAGTAACATATCTAGGACATATAATCACCCAAGAGTATAACAGGTGAAGCCCCAAGAGAATTTTGGGAATTCTGTCCATCCCTGCCCCAAAGACCAAAAGAGATATTAGAAAATTACTAGGTTTGTTTGGGTATTGCAGATTATGGCTTGATCAGTATATTAAAAGTGTTAAATTTCCATATGGCAAATTGATAGACACAGAGGCTGTAACCTGGACCTCAAATGACAAGGAAAAGCTTCGGAATCTGAAAATTAAATTGTTCCCTGCCCCTGTACTGAGCCTATCAGACCTTATAAAGATCTTTGACCTATTGGTAAATGTGGAAGAGGGGACAGCTTGCGGAGTCCTTACACAGGACTGGGGAGGATGCAGGAAGCCAGTCTCATCTCTCTCCAAGTTACCAGATCCAGTAGCCAGAGGGTGGCCAGCCTGTGTGCAAGTGATATCAGCAACAGCCACCCCAATAGAAGACACACAGAAACTAACCTGAAAGGGGAAGATCCCGGTTCATACCCCACACAATGTGAAAGATGTTTTAAGTCACAAGGCCCCTCAGTGGCTAACCGACGCCCAAACACTAAACTATGAAGTCATCCTAAGAAGTACCAAGGGCCTCGAATTACTCACTTCAAAATGTTTAAATCCAGCCCAGTTCCTCATAGGAGAGCTGTTAGCAGACCTGGATCATGACTGATTAGAAATTATTGAAATGCAGACTAAAGTGAGAGAAGATGTAGAAGATGGGCCCCTCCCATATGGGAGAATTTTATTTACAGATGGATCATCATGAATGGTAGCCAGTAAACGGGTCTCAGGGTATGCAACCATCGATGGGCAGAACATGCAAGTTGAGGAAATGGGAAAGCTACCCTCAAATTGGTCTGCCCAGTGCTGCGAAATCTATGCCCTGAAGAGAGGACTAGATTTACTAGAAAAAGATAAACAATCTATATTGACTCCTGGTATGCATTTGGGATTGCCCATACATTTGAAAAATATGGGAAGAACAGGGGTACCTAATTCTTAAGGCAAAAATTTAGTACAAAAAGAGCTAAGAAAACGAGTACTAGAGTGTCTGAAAAAAACAATAGAGATAGCCAAAGTTCACATAAAAGGACATCAAAAAGGGGACACCCTTGAAATAAAGGGAAGCCAATTAGCTGATCAAGTAGTGAAAGAAGAAGCTTTGGAACAGGAAAGTCCAGTTAAAATTCTTAAGATAGAAGGAACACCTAGTAGAGAAAGAAAAGAGGAAAGACCCATCTTTGATGAGAAAGAATTAAGAGAGTTAGAAAAGATGAGAGGACAGCAAAAAGAAAATGGAGAATGGTGGACCCCTGATGGACGGCATCACCAGCCCAAAAGGTGATGACAGAGTTATATGAGTTGACCCATTGGGGAATACAAGGATTATGTGATCACTTTCCAAGTGATCAAATGTGCATGGGAGTACGTACCATAGCAAAGGCAGTTACCAAGGGATTTTTAACTTGCCAACAAATTAATCAGAAAATGAGAAGAGTAATTTCTGATCTGGGGGAAGAGAGTTGGCCTTGCGGCCGTTCCAAAGCGTGCAGGTAGACATCACAGAAATGTCCCCTGTTCAGGGATACAGACACTTATCAGTGACCGTGGATCACCTCAGCCATTGGGTAGAGGCGTTCCCGACCCAAACAGAGACAGCCCAAGCAGCCACAAAAGCAATCCTAGAAAACATCATTCCCCAATATGGGTTGATAATGTCGATTCTGACTGAGGTCCACATTTTGCTGCCCAAGTCTTACAACAAGTTGTTGAAGCCCTAGGAATAAAATGGACGTTGCACAGCCCATTGGCATCCCCGGAGCTCCAGAGGAGCAGAAAGAATGAATAAAACCATCAAAAACGTGTTAACTAAATTAGTTACAGAAACCCAGATGAATTGGCTTAAATGTCTACCCTTGGCACTGTTAAAAATTAGAACAAGGCCTCGAACAGGTATAAGAGTCTCACCTTATGAAATTATGTTAGGACTCCCCTTCTTGACAACCCTGTATAGCACGGCAATTTATCCAGAAGGAGAGACAGCCACCCAAAAATAGGTAAAGGCCATAGGAAGGAGATTCAAAGATCTTGGGAAAAAGGTCCATCAAACCTCTCCCTTAGACACTAAGGGACATAACACTAATCCAGGGGACTGGGTGTTAGTTAAATCATGGAACTCTGCACCTTTAACCTCTAAGTTTGAAGGCCCTTTTCAGGTCCTACTCACCACCAATACAGCCATACAACCCAAGAGAAGGGGTGGACACATATAACCCAGACTAAAGGACCTGTACCACCTCCCACTGAAGAGTCAAAAGCAACCACATCCCCTACTAAGTCTTCTAATGACTGGATTTGACTAATCACTCAGACAATCTAAAGCTCACCCTCCAGAGGAGACCTAAAGACTATTGGAGACTGTCTATAGTCAAAAACTTGTTAAGAACTGTTTAAATAATCAAAACTTGTTAAGAACTGTTAAAAATTGCAGTTAATGTTATTTATATTTTACTTTTGATTTTTAAAAGTAGACACTTTCCTGTTGCATTTATTATTAGCTAATGTTTATTAATGAATGTACAGTTTTCAGTTTGTTTGGAGCCTTTGTTTGTTTTGGTGTATATTGTGATTTTGTAGGTTTAGGCATAAGAGTAAATACTTCATTATTTGTTTGGAGTAGTTTATGTCTCATTTTGGATACTGAAAATTCTTAAAGTCATCTGACCATTGAATTCAAGGTTTTTAGCTGCATGTTTTGGTGTTAAAAAGTTAAAATACACCAGTTAACTCCAATCTTAGTGTACAAAGCAATCTCCTATAAAACATCCCTCAAGGCAAAAATAAATTAGTAAAGAAAAGTCAAATGTGTTGACACTGAGAGAATAAAAACTCTGTACTAAAACCAATGAGCTCTTCTGTAGGAGAAAAGCATAACCAGGAGGCAAGGCTGGGTGAGTCTACAGTCCGCCTAAAAACAGCCACTCCAATCACTGGGTGCAGCTCAGTAGTTGTAGAGTTTAGGGGAGTGCCTCATACCAGACTCCTGGGAATGCTCTTACTGATCTTACTGGTTAACATCACGCTGGGAAGTCAGAAGAACCCATGTGCTAAATGTTACTACCTCCTTTACAGAGGGGAAGAAACCAGATCTTTAATACAAGGACATACAAATTTAAACCTAAACTGTGTCAACCTCTCTCTGTTAGCAACCTGTCAAGGGCACGGGAAGACTTACTGGATTTCACAAAATATAGAATGACTGCAATGACTGCTTGGGAAGCGTCATATAGGAGATGCTTGGCTTTGCTTTGAACATAAGTCCAATCAAAAAGGCACAGCAAACTTAATAAAAGAGAAAGAAATAACAACATCAGTAAATGAGAAAGAAGACCTAGAAACATCTCATGGGAAAAACTTGTCCACAGATTTAGTGGAAAAGATCAGTAAAGAGTTAAATGTTACTAATTGCTGGATCTGTGGAAATACACAAATGGCCGAAGTCTGGCCTTGGGAAGGGATCAGCTTAAGACCAATAGAAATCTCAAAATGGACAAAAACAAGACAAAAAGTACCAGCTATTGGACAAATAGGAACAGAATGGTGGGAATTAAAGTCTAAAATAATTGGAGAAGAGCAGTGTATATCAAGGAAAGGGAAAATGTATAAATTTATAAAACCCCAGTAGGAGAAATGTCCTGAAAGAGATATTTAAAAATAAAACATCCAGTAGCTGGGTAGGTCCCTAGAGAACCCAATAAATACTGGAAGTACTATTAATTATTTATATACTGGAAGAAGAATTTACTAAATTAGAAATAATAAAATTATTCGTTTATTAGAATATTATTTATTAAATAATAATAAATAATATTACCTTATTAAAACAATAATTATTTTAATAGTAAAAATAATAATATTATATATTACATCATATATAAAAATATATATTATTAATAATTAATATAATATATTATATAATTTATAGTATATATATTACTTAATATTATATTACCGTATATTATTACAATATTATAATATATAATATTATAATATTGAAATAAAAATTAATAGTATAAAATTAAAATATATAATTATTAATAATGAATATAATATATATTATATGCTATATAATGTTATATAGTGTAATATAATGTAATAAATAATAAATAATAAATAACCTAATATATAATATATAATATATAATATATAATATATAATATATAATATATAATATATAATATATAATATATAATATATATTATACATAATGTATTATATATTATGTATTATATATTATATGTTATATATTATGTATTATAAATTATTTATTATGTTAATATAATATATTATATATTATATAATATATAGTAATATAATAGTATATATTATATTGTAATTTATTATATATATTATGTTATTTCTTTCTTTATTATTATTATTAGTAGTAGTATTAGTATTAGTAATTTTTTAAAAATAATAGATACTGAAAATCCATTGGGAAGAAAGAAATGGTGTGTCCCTACCAAGAAGGAAAAGGAATAAATCAAGGAATAAACCAAGGAACAAATCAAGGAATAAATCAAGGAATAAACCCATTCTGGGGAGTGAGAGAAATATCCAAATACTGGGAATTTCCAATGACTCTCAGTGATGCTTCTTGGAAAGCTCCAGAAAACCTGGTTTGGATATGTGGGAATGTGGCTTACACTGAATTACCCGGGGAGTGGAGCAGCACTTCCACTATTGGAATTATTAAACCGTTATTTTTCTTACTCCCAAAAGAGTCTGGATTGAACCAAGGGGTCCCAGTATATGATGATTTGAACAAATCTAGCTGACCAAAAAGTAATATAAATGAAATTGGAGGAACACAGACATGGAAAAACACAGTATGCACCACCCAGGAAATAATTTGCACTCATGGACCGGCGACCCGGGCTCAAGATGGGTCCTGGGGACACCGGACCCCAATTTATACGGGGTTAAATCGGATTCTGAGATTACAGGCAGTACTCGAGATGGTATCGAACCGAACCTCTCTAGCTTTAGACCACATAAATGACCAACTATCCTAGACTAGAACTGTAGTGTATCAAATCAGACTAGCAGTAGTTTATTTATTAGCTGATGGTGGAAGCATATGTGGAAAATTTAACTCCTCTGAGTGCTGATTAGAAATAGATGACCGCAGTGAAGTCATTAGAAATATCTCAAAGGAAATCTGGAAGTTAGCTTATGTTGGAACACGAGAGTGGACCCCTACATTTGATACCAGCTAGTGGGACAATTTCTGGTCATTAAAAAACCTGGTGGGGAAAAAAAACCTTTTTCATCTTATGTGAAATTGCTGGTTTGATCCTCCTACCTTGCATGCTCCCCTGTATAATCCGAGTTGTAGCATCTGCTGTACAAGCAAGTGTAATGATACCAAAAGAGCTTAATAAAAAAGAAGTAAAAGTAATCATGATAATGAATGATCAAGAACGTGAAGATGCCAAGCAAATTTACAACCAATATTAAAAATCGTACTTTCAAGAAGAAGTAATTGCTAAATGATGCAGGTTTGAGCCCAATCGAACAATTAGAGGGAGAAATTGTTGAGAATCAATTGGTAAAGGAGTTAATATAAAGTTCCAATGTTATTTATAGATTGTTTGTTGAATGTTTAATAGTTACCTCAAGTTCCAATACTAGGTAAAGGATTTATAATTATGTTAATCGCCTCACTGTCAGGTGTTCCCGCCACTGCTCCTGTCAGCCTTCAGAAGCACATAATCACGACAATGATTCTATGCAGGTGCTTTAATTGAAGAGCTCTGGGTGTCAGGGGTACAAACACAAATCTGTCTCTGACATGCATTCAGGACAAACATGTTTTTATAGTCAATCCTTATATAACTTTCATGTTTATTATTAAACTTATATTGTTCTATTGTATACATAGATTTGATCCAAGCATGGGCTCCTCGTGACCCCCCTTTCAATTTCTGAAATAGTTTCTCACGATTCTTTGTATGATTATACAATAATTATATTTAATTACTAAACAATCATCACATCTATCAATTACATCATTTATCATATACTGCTTATGCAGGTGCAATTTCACATGATCTGGCAAACACAAATTCTAACATTTTCAGAGTCTATTTTAAACATTTTCCAGTGCTCCACTAAGTCTAGCTTCTTTCTAATTACCCAAATTTCATGATTTTAAAACCTTTTACTGTCACTCCCACTCATCTAAGATGGCGAACCACCCGACCGAACCACCATAAAGAAAAGGATTATGTCATAATAACCAAATATGAAAATGCCATAAGACCTAGCAGAAAAGAATGACCTAACGAAAACCCCTAGAACAACAAGCCACCATGCAAATGAAGAACTAAAATAACACCTCTAACCAAAGAAAACATAACCATGGTCAGAGCTTTTTGCCTTCGTCACCCTAACCAGAACGGGCCAAGAGCAGTGGAGGGACCATGGACCTGAAACCAACAGTGCCTACCCAGAGACTCTTGAAAGGAGAGAAAACCCAGCCAAGCCAGGCCTTGCTCAGCATTGCAGTTCCCTGCTCAGAGCCTTGGGCTCCCTGCAATCCTGCCCTCAAGGATCTGCTCTCACCAGGCCCTGGGCAGCCTTTGGCACTCCCTGCCCTCAGTGGGGCCCAGCCATGCTCCAAGGCACTTGGAGTTTTGCTGCTGACTCCTTGAGCAGCTTCTCCATCCTTCTCTGTGTGCCTGAGGCTCCTGGAGCCAGCCCCAAATCCAGCGTGGGGCTGATTAAAATACAGAAAGCCCTCAGGAGCTCTTTGTCTCCCTTCCATTGTCATCCAGTCTCCAGGGCTTGTGCAGGGATTGAGTCAGTTTGGAGTTCTCTTCAGGAGGGAGATTCCAAAGTGCACATAAGGATTTTTGGTTTTAGTCAAGGAAATATTTTTTTATTTTTATTTGAGAGAAGAGGGGGACAGAAGCATACCTCAGGTGATCTTGATGCTGAATGTCTCCTTAGGAGGTCTGGGCAGGGAGAAGAATGAGCCCCTTGCAGGCTGAGCCTGTTTGGACAAGCTGTTCCTCACCCCAAACCTCACCATATCTCACATCACAAAACATGAAAAAAATGTAAGCATTTTTCCTCCTAAATAAAATTTAATTAAGTAACAAAATTATATTTATATTATTCTAGTTATGATAGTATTATTCAATATTTTGCTACCTAAGTTTTATATTTATATTTAAAAATCAATACTATTTTAGCAACCAAAAAAATTATTTCTCATTAGTTCAAAGTAAACACAATACGGTTCATTAATTAATTAAGCTTTATTGGCTATTTATTTCTTCCTCTTTACAGTAACTAATATTTGTAGTCCTTTTGGCACCATTTTTATAAACTTTTTCTCCAATAGGGTCAAGGGGCGGCACTTTGGGGTCCATGGAGACATTTCTGGGGCACATTTGGGGCAGTTTTGGTTCTAGAGAGGGAATTCAGGGAGAACTTGAGGGTCTGGAGGACACTTGGGGGAGCCGGGTGGGCACTTGGAGGGGCACTGAGGGATTCTGAGGGACAGTCCGGGGCGCGGGGCAGCACTTGGGGGTCCAGGAGGGCCCTTGGAGGTCAGGGAGGGGAATTTGGGGCTCCTCGGGATCCGGGCGGGCCCTTGGGGGACTCCAACGGGGCGCTCAGGGGAGCAGGGGGTGATGGGAATTGTAAGCGCGGGTATCGAAGGGTTAAACGAGGTCGCGGAGCATCACGGGAGTTCTAGGCGCAGCTGCAATGACTCTCGGTGAGGCGCGGAGCATCATGGGAGCTGTAGTTCCGGAAGTGGTTAAAACACGATGTTTGGAGGTCCGGGAAGGCTCTTGGGGGACACTTTAGTGTCCAAGCCGCGACTTGACGACCTCGGGGGAACTTAAATGGTTTGGGAGCACTTGCAAGGATCTCTGGGTGTTCCAACCGGGCTCCTTAGAGCTCGGGACACGGCAGTATTTTTTGGCGCGGGACTGTTCTGAGGGGCTCTGAGTCCGCGGGAGATGAGAGGAGATGAATTCCCAGAAGTGGCTGTACCGGGCATCTGTGGGGTTGGGAGCACTCAGGGGATCCGGGGACGCTTTTGTCCGGAATGGGCGCTGAGGGGGCACTGAAGGATACTGGAGGGTCTGGCGGACACTTAGGGAACAGATGGGGGCGGATCCCGGGGTTCTGTGGAGCGCGGGGCCTGACGGGTTTGTAGTCCCGGCTGCAATGGTGCTATACCCGGCCGCGGTGCATGATGGGAGTTGTAGTCAAAAATAAAATATGGCGTCCATCGAGGTACCGCCCCCAGGCCCAGATCTCTGGCGCTGATAGGCTGCTGGAAGTGATGGGCAGGAGTCTTGGCAAATGGTTTGGGGAGGAGGCGGGAAGAGCCCATGCACCAGCCTCCACTCCATCCCAGTACAGCCCATTTCAACCCAAGTAGAGCGCAGTACAAACCCAGTACCCCTCCAATCCCTCCCAGTACAACCCAGTCCCTCCCAATACACCTGAGTTTCTTCCCTGTCCCTTTCAATTTCCCCCCAATGTCATGCACAGGATGCACCAGTGTCCCCAGCCTTCCCCACAATGTCCCTAGTGTCCCCAGTATCGCTAAGTATCACTCCCAGTATATCCTGGTACCTTCGAGTACGTCCCAGTGTACCCTCAGTGTCCATCCCAATCCACCCAGATTCCCCCTCAGCATTCCTTGAGTCCCCAGTTTGCCCCAGTCCTCCCCAGTGTCACTCCCAGTACATCCCAGTGTCTCCCACAGTGTTCCCAGTGTCCCCAGTATGTCCCAGTCCTCCCCAGTGTTTCCAAGCACAGTTTCATTTCTCTCAGTGGCCGTAGCAGCCAAACCCAGCAGTGGGGTCAGTGCAGTGCCCGTGGCCACAGCCCCTTGGAGGGGCCCAGTGCAGCTTGGGCTGATGATCCACCCTCACAGCTGGCACAGGGCAGCTCTGCAGTGCCTTTGGTGGCACCTGGGACTGGCACACACCTGAGCAGTGTGTCTGTTTGCAGTGGGGAAACTCAGCAGTTTCAGATTGCTTCAAAAAAACCCAAAACGTGGAAACCCCTCTTAGGCTGGGTGCAGCTAGCTCTGCAAGCACAGCAGAGCCCAGGGCAGTGAGGACAGACAGGATGGGGCTGGGCAATGGGGAGCAAGGTTGTCCATACTGGGTCAGAGCTCCAGGCACAGCTTCTGTGAGCAGGCCAGAGCTGCTGAGGAGAGACCCTGGGTCAATATCAATCACAGAATGCTGCAACCAGATCTGCTCTAAAGAGAAATAAAATAAAATGCTTCCTTTAAAATAGGAATGTGTATTTTTTTACAAGGTGTTTGAAATCTTTCTCCATAACAGGACTTGGAAATCTTTAATGACCCTCTCAGGGCTTTGCTGTTGTTTACCTCAGACTCAGTCCCTGAGAGTGTCTTCAAAAAACTTCTCAAGAACTCAAAGTTAAATTTAAACTCAAAAGTTTCTTGAAGTTTTAATGGCTCCCACTGAGGGACACGACTGGAAAGTGTCCCCAGGTTCCAGTTAGAGCAGAACACTGGAGGCAGTGATGACAGCTGGGGACAAAGAAGGCAAAGGTGTCTCTGGTGCTGAGCAAGGCTGGATGTGTTTGAGGAATGCAAAGGGCCAAGGCCTGAGCCCCAGCCCCTGGCCAGGCAGATCCTGTCCCTCCCTCCTTGCTCAGGGCTCTTCCCGGGATGGGCACTGGCATGTGGGGATGTGCAAAGGCAAGGGCAGGAGCATGGGGCGGCCCCTGCCAGGCTGCTGAGCAGGGACAAGGAGGCAATGAGGCCCCAGGCCTGCAAGGGTCACTTGTCTCCTGCTCCTGCCTCAGGCCCAGGCCCAGCTGCCATGGCCAAAGTGCTGCCCAAGTTGGCTCTGGCAGGGCCAACTGGTAGAATTACATGTCAATGTGAGATTGAGGGTTATGCCTCCTAGACCTCAGGCCTGAATAAACAATACCCTCTGAAATAGCAAATGAGTGTTAAGGAGCCTTATTCTGATATTTAAGAGATTTGCTGACAGCGGGGCCTCATAGAACCAAGGAGTCAGCTGTGACACTGTGCAAACTCATGGAACAAAGGGTCCATGGTGACACAGCAGAACCCCATGGAACCAAAATCCATTTGAGCACATTGGGGCCACATTGAACCAATGGCCTGTTGTGATACTGCGGATCCAAGGAGACCATTGTGACCCTGAGAAATCTCTTGGAACCAAGGGGCCATTGTGACACAGCAAGGCCTGGTGGAACCATGGGTCCATTGTGACACTGCCGAACCTCACGGAACCAAGGTGACCGTGTTCTACTGCAGAACCTCATGGAACAAAGGGTCCATGGTGACACTGCAGAACCAAGGAGACTGCTGCTGGCAGTGTGAGAGCTCATGGAACCACAAGTCCATTGTGACACAGATAGGCCTCGTGGAACCAAGGGTCCCTTGTTAAACTGTGTGGCCTCAAGGAACCATGAGCCATTGTGACACAGCGTGGCCACATGGAGGCAAGGCGCGACTGTGACACTGCGGATCCAAGGAGACCATTGGGACTGAGGAACCTGATTGAACTAAGAGTCCATTGTTCCACTGTGGGGACCTGTGGGACCAAGGGGAGCACAGTGACATTTTGGGGCCTCATGGAACAATGGAGACTGTTGTGACACTTTGGGACCCACTGCAACCAAGGGGCCATTAGAGCATGGCAGGGCCTGGTGGAATCAAGGGGACAACAGTGAACACTGTTGGTGGCCATGGGATGAAGTGTCCATTCTAAAACCGTGGAAGCAACAACTCCATTGTGACACTCTGGGGCATCATGGAACCAAAGGTCCATTGTGACACAGCAGGGCCTCATGGAACCATGGAGGCCATTTTTACACTTGGAGGCCTTGTGGAACCAAAGGGCCATTGTGGCACTTTAGGGCCTTGTGGAGCCAAGGGGACCACAGTGACACCATGGGGCTCCGTGAAACCAATGGTCTGTTGTGACACTGCAAGGCCTTGTGGGATCATGGAGACCATTGTGACACTCCAGGCGTCATGGAAGCAAGGAACCATTGTGACACTGTGGAGTCTTGGCAGGCCAAGGGGCAGTTGTCACACTGTGCGGCACCATGGAACCAAGGAGTCCATTGTGACACTCCAGGGCGCCATGGAACTAAGGATTCATGGAACAATGCAGGACCCCATGGAACCAAAGGTCCATTGTGACATTGTGAGGCCTCATGGAATCCTGGAGGCCATGATGACACTTGGAGGCCTCGTTGAATCAAGGGGCTCTACAGGGCCTCATGGAACCAAGGAGACCCTTCTGACATTGTGAGTCCCCATGGAACCAAGGGGCCACTGTGACACTGCAGCACCAAGGAGACCCCTATGACACTGCAAAGCCTCATTGAAGCAAGGGACCATTGTGACACTCTGGATACCCAAGGACACAAGAGGCCAGTGTGACACATCTGGGCCTGATGGAACCAAGGATCCAATATGACACCACCACTGTGACACTGCAGGGCCCCATGGATCCCAGGGAACAGGGAACAGGTCTGTTTGGCTTGGCCTAACTGTTCCAACTGCCCTTGGCATGTCGAGGGTCTCTTCTCACATACCCCTGAAACCCTGGAGCTCTGGGCTTTCCTTCAAATGGAAAAGAACTGTCCTTCTCATTCAAGCATTCATGGCCAGAATGGGCTTCCCCCTCCAAAATTCCCAATATCCAGGGTTGCTCCCAGACAAAAGCTGTCTTTCCCAACAAGCCTGCCTGCCTTTGACTTCCTGAGAGCTTCCTCACCTGCCTAATGGAACAATGCAGACCATTGTGACACTTCTGGGCCTTCAGAAATGAAGTAGCCATTGTGACACTGCAAGGTACCATGGATCCAAGAGACCATTGTGACACTGAGGGCCCAGTGTGAAGCAGCAAGGCTTTTTGGAACCAAGAGGCCATTGCTGCATTTCAGGGTCTCGTGGAACCAAAGGGCCGTTGTGATCCTGCAGGGCACTGTGGATCCATGGAGAGCATTATGGAATTGCAAGGCCCCATGAAATCATGGAGACCATTGTGATACTGTGGGGCCCCATGGAATCAAAAGGCCACTGCAGGGCCTCATGGAAGCACGGAGCCATTGTGACACTGTAGAAGCAAGGAGAACATTGTGATACTGCAGGGCCTCCTGGAACCAAGGGTAGATGAAACAGGTTTGGCTGGTTTGGCCTCCCAGGGTCTGCCTGACAGGTCCAGCCGATCTTGGAATGTTGAGGGCTGCCTCTCATCAGCCCCTGGAGCACTGGGGCTCTGTGCTTTCCTTCCTATGGAAAAGAACCATCCCTCTTTCCAGGTGTCCATGGACAAAACTGATACCCCCCTGAAAAATTCCCTATATGCAAGGGTTCTCCTAGACAAAACCTGCCAGGACAGAGAGCTCTGGCTGGCCTTGTCCTCTGCTGGTCACCCCTCATCTCAAGGAAGCCCTGAGGAAAGTATTTGAACAGGTTTGACCTCTGAAATATCAATGAGTTTCTCCTCCTCTGAAAAACTCAGATGCTCTTCTGATCATGTGTCTTTTATTACTTATTGTGTATTATGCATGAAATATTATTTTCAGGTAAATAACATTAATCTTCTAGTTCTACCAGTGTTATCTGACACAAAACAACTCCTCTACATATGCATCCAGGTAACCTGTTTAAGCAGACACAAGAAGGAATCCAGCAGGAATGATTTGTGTCTGTTCCCATCTGTCCCATCTCCTCTGGAGCTGGAGGTGCAGCCCCAGCCCTTGGCAGGGCTCAAGGGCTCCCAAGCTCAGCTCCCACCCAGAGAACTTGCAGACCCTGGGCTGCTCTTCTTGGGCCCTGCACGCTAAGCCAGGCTGAGATGGACACTGACGGTTTCTGGGCCAGGCTCTCTGAGCCCAGCCCAGCTCCCTGCAAGCTCTGCCAGCTGCCCTGAGCTCTGGGCAGCACCAAGGGCCTCTCCCCAGCCCAGCCCTGCCGGCTCTGGCCCCACAGCTCTGCTCAGGCCAGGCTGCTCTGGGCACTGCCCCACGGCCTCAGCCCCTGGCAAGGGCACAGCAGCAGCTGCAGCTGCCACAGGACTCAGCCCCAGCCATGGGGGAAGGAGCTTGGCCAAGCCCAAAGGAGGCTCCCTGGCTGCCCTGCTCCCCTCGGGCTGAGGTGCTGAGGGCTCTGCAGCCCCTGCTGTCATCCCATCTGCCCAAGGCAGCACAAGAGCCGCGGCCTTGGGGCCCCCAAGAGCTGCTCCTGCTCCAGGCCCAGGGCTCATGCCAAAGCTGGGGCAGCCACAAAGCTGTGCCCATTTCTGTTCATTGCTGCTCTGATGGGGATTGGTTCTCAGCTTCTTGGCATTTGATGATGAATTTTCCTCCTGCAGAGGCCTCTTCTTTCTTGAGCTCTTCAGTTCAGGAATTCACGGGAAAAGGCTCATAAACATTTTTTCACAACGCCTGAAAAAGAAAAGCCACAGGGAATACTCTAGGTTTTCAATTCTTTCGTGGTTAATTAGACACATTTCTGAAGTGTATTCAAACTGAACATACTGTATTGAAAA
The DNA here is from genome assembly GCF_035770615.1 of Melospiza melodia melodia. Taxonomy (NCBI): domain Eukaryota; kingdom Metazoa; phylum Chordata; class Aves; order Passeriformes; family Passerellidae; genus Melospiza; species Melospiza melodia. The sequence goes on along the minus strand of NC_086218.1, from coordinate 1,316,891 downwards.
CAATGAAGAGATAATTGATTTATCCTGTTAAGTTTTCTTTTCCTGTTTATGGACTGATATCAGCAATGTCCAATTGATATTGACCCCAGCACCTTCTAATGCAGTCTGAAAAAATATTAAAATCAAGAGCTTTAAAGCTGATGATCAGTAACGCTTTGTCCCCACCACTTACCCACCATTTCCCTCATCCAAACCCTGGGAACCCTATGGATCAGAAACAGGTAAGACACCATCCCTGGAAGTGTATAAGGAAAGACTGGATGTGGCACTCAGTGCCATGGTCTGGGTGACAAGATGATGTTGGGTTCCATGTTGGACTTGATGCTCTCCAAGGTCTTTTGCAGCCTGGTTGATTCTCTGATGATTGTGACACTAAGCAAGGCCCTGGGGAAGCAAGGGGCCATTGTGACACTAAGCAAGGGGCCTGGTCGCACTATGGGAACAATGGTGACACTGTGTGTGACATGGCAGCACAGAGCCAAGGGGCCACTGTGACACTGTGGGGCTGAATGGAAGCAAGGAGTCCATGGTGATAGTCTGGGTCCTGCTGGAACCACAGAGACCACTGTGATCCTGTGGGGCCTTGTGGAACCAATGGGCCATTGTGCCACTGGGGAACCAAGGAGACCCTTGGGAGAGCGTGGGGACAATGGAATCAAGTGGGCATTGCAGCATTGCAAGGACTCTGGGAACTGAGGGAACAATTGTGACACTGTGGTGCCCCGTGGAATGAAAGTGTCCCTGATGATACTGCAGGATCTTGTGTCACTAGGGCTCCATCTTGACACTTCAGCACTAAGGAATTCATTGTGGCACTCTGAGGCCTCATGGAACCAAGAGGCCACTGTGACCCTGCAGGGCCTTGTGGAACCATGCAGAGCTTTGTGACAGAGCAGGACCTGGTGTCATGATGGGGCCATTGTGAAACTGCAGGGCCCCATGGAACCAAGGGGCCAGTGCAGATCCTCAGGGACTCCTGCAATGAAGGAAACATGTTTGACACCGTGGTGGCCCTTGGGACCAAGAGGCCATTGTGAGACTGTGGAACCAAGGAGAGCATTGCTGCACTGCCAGACGTCGTGGTACCAAGGGTCCATTGTGACACTGCAGGGCCTTGGGGGACATGGTGAGATTGTGACACCAAGGGATGCCAGGGAACCAAAAGGAACATTGTGACACTGGGAGGCCTCATGGAATCATGGAGAGCATTGGGACACTCTCGGGCCTCATGGAACCATGGTGACACCAAGTTGGCTGGGAATGTGGATCTGCTGGAGGGTAGGAGGGCTCTGCACAGGGGCCTGGACAGGCTGGATCCAGGGCCCAAATCCAACAAGGTGAGGTTTAACAAGTCCAAATTGTTAAACCTGGGTCCTGCACTTTGGCCACAACAACCCCTGTAGGGCTACAGGCAGGGCACAGAGTGGCTGGAGAGCAGCCAGGCAGAAAGGGACCTTCAGGGAGTGATGGACAGCAGGCTGGACATGAGGCAGCAATGTGCCCAGGTGGGCAAGAAGGCCAATGGCTCCTGGCCTGGTTCAGGAATGGTGTGGCCAGAGGAGCAGGGCAGGAGTTCTTCCCCTGCACTCAGCACTGCTTGGGCAGCACCTTGAGTGCTGTGTCCAGTTCTGGGCTCCCCAATTTAGGAAGGACATGGAGGGGCTGCAGCATTTCCAGGGAAGGGCAACAAGGTTGTGGAGGGGTCTGGAACACAAGAGCTTTGAGGAGTGGCTGAGGCAGCTGGGGTTGTTTTTCCTGGAGAAGAAGAGGCTCAGGGAAGACAAGCAGTGTCGGGACACAGGTTGGACTTGATGATCTCCAAGGTCTTTTCCAGCCTTGCTGATTCTGGGATTCTCTGAAACCACCCTTGGAGCAGTCACAGGAGGAGCCCTGGGCCTCCTCTTCAGCATCTCCAGCAGCCCAGGTCCCTCAGCTTCTCCTGCCAGCCCCAAAGCCCAGCCTGTCAGTCCTGCAGAACCTCTGCAGCTCCTCCTCACTGCCCAGAACAGGGAGCCCCAGAACCAGACACAGCAGCCCAGATGTACCCCCCTGGCCTGGGGTGCCTCTGTCAAGGGAGCACCAGGAGGCATGGCAGGAGCCTGCAGACAATTCCTGCAGCACTTGTAGGATGATCCTGCTGCCCAAGGGACGTTCCAATGGTGCCAAGTCAGGAACTGCAATGGGGAGTGGGGCCAGAGAGGAAAGGGCAAACAGGGAGGGGCAAGAGGAAGAAATGTGGAACAAGAAAGAGGAAATAAAGCAAAGATGAAGCCAAGGAGATGTTTGGGGCTGTTTGGGGGTGGCTGCCAGGCAGCCCTGGTTCTGAGCAACAGCGCCTGCAGTGGCACAGGAAACTCCCAGCTGATGGGAACAAACTTTCTGGCTGACTGCAGTGGCCAGGACAAAGCTGAGTGGTTTCCCTGGTGTCCCCCAGCCCTTGCTGGCCCCAGGGACTGATGGCATTTGTGCTCCCTCAGGTTCATGTCCCCACACCAACAGCATGGGGGTGCTCCCCCTGCTCTGTGCAATGCAAACAGGGGCTGCTGAGCCAGTGCTGCCATGTCTGTGCCTGCAAAGATGGGGCACCTGTGTGAGCTGGGGGAGAGGCCAGGGCTGCAGAGGGGGGATGTTGTTGGCAGCTCCATCAGGACGCTCTGGGACGCTGCCCTGGGCTGTGCAGCGCACTGGGGATGGATCAGCCCCTGCTCTGCTGCTCCTTCCCATCTGCCCCAGGGCCCTTGCAGAGCCCCAGCCATGCTGTTTGCCCCCAGCCTGCCCACAGCCAGCCTGGGGCTGCTCACGGGGCTTTTCTGTGCTGAGCATTGGCCTGGGTGTGTTCTTGAGAGAGCCTGGGCAAGGAGCCTGGAGCCCCCAGGCCCTGGGCTGAGGCGTCACTGCTGCCCCAGCAGTGCCCATGGCCTGTCCTGCTGCAGCCCCGGCACTGCCACCCCCAGGGCTGTGCCCGGCCCTGAGAGCACTCAGGCCCTGCAGCAACACCAGGGCCACCAGGGCAGTGGGGCAGGGCCACGGCAGCAGCACTGGTAACACCAAGTGCTGATGCTGCTGGGCACAGCTGCTGGGCCAGCCCTGATCTGCCCCATCTCTGCACACAGACATTGCTGTTGCAGCTCCAGAGAAGGCAACAAAAGGGCATCTCTGCAGAAAACTTTTCTAAGTGATCCTTTAGTTCCTTTAAAGCCACCAAGTGCGCAGCCTCTCATTGACACAGTCTGTGGTCACAAGGAAGGTAGAGAGAATCAAAATGAGAAATGGCACAAACAATGACATTTCTTTGTGGAAAATATGAACAACGTAAAACAAAGGCATAAAACCTCATCAATGAAACCAGGAATAAGTAACAAAGATTACTTTTATTACAATAAATTTTCAGAAACTGGCAATCAGTTTAATGTTCCTGAAAGCATCCAGTTGTCAGTCTCCAAACTGCAGCCTTGAGCTCCTGGTTCCTCAGGCTGTAGATGAGGGGGTTCAGGGCTGGAGGCACCACCGAGTACAGAACTGACAGGGCCAGATCCAGGGATGGGAAAGACATGGAAGGGGGCTTCAGGTAGGTAAAAAATGAGGTGCTGAGGAATAGAGAGACCACAGCCAGGTGAGGGAGGCAGGTGGAAAAGGCTTTGTGCCGTCCCTGCTCAGAGGGGATCCTCAGCACGGCCCTGAAGATCTGCACATAGGAGAAAACAATGAACACAAAACAGCCAAATGCTAAAAAGGCACTAATAACAATAAGCCCAAGTTCCCTGAGGCTTAAGTGTGAGCAGGAGAGCTTGAGGATCTGAGGCACCTCACAGAAGAACTGGCCCAGGGCATTGCCATGGCACAGGGGCAGGGAAAATGTATTGGCCGTGTGCATGAGAGCATGGAGAAAGGCACTGGCCCAGGCAGCTGCTGCCATGTGGGCACAAGCTCTGCTGCCCAGGAGGGTCCCGTAGTGCAGGGGTTTGCAGATGGACACGTAGCGGTCGTAGCACATGATGGTCAGGAGATAAATCTCTGTTGTAAGAAAGAAGAAAATCAGAAAGACTTGGGCTGCACATCCTGAGTAGGAGATTGTTCTGGTGTCCCAGAGGGAATTGTGCATGGCTTTGGGGACAGTGGTGCAGATGGAGCCCAGGTCACTGAGGGCCAGGTTGAGCAGGAAGAAGAACATGGGCGTGTGCAGGTGGTGGCTGCAGGCTACAGCGCTGATGATGAGGCCGTTGCCCAGGAGGGCAGCCAGGGAGATGCCCAACAAGAGGCAGAAGTGCAGGAGCTGCAGCTGCCGCGTGTCTGCCAATGGCAGCAGGAGGAAGTGGCTGATGGAGCTGCTGTTGGACATTTGCTGCATCTGGGCATGGGGCCCTGTTCATCGAGGAAAGGACAGTGAAGTGTTAGACCTGTAACCAAAAACATTTCCCATACACCCTCCTCTGTAACAGACAGACATGGTACATGGTCTTCAGTTTTTTGGGTTTTGAGGTTTTCTTTATAAAGTCCCCCCTTATCTCAGCTGTTGCTGCTGGATATCAGAAACCCACAGAATTTTTCTTGCCCTCTGGTAGAATTTAGTGAGTTCCCTGAGGCAAGATGATGAGTGGTGACTGAGGGGAGATGGTTTGTCCCTTCATTTGGTTTGGAGTTTCTCTGGGCTTTCTCTTTTCTCAAATGTAGGATGTTCACCCTCCCATATTTTCCTTAGAAAGCCCCAGGTACTGAGAGCAGATGGATCCACCACAGCCCACCTCTACATCTGTAGCCAAATTTTGCTCATTTTGCTCACTTTGCTCATTTCACCAACCCAGCAACATTTTCACTGTCAGAGCACCTCTGCCTTTCCCCATCAATCTTATAACTCAGAGATGCTCTAGGACAGGTTTGCACCCAGGATTGAATCTCCCGGCTTGGACTGAAATCTCAGGGAGACTCCCAAGTGTCCTTATGATGGCATTGGATGAAGGGAGATGCAGCTCCTTCCCTGGCTGCACTGACAGCATTTCCCAGAGCCGGGCACTGGGGACAGCATCACCCTGAGCCAGCTGTGCCCCCTGCCAGAGCCCCCAGTGCTGGGCAGCTGCTCCCAGCCCTGTGCTCTGCAGAGGGAACTGGGCCCAGGGCTGCAGAGCTGCCCCATGGCTCTGCTGCAGCTCTGCCTGCACAGGAGGGGCTGCACGCCTTGGAGCCCCAGCCCTGAGGGCAGAGGCTGGGCTGGGGGCACAGGAGGGAGGGGGCTTGTTCAGAGGGAGGGGCTGCACTGGAGGGGATCCTGTGGGCATCTCTAAACTCTCCCTGCCACAGCATCTCTGGGCTTTCTTTTGCCTCCCTCATTGCCTGATCATCTCTCTGCCTCCTGCAGATTTTCCTCCTGCAGGTGTTTCCCAGTGCCTGACCTCTCCTTGCCAGCACTCACAGACCCCAAATCTCTGTGCCCTCTCCTTGGCCGTACAGAACCCTGCCTGTTCGCAGGGCACTGCTGGGGCAGGTTCTGTTTGCAGCTTGGAGAAAGGACAGCTCAGACTGAGCCGGATGGATGCATCAAAGGTGATGCTGGTGCTGTCCACGGGCACAGTGGCTGAAAGCACATTAGGGATCTCCTGTGAACCTATTGATCAGTAAAAGTAACACTTCAGATATTTCTGGCATTTGTCAAATTTAGTAATAATATTCATAAGCAAGCTTTAATATTTATCTCCTCTTGGCTACCATTCTGCAATAGTAGGAAACTGAATACCTACTTAGTCATTGTAAAGGTCCTCATTTTTGTTACATTCATTATTTTGGAAATATTCTATGACTGATCAGAACCCCTCGGCATGCCAGACCTTAATAAGCATTTCACCTCCGCTGCACCAGAAATACTCAGTTGTACTCACAGAATCTGTAGGCGTTGGGATATTCCAGCTTTAGGAGATCATTCCAGGAGCTGCAGCTGCATTGTCCTGCAGCCAGAGGTTCCTGTGCCAAGGGCTGGCAGTGATTCTGCCCCAGGCACTTCTCAGCACCTTCCCAGCCCTGACTGATTGAAGCTCTCTGTGCCTCTGTGCTGTGCCCAGGGTGGCTGCAGGCAGTGCCCCAGCCCTGCTGGGCTGGCAGAAGAGCTGCTCATCAAGAGAAATGTGCTTTTGAAGCTCTTCTTGTTTACCAGGAGCTGCCTCTGTGCCAGGAGCCCAGCCCAGCTCAGCAGCACAGACACAGCACAAGGACTTTAATGAGCCTTTGGGGCTTTGTGCTAAGGCCCTGAATATCAGTCCCTGAGAGGAAGCTGAAGAAACTTCTCCAGAAATCCAAGTCAGAATCCAACTCCAAAGTTTCTTGGACTTTTAATGGGTCCCACTGAGGAGCAAAACTGAGAAAGTGTCCCCAGGCCCCAGGCAGAGCAGAGAACTGGAGGCAGTGATGACAGGTGGGGACAAAGAGAAGCCAAGTCTTGGTGCCCTGGGGCACAGCAGGGTCTGTGCCACCAAGGGCTGTGAGGAGACACCTTGTCCTGAGGCACTGGGGCCTCCTGGCACAGCCCCAGCCAGGCTGGGCACTGTCAGCCCCTTGTCCTGCCCTCAGCATCCCCCCCTAGCCCACATCCCAGTGGCCTCCAGGATGTGCTGGAAGGAGTCCCTGGGGAACATTGCTCAGGAATGGCCCTGGGGGCTCCTTCATTCTCCCAGGGACTGCAGGTTTTTGAAAGGACTTTGGGTTTGGCTTTGGCCTTGGAGTCTCTGAGAGCTTTCTGCAATGATGGCCTCCAATTATCTGCAGTAATTATTCCCTGGAGAGGCTTTGTCAGTAACAACACTCAGTAGGCTCATTACTACTTCAAGGTACTTCAGTTATTTTAAGGTACTACGTATTTCCCTTTTGATAGAGACTCTGTGAGAAGTTTGTGCAATCATTGCCCGAATTATCTGCTTTAATGAATCCCTGGAGAACTTTGTACTGACACTCAGTAGGGCTCATTAACACCTTGAGCTACTCAAGGTTTTTAATGTACTTTATGGATTTAAGTATACTTTTAGGTACTTTTAAGGATTTTCCTTCCCACACTGTGTCTCTGAGAGGATTTTGTGCCATCCCAGCCTCCAATTCTCTCCTCCAAGGAGTCCATGAGGAGCCTGTGTTGGGTGTCTTCCCCCTTCTGTTTTACAACAAAGATGGAACCGAAAGAATTTTGTAAGATTTTCTAAAAGCATCCAAACAAACATGAAAATATTAACAATACAACAACAACCAGTAAGGGAATTCATAGTCCTGTTTTAGCTCAACATCATCCAACACTTTAGTCGCTTGGATTGGAAGAGTTTATTGAACCAGCCTTTGTTTTCCACTTGAAGATTCTTGAAACCTTCCTTCAGTATGTGAATGTTCATGTGGTGGACAGCAAATGGCGTTTATTGAGGGGTCACAAGGGTTTTTATACCTTGGGCAGTCAGTGTCATTTCCTTCTGCTCACGTCCGGCTGGGTGCTGCCAGGTACGGAGCAAGGGTCTGACTTCAGGGTGGGGGATGTCCTATCTAACCGTACAGCCCGAATTCTTCCGCACGCTTGTCCCTGACTCTCCACATTCCCCCCCCCACCCCCCTATGATTAGTAAAAATCGTATAAAGTTATTAAATGTAGAGGCTACAAAATTTCATGTGTTAGTAGAATTAGTGTAAAATTGCAAGTGTGTTTGTGGAGAGCATTATTAATAATTGGTTAGCTGAGAAAGGCCACACTGATATAATGCCACTGGTTAAGCTGAAGGAGAAAAGTCAGCAGTCAGCAAGCTGAAAGGAAGAGTCAGCAGTGACCTCTTGCTGCAACATGAGGATAGGGAGTTGAGATTAGTCCTGAATATATCCTAAGAATATGTAGAAAGTATCAAAAGTAGAACCATAGGTATGTAGAAGTAGGCGTAGGTGCTGATATGTAAGCTGACCAATCCTGAGCTCAACTTTTGCAATATGTATGAAGCTCATTATTAACTGTATTTAACCCGCCGTACTGATCAATAAAATTGAGCCTGTGATGATCAAACTGATGTCCTGGTTCCCTTCCGCCGACAAATGGTGGAGAATGCGGGCATAACCGAATCTCTGGCCTTTTTCTCGGATTAAAAGAAAAAGGGATTACGCCCCGGTCGAGGAAGTTGGGTTTGGATCCTTGCAGCTGGGATGGTGCCGGAATGTGAAGCACCCTTAAGGTTCACAACGGTGACTTAAGCCAATACGTGTCCGCCGGAGCCTGGAGAGCTGCAACAGCGCGCGCTGATTAATAGGTATGGATAGGCAAGCGGCATATGATTTATTTACCGCCTATTTAGAGCGGCGTGGGATAAAAGGGATAGATTTAAAAAAGGAGGTACCAGGGTTATTAGCTTATGGCCATGCTAAGGGTATCTTTTCTAATCCTCATACAGTTCATGAGTTATCAGAGTGGAGAAAGTTTGGGGAAATATTGTGGGATACAGTGTTAGACGATGATAAGTCAGCAAAGAAATTTGGGAAGTTATGGCGGGTGGTGTATAACACGTTACTTTAGCAGGTCTCTGATAGAAAGGCAGCAGAAAGGGCGACAGAAGCTCATGAGAGGAATATAGGGTATGGTCGTGAAGATGATCCCCTGGCACCTTCTGTAACTAAGGTACTTATGCCTAAGAGTCCCCAGCAAAGTGGTGTGGAGGATTTCTCTATAGGTGCAGTGGAAACGTCTGCACCTTTCCTGTCAGAGGGGGAGGGCGAGTCGGATGGTGGGGGTAAGAGCAAGCCAGCTTTGCCTCCGCTACCAGCTTCAGGCGGGTCGGATGGTGGGGGTGGGAGCAAGCCAGCTTCGCCTCCGCCGCCAGCCTTGCCTCCGCCGCTACCCCTCAGTGAGCCGGCTCAGGTTACAGCTTCGGTGGGGGAAGGGCCCATTTCCCCGCCAGAGCCGGCTCCAGCGGGGGGGCGGATTGCCCCCCGCAGGCCGGCTCCGCGTGAGTTGGCTCCGGTTTCACTGTCAGCTCCAGCGGGGGAGGGGGGGGCCCCCACTTCCCCCGCACGAGCCAGCCTCTGCTTCACTGCCCCCCCCCGCGCGAAACCTCGGTGTCTGCACCGAAGCGCCAGCAGCATAGCATCCTTAAAGAGCCAGATCCTATCCCAGGGGCGCACCGTGATCCATGGGGGGAGATGGCTAAACAGAGGAGGGAAGCTTGGGCTGCTTTGGCGAAAGAAGTAATGCAAATGGGGGATGGTGAGGCGGTGGAAATAGCTTCTAGTCTTGCATGTCCGGTCACATACACACCACAGTATGATGCACAGGGGAACCTTATGCATAATATAGCAGAATATACTCCCTTAGATTGGAAGCTGTTAACTCAGCTACGTTCTACGGTTAGTCAGTTTGGAGTAAAAAGTGAACCTGTTAAGCAAATGTTAGATTATCTTTTTAATACTCTGGTTTTATGTCCTAATGATTTAAGAGGAATAGTTCGGTTGATATTCACTCAGCATCAGCAGTTATTATTTAATGCCCATTGGCACGCGTTGGTAAATGAATCGGTTGCTGTACAACGAGCCCAGGGAGACCCATTACATGGGGTGACAGTAGAGGAGCTGATGGGCTTAGGGGCATATTTGCGTACAGAGGCACAGATGATATCGGGAGCTGATGAACTTAGAGAGTCTATGAGGTTAGTGCGTGCTGCAATAGATATGGTTAAAGAGCCAGGAGGGTTACCGGCTTATATGGGTATTAAGCAAGGAAGGGAAGAATCATTTGGAAATTTTATTGATAGAGCAGCTACTGCTATAGATTGGGCTGGTGTGGCAGATTACATTAAGGGGGCGCTATTGAAGCAGTGTGCCTTGCAAAATAGCAATCCAGCAACCCAGAGAGTGTTAGCTACTTTAGGGGCAAATTGGACTATTGAGGAAGCATTAGAGCGAATGGCATTAATGCCAACAGCTTCACAGGCATTTATAGCAGAAGCCTTAAAGGAATTAGGATTGGGGTTGCAAAAGCAAGCAGAGTCCACTCAAAATCAGGTGCTAGCTGCTCTTGCTCCTCTCCGAAACGGCTCTCTGGCATTCACTCAAGGAGGTTCGAAGCCATTCCTCAAGTGTTACCGATGCAGCAAAGAAGGACATACACGCCGAACGTGCCGAGCAACTGGCGTATGGTGTCAACACTGCCGATCCAGCTCCCACAACACTACGGCTTGTAGGCGCCGGTCGGGAAACCATCCGCAGAGCGCGCATCTCGGGGGCCGCGCCCAGACACAAGTTGCCGCCGTGACATCGGAGACACCAGCAGCTGCCGTGACATCGCTGCCACCTCCTGTCTGCAACCCGCAACAACCGGGAGCCTCGGCTTGGACTTATCAGCAGCAGTAGACGTCACACTAATGACAAACCAGCCTGAGAGGATACCCACTGGAATAAAGGGTCCTCCTATACTAAATGGACAAACATGTGGGGCATTATTGCTGGGACGTTCCTCTATAACTATGTTGGTATTATTTGTTTTGCCTGGTGTTATCGATGCGGACTTTACAGGGGAAATACAAATTATGGCTTACACCCTTTATCCTCCGATTAAAATTACAAAAGGACAACGCATTGCACAATTGGTACCACTGTCACAAATGACATCAGGAATACAATCATTTACTGGGCAAGCACGGGATGAAAAAGGTTTTGGCTCTACTGGTGTTACACTTTTAACTGTGGATTTACAAAATAGACCAAAGCAAAAGGTTGAAATTACCTATGGGCATCAAAGCATAACCCTTTATGGATTATTGGATACAGGAGCAGATACTAGCATCATTTCTCCAGAAGCATGGCCACAACATTGGCCTCTATTTCCCTCATCAAACATGCTCACAGGAGTGGGAGGATTTACATTGGCAAGCAGGTCGCCATCTTTGTCTGTGTGCATTGAGAATCAACAAATATCTGCTGTGTTTTCAATTGTTCAACTGCCTCCTACAGTTTCCTGCTTAATTGGAAGGGACATTTTAACACAACTGGGAGTGGTGTTAACTAATCAACACCCTTTTGGGGTAATTGCCATTGCTTGGACTTTCCCCATTCCACTCACCTGGAAAACGGATACACCGGTGATGGTTAAGCAATGGCCATTAAAAGGGGAGAGTCTTATGCATGCCCAAGAATTGGTACAGGAACAATATGCAAAAGGGCACCTAAGACTGTCCACAAGCCCTTGGAATACACCTATTTTTGTAATCAAAAAGAAATCAGGGAAATATCGTTTGATACATGATTTGAGGGCTGTAAATGACCAAATGGAACCAATGGGGGCCTTACAGCCTGGTCTTCCAAATCCAGCTATGATTCCAGAACACTGGCCACTTTTAATTATTGACCTAAAGGATTGTTTTTTCACTATTGGCCTGCATCCTGATGACATGAAGAGATTTGCTTTTACTTTACCAGCAATAAATCGTGGGGAACCAGATAAAAGATTTGCATGGACATCTCTTCCGCAGGGCATGCGCAACTCTCCCACTTTATGTCAGCTTTATGTTGATGCAGCATTACAGCCACTACGTCGTAAATGGCCAGCAACTATAATATATCATTACATGGACGATATTTTGTTTGCACAGCAACAGCCATTCTCCTCTTTACAGATTAACACCATTATAAATACTCTTGCTGCATATTCACTTGTTATTGCTGCAGAGAAAATTCAGACTACAAAGCCCTGGAAATATTTGGGATGGACTTTGATGGATCAAATAGTGATACCACAAAAATTGGAATTACAATTGGACATTAAAACTCTACATGATGCACAGAAGTTGCTGGGAGACTTACAGTGGCTGAAGCCTATTGTGGGAATACTAAATCATTTATTAGAAGCCCTACAGCCTTTGTTAAAAGGTGTGGACCCTACTACTCCTGTACACCTGACAAAGGAGCATCATCTTGCCTTGCAGCAAATTAGTAACTGTGTACAGCAAGGGTATGTGTCTCGTCGACAACTCGACCACCCCATTGACCTTACTATTTGGAATAGCCCTTGCCACTTGCTTGGTGCTCTCTCTCAGTTGCAAAAGAAAACGGGGGAGATACGGGTGTTGGAATGGTTATCACCACCACTACAGCATAAGAAAACAATATCTTCAAAAATTGAACAATTGGCTGCATTAATCAAAAGGGGGCATCTCAGAATTCTTGAAGTGGATGGTAGAGAACCTGCTACTATTAGATTACCTATGGAAAAAGAAACCTTGGACTGGTACTTGATAAATTCAAAGAATTTACAAGAAGCACTATTGATGTCACCTGCTAAAGTAGAGACTAGTAAATTAGTGCCTAGAGTTTTGCAATGGATGACAGAATGGAACTGGATTACTCGACCTTTGAGAGAAGAAAACCCCATAGAAGGAGCTATTACAGTTTTTACAGATGCAGGAAAGAAATCAAGGCATGCTGCTGTTACCTGGCAAGAAAAAGGACAATGGAAGCATCAACTCCTCACAGCAGACCCTGCAGATAGCTTACAAACTTTGGAATTGTTAGCAGTAGTATGGGCGGTGTCCAACTTACAGGAGCCTTTAAATGTGGTCACAGACTCTATGTATGTTGCAGGAGTAGTCAAACGAATAGAGGAAGCAGCAATTAAGGAAGTGAATAATAAACGATTGTATGAGTTACTGATACAGTTAAGGAAGTCTTTACGAGAAAGAAAGGCAGCATATTCTGTGATTCATATTAGGAGCCATAAATGGTCTGAAGGTTTAGGAGAAGGGAATGAACGTGCAGATAAATTGGTTACCCTACCCATTGATAATTCTTGTCCTATTGACAAGCACACATTGGCCAGAGAAGCACATAGTAGATATCATCAAAATGCAAGAGGTTTAGCAAAACACTTTGAGCTGAGTTTGTCAGAAGCCAAGGCCATTGTCAGAGCATGTCCAACATGTAGTTATCATAATGGTGGGATAGGTCTAGGCATTGGAGTTAATCCTCGAGGTTTAAAAATAAATGAGATATGGCAAATGGATGTTACACACGTAGCTAGATTCGGTAAAGTCAAGCATGTGCACGTCACCATAGATACATACAGTCATTACATATGGGCTACGGCTCAGGCAGGACAGAAAGCTATACAGGTTATCAGACATCTGTTAAGTTGTTTCGCTGTTATGGGAGTTCCAAAGAGTATCAAAACGGATAATGGTCGAGGTTATGTAAGTGCTAGGGTCCGGAAATTTTTGAATCAGTGGTCTGTTAAGCATGTGACAGGTATTCCACACTCTTCTACTGGACAGGCAATAGTGGAAAGAGCAAACGGTACCCTTAAGCAGTATATTGAAAAACATCAAGATTTGACAGATCCACAAGCATGTTTGGCTAAGGTTTTGTATGTGATTAATCATTTATGCATTTTTGGGGAAGATGATACCCCCCCTGCAATGAAACATCATCCGAGGTCAGGTCAGGAAAATACTAAGGAAACAGAGGTCTGGGTTAAGTATAAGAACCCAAGTACAGGATTATGGGAAAAACCTGCAAAAGTATTATATTGGGGTCGGGGGTATCTTTGTGTTTCCTCACCTACAGGGCCTTTGTGGGTGCCTGCTAAGTGGACTAAACCTGTTTTTGATGCAGCCTCTGGTGGATCGCCTTACGGAGGAGGACAAGGACCGACTGGGGAAGAAACTGCTTCTAGTCCTACAACCACTACTGTTTCAATTGAAGGGGTACTCGGAAGTGGTGGACAGAGCACTGACACGTCACTACCGGACGGCCCAGGAGTTGATTGGTTTCATTGACTCATTATCAACTTTTCATTTAACAGATCCAGTGAAACTACATTGCCTTGACTGTCACAATCCACATTGTGCTGCCTGGATAGCTCTACGTTGTGGGGGTTGTCAAAGAACTTTTTGGATAGAACAATCATTATTACGGGATTTGTGGTGTCATACTTGTGAACACGAGCATACGTGGGGAAAAAGCTGGCAAGATGAATTAAGGAGACAAACGGGGCAAAACGCATATATAGCTTTAAATCTTAATGAGTCTCCTGAACAGAAGGTTCTTGCTTATTATTGATGGGAAATACAATGTATTGTAAATAGAATTAAGGTTCAAAGTAAATCACGTATAGTTTCTATAAGGTGTAGGAAATTAGTGCCTTTAACACAGCATTCAGTTGTAGGACCCTTCCAAGGGGATCCTGATAGAGCATTAGATTGCTGCATTGATAAGTTGCAAAAATTAAGTTTGAAAGTGGCAGGACCAGTGAAATTAGGAGCAGCAAGATTGAAGACTGATAAGAAAAAGAAGTCAAAAAAGGGAACGGTCTCATTTGAATAGGGGTATCAGTGATTGCTAATTAATTTTCTATGATTAGAACAATTTTACTGTTGTGGGACCCTCGGGAGGATATCGTTGTTGAGGAGGATAACGAACAAGAACTACGATTACGAAATAAGATACACCTTGTGTTAAAGAAAGACCTTGAGCTGTTAGCCTCATATAGTAAAGAGGCTGAAGAGGCTTTGCGATCACCACCATTGAATTGGTTGCATTGGGTTGAAGAAACACAATTTTATAGTGGTCCTTACTTACATTCGCTTCCTTGTTATGTTTGCAAAAAGGATAAAGATAAATGCTATGCATGGGTAGCTTTGCATTGTGCAGATTGTAATCAGGTTTATTGGTATTCACAGAAGTCATTGGGATATTTATGGTGTACATCTTGTTTTGGAAAGTGGATTCGAAATCATATCTGGGTTAGAGCTCTTGAACAAAGTACTGGCCTGCCAGGACGGACAGGATTACAGCTCTTTGAGAGTGCAGAACAAGTGGTTATAGCATATCTTAGGTGGAAGTTACAGGAAAACCTTAGAATATTTGAAATTACTAAAGCCTCATGCATCATAGCAGCTCGCTGCAAAGTTGATTTGCCTTCAAACTTACCTCGTGCTATACTTGTGAGCAAGGATGCTGATTTAGAATTAGATCAGTATATTCAAGAATTGACTCAGCCTTACAATAGACAATCTAGCAAACCAGGGAAAAGACAGCGAAGAAAGGAAAAACAACGTAAGCAGAAGGAAGAAAAGGAGAAGCAAAGCAAGCAGAAAGAAAAATGAGGTTTGTTTTTGTAATACTGCTCAATGCTGTAGCAAGTGAAGCAGTAGGAGGAACACACTTTAGTCAACCAAGGGAAAATTTATGGGTGACACTTGCTAATCAAACTAACCAATCATCACTTTGTCTTAGTCTTGGAGGAGTCACTAACCCATTTCGAACATGCCTGGTGGGACTTCCGGTGTGGTCTCCTGGAGAATTTTGCAGTTTGATAAACAATCAAACCTTATGTATGTCTAACATGTCAAACATCACATTGCCGGTGCAACAAGGGTATACTGCAGGTCAGAGTGATGGCTATCGTCAATGCTTACTAATCCTATCACTTAACACCTCTTTGCATTCTCCTCCTGAAGAATTGGATCTTTTTGGAAGTACAAATGCCAGCATATCTAACACTACAGCTGGTGGATGGTTTAGCTTCAAACTTTCGGGTGCTCAGAATTTAAACCAACCTAAAGAAACATGGGCCACCCTAGATTCATCCCTGAATGTGAGTGAATTCTCTCCACAGCATTACAGTCAATGTAACGGCACAAATATCACAGCACCAATGAAATTACCCACATGAATATTTTTGATTTGTGGAGACAGGGCATGGAATGGTATACCAGCTAAACCACAGGGTGGACCCTGTTTTTTGGGAAAATTGTCATTGTTTCATCCTAATGTGTCCTTGCTAATGCAGCTGAGTCAAAATTCAAACAGGAGAAAACGTAGCATACATGACTTAGACTGCAGCAAGATAGGAGATCCACGGTTTTGGGGCACATTCAAACAGGTGGTGGTTTCAACTATCTTACCAGGAGGATCTGCCAATAAAGCCATGAATTTAGCAAAACAATTAGGATGCTGGGCAAGGGATGAGCTGAACAAGACATCACAAATTCTAGACATGTTAACTGCAGATGTGCAAAGTGTTAACCATGCTGTTTTGCAAAATAGAGCTGCTGTAGATTTTTTGCTCTTAGCACAAGGACATGGATGTGAAGAGTTCGAGGGAATGTGTTGCATGAATCTGTCTGATCATTCGGTGTCCATTCACACTAAGATAAAAGAATTACAACAGGGACTTCACAAACTTAAGGAAGAAGATGGTTTAGGAATTGATGAATGGCTTAAAGGCCTGGGACTCGGACCGTGGCTGAGGAACCTTGTGATCTATGCTATAGGACTGCTGGGTGTAATTTTACTGTTTTTGCTTATTTTGCCTTGTATCTTTAACTGTATCCAAAACATGGTCAGCCGTACAATAGCAAAAACATGGCAAACTAATCTCCTTGCACAAGAAGAAAACGGGGGAAATGTGGAGAGCATTATTAATAATTGGTTAGCTGAGAAAGGCCACACTGATATAATGCCACTGGTTAAGCTGAAGGAGAAAAGTCAGCAGTCAGCAAGCTGAAAGGAAGAGTCAGCAGTGACCTTGCTGCAACATGAGGATAGGGAGTTGAGATTAGTCCTGAATATATCCTAAGAATATGTAGAAAGTATCAAAAGTAGAACCATAGGAATGTAGAAGTAGGCGTAGGTGCTGATATGTAAGCTGACCAATCCTGAGCTCAACTTTTGCAATATGTATGAAGCTCATTATTAACTGTATTTAACCCGCCGTACTGATCAATAAAATTGAGCCTGTGATGATCAAACTGATGTCCTGGTTCCCTTCCGCCGACATGTGTTAGTAACTGGCACACCTTAAAGTAATTGTCGGCGCTCGAGAAACAAAATGTTAGCCGTTTCTACATGCCTTTTAACGAATAGCACCAGTTTGTTTTATATGCAAGACCCGAAAATTATAGTGAGTGGGCCTATTAGGGTAGAAATCAGGGTGGTGAGCCATGGGGACCGGTTGAACCACGACTCGAACCGGCCCTGTTGAGCTTCTCTATCCACTTTTCTTAGGTTTAGCCGATTTCTCAGTTCGGCCATGGAGTCTTCAACGACTTCCGTGTGGTCCACATAAAAGCAGCATTCCTCTTTCAAGGCAGCACACAGGCCCCCTTGCTGCACGAACAGGAGGTCCAGTCCTCGCTGGTTCTGCAAGACCACATCTGAGAGTGAGGAGACTGACTTCTCTAGAAAGGAAGTGAATTTCTTGATCCTTTGCAGGTCCTCATCGATGGTCATTTGCAGCTGGGACAGTTCTTGGTGTTGGGTCGCTAGGGCTGAGACACCCGTGGCCGTTCCGGCTGCTCCTAGGCCGAGTAGCATTGCGATAGTTATACCTGTTATTATTTCTCTTTTGTGGAGCTGGCTGGGTTCCTCAAAAAGGTGGTACACTTCTTCGTCTGAGTGGTACAGGACCCTAGGAACAATCAGAACTTGGACACAAAAGTCGTTAGAGTCATTGAATTTGGCAAGGAACACACAGGGACTCACTCCAGATTGCTGGCAAACCCACATACCAGATGCGGATGGGACTACCCACTTATTGTTTTTCCTGTCAGGCTTGACAACTTTGGTGAAGATGTTGCCTTTCCACCTAGCTAGGGTTGCATTGCCAAAGCATCTGCCCTGGCCCGTAACCTGACTTAGGGTAATGCCTCTCTGGGGGGTGTCCCATCTGCATTGGTGTGGATTGATTGACCTGAAATCTGGGGTTCCCTGTCGGCTGTAACAGTTTCTTTGATGGCCCCCTCACCTGAAAGATGGCGTAGGACCCACCTGAAAGGCCGGTGAGGGTAATATTTTGTGTCTGCCTGTCCTCCGCCTACTAACCCTAGAAACAAGATCACACAGAGATACCGTTACTGCTTTGATTTTGATGGTGCGTGCTTCTCAGGGGATGTCTGGTCGCTCGATGGCCTCTCTCTTTCCCGGTAGTGGGGCGGGGCATATGGGTTGCGGGGGCGTCCAAAGATCCAGTCCTGCAAACAAAGTCTCACAATTCTCATGAGTTTCTCTTTGAAGGTTTGGTTTATTAGATTTGAGCGGACGCCATTTAACGTCCACATCCTTTTTAATGGCCGCCTACCCCCTCCCTGTGAGCACTAGTCTCCAGCCTTGTTCCCACTCCCCTAGTTCGTTCTTGATCACAGCCCGTGGGCCTTCCTCTAGTGCTCGAGTGGCCCAGTGTCTCTGGGCTGGACTGTTTGTTTCATCCCCCCTAGGGAATTGATTTAACGCTAGCAGCGCGGTTGCTAGTATGCGCACCTGGTCACTTGGGGGAATGGCATTGGTGAAGCCTTCTGTCTTTGCTAGTACTTCCAGCTTAATTTTCTGAGTCTGGTTTGCTCTTTCGACGATGGCTTGTCCGGTGCTGTTGTATGGGATGCCATGTACCAAGGCAATGTTCCATTTTGAGACAAATGCTTGGACCATCTTTGAGATGAAGTTTGTGCCATTGTCTGTTTTAATTTGTTTTGGAACTCCAAGCCATGCCATGGCTGTTAGCCAATGTTGGATGGTCGCTTTGGAATTGGTCTTGAGATGCTGTGTAGCCAGGATCATGCCGCTGTACGTATCTACGGTAACTGCAAGCCACGCTCGGGGTTTCAACAGCTGGCATTGTGTAAAGTCTGTTTGCCATATTTCTGAGGCTTTGAGGCCTCTGGGGTTGACGCCACTCGACCACAGTGGCGACTTCTGGCAGTGGGGGCACTTGGCGACGACGTGCTTTGCGTCCGTGGTAGAAATCCCATACCTTTTCTCAAGTGCTTTAGCTCCAATGTGAAGGGATTCGTGCAACTGAAAAGCTTCTTTCAGTGTCCATACACCCTTTGCGGTGGTGGCAGCCTTGTCATTGCCTATTTGGTAGAATCCTTTGATTAGGTCATGGCTGTTGACGTGGATGACTGATATGGTGCCTTTCCGTGAATAGACTGCTTCCTCCAGCATCGTTGCCACTGTAGACACTGACACACCTGGTCCGGACATGGCTAGGCAGAGCTTGGCCACAAATATGGAGTCAGTCACAATGTTAGGGTGTTCTTCTGGGAACAGTCTGCACGCTAGCACTATGGCTGCTGCTTCAAGCTGTTGGACTGAAAGCGTGGGGTCGGTTGCCTTGACACATTGCCACTGTTCTCCTGACTGCCATACTGCTGCTGCGGTGCAAGTCTGCTCCCATTACCAAGGCTAGCTGCTTTATACAGTTGTCCTCCCATTCCTGTTTAAAAACAATCATCCCTGCCCCATCGAAAATCATCCTGCAAGTCTGCTTAATATCAAAAGGTAGCATGTCATCCCCTCCAAAAAACGCTGTCAATGAGTGTGGAAACCATGGCAGAATTAATTCCCGTGTCTGCAATCGCTTTAATAATTGCCTGTACGTCTTTCGGGTTTACCGGGGAATAGGTCCTTTGGTTTCCGCCTGCTCCCCCCACCCAGACCGGAAACACCAGCATCGCCGACGGAGCCCATTCTGCACACGCTATTTTTATTTTCCACCAGTCTGTAAGCGGGGTTCGGTCTTTCTCTGATAACCCCTTCACCCATGTAGGAGCGCTGTGGCTAGTGATCTTATATGCCGCTGCTCTCTTTCTGTTAAAACTAGAATCCGAGTCAGAACCCCCCGATCCCCTCTCGAGCTCGGAGCTCGAGTCTGAGTCCGAGCCGGAAGTCGACTGGCCGGACGTTTCCGGGATGCTCTACAGTTTTCTCGGGCTCCGACCCCGCCCCTTCTTGCGGGGGTCTGGCCGTTCCCTCCCCCTGGGGTCCCACCACATCCTGCTGGGGGAGGTCCTTGCCTTATAAGGACCTAATGTGAACTGAGCACTCTGATTGGTCTTACGCTCCTCTGCGAGGGCCGCCCCTTCTCCCTGCTCGCCCACGCATGCGTTGTTAAGCAGGCTGACTGCATTTCCGCCCTCTGCATCTTCCTTTCCGCCCTGAACGCGTGGTTTGGTGCCATTTTCAAACGCATAGGGTGGGGGGGCTTTTTTATCGATCCTTACAGGGTCCGACAGTCCGGACGCTTCTCGTGCCTCCTCCACAAGCCCCTGCCAAAATGCCCACGCATGTTCCCCCCCCTCTGATGGTAAGTCGGTCTGCTCGGGGGAATCCGGCGTTCACAGTTCCGCGCCGCCGATCTGATCAAAATCCTCCACGGTCTGCGTTGCCACGCCTACCCCCAGCTGCGACGTGGCTAATAAACAAGTTTGCGCAGCTTTCCAGGTTTCTTGCTCTTGTCGAGCTTTTTGCAGAGCCTGGATAACTCTGCCCCACGATTTTAGGGCTTTCTCTGAGCCTGAGGACATGGTTTCCTCGGCCAGAGCCTTTGTACAATTATCCCAAGCCTCTGGATGGAGGATGTCTATTGGGCTTTCTATGGCCCCAAGCTTAATCAGGCTCGGTAATGCAAGACATAGATCTTTAAGCTGACACTCAATACCCCATTGCGCATGCATCTGACTTATGACCTTTGCTATGGCTTCCATGGTCCACACGGGTCCAGGGGCATCCCCCCCACTGCAGATGGTCCCGGCACTGCAGCCGCTGTCTCTCGTCCAGGCGAATCCCGTTACCCAAGCTGCCTCCTGGGTCCGGCACCAGTTGTTGCCTTCTGATATAAAGCAAAGCGACCTGGTTTCAAGGAGCAGCACGGCGACCCAAACTCACCAGGGTCGCTCAGGCCAAAGAGCATGCAGATACCAATGTGGTAGACGTTCAAAGGCCTTTTTAGTCTCATCTCGCGGGGTTTTATAGTCTAAGGGGCTTCTCTACGTCAGAGGGGGTCTGCAGTACTATCTATGGTTAGTAAGGAGTGGAAAGTTACCAGCATTACTGTCATTAGGGGGGCTACATTCCTAGTTACATTCCCAGGGTGATCTCTTATCTCAGGGGATTAGGGGAAAAGGAATCTTGCCGCTGTCTGTCACATCACGTGATCTTCCGATCGCCTGTCCCTATCTACCACACTGTTCCCAATGGATTTATTCTCCACTGTTCCGTCCATGTGCCATCCTGTTCCCCTCCCGGCGGTAGATTATAAAAGAGCCCTGAGTTAACAAAAGGCTTTGAGACTCTCCCCGACATGACCAGACAGATCTATTGGCCAGACCATGAGGATTTCATCTCTCTGTTGGCAGCTATTCCCCCCCTCCTTTTCTCCATCTCTCTATCCTTATCTCCTTTCTAATCCTTGTGTTGCATCTGCTGTGGGCACTCAATAAAAAGTGCATTTGTTTTGGTTAATACTGAAAGTCCCCTGCTGTGTGTCTTTGCACCCTGAGATCAGTGAAACGAACCATCGTGACCCCCCTTGTACCAGGGGATGGTGGCACGGCCTGATGGGGTTGCAGCCCACAGCATGTGAATGTGATCTTCTTGGTGGCGAATGCGCTGGTTCATCTGCTCTTGCTTTCTGGTGTCCCTATCCCAGAATCACCTATGCCACCTGCGAAATTTTCATATATTGTGGTTCCCTGCAGTTCCTTCAATAGTCAGCCCTTCCTAAGTTCACTCTTGGAATAGGGGATGATCACCTCCCCATCAGAGCGAGTCCATTCGAATGCACTTGAATGCATTTTGCCTGCATTCCAAATATGGTCCCTGTTTTTGATTTACTGTGGGATCTCTGTTTGAATTTTCTACCTCTGTCGAGGATGGGATTCAAGGTACTTGAGACGATATTTGGTGTTCAGATTCAGGTGGTTTTTGTTTCGTATCAGTGACACAGCCTCACTACCATGGGTTCTGCAGCCTTTCATCTAAGGCACAAAATGGCTCACTGTCTCTTGTTACAAGGCCTGGATGGTGCCAAGGAGACCATGGTGATACTGGGGATCCAAGGAGACTGTGGTGACACCATGGGCACTCATGGAACCATGGACATTGACACAGCAGGGATTCATGGAACCAAGGAGTCAATTGGGATTCTACCAAACCGCATGCAACCAAGGGCACATTGTGACACTGAAGAACTTCAGGGAACCAAAGGTCTCTTGTGACACAGGGGGTACTCATGAAACCATGGAGACCATTTTGAAACTTCAAGGCTTGGTGGAACCAAAGGGTCACTCTGGCACTTCTGAGCCTTGGAGGCAAAGGGACCACAGTGACACAGTGGGGCTCTGTGGAACCATGGGGCCGTGGTGACATTGTGGAGTGTCATTGAACCAACTGCCCATGGTGACACTGCAGGGCCTGATGGAATCATGGACACCATTGTGACACTACAGGGTGACATGGAAGAAAGGGGCCATTGTCACACTCTGGGGCCTCTTGGGATCCATGGGCAGTTGTGATATCATGGAAATTATGGCAACTGTGTCACCATGAAACCAAGGAGACCATTGTGACCCTACAGGACCCCGTGGACCTAAGGATTCATGGAACAGTGCAGGACACATGGAACCGAGGGGCCATTGTGAAGCTGTGGAACCAAAAGAGCCCATTGTGACACTGTGCCCCCATGGATCTAAAGGTCCATTTTGACATTGCAGGGCCTCATGGAATCCTGGAGACCACTGTGAAACTTTGGGGCCTTGTTGAATGAAGTGGCCCTGCAGGGCCTGATGGAACCAATGAGATCCCATAGAACCAAGGGTCCATTGTGACCCTGTGGTACCAACGTGTCGTAAGTTGACCCAGGCCAAATGCCAGGCATCCATGTGGGCTGCTCACTCACTCCCCTCTGCAGCTGGACAAAGAAAATTTAGTAAAGGGTTTGTGGGTTGAGATAAGGACTGGGCGAGATCACTCATCAAATACTGTCCTGGAAAAATGAGCTTAGCTTACAGATATGAAATTCATTTATTACTAACAAAGTCAGAGCAGCAAAAGGGGAAATACAATAAGCTCCTCACTTCCCTCCTTCCCAGCTCTGCCTCCCACCCCAGCAGTGCAGGGAGACAAGGAAGGGGGGTTATGGTCAGTTCATCACCCATGGCTTCTGCCCCTGCTCAGGGAGAGGAGTGGTTCCCCTGCTGCACCGTGGGTCCCTCCCATGGGAGACAGTTCTGCAGGAGCTTCTCCCATGTGAGTCCATTTCAGGGGAACAGCCCTCTGCAAACTGCTGCAGTGTGAGTCCATGCCAGGGACAACAGTCCTTCCCAAACTGCTGCAGCATGGGTCACTCTTCCAGGGGGTGCATTCCTCCAGGGACAGGCTGCTCCAGCCTGGGAGCAGGGCCCCTCTCTCCATGGCTCTCCTGCAGGGGTCTCCAGGGCCTGGAGCACCTCCTGCCCCTCCTTCTGCACTGACCTGGATGCCTTCAGAGTTGTTCTTCTCACATGTTCTCCCTCTGCTCTCCTCTGGCTGGAGTTAAAACTGCGCCACAATCTCTATTTTGATTTCTTTTTAAATCTGTTATCACAGAGGCATTGCCACAATTTGTAACTGGCCCAGCTTTTGCCAGCAGCAGGTCCATCTTTGAAGCCACCAGGAATTGGCTGTGCCAGACACGGTGGAAGCTTCCAGCAGCTTCTCACAGGAGCCGTCCCTGTGCCTCCTGTGAAATAGAAAGCTGTGTTTCATGTCAGGTACATACAGGCAACATGGTATTTGTGATTGTAATATGGGTGGAAACCGACCATGGGACAGTTATAAAGATGAATTCTAATAATTACTGAGGAAAGTAAAGCATGGAAGAAGGCCTTTGAGCCTATCTTTTGTTCGTAATTAACCTTTATAAGTCTTAAGTTGATTTAGGAGCATTTGAATCAAAGCTTTAAGAATGTTGCTTTTTGACAGGAACTTTCTGCTTGTAGTTAAGCCTTAAAGAGTTTTGCAATAATAACCTTCTGAAGTATAATTTTAGAATATTGCTTTTACTAAGAGTCTTTGAAACTATAGCTTTAGAATATATGAAAGGAAACATGCTTATCTCACATCTTAACAAAACAGAGAAAAGCAGCTTGAGAAAGGATGATGAACATCAACTCAAGGAATAATAGTTTCAACCAAGGGAAGCTGGACATCACTGTTATGATATTTATAGTCTCTGTAATTAAAAGGTGGGCCCACATCTGGAGAGCTGGACCTCACCATCTGGGAGATTTGTTCCTTCTTTCGGAAACCGGACCATCACCATCTGGTGATATTCCTTTCTGGGATACATCCTGAGAAAAAATACATCACAATAGGTATAGAATTGTGACATAAAAATTGGGAATAGAAACTGCTGAGAAAGCTGAGTACCCCTATAAATACCTGTAAGCATCAACTACCAGTGTGCAGTTGGAGGGAAAACATCCCCCACTGTACCCAGCGCTGTATTGCTCTTACTTTACCATATTAATAAATTAATTAATTAATTGCTGCTTGAATATTGGCCTAGTCAAGCTTCTCATAACACCCCTGTGGTGGAAGCTGGGAGAGAAGAAGGGGACGCTGGCTTGTCCCTCAGGGGAGGCAGGGCTCATTTGCTAACTGCCCGTGCCTCCCAGCTGAAAACTTTCAAACTCAGTGTTTTTCTGGGACACAACATTTTTCACAGGCTGATTCACATTTGGTCAGCGGCTTCTCGCTGGGATTTGGGGTGCCTGACTCCCCTCACATGCACCAGCGGCGTGGGGGATGTGTCTCCCAGAGGCGCTGCCTCTGGCCACAAGCCCGGAGGGGATGGGGATGATGTTGAGGAGCAGAAAACAGGAACACTGGAATGTGAATCGTGGGGTTCGGTGGGGGGGTGGACAGCGAGCATCGCTCACTTTTTCTGGGGAAAGAAGACCCGCAGATCCGGGATGGAGATCCCAGGGAAAGCTTCTCCTTCCCAGCCACCAGTGTGCACTGGTGGTTCTGGGGGAAGAGGGAAAAAGTTCAGTCACTCCTGCTGCCGAGGCACTGGCAGCACAGTGGGAACGGGCTGTGAGAACAAAGACCCTGCCCTGCAGGCCAGATCTGGGCTGTTTGGCCTGCCCACCACCAGGTTTGGGGGCTTTGATCCCCCTACTCAGACCCGGGGCTCTGTTCTGTGGGCCAGGTCTGGGGTCCTTGGTCCGCCCACTCAGACTGGGGCCAGGGACTCTGTCCCACCCAGTGGTGCAGGTAAAAAAAAAAAAAAAAATGGTGGCCAGAGCTACCAGCTCAAAGTACTGGAAAGCCACAAGTCAGACTCAGCCCAAGTGATTCAATTAAGGATAGTGGCTAGAGCATTCCAGAAATTTTCTCAATATTGTTTGATAATTATCAATGGATTTTTTAAAATAGTTATTAGTGATTTTTCTTTAGCAGTTCTTTGTTTCAGGATTCTGCAAGTCTCTTTCAGGACCAAAAGGGATCATTCAGGGATGTCAAAGATCAACATCTCCAATGACTGGGATTGTACTGGGATACTACGGGGATCATACTGGCAGCAGCTGGGCCCATGCTGGGGCAGACTGCGATCACACTGAGGGAGACTGGTATCATACTGGGATCACACTGGGATGGAGTAGGAGCCTGCAGGGTGCAATTGAGACCATATTGGGGACAGATGGGATATACTGGGAGTGACTGGGATCATTCTGAGGGTGACCAGGAGAAGCTCCGAGCAACTGGGATCATGCAAGGAACAACTGGGAGGAACTGGTAGTGACTGGGTGCGTGCTGGGGTGATTGGAAGCCACTGGGTTTATACTGGGATGAACTGGGGTCATGCTGGAGGTGACTGGGATCATACTGGCAGTGAGTGCCACTACACTGAGGCTGATTGGGAGTGGTTGTGAGCAAATAGGATCATGCTGGAAGGAACTGGGAGTGACTGGGAATGTGCTGGAAGGAACTGGGGTACACTGGGAGAGACTGGAAGGGACTGGAACAAAAGTGAGGGTGAAAGGGAACAACTGGAACCATGTGGGGCACAACTGGTTCATACTGGCAGGGACTGGGAGCACACTGGGCTCATCTTTGGGTCATACTGGGAGGGACTGGACTAATACTGGGAGTGTCTGAGAGTGACTGGGAACACACCATGCACATCATCCCCCATACTGGGAGCAACTGGGAGCAACTGGGAGCAAATGGCATCATACTGGGACTGACTGGATTGATCTAGCTGGAGGCAACTGGGACCATACTGGGAGTGATTGGAAGTTACTGGGATTATACTGGGACCATACTGGGAGTGCTGGCATGTGACAAGGATCATACTGGAGCTTCCTAGGCTCCTATTGGTATTGAAAGGGAGCAACTGGGATCACACTTTGGGCCACTGGGAGCAACTGAGAGAAACTGGGATCATGCTGCAAGCAAACTGGAGGAACTGGCAATGACTGGATGCAGGCTGGAGGCAACTGGGATATACTGGGTGTGACTGAGATCATACTGGGATAACAAGCACCTTACTGGGATCACTGTGAGTGTCTGACAAGGACCATGGACATGCTGAGGGAAACTGGGATGTACTGGGAGTGTTTGTAATCATACTGGGAATGACTGGGAACAAGAGTGACCATGCTGGGGAGAACTGGGACCATGGTAGGGGCAACTGGGAGTGAGTGGGAGTGACTGGGTCTACACTGGGGCAACTGGGCATGACTGGGATCATGCTGGCAGGGACTGGGATCACATAGGGAATGACTGGGACTATAGAAGGGACAACAGGGTTCAACTGGGATCACACTGGGAGGAACAGGGAGCAACTGGAACCAT